>NC_139490.1:14909290-15625540 GCF_008360975.1 Lichenostomus cassidix
TAGGTTAATTCCAGTTCCCGACTGTCTCTGAGCCTGTTATTGCTTCTGTTTCCTCATCTTGTTTCCACTTCTACATTAAGACAACCTTCCATACAATCTGGCCATGGCTGGTAAGCATGGCTTCCTACCTTCCTGCCATCTGGAGCAGTCTTCTTTCTCTTATTTAATTGCTGTATAAGCTCAGACTTTACTGAACACATTTATTTCCCGGCTATATAACCTGCAACTCTGTGCTAGTGAGCAGCCATGTATATGGGCTGATGCTGTTCCCTGCAAAGCAGAGCTCTTTTGCATTGTACCCCATTAGGCTTTCCCATAAAGATGGGATTTTATGTTCTGCTGCCTTGATTGGGTGAAGTGTTAAGTATGGATAAGCCCAGGGAATCTCTATTGAGGAGTTAATGTCTAAAAAGGCTAAAAACCTTTCAGTTTTGTACTTTATTGATTTCTAAAGGGAGAGTAAGCTTCTGCCTCTTTCTTTTGTTAACCTGATAGTGCAGATATTCTTGAGAGTTTAATCTGCTGTGTCTTTTGCTCTTGAAGGCTTTGACTAAGCCCATGTCTTCTCCTCATCAGCCTGTGTGACACAGATTGTGTGCTCCCTTTCCCATTTTCTCCTGCAGTTCTTAACAGCCATGTGCAAAGACAGTGATGTTCAGCATGGAGCTCTCTGAAGGACATGCCAGAAAGCATCAGGAAAATAACCTGATCTCTTTGAGAGCTTCACTGTTGCTTAAGAAAAGGGAAGAGGAATTTGGGGGTCAAGAGGAGAATGGCAACAGGTCTGTTTCTGCCTTTGTAAATTCCAGTAGCAGAGGGACAGTCACAGACAGGGAAAATAGGTAACATAGGGACATCTCTATTTTAGGCTTTTTTGGTTCCCTGTCCATTCCTCAGTCTCTGAAGAGAGCACATCAGGATGGGACTTTCAGCTTCTGCTTGAGTTCATGAAGATGCACCTACTGAAGCCTTTTCCAATTTCAAGTGACCTGGAAAAAGAAGTTGCCCTTTTTTTGAAGCTGCAATGCCTACTGTGCTTTTTTTTTTTTTTATCCTGTTCAGGACACAGTAGCTGGAGAAGTGTTGTTAATGTAGGTGTTTTTCCTTTCTTTCTGAATATGTCCACAGAAATGTTGCACACCACAAAAGATGCAAAGAGCTGCATTTGGCATTGGCTGTGAACATAAAAGCAGGAGAATCATAATAATACTAGAAAGAGAGGAAGCAACCACACTAGAGTCCATTATTCTGAAGTTATTTATGAAAAATTCTCCTGTTTCAATCTAAATTCTTTAAAAAATTTAGAAATTATGTAGTTTTTTGAAAATATATGATATGTGTATGAATTCAGTATAAATACAGTGAATGTATCAGTATATTTTAAAAGCAGTAACACAATGAGAAAGGCTCATTAAGAATGACAAGGTGCCTCTGATGTCGCTGAGGAGAAGCATGCCTTTCCCACAGCAGAATGTTCTCCATCCCAGCAGTTCCAGAAGAAGGGAGCTGCTGCCCCAGGATGAGGACAATGAGGGTGAAATGGTGTGTGGGTGAGACCTGCCCTCTCGTGGAGAGAGGAAACATCTTTCCCTGGCTGTGTGCAGTCTGGCAGCGTGGGCTGCCTGCAGCCTGAGGAGGTGATACCATGGTTCATATTGATTTTGGAAACCAGACAACTATTTAGTCACAGATTCCTTTCGTTCTTGGAAAGGTGAGAAGTGGAAAACACTTTTTCTGAGAATATCTAATTACAGTTAAACACTGGGAATTCCCATCTGTTCTTCTTTCTGATTCTCCCGTCTGATTTTGGTGGTTTGTATGTTTGCTACAGATCTCACCACATAAGGATATTTCATGGTATCATAAGCTAGATAAACTTCATCGTAGGGTAGTAAGAAACCCCATAACATTTAGCATAATTAATTCTGTATTGCCTGGCTGACAACTTTGGAGAAAGTGGTTCTGAAATGTTTCTTAATAAGTTACTAGTCCAACTATTTCCTATGAAAAGACAATTTTTTGAGAATCATAATGGATGGTGTTGTCTGTACATCTTGCGTAGTACTAATGGTTGTATCTTTATGAAATTTTGTTTTGAATTATCCATAATAGAGAGGGAGACTGTGAATGCAAATGGTGTCTGGAGGCAGCATTTGTCCTATTTTCTATGATTCTGTGAGAATTCTGGGGAAAACTTAAACCAGGATGCTGAATGTAAATTGCCACTTACTGATAGGAGAATCTGCCCCTTTCTTTGGTTCTTTTTTCATGAAAGATACCCTCCTTTCATATCTATGAGTTTTGCTACTAACTAGAGATTACTTTAAGAAGTAAAATCACACTGCAGAATCTACGTTTTGTATTTTAGGCCTTTTTCCTGGCATCTGTATTCATGCCCATTGCGTATTTATTCATTGAACGTTCAGTCATCTAATGCTTTTTTTATGTAATGGGTAAATCAAGTTTTTATAAGCACATGAGCACTGTTCCAGTGCATGGTCTTATATCATAGACTACACTACATCTATAATTTCAACTGCTGTTAAGACTAATGATTGTATGGCACCCTAAGTAATGAAAAAGGTGCTGTTTTCAAGTGGATTAACTCCTGTTTTCTTATCTCATAATACAAATGACTCAGTGGCTGTTAACAGGCTGTGTAGCTTTTCTCTGCTTCTGCTTTCTCTGTCTGCCTAACCAGGCTGTAATGCCTGCCTATGGCTTGGGAATACTGTAGAGATTGAAGTACCTTAATGCTCTACAATGTTTTGACATTGTACAGCATTACAGCTAAAACATGTTATCATTCTAACTACTGTTCAACAATTACCACCTCTTTGATGAAAAGTGGCTTTGATGGAAGGATCCAAAGGAGCTAGGAGATGGTCGATATCCCTGTATTTCTTTTTACAATCAGAACATGGGTATTCACATTACTGCTTTTGGCTTCTGCCACCAGCCTCCATCCTTACACCTCAGTGCAGTTTATCACAGGGGCTGGGGCTTCTCTCAGAGCATTATGCTTCCGATATTTTCTTGCTAATTGTCACCTGGGGAACAAATGCCTTTAAAATCAGCATCTTAACATGTGTCTGTCTGCACAGTATCTTTAAATTAGCAAGCATGTTCCCATAGTCTGTAGTTGCCTAATTGTTAATTTTTACTGGGAAGTGTTTCGTAGCTATTTTTAATTCCTCTTCATGTGATTTAGGTTACCATGGCCTTTACTGTGAGGAGGAATATAATGAATGCCTCTCTGCACCCTGCCAGAACGGAGCCACCTGCAGAGACCTCGTCAACAGCTACGAGTGTGTGTGCCTTGCTGAATACGAAGGTAGGCAGGGGTTTGGAATTGTTCTCTGTAATTTTTTGCAGTCGGTTCTGCTACAGAGAGATACCATATCTGCCACTGAGCAGAAATATATCCCTCATATGGAGACAAGCTTCAGTATTGATCCTGATCCCATAATCTTTATTCAAATGGATAGTTGAGATTTAGCTCATCTGTGAGGAATGCATGTCCTTGTCTGGGCCCAAATGGATTCTCTTTGTTCTTTTCAGGTGTAGTTTTTTTCTGCTGTTGTTAAGATGTGTTAGAAAGTGATGAGTTATAAAAAGAAAACATAACTGTTAAATAGACTTTTCATCAGTTATTGTTACGAGCCTTTACATGGAGAGCTTTTGAATTATTTTTTTATCAATTTTCTCCAGTGAAGTGAGCTAAAAACATTAAAATAGAAGACTAGTATTTGAAATAGATTAGCACAAAGGAGTAGAAATAAAGTTTTTATATTGATTGTTCATTTAGAAGACTGTAAAGCCCAGAGGGAGTAGTAGGTCTGTGACTGCTTTTCCATGTTAACTGCAGCTATTCTTAGATCTGTGATCAAACGGAATCCATCTTTGGCATTTCTTAAGTAATTTATAAAATAGACGAGAAGAGTGTTGGTTTGGCTATACAAAATCTTTTCTCTCATAGTAGATTTCAGCTGTAAACAGATTAACACATATCAGTGGCCTGTGACAAGTCCTTCTGGGGAGGGCTAAAATGATATTTTTTAGTGTGTTCCCTGTTGAGTCATGCTGTGAGAACATTTTGAATGTAATTTTATATGTTATTGCCATTAACAATAAATAAATATATATATTTTACACAGAATGACAATGTTTTAAGGAACATTGCTCCAGCATTTTCTCATTAACCATATCAATCCTTATCTGTGCTGATAAGTAATGCTCACTTAACAGCTGCTTGAGGCTAAATATGTATTTCACGCTAGTGATTGCACTGCTCTTTGACAATAGGTACAGAATTCATTGTTTTAGAGACCTGGTGAAGAAATGACCCTCAGCTTTTCATGACAGTTTAAGCAGCACTTAACCGTAATGTTCACCGTGATGTTCCTCTTCTCATGCGACCTGTCTGTGCAGCTGGAAGCTCTGTGTGCAGCACACTGTGCTTTAAATGACAGCAGGGCACCTGGTGCTGTCAGCACTTTTGGCTGATTACTGAGCTCCCATCATTCCAGTGCTGAAGGTGTTCAGTGACACTAGAGCATAGACCCGAGGTGCCCAGCTCAAGATACCATGTGGGCCAGCAGAGACCTCAGGTCTTGGCACCACCACCCCAGAGCTGCCCATCTGCAGTGCCCCTTCTGCCTCCACACCCCCTGGCTGCCACACAAAGTTCTCAGGGTTTGGCAGGACTGGAGCTTTTGCCAGAGGTACCTGTGGCCTGCTGCCTCTGCTGCTCCTCACCTGCAGGATGCTCAATTACAGTGCTCTGCCTTTTTGCTGCTAGCATTGCAAATGTTAGCAAAATGATTTTGGCAGGTCTGTAGTGTGTTTGTGTTTGTATATGTGTGTGTGTATACATATAAAAGTACACATAAAAATAAGTTTTATCTGAACACTAGACCCCAAGAAAATAATGCATGTAGCAGAGGCATTAGAGTCTCTCTCCCCACCCCTAGGTGGGAATATGCTGTGTTATGTGTTCTGCATGCCAGCTTGCACTGTCTTCTGCAAGGCAAACCTGCTGGAGTCACAAGGCCTACACTGGGCATGAAAGAGTGAAGGTAGTGGCATGAAGCAGAGCCATCCAAATATTTATTTTTAACTATACATTTGAATATTTTTTTTATTACCTTAGTTAGTACTAGTCCTCATTTTCCAGCAAAAGTTAATGAGAGACATCAGAGGCATGCTTATATATATTATTAAATAAGTTATTATGTGAAATTCTTAGTCAAGACAATTGTTGTTTCCATTTTATTGAAGGATTTTAGATAACTGATCAGTTTATGCTTCATTATATGTTTTTTTTATAGACATCCAGTAGTTCTTTTACACAGAAGTTGCCCTACCTCTCCTAGGCCACAGCCTGTGGGAAGAGCAGAGAGGAGGCATGTGTGTAAAAGGTTTAGCCAGCATAAAACACATGGCTTTAGTGTTATATCATTAGCCTAAAAGGACAGGTCTGGAGTCTACACACTCATCTAGGTGAAGTCATGTACTGATTTCATGCCGCCAATATTGGTCACGTCAATGGCAATTACTGATTTTTCCTTTTCAGGAAGGCACTGTGAATTATACAAAGATCCTTGTGTTAACATCAACTGCCAGAATGGTGGCACTTGTGACAGCGAAGGTCTAAATGCTACATGTATTTGTGCACCTGGATATGCAGGCAAGTGATTTGTGTTACACAGAAAGTCTAGTTGTCATTGTTCACCGTGTCCAGAAGAAGACAAATACCAAGACTGTCTCTTCAAGAAATAAATTAATTTGGACTTTACTGAATTGTGATCAGTCTAGTGAGAATGAAATTTTTTTATATTACTTACATCTGCTTTGAACTTTGTAGCAAAAAAAGCCTGTTACCAAAGAGACTTTACTAAACTAACAGCTATTTAGCATGGCTTATGACTGAACTACTTGAGACTAGATTGTGTTTTAAAAATAGCATTTTGAAGATTTTCAAGTAAGCCAATATACTAATTGGACACTGTTGAAACTGGAAAATGTTTTAACAGTGACCTTAGTTACTGTGTGCTCAGGAAACAGCTTATTCCATTATCTTAATATGCAATTGCTGAAAGCCCTGAAGTACTTGTTATGAATCAATTTACACATTCAGAGTGCTGGTAAGGAACACATTTAATCCTTTGGCCTTGTACTTAGACTGATGTGATTGATGTAATTCAGATATCTGATGTCAAGATAATTTACAACCTGATGTTCTGTTAGTCATATAAGGTAACATCCAATGTGAAAGTAATAGGTAAACCCATTCATAGCTGTTTTATAGATCAAATTGTGCTTTGTGCTCTGTGCTAATTAAAGGGCATTCTTTGGAAAAGAATTAGCTTTCCATTGTACAGTGTCAGTTTCTTAGGCACTGATTATCTACATTATTGTATAGCATATCAGAATATCCATGATCAACTGTTATACCATGTTTTCTTGGTATGGAAATTATATTTAGAGAAATGAGACAGAGTCTGGGTGAGGTTAGTCAAGTCCCTTGGTCCTCAGGCTTTGTTTTCAGCTGCTTGAATTAGGATAATGCTTCTTCTTGGAATCCTTTTGATGTTCTGAGAATAAAGATGTATTGCACTATAAGGTGTTTTGCAGCAAGAGAGAAATTAAATGAGGATATACTTGCTACATTAGTCATTTGCCATACATAATTTTGCTTTTTGTTAATTTTTTTTCCCTATGTAAGGTGAAGAATGTGAAATTGATGTAAATGACTGTGACAGCAACCCATGTCACCATGCTGGAACTTGCATAGATCAGCCTGGTGGTTACACCTGCCATTGTCCCCATGGATGGGTCGGTGCAAACTGTGAAATACGTAAGTTTTGTAGTTCTCTAAATATTTCTAAAAATTATATGGTATGTTAAAGAAATTTATATTTATCTCTAAATACCTATCTGCACAAACACTCTGAATCATATGTCAATTACCAAAATAATGTTAAATTCATTTTATTTTTGGTCATAGCATTTCAAAAGTAGTTATGAAAGTTAAAAACTTCTCGTTTTGGGCATGCTACTTTGAGATGTGTCAATCTAGACTGTCAGGGATGTTGTCTCAGAGCATAGATCAGTTTGCCTTTTAATTGTGCTCATGCTTCAGAGCATCCCTGCACACTTTGGATAAAGTGTATTCCGTAGCACTGTGAGCACAATCCTATCAGGCTTGTATTGACTTCTGAGCAGCTCTAGTGGTGTTTCAGCCAAACAGCTTGGAACTTGCTTTCCTAAGGAAACCAGTTCCATGTAATTGTGCTGTGACTTTGTTACCAACTTTTTCAGGAATAAGTTTCCCAGCCATAGGCCAAGTCCCACCAAATTTGTTAGAAAGAAGTGCTATAAAACAAAATATTTCCAAAGCATTCAGTAAGACTTCAGAGAGGTTCCACTGGTAGAAAGGAACAGTTTCAATGTGATCTTGCTTCTTAGTTTAGAGAGAAACTTCACTGTAAGGCCATCCTTATGGCACAGTGGAGAGTCCAGGAGAGGCAGAAAGTGTGAAGCCCAACTGTGGAAGAGTTAAAATGGAAATTAGGCTTCATTAGTTCTGCTGTTCAACAGACCTGCTTTGTATTTCCATGATGTCTTGTTCTTGAGCTAGAGATGTTGTCTTTGCTAGGGGATTCGACTGTGTATTTAACTGCTTGAATGCTCAGGTACTGTGGTCATAGATCCCTTTGAGTCATTATACAATACATAGGTTTGTTAGCACAGTTAGTGTTGCAGGGTTAGGTGGTAGATTAATAAAGCAAACATAAAGGCTGGAATAAAAAATGTTTTCTAAATCATTTACACAGAGAGCATGTGAACCTTCTTGTTTTTAAACATCTCAACTGCTTTCTTTAAATTAATTCTGATCTTAATTTTCGTCATGTTACTCCTTGCTTTAACCCAGTAAATTTAGTTTCAGTGCTTTTTGGTGTAAGAAAAGACTGATGAAGACCACTGCCAGCTATCCCAGAGATAGTGACAGCCCTGCCTGTTTCATTGTCTCTGTGAATGGCACACACTTCCCTGGGTAGTGAAGAGCCAGCAGACATTAGGAGCACAGCACTGTGTGCTGTATGCCATAGTGCTGGTGCTAAAATATGCTCAGATGAGCTCTTCCTGACGAGGCTGATGTTGGTGACACCTGCAACATGCAGGTCCAAGTTGATCAGCAAGGCAGTGTAATTCTGCCTGCCTTCGCTATTAAGCAGTTGGCTGACAGACAAATGGGTTTAGCTCTTGGAGAAAGCAACAGTCAGCCTGGAAATACACTTCCTGGAGTCCCTTGATGAAGTAACAATTGCATTTGTGTTATGTTATGGAATGCCAAAGGGATACAAAGGCTTGCATGCTTTCTGGGCCTGCAGATGTGCTGTGGGAATTCAGTGGTGCATGTTCTGGAGCGCTTTGGCTGTCATGCCCTTGTCACTCAGAGTTTGGCTGTTTGCACCACAGATACACAGTGAAGTGTGTGTAAACATATGGGAAAAGGAGAGAAGCAGAAAAGAGGGTGGAAGGAACCTCTTCTACTGTCCAGCTACTCAGTTCTTTCTTCTATCCCCTGTTAGGTGGGATCTTTTCTCTTGTTACTGCTATGACAGAAAGCAGGGAATTACCTGAATGTTAACTGGCATTAGTAACACTGCAAGGCTGATTCTCAACCAGAAATATTTGACCTTGCCTTGTTCATGGCAATTGTTTTCAACTGAAGAGATTGAAATTACTGTGTCTTTTATCTGACACATAGATAATAACACAGTAGATAGTAGATAATAGACAGTAGATAATAGAGTGCATGTATGTGATAATAGCAATAATGGAGGAGATATAAAAATGCAGTGTAAAAAATTCTGGTTTGGATTGGTCTTGAATGAAAACAGGGGAAAAAACAAGTCTTTTTATAGCCACAAAAAGATACATTTTGAAGAACAAATAAGTTTAAAATTTGACGGTTACCAGCCTTTTTTCTGATAAGCTTGACATCAGCAAGTGTCTGATGCTCCCTTGCTATTAAAGTCACTTTGCCACAGCATCAAAGTAAAAGTGTGTGTTGTTATGGGACACCATGCTACCCTAAAACAGGTAAGTATGGGACCCACAGCCTCTCAAATCAATGCAGTGGCTTATGTGCAAAGCTGTGGAAGCTTTTCTAAAGGACTCAGAGTTTAACATGTATATAAAGGATTACGCAAACAGAGAGAGATTGAGTTGAAGAAATCGTTACAGAAAGGATTTAAAAGTATTTTGATCTGCAGATTTTTCTTCTACAGATCTGTGTAGCCATATGACGATCTTTGTATGCACTGTCTTTCCCTGAGCTGTGAATTGACAGACTAACATCAATTCCCTGAGCTGTGAATTGATGGGAACCTAATTCTAGTCATATCTAGAAAGGCCATATCCAGCTCTTTTATAAACAGATGCAACACTTCTGACCTCACTGGAGTTGAGACAGTGGTGCACTGGATTTCTTTGAGCTCTGAAGTTTGAGTCTATTAGTAAATCTGCTTCTGGACCTTGTCATATTCCTTGTATTGTTTCAGCAGTTTGTACATAATGGTTAATAATATGATGGAAATTGAATTTAAACACTGCATACTGACTTTGTATTGGACCATCCCTCTGAATGCTAGAAAAAGACACAAATCACATTTTATCTTTCGTGATTTTCTGTTACTGGCCATGAAGGAGGCTATTGCTACTTAGTCTTTTTTGCAGAACCACCCTATTTATAGTTCCCTATCTTCTCACCAGCTGGTTTAGCTGCTTGAAATGACTACCTTAACAGGATTTCAGGGTTATCTTCTTGTCAGACTGTTCTTTTTAATTTCCAAGTGCTGTATATACAACAAACTAGACAAGATGTGTGTTGCCTGGATGAACTGTGATATTTATTATATCATCTTAAGGTTCTTACCAGTGTTAGCAATTCCAATTAAATAGGATTAAATTGGTCTTAATTATAAAGAGGATATTCTTTCTTTCAAAATGAAATGCATTTGCCTAAAAGGTTAATGGAGCATTCACTGTAAAAATGCTTGCAAATGTCTCATATGAATTCTCTAATGCCTGCTGGTTATTTGTTAATATTATTACCTTTGCCACTTCGGTAATTATTAATGTAGTTACTGAGGTATGCCAAGCCATGTGGTTGCTTGAAAACTAACATTATGGAGAGTTTCTAGTACAGACTGTGGTGTGCATTGAAATCTAATTCCTAATTGATTTTATGAACATTAATATAACAACTGAAAATACACTGGTTTCGAGCTGTCATATGATATTTCTAATCTTTGGAGCATAAGCTGTTAATCTTTGTATTTTGATATGGTGAGGAAAAAGGGAAGAAATTTTTCTCATCTTTGTGATCCCGAGATGGAAGCCATGGAATCTGAATCAGAACTGTCTTGCCATATATCTGCACACATTAGATCTGAATTCGGCCTAGTCTGACAGCCTGACAGAAACCCCTGCGTGTGACAAATGTGCTGCAGAACAGAAATAGAAGCCCATCCCAAACTGCACAGAGCACAGCTGTATTCCCTCCCTCATATCCTGACTGGGCAAACTGCAGTAACAGCACTTTAGAAACATCATATCACGGAATGATTCAGGCTGATCAAAACTTTACCGATCTCTGAAGAAGATAAAGAAGCAAACAGCCCGTCCTTAAACTCAGCTCACATTTGTGGACAAAGTCTGAGCACCCCAGGCTGAGAGGTGCTTCAGGACAACCTTCACTGTTGTGACAAAGAGCAGCCATTTCTCCAAACTCTGCCCAGCTGAATCCCACATGTTACAGCTTCAGGCTTTCTCATCCCCTTCCTCTAAAATGGATTTCTTTTTTTCCCCTGTCCTTGTACATTCCCTGTATTTCTACTACAGATGGCGATTTTATCCACAGATGCCACTAAACTGATGATTTCAACTCAGGTGCTTGAATCAATTATGTGCCATCATCAGCATCCTTGAGAGGTGGCTTCTGAGAATATCTTAACCTCCCAAAGCATATGCTTGGTAGCCCTGCTGCCAGACTGTTTGTGATTAAGTAAAGGGAGCTTCTAAATCAGTGCAAAGCAGAAGTACATTTGAAAAAGGAACAGGCACCTACTAGAAATAACTTTTGCAGAGTGTTACATTTCTGTAGTCAGTATGATTCAAGTCTGTTCCTGTTTTGAAATAATTTATGAGACCATAGGCTTAAAAGACTGCCAAAAAGGAACCCTGGAGGGAAGTACAGGTTAATTAAAAATATTCTGACCCATGCTAGAGAGAAGCAGATCTGAGGACATAGGCAATTGATGGAAAATCTGTTTGGCATAGATAGACTATAGTTTGGGGATCAAGGATATTTATACAGAAGATCTGGAATACATAAATACAAGAAGCCTCTTCCAGATTGTCTTTAAGGTCTGCTTTGAGAATCTCAAGGAAATTATTCTTGGGAAAAGACTCTAGTGGGCTCACTATTGTAAGACCTATGAGGTGTCCTTTTTGTCCTTGAAATGCTGGTTTTGAAGTCTCTGCAGTCTGATAGAGATAGGCATAAGAAAAACCTGTGTTTCAAATTAAAAATCAAGTATTTTTAATACATGTTAAATATCACATTTTAGTGGAAGGCTTCACTGTTATAACAAGCTGCACAGAGGTCTGGTGGGTTACTAGAAGCTTTTGCATAAAACCTGCCTGCCTTTAGTGAGCCTGTCATATAAAATAACATAGTGCAAGATTAACTCAATGGTCTTCTGTTACTTGGGTTCTACAGGAGATCAAACTAAATAGGTATTCCCTTATAACCTTAAAAATCAACAGAAAAAAATGGGTGAAGGTTTGACATAGTGCTTTTCAAATTTATGGCATGTTAGGCCTGGTGGTACATTGGTAACAGAGCCCGGGAAGGCTCAAATTACTTATCTCCACAGCTTCAAAAGCCAGAAATATTGAAAGCTAATATCATAAAGTAGTTCTATTCATCAGGACGGATAGAAGTTAATAACTAATGATAAACTTCTATTTCTTATTGGCAGATCTGCAGTGGAAGTCTGGGCACATGGCAGAGAGTCTCACAAACATGCCTCGTCACTCGCTGTACATCATCATCGGGGCCCTGTGCGTGGCCTTCGTCCTGATGCTGATCATCCTCATTGTGGGCATCTGCCGCATCAGCCGCATCGAGTACCAGGGCTCCTCCCGGCCAGCCTATGAAGAGTTTTACAACTGCAGGAGCATTGACAGCGAATTCAGCAGTGCAATTGCTTCCATCCGGCATGCCAGGTTTGTGCTGGGGATGGGAGCTGGCTAGGAATCTGTTCTGCTGGGTAATTGCGGCTCATGCACAGTGCCCCTGAGTGCTGTGGGCAGAGAGGGAATGGATGGGCTGCTCTGCTGGGAAAACACAGGATCACCAGCACTGCTCAGTGTGCTCATCTGGAGTGTGATAATACAGCAAAACTCCTTAAAAGCAGAGGGAGTTATTCTGGCTTTATTTGGTGTAACTGGTGAAGTGGGACAGATGCAGAGTTCTTAGCCTGTCAGATCTTCTCTTTGGGATATAAAGATTCTTTAACTGCTACACACAAGTAATATGATCAGATAGCAAAGGCACATTGATTTTTGTGACTAATTTACCAGATTATTCTGTGAGAATCTCTTTACATCACTCAATTTTGTGCTCATATTTGCCTTTCTAACTTGCTTTCCTAGAGACAGTAATTTTTTTACTTTGAAATTTAATGGAGCACTTGCAAGGCAGGGCATTGGGTGTCAGAATAATACGAAAGTAGAAGTGGAAGGGATTTGAGAGCTCAAGTGTAAGCCATGGCACTGATATAGCATTTAATATACCTAGTTCCCTGCCAACAATTGTGTTTAAAAACTTCCAAAGGAGCTGAATAGAGTTAGAAAGGGTTTTCCTAAAATCTAACCTGGATTTTCTTTGCTATGAATTTGGCTTCTTCTTTCTTAATGCTCTTCAGGCTGTCACGAAGGATAATTTATCACTGTTCATATCACTTGTATAACAGGTGCTGAGCCCTTCTCTCTTATTTTTTGTGATAAAAACAAACAAAGCAAAACAATTCTTTTCTTTCTTAGGTTTAACTAACCCATTCCTTCAGTATCTCCTCCCAGATCATGTCAACTTCTTTATTGTCTTCATGGGACACACTCCAGATTGTCTTACTCTTTTTTTTTTTTTTAAGGGGTGTCCCTAAAGCTGGAAGTAGTTCTCTGTCTGAAGATTTACGTGCACCAAATAAACTGAGTAATCACCTCCTGCATCTTATTTATGGCATTCCTGTTCATACATCTGAGAAAGAAACTTCTTCAGTTTTTTTTTCTTTTTCTTTTCTTTCTGGTGACAAATGACATACTTTTGTGACCTGTTAGACCTTTTCCTCATTCCAAGATCCTCTGTGTCATTTTGCTTCCTAGCCAGTATGGTTTCTTCTGTGTTTGACATCTCTCTTAATAGAGTAGAACTTTCAATTTTGTTGATTTTTTTCCCCATTTCTTCAATTTGTCAAGATCACTTCAAATTCCAAGAGTGTTCATGTGTGTTACCATTAAAATGCTCTTAAAACAACTGAGGGAGACACTTTCCTGTGCACTGACACGGAGAAATGTGTTCGTATTGGCTAGTGATTGCTGGTAATTCATTCTCTGACTGCTCCAGTTCTGTTTCAGTGAAAATGAAATAGGTTAAATTGTACCACTGCTGAAGTCATCAGAATTATCTGCAATGGGTGATGCGTTCTCACAGACCCAGTTAATCATACCACAGCTTGGGTAGCAGCTCTTCAAAGTGTTCCAGCTAGGTTTACAATAAAACATTCTTTCATTGTCAAAATACATTAGTCAGTAAGTGTTTTAAAAAGAAAGATGTGTATAGTTGTTTTAACACAGTGATAAAATCAATGTTCTTTCAAGTTTTCCTTGAAGTCCCCTTTGCTGCTCAGCCTTAGGTCTTTCCCAGTGGGATCTCAGCATCTCCACACCATAAATGCCCTGAGAACTCCTTTTGCCTTTAGCAATGTATTGGGAGAGGACAGAGTTACTGTAGGACACATAAAAAGCTGAATAGTTTTTTTATTATTTGGCCTTCTGAACGTCTGTATTTTTGTACTGCACATCTCCAGGGGTGGGGAGCAAGGTGCAAATTTAAGCTATTAATCTTTCAAATTAAACACGTCCCTCTGCTCCTGCAGCAGGGATGAATCCATCAGGCCTGTGCAGTTACCACTGGCTGAAGTTGCACTTTACACTTCCCCAAGGGCTGGTGTTGGTGTCCTGAGGAAATGTCAAACACCTGGGTTTTCTTACTTCTTAAAGCAAATTTGTCAGCTTTCTGTTTAAGGGTACCAAGGAAAAGTGTACCAGCAAGACAGGATTTTTTCAATCTGAATTTTCTCTTCCATTTGCAGTTTCTCTGGCAGATAATGAAAAACAGAAAAGACCTTCTGTATGAAACCTTTCAAATCTTGGAAGCTGGGTTAGTTCAGGTCTTTATTGGCACTGTCTGAATTACTCTAAATAAAACTCTGCTTTTTACTGAATGTCGAAGTTTAAAAAAAGTCCCAAAGTTATCATCAGGGTTAAATAACCTTCAGGAAAGTTCTTAGACTGAGATAGATTAATGATGATTTTTCAAATCTATATTATGTAATTAGAAAATGCATTATTGTCAATTAAGGGTTTCCCTCGCTTGGGAAAGGTATTTCTACTTCATGCAAATGAAAAGACATGTTTTCATCGCAAATATTTTTCTGTGCCTCCAAGGATATGATGCCTTATAAAAATCCAAGATAGGTCTGCCAAGTCAGGTAATTCATGGAGATTTATTGTGGAGATTGTTGTGTTTATTTTGCGTTCAGAAAGATATAAACCACTCCTTTGGTCATTTCAATCCAGAAAAAGCAGCCTAGCTTTTTTAGTTATTTTTGCATAAATTATTTGTATATAAAGGTCTGAATTTTCAGAATTACTGTATCTAAAAAATATACTTTCAAATAATAGAAAGTTCAGCATTTTCTGAAAATAATTCCCTTTCACAGTTAGATACCAAAACTTACTGATAATTTTGGAAAATGGAGGCCTAGGGAAAAGTCTGTAGATTATTTTCTTTAAAGGTAAGGCTTCTGTTAAAGTTAGCAGGTGTCCAGGGGGTGTGGATTCCTGTTCATACTCAGTAAATTATTTTAAAATTACTTGTTCATGTTTCTCAGCAGTTTTTGTTCTAGATAATTTTTTAAAAATAATTTGATCTTTATTAATCAAGGTACTTGCTGTAAGACAAAACCAGTGCTCGAGGATCATTACTAATAAATGTCTACTTCTAGTGAATGTTCCTAGGATTAGCAGATCAGAACTAGACATTTTTCCAACCAGGTGAAGCACAGCTCTCTTTAGCATTCATTATGCAGACAGTAAAGAAATATTCCTTTTATGGTAAAGTTTATACATTTTAAAGCTGGAGAACAGTGTAATGAAGTAGTTGACCACTGGCTATGGTGGCCATTGGACATCTTTGAAGTGGAACTAAGATCTGCTGCTGAGACAGAATCATTCCCTTTAGAAGAGCATCGACACTGAGCTCATGAATTACCTGGTTTCAGACTATACTGCAGTTAGTTTTGTGTGTGCCCAGATATCAGTAGCCTTCATGCACCACTTGCAGTGTAGTTTCTTTAATTTTTATTTTCATGTGCTGACCTGTTCTGTCTCTGTGTTGGTTGAAGAGTCTGGTTCATCAGACTCTGAGTCTATCCTGTCACAGCAAGGTCAGCTTCTCTCCACTGCACATTCTCCCCATTCCTGTGTTGGAGTTGGCTGTGTTGGACTGCAATGTCCTAAGCTTTCTGAATCAGATCAGCATCAGCACATGCTCGTTTCTTACCATTTCCTACACAGATTTCAGCTCCTGCCCCTTTGTAAATGTGTGATCATGTGCACATGTACTCTGGTCTCCACATCACCTGCCAATTGCATAATGTACATCCTCTGCCAGGGTTAATTTTCTGGGAACTCGGGGATTATAGCTCAATTATTCTAAGTAAGGCACAATACCACTTGCACACCTGACCTTTTGTCTGAATAATGCAGTGGAAATCAATCTTCTCATTCTCCTCCTGTGAAAGGCAAAAGAATCCCTTCCTCCTCTCAAATGCTCCATCCTTTTTTTAACTTCTGGTCTCTCTCTTTTACTTCTCTTGTTTAAACTTTATTTGTGGACTCCTTTTGCCAGTTGCTGGTTTTGAACAGAACAACACCATCATCACCCATGAAAGGACATGCCAAAGCTAAATGTAGAGCCTCTAGAACTTCACCAGTGCTACTGCCACACTGTTTACCAACACAAGCACATAATTGTTCACAGTATGGTATTGAAGCTAACGTTAAAATGATTATCCATCATGTCTTTCCAGTCTTTTTCCACACTCAGTGCTTCCCAGGATTGAGATTTCCCCACACAGTGTATAGGTTCTTTTTGTTAGATCAATAATCTTGAGTTTGGTTGCCCTGGAAAAAAATCTTTATTCACAGGTTTGTATGTGCTTTTGTTGTAAGCAGGCAGTTAATTGATGCAGCACACTCTGTAGCAGGGACCTGCATCTTTTCATGATTGATTAGCCCTGGAATCATTGCCCCCTGCAGATTGTATTGATAATTGCTTTGTGTGTTCCTTTATATCATCAGTTAGATAGCATAGCACTGTTGTGCAGTCCTACCAGATACATACCCATTGAAACACACTCCCATTGAACAGAGTTCCTATTTAACACCTCTGACTTTAACATAAACCTCTGAGGTTGCTGATGACTCTGTTTATTTGCTGTTATGAGCAGGGACTGACTTCTGAACCACCTGATCAAAGCAATGTGGTCGAGCAGCTCAATGGCTTAACCAGACCATAAACAACTTGCACATGTGCTGTGCTCTTTCCTAATTAGGGGCACATGTCAGCCCTGACCTACACAAGAAAATAGATATTGTCCTGCTTCACTGTGTGCAATAAACCATGTGCTCTCTGCTGTCAGAAAGGGCAGGTAGATTTTGACTTAAATCTCTGGAGAATGTTCATCAGAATTTGTATCTCTGCAAAGCTCTATTTCCTTTAAAGCCTTGAGAGTGATGGTGAAAAAGGGGGAATTCAGAATTCAATGCTGCCTCTGATCTAGTAAGATGCTGTAACTTTATTCCTTCATTTATGTCTTGAAATTTTATCTCATTTGTAGAAAATCAGGTTTATCTATCATGATACTGATGAGCAAATGTGACCTGTCTGTATTTATTAAAATAAGCTACAGAAGAAGGCAGATGTTCATGCATGGGATTGAATCTAGTGTGGCCTTATTGACAGCTGAAGTACTTTGAAAAAGGAAATTTTCACCATATATGTCATAATGCTTTCAGCCATTTCAGTTTTGTCAGCAATTCTGGATCACTGAATACAGGCAAGAATTAAATTGGAAGTCATGAAGCTGCATAAAAGTCTTGGAAGAAAATCAAGTTAATTTTGGTTTGGGCTAAATATTATCCTCAAAATCTGATTTTTCTGAATCTTACTTCCCAGTGTGCACAACTTAAATTAATACTGGCTTAATATAGTACACAAGTGCATAAAAATCTTTAGTGTGGATGACTACATAAACAGTTCTGATTCTGTGTTTCCTGTACTGTTTTCGCTGCATCGGGTCAATAAGAAGAAATACTTGATCATTTTTTGCCTCATTTTCCTGTGGTTTCTTTTGTTATATAGAGTTTATCTAAGCTCTGTGACTTTGTTTCTCACTACAGACCACAACCCACTCTGTTGTTGCTATGAACTCGTTCATATTTCTGTTTGTCACCAAAAGTTTTCCTTTATTTCCAGGTTTGGCAAGAAATCCCGACCTGCAATGTATGATGCAACCCCCATTGCTTATGAAGATTACAGCCCAGATGACAAACCTTTGGTTACACTGATTAAGACAAAAGATTTGTAATCTAGTGTATCTTTTTTGGATTATTTTTCAAAAGGATGGGCTACTAACCTAATTTAAATATTTTTAAGAAGAAAGCATAAGTAATTTAAACCATTAGATGCTTCAGAATTTTCTGTAGAATATTTAAGAACCAATTTTCTGCAGCTTTTAGTTTGGAAAAATATTTTAAAACAGAATTTGTGAACTTCATGATTTACATTTTAATGTACCTTGAGCTCTATAAACTATAAGCTTATGATAGTGTGTGCTTTTTTCTTGGTAGACACTATTACTAAACCCAGATGAGTTTCTTGTGGTTGTTACAGAACAGAAAACAATAATTAATGAGGAGTTCTTTATGACATGTCAGTGCCAGCTTTCTCAGTAGAGGTAGGAAAAATGTGAAGCATAATATGATATATAATATATCCATTAATTAAAAAAGTCTAAAATGTTTGTGTTGTGAAAAAGAAACTAGTAAAAATTATTATTCCTAATCTGAATGAATTAGCTTTTGCCTTATTCCATGCATGGATAGATAACCTATTTCTCCATTATTTCCTGAAAGTTGCTAAAACATACTCTTGAGTTGATGTTTGACATTTTTGTAATAGTTATTCAGGCTAGGCCTTGTATAATAATTAAAGTGCCTCTTGAGGCAAAGTAAGGGCATGATCCTTTAAACATTGAAATCAATGAGAGAACTTCCATTGACTTCACTGGGTATGGGATTGGATCCTACAATTGGACTGAATCTATATTTTTCTTTAAAGGTTAAAGTTTTTTATATTGTGAGTAAACTAAGCATATGGTTTGAGTTGTTTGTTTCCTAAAGGTTGTTGATGTACAGTATTGTTTCATGAAATATTGTGTATTTCTCATAGTGCTTCTTATTTAGGATCAGTATGGGGTTTTTGTGGCTGTATTTGATCGCTTATGGGCGTCTTAAATTCTTGCTTATTTCAGAAAATACCGAATAAACGTTAACCAGTGAAGATTGCAGCTGTTTCTTTGTTTTTCTTCATTTCAAACTGAAGTGTTGCCTATAAATTTGAGAGGACATGAGCATATGATGCACTATAAAGAATGCCAGAAAATTATATTCTCCCTGTTAATCTGAAAAGGGAAAACCAGTGTGTATTATCAAGATAATCTCTCAGAAGTGAGACAAATACAGCTCCAGGGTAAAGGCACAGTCCTGGATGGTGGATATGCAGGTTAGTAGCACCATGCTGTTTGAATTACAGAAATGCCAAATGCTCCTCAGAAATCCAGAATACCTTTCCTGACATCTTGTATCTGCTACCATGGGCTTTCAACGATGGTGGTCCAAGACAATAATTATTAAAAAGAGGACTAAGGAGCTCAGGTCCAAGTTTAAACTAGATTCATTCTTCAGGCATGGTTTTCTATGACAGAAGTTGTAAATTTGCATCTGGTGGCTGTCAGATGAGGTTTTTTCATTGGTACAGTTTTTTGCTGTACCAATATATTGAAACTTGTGTTTGCTGTGACTTCTGGGGAGGTTTTGAGAGCTGAGTGGAAAAGGGGCCCTGTTGTTGTAATTGATTTGTTAATCAGAGGAAATGCTCATTCTTCAGAATTTTTGGCCTTTTCAGTCATAAAATATTGGCTTGCAAATCTATATAAAATAGGGAAACAAGCAACTCTGTTGTTCTAGGGAACATACATATTCATGTCCATATTTTACAAGAGAGATGTTGCAATGAGCAGCAGCATTTCTGCATACAAATCACACCTTGGTAGCGATTCTTGACCAACCTATATTTCTCTCAATTGACTGACCTGAAAGATAAGTAATTTGTGAGAAGCTATTTTCCTGTCAGCTTGCAGCCTCTAGCTTCTGTAAATCATCCTGTGCATCCTGTGAATTGTATTCTGAAAATTACTTTGTCTCCTTCCAATTTATTTTATTGAACCCTGATGGCATGTTATGCATGCACATGTGAGATATTTGTGAGGCACTGCACTGCCTGCCAGATGGAGCTGCCCTAAGACCTGGAGGGAACAAACCCATCTAGTGTTTGTATCCCAACTCTGAATCTGCAGGAAGAAGCTGGTTACTGTCTGTATACAGCAGCTTGTGTCCTGAGGATATACATGAATGCGGACAAAGGACACTGGTTTTTTCCTTTTCCCCAACCATATGAGGTCTGTTCTATATAGGGAGCAAATATAGATGTGTAGCAAATACCACCTGCTGTTAATATACTACACTTTTTTTGGTTTTGTTTTTGTTTTAAGCCGTCCAGTCTCAGAAAGGAGTGATTGTATGTGGTCTTCCCCTAGCAAAGGGCTAACAGCCTCCAGCTCCTCCTGGACAAGCCTCTGGGCTTGTCATTTACCTCTAGTACTTGTGCACTCTTCAAGTTTGGTTATTTTTATATCCTTTTCCATCTGGAAATAGGAAAAAATCCTTGAGTGTTTTTTCCTCAGAAGCATGGATATGTATGAAACTTGCCTTTACAGCTCAGAGTTGTGATATATATGCTAACAGGAAAATGTCATCATTTCCTTGGATTCTGGATAGAGCCAGTCCAAAATTATAAAGACAGTGACCCTGTCCAAGTGGTTGGACAGGGAGGAGCACATGGCTGCAGCAGCCCTGTCAGGAGTCACAGTGGGGCATTGCCAGCCCCATCCCTCACCTAGGGAAACAAACAGAGCATGAAAAGCCTGGAGATGCAGTCCTGACCTGGCTGAGCCTGTGGGAGCTCTGTGTTCAGCTCTCTAACCCTATTCCTGTTAGTATATTTAACAATGGGCTCAGAGGGACACTCATGGCCAGGGCTGGGAGGTGGGGAAGGCACATGTGGTCTGTGAGTGGTTGCAGGGAGACCTGAGGCACCCCCTGCCCTGAATAACACTGTGTATTGTGAGTCAGGGCTGGGTAACATCCTGTACCAAGCATATTGACCTGATTTGCTGCTCTCCCTCCACTGCAAATGTGGCCAAATGCTATACTGGTGTGAGGGGAATGAGAGCTGAAAAGACACTTCAGCTCAGTAAACTGCATCCTCAATCAGCGAGTCTCTATGTGGTTAATCCCTTTGAAAACAATGGGATTTTGAAGACAATGTGTGTGATTTTTTGGGAGAAAGTGTCTCGGTGTCTCTCTGCATCTAAAAATATAAAAGATCTGACCATAGGAGTAAACATTGCTTGTTTTAGTGAAGTCTTGTGTGGTGACACTTCAGTCACAGAACTGATGTTTTCATCTTGTCTCAGCCTAATTTCTGGAAACAGCATGGATTTTCTCCAGCAGGGCTTTGTCAAGAAATGCCTGAGCTAACAGTTATGACATCCCTGAAGATGTGTAGTTTCTTCTTTGATAGCAATAGACACCTGATGAGGAATAAACTCAACACCTCTGAATATTATCCTCTGTGTGAATGGCTGAGAGTAAGCAAAGAGCCACTCCTCACTTTTGTTGCCAGAGGGAACTTCTCTTCCCCTTCATGTGGCTAAATCCTTCTGTGTCCAAAATTTCTCAGAGATTCCCTTCTCATGTTGCACACAACCACCCAGCTTTTGCAGAGCAGTCAGGCACATTGCATCAGACAGATGCAAATCCAGCCTGTCCTTCCTTTGGGTGCCTCCAGCCTGGTTTCTGTGGGAGGCATTTGCTCTGTGACCAGCTTTGGGAACCTTTGTCTTTCACTACTGCCATGTTTTTGAGGTTCATGTGCTGCTCAGTACCAGCTGGGCTGAAATAGCTGTTTGTATGGTACTCTGCTCTTGTATTCCTGACCTCACAGGGGGTGCAGAGGTACAGATCTATGGATCATGGAGGGCAGCTGAAAGCCAGATTAATTCAGGGAAGAGATTAGTCTCTCGTGCTATTCCCTGCTATGAGTAGTTAAAATCCTGAGTGTGTTATCAAGAGCTAATGGGTTCAGAAATGTCCCCAACATAAAAAATGGGAGTGTCAGGGCAGTCCAGTGTGTGCTTAAACCTTCTCTTCAAACCTGCTGAGGGAGAGTGCACTGGCTTACAGCTTTTGAGGCACCTTTTATTTTAGAACAAAATATAAACAAAATTCTTGTTTAAAATATGTTTTCTTTCTCAGCGTCCCTTACCTTTGGGAAATGCTCTGCATGAGCAGGGGAGCAGTGAGAGAAGGGCAAAACACAGAGCTGGTGCCAAATGAGAGACATGGAGCTGATCTGCTTTGTCTCCGCCCCACAAGTTAGTCTTTTGTCCCTTGAGACTTTGGCTGAGCATCTGCCAAAACACTGCAGTTGTGTGGGGTCAGGAGGGATGGCAAAAGGCAAATTTGAGACACTTTTATGTCCATCTTAAACATCTCATCAGGGAGATGAGAGCAGCCAGAGTCTGACATCTGAGCAATCAGATACTGCTGCTACCTGACAGTGCTGGAGGTTGCTACAAAGACGGGCAGAGTGCAATGTGCTCTCAGCTCCTCCTCAGTCTGAGCTGCTGGTCACTGCAAAGGTGTCCCTCAGAAGTCATCTTCGTACTTCTTGCCTCTCTGCTGGTGATCCCTCTGGTTCAACTGCTGTGCTGCAGAATCCCCTCTGTAGGACCCAGCATCTGAACCCTTTATATCCCTTTTCCCTTCATATTTTGGAATGGCTCCAAATAGGTGAAGGCGATTCCTTCCAACAGGATGTGGGTCAACCACTGAAAACAAACAAAACTTCAAAGCAGTTATGCCACATCAGGCTTCATCTGGGCTCAGCTGGCTTATCTTCTGCAGTGCAAAATGGATAACAAATATGACCTCTCTGGAAAAGTCAGATTTCTCTGTTATTATGAATTCCAGTTTCAAATCCTCCTTTTAAGAAGTTTATGATAAGATGGTTATTGTAAATAAGCTTCCCCTTTAGCAAAGAATAAATCATCAAATAGGCTTTGTTTGGTGAGATCTTTGGCAAAGGAATGTAAATAAATAAGCTAACTGAATAAACTTCTTTATCTGATATGCTGGGCAGAAAAGGCAGCAAAGTTAATCATTTAGGAAAATAAGCTAGTCTGCTGTACTTTCTTCAATAACAGACCAGTCTAAGGGAAACAATCTGCTCTATCTCCCTGAACCTGGACTTTTTGCTAGCATCCCACAGACCAGGAGAGATCCTGTTTATCACTCTGTCAGCAATGCTATCTTGTCAAGGAGATGTCCTTCAGCCTTAATTTTTTGTTTGTTTCTTTTCCTGTGAACTGGTCTACTTCCTGTCAGAAGTAGCTCCTTGCAACAGAACAGAGATCTCCTATGAAGTCAGCTGTGGCTTCTATTCCATCTCCTGGGAGTAGAACACACATGGACAATAATGTGCAGTGTCTTAAACTTTGGGCTCCATATTTCTATAAGAGAAAGTTTGCATGCAACTCCACATGGATCTCAGTCCAACATCATTCAAGGAAATGAGTGTGACTGTTCCAATTTTCACCATGGTTTTTTATTCACTTACGGATTTCAAGTAATCTGAAGTAAATCTGCCTGGAATCTGAGCCTATAAGCCAGATACAAGATGCACAAGGTAACAAAAATGAGTGTAGCTTCTGTGGAAAAAGCAAACAACCTAATGCAATTGAGGTTATTTTGGCATCTAGGAGCTGCATTAACAATTAGTTTGTCAGCAGCATACTTTGTTCTCCCCCCCAGTTGTGATAGTTGGATACGTGATCATTGCTTGTGCAATTTGGTCTCCCAGAAGCTTATTTTCTATATTGTATCAGGACAGAGAGAGCACAAACAACAGGTTCCAATTATGATTATTTCTCCCAGAGAAACACATGGATAGGTTATGGAGAGCAGAAAGAGGCATCAGCTTGCTGAAAAGGGTATTTGTTGATCCTAGTGTATGGCATTGATATTTATTCTACAGATCAGTCTGGGGTTGTTTGATTTGCTATGTTGCATCTGTCATGTGGCAAAAGCAACCAGCCAGTAAATGTCATGATGCAGAATAATTTATTTTGAGGATTTCGTACCTAAAATGTGCTGTCCTCAATGTCTTATTTGTGGTCCATACATGACACCAGTTTCTCCTATTAATTTAATTTCAACATTTATTTCAGTTGCTATGCCTTTGTATGGCATTTGCTACGAAGGTCTGTCAAAACAAAACTGTCAGAATGTCATGTAACTAATGACAGATCTGCTTTTGCATGTGCCTCTTATGCCATTTCACTTTCATCTTGCATGAATTTGGACTTGAGATTGTTCTACATAAAAAGATGATGACCAGTTATTTTTATATCCAGTACTCATCACGTTGCTTCCCCTCTTTCCCTGTGCTCTGTGGTGCCTGCGTGTGATAAGGACAAAGACAGGAGGAGATTTTTTTTTTTAGAGCACTGAATTAGGTGTGGAGTTTATCAGTTTTCCTCTTTCATTCATTTCATTTCCATGGAGAGAATATTTTACAATTCCATGGAGATGCTTTAATCCCTGAGAGCTTTGAAGGGTTATTTTACTTTAATGCATTCAATATTTAAAATAAGGTAGTAAGCCAGCAGTATTGACAGACATGTCAGGTTTAAATCAAAATGTCTCACATCTGTGATTTACTGAGTGATACGTGTTGCTGAATTTTGAAAGATTTCATTTGGAATACATTATTCAATGGAATAGATTATTGCATGGTAAATATGGTGGTGCTTTGATAACATTTTAGGGTTTCATGCAATGAACTACAAAATTTCTGTAAAAATGCTTAATGCTATCTAATTTTCCCTCACTTTAGGGGACTGCTATCTGCAGAGAAAACCAAAATTCCCAACAAGACTACTACCCTACCCTGGCATTAGGGCTGGCACTATCCATTGTTTTCCAATTGTTTTTTGAGAAGCTCTGATTTTGCATAAGCAATAAAGTCATCTTCTCTTTCCCCATAAGACAGTACCTCTCAAGAAGGACAGAAATTGTGGGCAGGGAAATATCAGACTTCAAAGTAACAGTTAAATGTACTCTTCATTCAAAAGCAGCTCAGCCTTGAGATTTCTGAGAATTCATTGTCTCTCTCTCTTTCATTTATGTGTTGTCTCTGACTTACATCCCTCTTCTTCAGACTCTAGTGTCAAGGGTGATTTATGAGTGCAATTTTCTGTGCAATATTATGTAGCAATAGTTGGCAAATCCCTTCCCTCAGCATGGGGATGTATTCTTCTTTGTTAGACACCAAAGAGGCACACAACCCTTGAATTTCCGTAAAAAGACAATTCTTTTTGAAAGGACAAATGAAATTCCCATCTCATAATAATTAATCTCATAATTACATATAGATATGTTACATGTACAAAAACTGCTCTGGCCACATGGCATTGGCATTTCATGTGATGGATCCATTGGGAGTCCCTCTGACTGTCTCAGGTCCAGCTGTGTAACCAATCTCTTGCACTTTGTTTGGAATAAGCTCCTGCATGGCGCTGAGCAAAGCCTGGGAATCCAGCTGCATTGCAGCGCTGGGGACTGCTTGTGATGAAATTTAAGCATGAGCTTAATGAAAGACTCTGGAGGTTTGTTAACTTTCTGTTATATATTTTTGCTTCTTCTGGGATTGAAGTAATTTTACATTTATAGAGCTCATTGAGTTGCAAGACTTGATAAAATCTTGTGTGAAATGTTGATGGCTCCAGCCTTATACCTTCAGTGAGGGCTCTACATTCACTCTGGTTCCCAGAAACTTAGAAAGGACTCAAGTCCACTAAATTACTGTACACAAGCGGGTAATTTGTGTGCTTTTCTGGATGATTTGCAAATCTCTATTTACAACCTTTATGGGTATTTGCCAGAAAATCAGTTCACATCCACCCAGCAACACATGGGTTAAAATTCTTCCTGATAATGAGCCCAGGTTAGGAACCAAGAAAGCAGCCTTTTTTAACTTACCTGTCTGCATTGTCTTAATTGGGACTGGGGTGAATTGGAGTATGGTTTCATCCTTGAACTCTGCTCTGTTTCCTGTCTCACACATTTTATAGTCTATGACACTGCAGAGCAGGGAATGTGTATCCCTCATCCTACACTGGTCTTGGTTCTCTGCACCTTTGTGTGCTCAGCCATACTCAGCCATTAGGGTTTCACTGGTACCATTTGTTGGCTGAGGGGACAGTGAGTGCATTCAAAAGACACAGTGCTGTTGCACACTCTGCTGTGAATATCTCAGCAGTGTAATTTTAAAATTAACTGCATTTAGCTCTTAAGGAATTTGTGTGCACAGTTGCGTCCAGGAGAATTGGGTTTGTTGCAGCAGCTCTCTACATTCCCATGCTCAAGTGGGGAAAGCAGAAACATTTCCTGGATTGCCACATAGCTGACCACACAGTGTCCCTAAGCCTATGAATAACTGCTGGGGACGTGTCACTGAAATAGGAAGTGTGGCCTCTAGTAACTTCCTATTTTCACAGATAAATTGAGTAGCTGGGATGGTGAAATCTAGATGACAGATTGCCAAATCTTCTTGCTATAGTGATGCTCTGCAAACAAAATATTTGATTTGAGACTGTTGAAAGTCTCTTTTCTTGGTAAATTTTCTTATTCTGAGGGAATATCCAGTGCATATGAAATTGCCCACCAGTATTATTCATCATCTATAATTCTTCATTTATTTTTTAAATTTCATTCTCTTCAGTGCTCACTCTAAAACCAGCTGATCTATATAGACATGATTCTTCTCTCGTTTATGTTGTTAAAATTCAGAAGTAATTTAAATTAAATTCACTGAATCACATCTGTGCAACTCAGATTCGTGTCATGATCAGGAGCTATGCAGATGCCATGGATTTAGCTTAGTGTAAAACTGGTTTTAAGGGTTATCAGGATCTCTGTACAGCTTTGTGGAGGTACATATTTCTTTTTGACACAGACAAATAAATATTAATAATCATTAGGGGTAATTAACAAAGACAATGCAGTCAAAGGTGCACAAGGTTGTCAGGGGTATTAAGAGGTCTTGTTTCAAGTTTTCCTGGACTAGGAGAGAGCAAATGTGTAAGCATCTGGCGCATGTCAACCCAAAGATTTTCTGGCCTTTATTTTCTGCTGCTTACAAGATTAATTGGTGCATTAAGAGCTGGACTTGAGCTTCTTTAGGTTTGTTAGTGCAAGATTTGCTGTTGGAGGCTGCCTGGGAAATATCCTGTTGCTGCAGGGAGGTGTCTGGCCAGCGGCTGTGTCAGTGGTGACGGAGCGAGAGCATTCCCTGGGGAAGTGACAGCTTATCCTCCTGTGCCATCTCCCTGTCCTTTCCTCTGCCCGACATGTCATCACTACCCCCTCACCCCTTTCTCTGTGCTTTGCCCTCCTCAGGCTCTGAGCCTCGCGTTTTCCCCCTGTGCATCCTCGCTGCCTCTCTGCCGTCTCCTCTCGGGGCATCCTGCCCTCGGGCCCTGTGCCCCGGGTCGCTCACCCTCCCTGGCCCCGCAGCTGGACATGGGACTGACAAAATTCGTGCCCGTGCCCGCCCTGCCTGTCCCCCATCCCCACGCCGGGTGCTGCTGTGTCTCTCCTGGGGGCTGTGAGCACATCCACCCCTCCTGCTCTCTCCAGCCGCTTTTCTCGCCGCCTGTGCGGCCCAGATTCGGTGTCCTGAATTCCCCGCAGGGCTGTGCTGCCCGCTGGCCGAGCCAAGGGGCACGGAGCCAAGGGGCCGATGTGCCCGGGCCGGCAGGCCCTCAGACCTGCAGCGCGGCTTTGCCAGCACCACTGCCAGCAGCCAACACTCGGCCCTTCTTCCCTCGGCCTGGGCAGGGAAAGCGGGCATGGTGCTGCTGACCCGAGGGGGTGGCATCTCCGAAAGATCAACTCTGTGTTTGCTGGGAGGCTCTCAACCTTCTTCCCTCGCTGACCCGGGCTCCTGAGGGGGTGATGGAGGGGCTGCCTGGCAGAGGTGATGGGAGCATTAAAAATAAAACTTGCTCACCCTTTCAGTGTCATATACTTTGTCCTTTACAGAAGTGATGTGCCCTTTTGAACGTATGCAAGACCTTTGCAGCAACCTTCCTTCTGCATTTTTTGACCTGCCACGGCTTTGGTGCTTTATTTTCACTGTTGCTGTGAGCAGGACCGGCACAGTGCCAACGTGAAGGAAGGAGATGTAAGACCAAATATCTGCCTTTCTAAAGATGAGACCTCCAGAGGTGAGAAGCAAGAAGGGATATCATACAAATATGGCCAAATAAGTCACTACCTATGCATTTCATGCCTTTATTTAGTCCAGCCACCTCCAAAATCTAACTTACTTTTGGAAGAGGAAGAGAAGTAGCAGTCCTGGTACTTTGGGAAGGTGGTGGAGTCATTACAGCTCAAGAGGGAATCAGAAATACACCCTTTTCTGGCACCAGCACAGGTAATTAAAGACACCTGGTCGCTATGGGAACCCCAGCAAGAGCTTCTCTTCCAACAAATTGGAAATCAGGACCTCATTATCCCTGGCAAACACAGCCTAGATGGGTGGGAGAATGAGAATATGGCATATCCAAACCTGAATTATCTCCCTTGACTGGGATACTTACTGCTGCCTCAATTTCACAAATCATTAACACCACATTGCTTCAGGTTATAGCATCTCCTGATGCCATTTTAAAATACCTGTGAAGGGGATGATGAGCCAGATGCATTGTGAGCAGAAGAGCCCTCAGCTGAACCACCTTTGGTGGAGCTGTACTCCCATGTCTGCACAATCATCTCAGTGCGTCTGCACAATCAGAATGAAAATGATTACTTAAATAACATTAGGGATCATGCAGTAAGCAGGGATGTAAATAAATTTCCCTTTCAAATTACCGAAACACAATAGTGAAAGGAAATCAAGGGCCTTTGAAGATAACGTGATCTGCATTTTGCCATTATTTTAATGACATATTCTTACTGTTGAATTGCTGCTGGTTTAACAGTGACCATGCCTGATGAGATCCCAGGTAAGGAATCAGAGCCAGCCCTTTAGATGCCACTTTTCCCAGGAAAAGGGGTGTGTCTGTCACTATGTGTGCATTGAAGTTGCTTCTCAATAGCCTCTGAACTCTGCAAATGACTGAGTCCCCTCAAAACTCAGGTTTCTGCTGTCAGTGTTTGCAAAGTGCCAGTGCTCTGATGCTGCCCCTGGCTACCCCTGCCTGCACCCCATGGCTGGCCCTGGTGCTGGAGCCCCAGCCTGACTGTGTCCTCCCCACAAAATGCCTTCACTGCAGCTCCCCCACACCAAGACTCCAAAGTATGCACCCTGCTGTGGGAACTGCAGATCTCTAACTTGAAGTTCTACATAAATGTGCATTTTTTTGTTACCTTGAATGTTAAAATGTAATAGTTGTCAAAGAAAACACTTTGGATTACTTGGATGGTGTATTTTGGGCTGCTTAGACACTAAACATTTTTTTCAGAAAGATATTGGGAAGCTCAGACTGTGTGTGGTGTCCATCTATGCAGGAAAGCTGCATTTGATTCAAATGATTTGACAAAGTGTTTAAGAGTAACAAGTATCTTTAGATTTTGGACATATGCTATTAATTACAGCACTTTACAGAACATTAAATTTGTTAATTAGGCAAACTTACTCTACAAAAGCAAATACAAGGTAAACGGAATTAAGGATTAAAAAAAAGATATGTGTTTAATGACTTCTGTATGCTTTGTAAACTTGTGTAATCAAAAAGAGGATCTTGGAAACAGGACTTGCGAAGTCTGCAAAATATTTGGGGAAGCATTTAAATAACTGAATGAGTCTTCTAGTCATGTTTCAGTGAAAAACTGAAATAGGGCTCCTAAAGCTAAATGGAGCTTTTGAAGTCAAATAATTCAATGGGATCAGCAACTGGATAAGTTTAGTTAATTAAAAAGGCAATGCTATAGTTAAAACCAAAGAAGTTTATTTTTGTTTTCAAATGCAGAGGAGCTACGTTGCTATAAAGAGCTTACATTAGGGGATGAGATGGTGCAAAAGGAAGACAAACTCAATAGCTAGAAGCCAATTAAAGAGACAAAATATCCTGGAGTCACTGGAAATGCTTCAGATTTACTATATGATTAGAAGTGAAATTGGTCTATTGCATCCAATACTCCCTTCTGAAATGCAAGATCTCCCCTAGCTCCAGTATTTCTGTCCTGTGAGCACTGAAATGAAGGAGATTGGGAGAAGTGGGACCAACCTGTGTAATGCATTGCAGTCTTTGGAAAAAATTGTCTTAACTCATTCTGAGAAGAGAAACTCTACAATTTGGCACAGTAAAAGGAAAATTAATAGAAAAAAAATCACTATCTTCTTACAGAAACATTCTGGAACACAGTACATCCTGGAAATAGGAATTCACACTATTTATTTAAGTGAAAGATCCCTGACTGTCTTGGAGCAGGACTTACTAATGCAGAACAGCTTAAATACCAAAAAGAAAGTCATGCTTGGATTAAAGTATTAGAAAGTCTAGGTAGAAATGACCTCATCTTAGTGAGATTGTGACATGAACTCACCCAAGTTTAATGAATCATTTCCTGAGCTGGGCTCTGGCTGGTGCCTGACCACCTCAGCAGCACCTGGCCTGGCTGAAAACTGAGTTTCCTGCAGAGGTGTCATGGGGCACATCCAAAAGGGCAAAACAGCTGGATTTCCTGAGACAGCCCTTGATGCTGAGCACACCTGGAGCTAAGCAAAAATGAGCAGAAGGGCTCAGTAGCTCTCTTGTGCCCACAGTGCCACTTGCTGCCTTGGTGAGGGGTAAGGCTTGGGGAGGATGCTGGTGAGGCTCAGGGGCTCACAGATTGCTTTCTAATCAACCAGTTGGATTTCAAAAATCTGCAACTGAGCTGCTCCTCCCAATGTGTGAGCATATTCCTACTTTCCTCTCACACAACTAAAGCCAGAAGCCTACAGCATTCATTTTCTCTTGTTTTCATATCCTTTTGGAAATTTTTCTCTTGTTTTCATATCCTTTTGGAAATTAAGTGATTAGTTTGTTCTCATAACATGCCACCCATTTCGTAGCAAATGCAGATTTCCCTCCCCAATTGTTTTAGTTTGTATAAAAGTCGTGTAAACTAAGAGGGAAGCAGCCTCCAGCCCCAGGGTTGGTCTCCTCCTGCTAATTGCAGATCCTGAACTTCCTTTGTGTGCCCTGCTGCTGACAGCCTGGGTTATGCCAGCTCCCAGCTGGTTCAGGAAATGGTGGCGGGTGGATTTACCCATGTGGGCAGGATCGATGAAACTGCTCCAGAGTTCACTTGAGTAAGAGTGAGGCTTTTAGAAAAGGCCCTCATGCAGGAGTGTAGGCACCAGTTGGAAGAAACAACAGTGTGACAGGGACATGGTGTTTGGAAAGAGCTTTGGTGGGCATCTCAGGCAAGAGCTGGTGCAGAATTAGTGCTTCCCTCCTGGAGAGAGGTGGGCAATGCATCAGTGAATGGAGCTGAAAGACTTGAATCGCTTTAATTAGGGCATCACTGCCCGGGGAGGTACTGGTGGAGCCTTTTCAGAAACAATCTAAAAGTTCATGTTCATTGAGGTCTCACTCTGATCACATCCAGCCTCACCTGGATCCTGCCATGTGTCTCAAGGTGGAGATCCTCGAGACAGATCCTGTGGCAGAGCTGCCCTGCCAAATGCCTGATGCCTGTTTTTTAAAGAAGATTCCCTTCAGTATTGCTTTTCTTTGCTATTTAAAACACTGACTCTGAAAGGATACCCTGTGTCCCTGGGGTCACACTCCCACAATGTATTGGAGCCTGGCTTGCAGGCTGCGGGATGTGTTGGTCAATGCTTGGGACAAGTGTGACACAGGCTCTTCTGGGTTTTTAACAAATCCTCCTGCAACCAAGCACGAGGCATTGCCCAGGCAGCCTCAGGTGAGCAGGGAGGGCCAGGGCCAGCTTTTGTGTCTGGAAGAAATGTCCCTTGGTGCAGCTTTGGAACCTGCAGAGACTTTGCTTTTCTGTGGCATTTCTGGGCTCCACAGGGAAGAGCAGTGCCTGCACACCTCTGCACAATGGGTGTGTCTGTCCTTGTGAGTGCCAGGGCACAGCTGGGATGCCTGACACTGGGAAACAGCAGAATGTGGCCTTGATGCTGGTTCTATGCTGGCCCCTCGGGGGACCACCCCGGGACTGCCCAGGCAAGGGGGATCCTGCCCCCATTTGGTGGCTCCATGTGCTCCATGACCCTGCACTGCCAGCCGCAGCGGCCTTACAGAGCCATGACACTTCCTACGTGCTTGGCCGCAGCTCGAACCACCTGCAGTACAGAAGGAAAAAGTTTCAGCCAGTGGGGAGGCCGGCACCGCTGCCCGAGAGCGCCATGCGGGGCGGGACACGCCGGGCTGTGCCGGCGCTTGGGACCAGGAGCTGTCCCGGTCCCCGCAGGTGTCCAGGTGGGATGTTTGCCGTACCCGGGGGGACGGATGCCGTGCCCGGGGGATGGATGCCGTACCCGGGCGGTGGATGCCGTGCCGGGCGGTGAGTGCCGTGCCGGTACCGGCGCTGCCGGGCGGTGGGTGCCGTGCCGGGAGATGGATGCCGTGCCGGTACCGGCGCTGCCGGGCGGCGGGTGCCGTGCCGGTACCGGCGCTGCCGGGCGGTGGGTGCCGTGCCGGGAGATGGATGCCGTGCCGGTACCGGCGCTGCCGGGCGGGTCCGCGCGTGGCCCCCACGCGTGGGCGGGACGGGGCGGGGCGGGGCGGGGCGCGCGCCCGCAGAGAGCCGCGCGCGGCCCCGCTCGGCAGCGCCTCCCGCCGCCGCGGCACCATGTGGCAGCCGGCCACGGAGCGGCTGCAGGTAGGGGGGGCCGGCCGGGGTGCGAGCCTCGGGGGGCTCCGGGGTGGCAGCGGGACCGGCGGAGCATCACCCCCGTACCGGGAGTTTGCGGCAACTTGTCCCCCCGCCGGCGCGGAGGGTGGGCGCGCGGGGACGCGGGACGCGCACGGTGCATCCCGGGTGTCACCGCCCGCGGCTCCGGAGCTCCCGGCGGGTTCGCTGCCGGCGGCGGGGCTCGGCGGGGCTGGGCGGGAGACGCGCTGCTCAGGGGCTACTCCGCCGCCCCCTGGCTGAGGGAAGCCCCCGGCCCGGCCCCGCCTGACCCGCGGAGCGGCGCGGCGCGGGGGATGAGCGATCCCCCTTGGCCGCCCCCTTGGCCGGCGGTCGGGCTGTGCCGGGGTCACCGGGGTGCCCCTTGCCGCACCCTCCGGCGGCGGTGGGCTGTGCGGTGTCGGCTCTGCCGTTGTTCGCGTGGCTTGTGTGCGTGTTGCACGGTCCGGCGGAATGCGAGACACGCAAAGAGCGAGATGAAATAAAACTCACTTTGTAGTTCTGCTGCGTCGGTTTCATGTAGTTTTCCAGAGCGAGTGCCTAGTGAGAGAGAATTGGGCATTTAAAGAAGAATCAATGGGCACAGGAGATGACAAGAAAAGGTTATTACTACTTTTGCAATTCAGTTTGAGTATTTGCTTTGATATCATCAAGCAGAAAATTCGGCGGTTTGATTGGAGTTGATAGTAGAGCCAAGCTGAGAGATCCATGAGCTTTAATCTGCACCAGCCAGTAATGAGAATAATTCCTGGTCTGAAAAAGCTGTGCTTTTCTCTACAATAAGAAGCTTGATTTTTAGCGAGTAGGAATGATGTACCACATACATAGTTGATGGATTCCGGGGTAAAACTATGTGAGCATATCATTAGTTATTTATTTCCCTGTGTTAGTCAGAACCCTCTCTGCTAAACACAAGTGGCAGGATGCCCTGTGTGAAGGAGTTAATGGTCTTGGGTGCACTGTGGAGGCAGAGGTGTTCCCTGGGGAGATGCTGCTGCAGGGGACAGACCTCAGGTGAGGCTGCACCCAGAGATTGGTGACAAGGGAGAAGGTGAAGGAAGGGAAGGAGAAAGAGAAAGCCAAAGTTAGTAGTGTCGTGCTGGTCTGGATTGTACAGAATGGCTTTGTGTCCTCTTTGTGGAATCAGGGAGGTGTTAAAATAACCAGGTACTATTGCGACAAATACCTGATACTGCCTACAAGAGCATGCAAGGCTAAAGAGAACAAAATGCTTGTGTTTTGCAGAATAAGCTTGTGAGTGTAACCTTGTTTAGCGTTGTTCAGCTGTGTCCTGAGCATGTCAGGGGTCTCGTCTTAGGGAGCGGGTGGGAATGGCTGTGTGCTGTGGGGAACCAGGGCTGCCTGCAGGGGCCTCTCACTTACCTGTTGCAGCAGAACCCGAGCCTGTTCTTAAAGGGGAGTCACAAGCCCCAAAGTTCTCAGCAGTGGCCATTGACTTTGTGCAAACCTGCTGTTGGTTGCCTCTGGCTGGAGGCTCCAGGCATCCCGAGCTGATCAAAATGCTGAGTGCCTGTAAATGCACTTTTTGCCAACACGAGTTTTTGGGGAAGTACAGAAATTGCTGTAGGTGCTCTAAAAAAGAAAGAAATCGGGGGAATAAAAAATTGCAGAATTAAATGATGCTTTGGACTTGTGCCAGCTCCTGAAACAGGGAGAAAGCCTTGGAAAAGTGACAAGAAGCCCATAATAATTCTGTGTTCACACAAGGGGTTGAATAACAATATAGTGAATTGTGGACAAAAGGAATGCAGTGAGGGCAAGGATGCTGGGGTAGCTAGGATGAGATCCTGTAACTCAAAGATCAATCCTAATCCATATATATATGAGCTAGAGTTACATGGGCAATAGACTATCTAATATCCTCAATCCCTCTGTAATTTTTTCTCCAAGAAACCCTTGAAGCCTGGTCCTTTCAAGTAGTCTGATCTCCCCTTGACATGTTGTGAATCACCAGCCAGGCCAGAATTGCTGGCAGCACTGCCTGGCCCCCTGAGGAGAGCTTGTGCAAGGTATAAATGCATCTTTTTTCCCTTCTTCCACCCCTGAACATCTTAATTTAGTTTCAGGTGTCCCACGTTGCTCTCTTTGTCCCAGGTTCCCTCTCTCCTGGCACGTAGCTGCTGTGAAACAAATGTTGGTGCAGTCGGGGTGTTGAAGGGGGCTGTCTGCTTTCCCTGGCAGCACAAGCTCTCACCCTGGCTGACAAACAAGTGTTGTGAGGGTGCTGGGCATGGGATTTTGGTTGTAGCAGGGTGGTATGTGGTCACTGGGTAGAGTAGATGGCGTCTTATGGTCTCTATTAATGTATTCTGGGATTACAGGCTGTGCCAGATCACTACAGTGGCGTATTTGAGGGATGTATAATGGCAGATGCAGCCCTGTTTTTCACATCAGGCTGATGTATGGGTGCAGAAAGTGTGGAGCTGGCCCAGCTTTCTTGATGTTCTAGTGTGTGCATGGTATGTGGCTTTATTTTGACCCAGATGTATCTTGTGTCAGTACCCAGCTGTGGTGAAGTGCAGGTCTGTTGTTAGTCCACGGTGTAGCTCTGTACTGAGTAAAATGGCAAAGAAAATATTTTCATCTCTCAGAATATTTCTTTTGGCCTGGTTCAGTAAGGGAAAGTATGAGCTGCCTTTGGAAGTGGATGCCTGTTGGTATGGGTCAGTCCTGCCCTCAGTGCTAAGGCAAGCTGTGTATGTTTAACTCAAATGGCAGCAAACATTGCGGTGTGAAGGCTCCTGTCATGTTCTGACAAAGTGTGCCATGGTCCTCTATTGCTCACAGATCTCCTTTCCCAGTCCCACACAATGCATGACAAGACTGCACATTCCTGGTCTGTTGCCATTCACGCAAAATCTGCTTCTGTTCCAAATGTGCTCAGTCCTGTCAAGTTTCATAGTTTGTGCTGGAGTTTTTGGCATTACTGGATGGGTACCATTCCAGTAGTGAGGTCAGCAGCAAAGCTCACGCGTACGCAATAGGAATAGGAATGAAGTGTCATCAGCAGCTGGGTTACAGAGCACAGTGAGCTGGGGCATGAGCTGGACTTGTCCCCATTGCTGAAAGTTGTGGCCACTTGCTGCTGAAAGCTTCATCTGCTGCTAAAATGGGCTCCCCTTCCCAGAGCTTTGGTTTCTGGCTTTGCTGGAATAAGATGTGATCGCTTGTTTTTTTGGTCTGGGTTTGGTGGTTGTTGTTGTTTTTGGGTTTTTTTTCTTAAGTCAGCCTCTTCTCTGCTTCCCTCTGATGGGAGCTTTTCCTGTTATCCTGCTGCTTAATGAAGAAGCCTCTCTGTTTCTGGAAGATATGTTGAATTGAATTAAATGGATTAGAAGAATAAGCGAGAAAAATGTAAATATTAAGGTTTCTTCTTGAAAATATAATACAGTGGAGCCTGCTTTTTCTTTTGTTGTTCCTTTCCCTTCACCTTTTGTGATTTTTTTCACCTATAGCAACGTTGAAGTTTAATCTGTTTTCTCCAAAGTTAGTGGGACAGGCAGTTACATGTGAAATCATACTGCTGGAATGTTACAGGAATATACCACAGGGATCAGCGAGTCTCTGGTATGGCAAAGAAGATAATGATTTTGCAGGTAATACAGGATTAGCATTATTCACACTTAATGTAAAAGAGATGATCTGGGACTCTGTTTGGGAGACTTTTCCTTCTAATTTCTGTGGCGGCATTTCTGGCTTCTGTTCCGTTAAATGCAGGTGAGCATATGGAACATGTGTGTACCTCGTCGTCTTCTCTGGAGCAGCAACCAAGGTTGTTTTAGGTATTTAAAGGTCGTTCTCCCTGCTGGGAATGAGGAGACTCCAGCCCAGGGTGCACTGTACCTGCCTGGTATGGTTTTCATTGCAGTGTTTGCAGCAGACCTTATCAATGGTTATAAGCAGTGTGCACTCATTTGTGGTTTGATGTTTGTGGCAGTGGCTCTTGTTGAAATGAGGCCAAACACATTTTGACATGTTTCTTTAAAACTATTTCCAAATGTATTCTCTGTGCCTGGTTCAGCAACCCTTGGCAGCACAGCTGGGATTTGGAGCTGATGGTCTCAGTGATGCTCCCGTGAGGACTCTGAAGTGGTGTTTGCAAACAAGCAAGGTGTTCTCACAGTTTTGTGTGCCTGCCTGAGAGTGGCTGCTATTTGCTTTGTAACCTAAATTTTCCTGGAACCTTGATGCCAGACGTTGTTTCTGGATAATAAATCCCAGTGGGTGCATAGTTTTCGGGGTCATGCTGTTTATAAGCCCTGTTTATAAGTTTCCCTGCTTCTCTTGACACATGTGCGTAATAGAGATCACTGTGTTCAAATAGCTTTTCCCCTGGAGCAGAGGTGCAGCAGTGCTGGTGCTGCCCAGCCTCCTCTTGTGTTGCCAGGCGTTCCTGAGCTGAACCATGCTCATGGGCCCTGTTTTTGGAGGTCTCACTCTGCTTCTGTGGGTGGTGGAAGTGGGGGGCTCACATGAGTGGGGTCAGGCAGAGGGGAACAGCAAGCAGGGATGCCGAGTCATGGAGCTTTGGGCTGGACACTGCTTGGCTTCATGTGGGTGTGCAAATAGCCAAGTGTTCACTGTAGCACTTCAGTGATGCTCTGCTCATCTGGAAATTCAATGTTCTTATTGAAACCCACAGTTTGGGGCTATTTTTGGGCAAGGATTTAATAATGGATGGCTGTAGCGTGTTCTCATATTGTTAGAATTTATTTCTTTCATAGAGTTCCACGTCTCTCCTAATGTGCTGTGAAATACTGTGCAGGAGAGCTGCGGGTGGGCAAGATGAGATGAAGTGGGTGATGAAGGGCAGGAAGCTCCAAGTCTTTTACTGGGGCAAGTTTGATTTCCTGAACCCCAAGGCTTAATTCTGCCATAATGTAACTTGTTCAGCTCCTCTGAAGTCCATGAGAAATAAGATTGTGTCAGGTTGCTTTACCAGTCTTTGAATTGCTGATGTTATGTACCTCCACATTATTAAGATATAGCAGTTTTAATGGAAGTGAAAAAAGTGAAAGCAGCAGTATTAGGGTGTTGCTGCTCATCTTCACGCTGGCCTGTAAGCACTGTTTTCAAAGGCTTCATAAACGTATTGCTTGTTTTACAGGAATTTGTTGTTGTACCCTGTAACTTTTCACCTTCAATCTACTTTTATACTTTTCAATTTTGTGATTATAGAATCTGTTGCTAAATTCATGTATATGACATGCATCCACTACCACTGGTATACACATCAAATGCCTTTCCCATATCAGGAGCATTGAAAAGATCTTTCACTAAAGAAAAGTCAGCTCTGGGTAGACTTACATGAGTGATGGCTTCAAGGTGATCACAGCCACTGTGGTTTGTGACAAATGTTTGCATGTGCTCAGATGTAATGTGGTTTTAGGTGCTATTGGTGCTTTCAAAATGATCTTCTTATCCTTTTCAGTGTTCAGATGCATGTGTGTGTTAAAAAATGCAGTGTACAGTCAGTTGAAACAATAGTTATCCAATTTTTAAAAGCATATGGAAAACCTTTCTAAACCAAACACAAATGAGTTGTAAGCACACAAACAGCTGTCTAGGCAGAAACTGCTGCAAGACATGTATAGCAGGACTGATACTAGCACTGAACTCTGTTTTCATTAAATATTATGTCAGAAGGAAAAAGTGAAAAGTATTTGAAATATAAGCCTGAGTCATGTGGCTGCAAACATCTGAAGTCTTACAGCCCGGTGTTTTGGCACTATATAGCTTCAGGATATCTTTCAAGGCATCAGAGTTTTTGCACTAGTTTGCTGCTATGACTTTACAGCAGTCAGGAATCTTTAAAACAAAGCCCTGTGATTCCAGCAGGCTCATCTGGCACCACTTAGCTCAGTCAGTTCCTTTTTTTCTACATTATTTATTCTTCGTAGAAAATGAATGGCTCTGGAAAAATGTTAATTTTGAGAAGCTTTCTATGACCAAAAGAAAATCAAAATCAGTGAGTGCCTTATGAAAAGCCCCCCTGGGAAATGATCTTCAGGGTTCATTTATAGTGTACTACTAGTTTCTGTTTATGAAACTGCCAGCCTGTTTGATGACCAGGGAAAAAAAAATAAAAGAGTGATTTCCGTCAAGAAAGGCAAACTAAAGCATTCAGTCTAAGTAGCTCAGAACTCTAAGTGCCTGTTTCAGATCTTCTGTGTCCCTGGTGTCATCCAGCAGGACAGTCAGCAGTGGTGTGCCCAGATGTTACCATTTCCTTCCAAGTGTGGCTGTGTTCTCAGCAGACACACCTTGGGTTGGTGCTGAGGTGTTGGGCTAAGGGTCCTCACCCTTCCAGCACTACTGTGCTTTTGATGTGGCTCTGTGAGGGAAGATGAGAGTCTGGCCCAGAGACACATAAATGTGTAGCTGAAAAGTCCCTTTAAACAATCTTTCATACTTACAATTTTTTTCCCATGTAGTGCTTTCATGTATAGTAATTGAAGTTATTTGCACTTCAAATAATAACTGGAAAGTTACAGATGACAGTGTTAAGTCTTCTGAGATGTTTCTGAATAAGTGCATCAGAGCTCTTTCAGCAAAAACATTAAATGTGGGTGATTGTACAAGTGTCCTGAGAAGACCTAATATAACATTTCATGATTTGTTTTTCTTGCTGAAATACTGAAAATATGGAGTGGCAAATATAAATATTTTCATAGAATCTGAAGGAAAAGTAAAAAGTTGTGTATTCCCAGTATTTAATATTCTTTTAATGACGTTGCTTCAGCAAAATTATACACAGCCTCAGAATGATTAAGTTGGTGTCGTTGCACTGACACCTTCACCATTTAGGTGATGACTTCTGGAGTGTTGGTCTTTGAAAAACCTCCATACATGGTTGGTATTGGGACCATTTAAATAAATATTCCTCTCACAGCTTAATGGCTGGTTTTGCTTCCAGGCAATGTGAGCAGGTACCTTTCTAACCTGAGTTGCTGCTGGTGAGTTTTAGTGATGGAGTTTTGCTGCCAGCACAGTGCTGCTGGGTTTGGGATAGCACTGGGGCAGTCAGAGTCCTTGCACCATCGTCCTTTGTGGCCTTGGGTCTGTGTTATGCCAGACAATTTCAAATGTCTCCTCACGTGAAACCATTTTCTCCAGATGCATTTGATGGGAACTGCCAAGAACACTGAGAACAGATAGAAATGTAATTAAGTGTCCTGAAGCTCAGATTTGTGTCCACCTCTTTCTTCCTGTGCCAAGCTCCGTCTGGGTTTGAGAGATGGTTATTCCATACGTCCCATGTGAAGCTTTCAGAATGACCCCAGAGTAATTTTACAAGTATTCAGCTGGCTGTATTCAGCTCTGTTTAGGGCCAGTCTTTTTCAGAGAGTGTTTTACCTGGTGGATTGTGCTCTTCTGAAAACTCACCCACCCACTGAGTGTCTGGAGAGGAGAACTGATGTTCAGTCTGGTCCCACTGGTGAAGTAGCTGCTCTGGAGATCTTGCAGTGGCATCTGATCCAAGCTTCACTGGGGTCAGTACCAACCTTGAGCCTGGTGACTGTAGGGCAAGGCAGAAAACCCCAGAGGGTTTGTATAGTTTCATTTAAAATGAACAACTCTCCCTGCTATGCAGCTTCCTGAGAAAGTCTGCTGGCTGGAAGGCAGGATAAGAGGAGTTTGGGGTCTGAGGAGGAGCAAGGGCATGGGACCTCCATGGCAATGGTGGTAACATCAAATACATCATCTGAGCCTGCAAGTTTCTACTCAACTCCCTGAGCCTGGGTGTTGAGGGACAGGAGGGAGGCTTGGATGCAACATTCCTTCTCTGAATAGCTACAGGGAGAGGCTCTCCAGGGTGAGTCTCAACTGCTCTGTGGCTTTCCTGTAGCTGGGGACCAGCTTTCCTGCTGTCAGGATTAATCTGTGCTTTCTGAGCTGATCATGGTGACATTGACCTGAAAATTGTAGTTTCTTGGGGAGAGCAATCACCTTCCCTCTTTCCCTGTCATTCTGGTTAAAAAAACCAGGCAACCCAAATTTCTGTTATTATTCATCAAAACTGTCCCATCCAAATTAGCATGCTGAACTTGGTTTCTAGTGTCATACTAAGGAATTTTGTCTTTGATTTTCTAGTATTCCCTTCTGCTGGGGAGAGGAACACTATGAGTTGTGTTATGGTGTGCTGATTGTTCTGGCTTTGGCTCTGAGCTGGAGAGCGTAAAGACAAGCAGCAAAATTGTTAAAAGAAATCAGACTTCAAAAACAGGGTTTTAATCCTTTTTCCCCTCATTTGAGGCTATTTATTTAACAGAAACTTTTGCCCAATTTTAGCTTTTCCATATGGAATTTATTATATTTTTTCTAGTTTTTGACCAGAAAAGTACCTTTTGGAATTTAAGCAAACACCAACTGGCAGCTCCCTGAGCTGCTTGGTTGTCAGGGCATAGTGTGCACCTCTGTCCTAGCTCACTGCACAATGTGTCAGCAGAAGAAAGCAGTGAATTTTTTTCATCTTTCAAAAAATTGTCAGATTAAGCATTTTTCTTTTTTCCCTAGTCCATGGGAATTTTCTGTGCCTGACTATAAATTTGAATCAGAAAATGTAGAAGCTTGAATCCTGTCCCAGTGTTTTTGAGAAGGAGCCTGTACAGTGCAGATCTGTAGAGGCTTCAGTTTTCACAGCTGTGCTCTGTTGTTTGGATTAGAATTAGAAGGAAGGATATTTTGAAAATTTTATGTCGGCCCTCTTGATAGTGTGGCTGAAAGGGCCTATTGAGCTTGGTGCTGTGTGTTTGAGAAAATCCTGATAGTAAAGACAGCTTTGGTGCCTCCTGCTAAAACAAACTGCTGGAGGGATGTGCAGTGCTGCTAAAGGGTGCTGTGTGCTTGTTTTTTCTGGTAGGTAACAAAGAGAAAACCCATCAGTGATTTCTGAGGCACCCTGATCCTCCAGCCAAGGACAAGGCATTAGCCAGGCCATGAGGTGGGTTCAGGTGCCCTGGTGACAGTGGGTTTGTGACCCTGGCTCCTCTCAGTGCTGCTATCACCTACACTGCCTGTTGGGATGCGTGGCTGGGAGGGTGGGCGAAGTGGAGCCCTCTCTGTCACATTCTTGTTGATGGAGCATCAGTGCTGAAGCCTGCAGAAAGGATGTTACTTTCTATGAGGTTGGACAGTTCACTTTGATAAATGGGTGTTAAATCACTCAGATTTAGGCATGAAGCTTTATCTCAGTGCGTAGGGACAGGCCTTTGAATCCATTAACTTTTGTGTTGCCATTTGAGATGGCAATGTAACTTTTCCGTGGTTTATAAGGAATGTTAGGAAGCATTTGTTTGTCACTGACTTTTGTTTTGATTTGGTGGTTAGAGGCTCATTTTCATTAAAGAGCCTGCAGCTTGGTGCTGGGACATGTAACATTTTCAAAGGGTAATGTTGTAATCTGGTACCTCGAGTTGCTACGGAAGGCCGAATTGAACAGTGTGAAAGGTTACAGGAGCATAGGCAGGTTCTGCTGTTGCCTTTTCCCACGGATGATGTTACAATAGTCAGTTCTTTGTCTTGTAGCTTTGAGGTCACATGTGACTCCTTGCACCTGCCCTTCACAGCCCTGCAGCTTCTTGCTTGGGAACATGACACACAGTTCCCAAGAGTTAACTCACTGCAAAGCCTTGGGGTTTTGTTTTCCCCCATGGCCATCATGCATGGAGTTCAGATCATTTCCTTGGGGGTGTCCAGTGGGAAGTGGGGCTGCCTGGTGTAGGAAATAGCCCTGTCAGAAATGCCAGGCTTGCTTCAGGGTCTGCAAAGGCACAGGGTAGCCTTTCTGGGCATTATGGCCAGCCTGAAACCCATTTCTAAATGAATGAGATGACTGCCTTTCATAATCAAGGGTAGCCCTGGCACTTCAAGACAGTGAAAAATATTCACTTATTCTAGTTATAAATTATAGTTAGTCAGTGCTTAATAATTCCTTTCCTGAAGCCATTCTTCCCTGTCCTGCTCATGTTTAAAATGCTGACAAGTTTCAGGCTGCAGAAGTGGCAGAGCTCATCTCCCTTAAGGAGAAGTCACATTTGAAGAGATGCTGAGCTGCAAGTGTGAGCAGAAATGAGCCATGATCAGATCTTCACCTGGAAAGAGACATTCAGAGCTGCAGCTAAGGGTTTTCACCCCTGTGGTTGGACGAGCTTGACAGGTTTTCTGAGCCCGGGACTGTGCTCCAGGAGGGCAGAGCTGTGTGGGGCAGGGAGGCCTGTATAGGTTAAGGTATTTACATGTGTTTGTCAGAAAGACAGAATGTAAGGAGGCTTTGGATGAAGTTTAGTGCTTTATAGTGATGCAGACCTTCTGGGGCTAGGAGGAGCAGGTCCTCAACTGGAGTCCTGAGAGGTTCATGAGCCATCTGGCATGGCCCAGGAGCCATGTCTGCAGAAATCTTGCACTGAAATTAGCTCACTTCTGGTTGGTTTAAATTACTTTCAGGGGGTATTGATACTGTGTTTTTCAAGTTGAGTTTTTTATTTCTCTGTATCAGAAGTTACTCATGCTCCTCACATGATTTTTGAAAAATAGCCAGCCACAGTGGGCAGCACTGACCAGGAAAATGCCCACACTTTGAGTTTACTGCGCTGGTGCTGGAAGTAACAGTCTGACCTTTCATTCCTCTGTTATGGTCTGAGGGTGTTCTTACATGGATGTGGAGCTTCCCAAGATAAACAGAGTGAATGTGGTTTGGCATTTAAATCACTAATGTTGTATCAAGCTAGAGAGTTTCAGAAGCCATTACTGTCTACCAGGGATGTCATTTTGTTCACTTGGGGCTAAACTTCGCCACTGCCTGTATGTGGGTCTTGCTTTTGATCCAAATTCTTGAGAACGTTGTTATGAATCTAAGTGCCAATACTAATGCCAGTGGAGTTACCCTATGTTTCTTTCATTATGATTGACAAAAAACTTCATGTGTTTTTAAAAGTCCAAATTTTTCTTGATTTTAAAATTTTTTTTAAGAGTAGCTATATGAGACAAGACTCGATGTCTAAGAGAGCTGAATTAAATGTTTCTTTATGACTCTTTTTGGAAAGCATGTGCTATTGAGGTCATCCTGGACCAGGCCCTAATGCTGTTTGGATAAGGGGCTGCTCTGTATCCGCCAGAGGAACGTCTGTCACGCACTGAGTGCACTGCTTTGGGCTGGGGGAAAACCACTCTGCAGAATACTTATGGAAGTGTTAATAAGCCTCACAGTCAGCCAGTTCCTCCCCTCTGTGTGGGGAGAAAGGGAGTGTGGGTCCCTCACAGGAGGGTGGGAGCAGGGCTGGGGCAGCTGCACGGCAGCAGGCTCAGAGCATCACCAGCCCCAGTGCTCTATGGTGGCTGCAGCCACTGCCGGCACAGCCAGCAGCCTGACACACCTCCAGAGCCTCAGAAAATACTTTGTGTTTTCAGCCAAACCTCATAGTTCTTATTTGTGAAGCCACTCTGTTTCTGAGATATTTTCTTATTTTTACATTTTCTTGTGAAAACGTCGTGTATTTGTTTCTTCAAAGAGTGTAAAAAAGCCCACTTTGATTTTTATTTTTTTTCAACATTTCTCAAGAACAAACAAATGTTTCTTCTCCAGCAGCTGTCATTATGGAGCTGAAGTTAGAGAGCAGTCTGCCTCATCCTGGGGGAAAAAACATTGTTCCCAATATTTTCTTACTCTCAAATCCATACATGTACAATAGGAAAGTGCAGTCATATTCTTCTTCATTTCCCAAAAATCTATCTGGTGATTTTTAATTTTTTTTCTTAATTTTTAAGTATTTTTCTGGGAGGTTTTAAAATCAGGTCTCCACTGAGCTCTGTTACTTGCTATTTGCTTTAAAATGACTGAGTCCTTCCACTGCCATGCCAGTGCCACATGTGACTTCCCATATTGGTTGTAAAGTAATGTAAATTTGAGTTCTAGATAACCATGCTAGTTGCTACTAAGAATTGCAGTTGTGCTGCAGAGCCCTCAATCCAGAGTGGTTTTGGCTGTGCAACACAGTTTCCAGAAAAGTTAGTCTGAAATAGCCCAGTTAGTAGGTCTAATCAGGCAGCAGTAGTTTCCTTTAAGGTAGAGTTTTATTAGAGGCCTTTAACTGGAGCTCTCTGGCTAGAGGAGCTGGTGAAGGCTCCCTGTGCAATGCCAGTGGGATGGACTGGCTAGGGAGGGAACAGGGCTATTGGGAGCTCTCCAGGGAACTGGGGACTATTTTGTAACAGGAACAAACTGACACAGCAAAATTTGTCCATCCATTGGCGGTGGGGAGGAATGACTTTCAAGCTTATCATCACCTCCTAAATGTAATGAGTTTTTCATTGGGAAGGAGATGATTGTAGTGCCAGCAATGCCAAGGTGACTGGATCCTGTGTGCTGTACGGTGACATTCCCCTGGTGAGCAGAGCTGCCTGCACAGGGTAACACCCCTTGCTTTGCCTGGGTGAGTCACAGTACTTGGCATTGTCCTTGCACTCTTTGGCCCTTCTAATTGTCCCTGAGTATGGCTATGAACTGGGAGCAGGGATGGTAAAGTTCAGATCTCCAGTGGAGCAGGGAGTTGATTTGGCAGCGTGCACCATTCTGCAGAAATACGCTGTAGACTTATCCTCTGTAAAATTCTCATGGATGTGGTAGTTTATACAAGTCCAGCCTTGGAACAAGGCTTTGGAAAAGAGTTTGGAGTCAGGTGCCTGCCTGAGACTGCCTGCCTTGATAGATCTGACCAGGAGCTAAGGGGCTCCATAGTGAGAGTTCGTGCCATGAGCACTGCGTGGTGACTTGCTGCTGGGGGTGCTTAATGCCTTACTGTACACTGCCTGCAGATCCAGGGCTTGCTTTAGGAAATACTTAATGCTGTTCTGCTTTGTACACCTGGAGGTCAAAAGGGAATGTGGTTTTTCTAGCTAATCATCGTCTCTTGCCAGCTAATTGTAAGTAAAATAAAAAGAGAAAGCATGGAGTCTGGCCAGCGCTTAGTAACGTCTGAACCAACAAGTCTAATGCAGTGTTACTTTTCTGACTTGCCTTTACTGAACTTCTGTGGGAGTTTGAAGTTTTACCCTGAGAAACTTATCGTAACTTTCACTGTGTAGTTGTTGTTCTTTATGGTTTCTTTTGGTTTTGTTTCTTTGTTTGTTTGTTTTTCTGAGAATTAGTGGGTCAATATAAATAAATGCTTTGAACAGTGGGTGTGAGATGGCTAAAAAGAATAATGGTTGTTGCTACCAGCAACATCTATATTATAGATACTCCATGGAAGTTAACAGTAAAGGAAGGGTATAAGGGGTAGGATGCTCACTTACAGGGGTCATATTTACAAATATCTGGAATATACATCTGCACTGTTGGGCAGTGTTTGCTACTGGAGGGGTGTGTCCTCGTTTGGACCTGACCCAGGATCAGCAGGGCACTTTGGATGTTGGGGAGGCTGCCCACTCCTACTGTGCGAGTGAGCAGTTTCTTGATTTTCTCCCTTGACTGTTTTGCCCTCTTCTCCTGGAACAGCCAGACCTTGGATGTGTGTCCATTTGCTGAGATGCTGTATGGACAAAGGCTCTGTCCTTGCCTGAGGAGCTGAAGAGTTTCAAGGGGAGCAAGATGATTTCAGTTTCCAATGTCCATGACTCAATTAACATCTTCTTAACCCTGTGTTAATGCCTAACAGCATGTGGTTACCAGCATAAATATTTATTCTTGGTATGTAGCTAGCAGACATGTGGTAGGATTAATGCTAAATTGTTAGCTCCCAGTTTAAGTAAAATCAGTTTGTCAGACTGCTTCCTTTTGTGTTTTGTTGTTTTGTTTTGTTTTTTTTTTAATTGGCAAGAAAATTCACAAACGTGGTTCAGATGGCCAGAGCCTCTAGAATCTCATTATCTTAATTGAAAACTGTCACCCTTTGACATTAATAAATGATTTAGCTAGTATATGATTTAGTCATTGGGGAAAAATGGAATTGACTGTTATAACCATCCTTCACTTCTAGATGCTAATGATAAACTACAGCCCACAGCTCTTAAGAATTAATAGCTCTTGGTTTAGAACAATATTTTGTATACTGGAACATCTCAATTCCATTATATTTGGTAACATTTCATTCTGGAATACCTTCACTTAGAAAAAACTGGAAGGTGCTCAAAGGATATCCTCTAATGTTGCTCTTCAGCTTTTTACACCCTGCAGATGTGTTGCCAGTGTTCTGCATCTTCTTCTTTAAATAAAAATCAAACTGTTATGTTTCTGTTGGCCTTTCCTCACTCACCGGAGGAAATAAGTTGTTTAGATAATGTGTGGGGATTAGCTATGTAATGAACTAGCACAGTAAACAAGTAATTAATTCTCATCAAAACATATACTGTGCTTTGTGCTTGGGTTTTATGGTGTCTTCTGGAAAAGAAAATATTTTTCTGTCTAAAAAGCATTTCCTACCCAGTGACTAGCTGTAAAAGAAACAGCTTGAAAATGTTTCCTGGCTGGAGGAAAGGATCAGTACATTCAGTTTGCCATTGTGGTTAACATCACTGTGTGTTTTTCTAGCACTTCTTTTCCTCAGTTTTGTGTACCTAGTGTTAATAAATATAGGTACAGAAATTACAGTCTGTCTGAGCCAACTGATTTGATCTTTTCGTTTGCTAATGCTGATGCTGGGGTTTTGCAAAGGATAATCTGAGGATTCAAACTTGGCTTTGCTCCTGTTTGAAATCACTGTTGAAATACTGACAACTTCGCTGCTGGATCAGGGGCCAAGGGATCCTGCCTTTTTTTTCCTTTTTCTTTTTCAGGAACTGGATCAGTGGGCAAAATACAGCAGTAGTGTATTGAAGGAGACAAGTGGTTGGTCAGTGTGCCTCCTGGAGCCCTGGGAGTGGGGTGTGCTTTGTGTGATTGCAAGCTGGGGTTTAGCATGAGATGTGTTTCGGAGCACAGCCAGTGACAGATGGGTTTTGATGACCAGCTTTTGCCTTTAGAAACAAAAGTGTAGTGTTTATTTCGGCTTCTAAACCAGGTTAGTGAAGAGCTGTTAGCAGTACCAGGTGCTGTGCAGCTGTTCGTTTGCAGAGCTTACTGTTGTTTATGCTGTTACTGGTCAGCAAAGGAAAGTTGGGGTTGGAGATACTGATATTTCCAGAAAATTGACAGTCAAGGCTGGTAAACACTTACGTCCTCAGGATTTCTGCTCAGCCTCCCTGTTAATTCAGGTTTTTTGCTGTTGGCTCCTGGATTTGCCTGTTGCAGTTCTCCACAAGTCAGCACAGGGGCTTTTGAGACTCTGAGAGTGGCATTTCCATTGCATCACTCCCTCTTAGCAAGTTGCCCTGAAAGCTTTCTGAGCTACCTGTAACTCAGGAGGATGAAATCATTCCAGATCATGAGTATTCTCTGAGTTTTGTGGTATTACTTAGCTGTTTCCATTCCTGACATTTCCCAGCACCACTCAGTAAAGTTGTGTGCTGTGTGTTTCCTAAGCAGGGGCTTCCCAGGCTGCTCTGCAGCTTGGACATTTCCCTGGGTGACCTGACACTGAGGTTTTGGTGTCCTTTGGCTGTTGTGTCATACTGCAAATGACTGCTTAACTTGTCTGGTTTCCTTGCTGATTCCCGGCAGAGCTGCTTGCCTTCCTTCAAATCATGTATCACTTCAGTCTGACCTTCACAGTCTGGGATTTCTGTGGTGCCTCCTTTACTAAAGACGTGTGATTACATGTGATTTTCTGTCTTAAATTGTTGCTTTTTTAGAGTTAGGTTTTGTCTGTTACTGTTGCGGACAACATCTAAAACTGTGATTGAGATGCTCAGAAAACCTGGAGGCAAATGAGAAGATTCCTAATTTTATTCATCCCTGGAACTCTCAGCTGTGAGTGTTTCCATATTAAAGGATATGTTTCAACTTTATGAGATCAGGGGTGATAGCAGGAACTTTAGGGATGGTGAGCTCCATGGTACCAAAAGCCAGATTAGACAACCCGAGTTGTTTCTTGGTAGCTGTGTTCTCTGGCAAAAATAGATCCGAAATGTTTTCAGAGGCTGGGTACAGAGTGAGACCCATAAATAGTTCCTGTAAACCTGCTCTCCTGAATTGCAGAACAGCCCTCAGCAGTCAGACCTAAAAACCGTGAGTATATACTCACACATGAGTATACTCCCATGAAATTACCACAGAACTGGAACTAAAGCAAGCTGAAATGGAAAAGCCATGCCAATGGAAATAATAAAAAGAGGAGTCATGCCCCTTAAAAATGCTGCAGTGTAATTGCTGTGAAAGTCTGCATGTATTTACAATAACAAAGGTCTAATTTCTGCAAAACTTTGCCATATGCCTATTTTTACATACTGTGAGCAGCCCCCAGCGCCCACAGGTCTGTGCACTGTAAGTAAGGGACTGAGGCCTTGCTGAGTGTTCAGTGTTTCAACGCACATGTATCTTTTCCGGAATTGAAAACATCTTTTATTCCCCGGGCTGAGCTGGCAGCCGGCACAGAAGGCAGTCTGCTTTATGTTTATCAGTGCGGGGAGAAGTCCAGCTCTTGTGAGCATATTTCTCATCTGCCAAGAGCATCAAGAGTAACCTAACTATCTTCCACTCTCTTTTTTTTTTTTTTAATTACTTAAATATGGCCATTCAGAGAGGCGTTTAATTCTTTAAATATGGCAAGGAAGGTATTAGTGAATTGAGGGTAGAGGGTTTAACCTCGTGATATCCAAGGCTTTGCTGATGGTCAGCCATTGCTGATGCTGTGTGCCAATGTGTGATCTGTCCTGGGAGGTGCTGTGGGAGTATCCCTCCTTGTGTGGACCAGCTCCGAGCAGGGAATCCCATCATGCCATGTCCTCTGTGCCCCTCAGCACAGGGAGATGCTACTTGCATGGTGGAGTCTTTTTGGGGTACCTGCTGAGGATTCACCTGTGGACTGTTTTGGGAAATACTGCCCTGCGCTGTCATCTATGTGGAGTATATTCAGAGAGAACAAGAAGCCTTGTCTTGATGCATTCATTAAGCTATTCCATTAATTTTAATTAGTCTAATTTAAGTTGTGGTGTAGGTATGTGAAAATGGGCCTTGATCATTTTGGGCTTGGCTCAAACGCTCTGATCCAAGGCTGTCAACAAACCCCTGGCAGTGAGTGAAAGCCGAAGGGCTTTTGAAACATCTTCTCAGATGATTCTTGTGCCCATGTCTGGAGAAATGGGGATGTACAAAAGGTTCCTGAGTAGCTGAGGAAACTATAAAAGCCTGTAATAGTCTGTTTTACCATCAGAGTTTCTTAGTTATTAGAGTTCTAGCAAGAAAATTACTTGCATAAATTTTGGCAGCCTTTTTCGCTAACTGAATACCAGGTTTATTACTGTATGAACTTGATAATTAGTTTGTAATCTGTGCATAGGCATTTCATCCTGGTGGTTTTCTGGCAGAGAATAATTTGCCTTTTATTTGTTGAGAGTGGTTTTTTTAGTGAAAACAGAACTCCCATTCATGATGGGCACAGCAAATGTAGTAAAACACTATCATAGCTGGGATTTGTTGTACACTATGGATTTATGTCAAGAATGTTAATGATTTGTTTATGAATAAGTGAGCCTGTAGTATTGTGAAACAATATCTGGCAGGGCTGCTGAATGGACATTTTGAGAGCAGAGGATTCTTAAACTGAATAAGCTGTACATATTTGTGTGTCTCAAACTACTCATAAGTAAACTTATGTATCTTAAGCAGTAGTGTTTATTTAATACATTATTATCAACAGTGCTCATCTGACAGATATGTATGGGCCACTTGATAACAAGCAAAGAGGTGGTTAAGTACTTTTTAAGGGCAGTTAATCTTCTTCTAGTGGGCTTTAATTTAAAAATAAGGTTTCCTTCCAGAAAGCAACACAAATCTTTAAGCAGAGCAGTGTGATGTTTGCAGAGTCAGAGTGGATCAGGAAGGTACTCTAGCTTTGCAGTGTTTCACTTGGGTGTAGCACCTAGTTCAACAAACAGCCACTTGAATTTCACATGAATTGATAAAGTCATCACTTGGTTTCCAATATGTTGTAATGTCCCAAATACACACCTTGCTGATGAGGGCTTGGGAAGGGTTTATTGCTTTCTTCTAATGCCCATTTTCTTGGAAGAATACCTCCTGATGGGCAGGGGAGGTGGTTCATCAACATCTTACATGAGTCCAAAGATCGATAATTATCTCCTGTGAGCTGGGAGTACTTGTGAGAATTGATACATAGTCCCTCAAAAGAATACTTTGGGGGTTAAATTGAACCTCATCCCCGGTAATGATTCCTCGCACTGCCTGTTACAATTTGCACAGTAAAGGTGTTGGGTCTAATCACTGATATGACAAATCAACTGACCAACAACCAATGTCCAACAGGACAAAGTGAGATCTCTGTCACTGTTTCAGACTCTGTAGACAAACTAATGTGGGACCTTCCACACTAAAGTTTTAAAAGAATGAATGCAATATTTCTCTCCTCTCCAACCATCCTTCTTGTAATGAATTTTATAGGTGGCTAAATGGGTTGTCACTCAAGTGAGATTCATGCATTTTTAACTGTTGCTAAGCCTCTTGAAAAACTGTGGTAGAAGATGACATTGTAGCAGGAAGCTTTGCTGTGTGACTTCACACAACACGGGCAGCTGAGCCCAAAGCAGAGGGACCTCAGAGCTGGGTTCAGAAAGTGTCAGAGGCAGTTGGTGTTGTGCATCCAGGCTGCTGTGCGCAGCGTGACTAAACTCTGCCTGATAAATTATGACATTTCTTGAAATAGTGCCCTGTACTTTTTAATGAGCTGGGCTATCAGCTCTGCATCAGTGGATGGTTAAAATGAAGCAAGAATTGCTTTAACATTAAAACTGTGCCTGGAGGACTTCTCTGAGAAATTGCTTATGATTATTAAGTGAATATAATATGGTAAGACAACCTTGCTTCTTTGCTGTTCTTTTTTTTCATACCAAGTGCAGTTTTGGAAGTTGAAAAATGTAAAGATGGAAAGTAATGTTTAAATGGGAATAGCTTTGGAAGCTGTGTAGTGCTCTCTCCCTTTGAGTGGGGATAGGGAAGAGAGGTAAATCACAATGTATTGAGATGCAACTTTTGTAGAAGAATTGAATTTCGTCTAAATATGGTTTGATTGCGTGCCAAACAGAAAAGAGGCTGAAGCCAGAGCACTTCATGTGCCGAACTGGAGAAGAATATCTTCCAAACCAAATGGGCTGGGCCAAAATGAACCTTGCATTGCTCATTTCTTCTGCTGTGCATGTGCACTTAGAGATAAAGAAATGGCCAGGTGGCCACTCTCTGTGACAATGGATGAGGAAGCAGCTGTGGGGTTCAGTTGGGCTGGCTACAGCCTAACCTGCTACAGGGCAGCAACACCCTGGGGTGTTTCATGCAACCTCAGGCAGGTGGCAGGTGGCAGGTCTTGCCATAGGTAGCTCTGCCAAGTTATCACTGAGATTTACCCCTGTGTCCTGCCTATGTTATTTCTTCAATGGCGTGCATGTTGCTGCCTCTGTTTTCAGAATTACCTCCCGTTTCTTCCCCAGAATAATCTCTGAGATGGTATTTCAGCAAATAAATAGCCCCCAGGCTGCACGTTAGTCCAACACAGCACACATTCAGGGAGGAAGGCAAAGAGAGAAACTAGATGGTAGCTGATGAACTAATTTGTTCTCTAGATAGATGCTTGCACCCTTTTTCCACTCAGATACCGCATCATTAAACACTATTAAATATTGGCAGCTTCACAGTAAACTCCATTTGTGGTTTCTCTACTGTGGAAGCAGAAAAGGCAATCCCAAATCTCCTTCAGGAATGGCTTTGCTCTGCCAGGTTTGGAACATCAGTGATAGCCACCAGAGTATTTTAATTTCTGACTCTAATGGTGATAAAACATGAAAGTGGAAGTGCTCATGTTGTAGAGCATGAGTTGGAACTAATCAGCTTTCTACAGATGCTACAGGGAAAATAGATCATAGCACATAGCCCTGTTTCATGCACTGGTTGAAACTGTTCCTCTTTTAATCCTTATACTAGCGAAGGAGCACCGTGTGGAATATTATGGTTTTCAAATGATTTCTAAGCTGTATTTAAAAAAAAATAATTCTTTTAAAAAATCTGTGGTTTAGATTTTTTCATTGTGTGACAGTCAAAACTGATGGTCATGCTGTGTGGATGACTACTGCATACACTGCCCTGGCTTGAGCAACAGCCAGTGGTGATAGTTTGGGTTCCTGTTTCTGCGGGGAGTTGCTGTAGCTCCAATCTTTGATTTTCTCTGTTGCGCCGTGGATGACACTGAGATGCACATGACAGCCAACCAGCTTCAGGACAGGGAAAAAGCAAAACTTGGAAGCCTTGAATTGTGGTGGTTGCTGGATTGCACCCAGGAGGGAACTGGCTTTGTTGAATGATCAAAGGTCCCCTTCGCTCATCAGCTGCTGGGAATGGAGCAGACAGATGTTTATGCAGCCGATTGTCTTGTAAAACTGTAGAATTGGCTTGTGCAAATAGCTGTGCATGCAAAACTTGACTGATGTTATTTCAGAGGCTTTTCTAATGTAATCTGAAAATCTGTTCCAGTCAGACAACCTGGGATCCAAAACTGAAAAAAATCAAACAAGGATACCTTCTGTTCCTCAAGCCATCTCACACTAAAAATAGTATAGTTGGATTAAAGGTTGGTCTGTAGGAGGGGAGCTCGTGGTGATTAATTGACTTGGAGTAAAAGTCCTCTCTGAAAATCCGTGACTTCAGTTAACAACTTGCCCAAGACTTTCCACTTTTGAGGTTATCTGTTTCAAGCTTTGCTTCTGGACTGAAATGACATACTTTTTGTAAAAATGAAAATATTTTACTTGTGGTCATCTCCCAAGAAACTTACCAACAGTACAAACATTTTTACAGACTTTCCTTTAAATAATGGTAATGCTTGGAAAGCAGGAAAACTGCCGTCTGTCATCGAGCTCAAAATTGCCCTTCAGCAAGAGAAATGTTCATTTTGAGTGTTCAGCTCTGACTGGCTTTTGACTTCCCAAGTGGAGACCTAGAAAGGTCTTATTTTGTGCCTTATTTTGTGCCCACGTGGAACGTTTTGTGCTGAACGTTCCTGATTAGGGCGTAGGCAGAGCAGCTTTGCAGTGGGCAGTGTTTGGGATCTCAGCAGCTGCAGTGAAGCTCTGATGGAAGTGTGTGGTGGTGAGGCACAAGCCTTGTGGAGCTGTCACGTTGTGCCCTGGGTGCTGGGGAGCTCTGCTGATAAATGCTCTCCTCAGTGGTTCCCTTCTGAGGATGGTGCTCCATCAGAGTAGTTCATCTTGATCATCCCAGCCATGGACTGGTGTTCACTTTAATGACTTTCTAAATGAGCCTTGCTCTCCAAATGTAAGAAACTGCAATGAACGCTTGGAGCTAGAGAGTTACTTTTCCTAAAAGTATTTGTGGAAAAGACCAGGAAGCTTGATAGATTCCCTTGAAAAGTCTTCTGTGAATTCTTCTTCATTGCAAAATTGGGGCTGACCCATGAAGAAATGTCCCTGGAGATTCATATTGAACCTCTGTGTACATTCATTCATCTGCCTCATATTTACAGTGTACCTCTAAATGTTTTGGGTTTTTTTTTCTTTTCTTTTGGCTAAATTACTGTCCTTGACATCACTTAGTATGGCTTGGAGATCTTTTAAAGAACTGTATGGCCATTCTATATGCAAATATCTTAGATAAGCAGAGGTGAGAAGCCATCAGCAGGGCTGCAGCATGAAGAATTTATTGAAAAAAAAGAATTATAAGATTGATGACCCTTGTGCTTAGTGGTCAGAATGCAAATAACAAGAGCTGCAAATCTGGGCAGAAAGGCATGCTATAAAAAGCATTATCTCAAGATTAAGCTGTAGAAGACATATTTTTGCATGATAATCTACTGGATTTATTTTGACACTTATTTATTTGTGGTGGTGGTGGTTATGAAAGTGGAATTTTTAGCAGTCTCAGTATAATTATAGAGGACTGAATTTGTAAAGCTGCTCAAACATTTTGCATCAGAGTTGAGTATTTTCTTTCAGCCAAATACATGCCTTTTTTTATTAAAAGAAATATTTGTCTTGATACTTTTCTCCCCAGAGGAATGACTAATAGGTATTCACAGGATGCAATACTTTAATATTTTATCAGAGGCCCCTAAATTCTTTTATTCCCTTCTCTTTCAGGGTAAATAATTTACATTTCAGCTACATCAAGTTTGATAAAAGCCACCTTGTTAACATCTCCTGCAGAATTACAGCTCTGTGTGCTTTGAGGGTTGCTGGAATAACTGCATCAGTAATGCTTCGAAGTTAAATTGAATGGGGCAAAGGAGGAGGACAGTGGGGAAATGCTGGGCAGGCATTTAATTTATTTTAATTTTGTTGGTTCTTTCACATCTGTTTAACTAGCTTCCAACACAGGCAGATAGGAGACTGTAAATGAGGTGGATATTCAGAATACTTCCATCTTGTATTACAGGAATGTATATTAGATCTGCATCTAGAGAAGCTCAGGGCTTTAACATCCCAGGTCCCTTTCCTTGGATCTTGATGTTCTGTATTACTTCATTTGCCCTAAGCTCGAAACATGTTAAAATATTGCTTGCAATAATTGACAGGGTTTGCATTAACAAACATTTAATAATAATAATCCTCCTCCCCCACCCCAAACAACCCTCACATCTACATTCCTGTTTCTTTTGCAACTTCATTTCTCGAAATTGAGCTCAAATTTGAAAACACGGGTGTTTTAAAATGCAATATTATTTAGGTTGAAAAGTGGCTGAGAATGGATGGTGTTTGTGGTGGTGTGCAATCAATGGAGGGGAGAAGAAAGTTGAAGCTGTACTGAGAGTAAGGATGTTCTCCGTTGCTGAGTGGAATTCTTTATTCTGTAGCTCTTTTGTGTGTAGAAACTTGTAAGTCATTGCTGTGTTGAACAAAGTTTGTAGCAGATTGGACACAAGTGAGAGTAGAATTACTGGAGACAGAGGAAGTAGCTTTCACAATCTAGAGGTTGAATCATGATCCTTGTACAGGCCTGAAGTCTTCCAATTCTGCTGGTCTTGCTGGAAGGGAACATTTGGATAGTTTTGAACTCTTCTGTTCCCTTTAAACAATTCAATATTTCCATCATTCAGTGCACTAAATTTCTTTGGCAATGTTGAATTGTAAGAGCAAGACAGTTACTTCTCTAAGAAGTGGTAGTAATTCTTCATGTAGGTGCATGTAGTAGCACATGTAAAGCAGAACTAAAGATGAGGGTAGTTCTGTTCCTGTTGAACTTCAGATTGTTTTGCCAGAGATTTTTGTGGAAGGAGGGTTGTTTTTTTCATAGCATATGAGATTCCTAAAGACTGGGATTTGGTTATGAATGAGCACGTGTTTCCAGAATGGAATTACTTGGAATGAGTTTGTTTAATGGATTGTGGTTCCTCCAGAGTGACGCTGCAGCGTCTGTGTGAGGAGTTAGCTCTTTTTAATTGGTCCCATATGTACTGGCAGATAGTATATTAACCATGCCTTGAGGGGATAAGGGCATCTGGTTGAATCTCATGGTGCATATTTTATTTCTTTTCTGGAGGGATTTGCTGTTTTTCCCTTGGTTTTTTCCCCCCTCTTTGTTCTAAGAACTGTAGATATGTATATATATGTATAACCACTAGCATTTTGAAACTTAATACTCAGCCAAGGGATTAGTTAAGCTTCTGCAAAATTATCTGAACTTTGCTGACAAGTAAAGAGGAAGAAACTGAGGTTTTACAGAGAAGCTGGAGTTTCTGAGTATCTCCGAGTTTGAACAACTAAATTGCAAGAAGCCTGAAGCTTAATCTCCCTCTTGCCAAGTGCTAAGGAATTGTCCTTTGAAAACCAGAAAAATGGAAGCATCAGAAAAGATTAATTACTTTTGGAAAAACCTTGAAAACACTATGCAGATTTAACCTTTATATCTGGAAGATGTGGATATTGGAGGGCTGTCCTGCCCATGGGCCCTGCTGGCCTCAAAAAAGGGGAGCACCATCCTCAGCCATTTTACTTGACTCATTCTGAATGGGACAAAGCAGAGTAATTTTGCATCTGGCTATTTCAGCTCAGCTTAACAAGTAAGGTAGTTTCAGGAGAAACAGGAATGTAAATGAGTTGGTTTGATTTTTCTTTTGTAAAGGTTTCTTGGTGCAAATCCTGTCAATCATCCAACTGTAAAGTTTTGCTGAATTAATGAGACACTTTGTAGGAAGGTATTTTTGATCACTTTCCGTAGACTCCCTTATTTCTGATGTAGGCTCTCTAGCGTACTACTTTTATTCATGGCTTAAAGAAGTGGAAAGACCTGCTGTGTGAAGCTGCCCTGGGGTAGTGGCTATGTATCTGCACTGCAGTGGGACCCAATTTTTGTCTATATTCTGCATCGTCTGCTCAAAGGTTTGTGCAGCTATGAATCCTGGCAGAGCTCCCCCGTGATGAATACTTTGCTGTTGGAGGTGGGAAAGGAGTATTACTGCAGGAGATGAAATGGCTGTGAGTGTAGTCAGGGCTGGGGAGTCTCCTGTGATGGGACAGTAGTGCTGGGGTGCTCTGGGCAGGTACTGCTGGTGCTGGGGGGATGTGTGGAGGGAGAGAAGGCTGAAGCCCCCAGGCTTGCAGGGGCTGAGGGGGTACAGCCTGATGGAGGCTTTCCAAAAAGGCTGACCAGCTAGAGATGCAGGTCCATTCCCTTGGAAATGGCTTGTGTCCGTGGGAAATAGGAGGAGCCCTTCTCAGCGATCCTCAGGAATGCTGGGCTTAACTCTTGGGATGGTTTTGACCTGGAAAAGGCAGGGCTGTAAATTAGCATCAAAGGACTCAGTGATGAAATAACTTTAGAGGAGGGAATGGACTCATTATTTTGCAGCTGTAAATACAATCATTCATTAGACCACAAATTAATTTGATTTATATTTAAGCAATACATAACCTTTTCTGTGAAATTTGTATCCTTTGTGTTTCCATAGTACTGGGCACAATGTTACTTCTAGCAAATAATCAGGGCAGACTCCTCGTTTGTAGCAGGTGGCTTTGTCACCCAGTCCTGTCTCAGAAAACAAGTTTTAGCAAGGCAAGAGGTCAGTGAACTACATAACTGCTTACCAAGTTATTGATTTATTTGAAAAAATGAAGGAGAAGAATGACAGGGTGAAATGCTTGTTTTGAAAGGGTTGTGCTGGAGAATACAGTGGCTGTCTGGCAGGTATTGTTTGAGATGGGCTTGTTGTGCCAGGCACAGAGTGAGGAGAGAGAACTTTTTAAAGCATCCTCTGACACAGAAATTATTGGAAAGCCTCCAAGAGCAAATTGAAAAAGCAACAGCCGCCTTCATGCTGCAGGATTCCATTGTTTTAATATTGGGCCAACTATACCAAATAATAAATGCACTGGAAACTCATGTTGGGAGAAAAATATGTTGGAAAGCAGCTAAGGGGTCAGCTCAAAATCAAAGTGAATGAACTTGACATATCTTTGCTGCTGCGTGTTCAATTCTGTTCTTTCTTTTCTTGTCAGCTCCTATTTCTTAATTTATTTCTACTTTTTCTTTTTAAAAAAAAAAAAAATTGCCTTTTCTTGGACTTGTATTTTGACTGCCATTTGTCCTGAAAAATGCTTGAGCTGATAAATTCTTCTGCTTGAGCTGAGAAATCCTGGTATCTTTGAAACTGTAATCTAGTTTAAAATTCCAGGCTTGCACACAGATGTGGTGCTTTTGGGAAAGTACATCAGCTCTTGTGCTGAGACAATGAACAGCACGTAATGGGGATGATATTTTCTTTCAGAGCCATGTAACAGAGCTGTGCTTCCCACATTGGTCTTTTTTCCAGGACTTCACACAGTTTGAAGACCCACAACATCAGGAATAGGATGGAAGGAAAAGGCAGACTTGTTACTGCAATTGTAAATGTTATTTAAAACACTTACATTTAATATAATATATAACAAAGCTATATGTTGATTGGTTTGGATGGCATAAGAACTAGTTCAGTTGTGACTAAGTTACTAGAATTTGAGGGTTAACAGTGATTTCTGGGGCCAAAACTTTGGTCACAGTTATTTATGAGAGCAGCTCTTTTGATATATTGGTAAAAGTTACTGTGCTTTGTTTCTACTGATACTAAAAAAAATGTTCTAAAAGATATATGCCATAAACACCAGGCTTTGGAAACTACTGCTTATTTCAAAATATATTTAACAGCTCTCAGCAGATAAAAGACTGTAAAAGCCCAAATCCAAACAAATGTATTTAGATGTTCATCTTCCATCCAACATGCCTAACTTTTACTGAAATAATAGCCTGGGAATTGAAACACTGTAATGTAAAAACTGATGAAAGAACTTTTTATTGTGGTACTGTGACTTTTTTCCTCCTCCACTCATATCTTAGGGAGGTCTTACTTTATTTTCCTGATTTTGAGTGTCCTGAAATATTGACTCTTTCTACTCTGATGTGAATCTCTAGAGTGGAGCTTTAGGTTCTGAGCAGTTATGACTAAGCTGGGAACTTGGTCTCTAAATACCCTGTATATTTAGATTTGTTTAGGTTGGGGTTTAGTTTGACTGATGATAGAAAGATGTTAGAGGATCAGTCATGAAATTCTCATCTGGCTCTGAAGTTCCCTGCAGTTTGGAGGGTGTTTGTATCTGGGGCTGTGTTTTGTTTGGGCAGCAATCCTGCTGATCGGAATCACATAAGCTTGGCAACAGAACGGGGGCATTCAGCCAGAGCAAACTCACAGTACACAGGGGCTGAGAACAAAACGTTTCACATGAATTAAATTGTGAGGAAACAGAAATTCTTTAAACTTGTAGGCAAACAAGGCAATGTGAGCATCATCACACAGGCAGCTGTGTGATCACAGCTATTGATAGGGAGTGCAGGTTTTATTTATGAAATCTTGATAGTTGTGTGTTTTTAAGAGCTATGTCTTGTCACTACAGGAAGACTATTCCCAAGAAGCTGGTATTACAGTGAGATGGAATAGTTTTTGGTGCTTGCGTGCAAAGATCCAGTAGCATCTTTGCAGGCAGGTTTTTTGACACTTAGCTGATTTTGGTTTCCTATGTACTTTGCCATGCTTTTCTATCTGCAGTCTTGTGCCCCTCTTCCCTTCATGTATCTCTTGTTTCTGTATATTATAGTTTTTTCCATCTGAGCTTTATCCTTGACTCCCTTATTACACTCAGTAATGGCAGGAGAAGTCCAGGAGGGGCCCTACCTGGCAGCATTGCTTGTAGTGCTGCCTCTCCTGGCTCTTTCCTTTCCTCAGTCTCACACCCAGCTTGCTTTGATGCCATCTCCTCCTTGCTGTCCTGTCATACAGAGCAGAGCTTATCCTGTCAAATGCAGATTACTCCTTCCTGTGCCCAAAGTCTCCCTGCCATCCCAGCTCTCTCCTATGCTGACTGCTGGGCAGGGTGGAAGGAGCACAAGAACATGAAGGGGGTAAGTGTTGGCAGGCACTGGTTCAGTCTCCAATGTGCAATCATGCCAAGGTCATTGGGCATTGGGGGGAGGATGTTCATTTGTTTGGTTTGGGTCTTTTTTGGATCAACATTTCCCAGATGCTTTGTCCCAAGATCTCCAGAATTTGTCACAGAGTGCCTGCAGACAAGTCTGTGTTACCACTTCTGCATGTTGCCATTTCTTTGTGATTGAGAGATGTAAATTCAGACATAATTATCTGATTTTTCACATAAATAGCATCTGTTACCTGAAAGAGATTGAATGTATGTGTTTTAATAGGCTGGCAAAATATAGGTCTTGAGATGCTAGATGAGATACACTTTTAATAATCAGATTTCTGGAACTGGATTGGTTTCAAGAGGGTTATTTGGGATGGATCTGCTTGAGTATAGTTGTGACATGGTCTTGGGTTTGTGCATGCCAGTCAGTTTTGTTTCACCGAGCAGGCTGCTGATGAGATGATTTCTGACTTTAACATGATAAATTGCTTCCATCCCTTCTGTAGAGGGTTTTATTGTAGTCCTCAGTAAAATGTTTATATGAACTGCTAGTAAAGGATAAATAAATAAAGCATGATATAGTTTAACGTGGGGGAGGGAAAGCATTTAAACTGTATTAAACAGTATTTATTTAACAAGAAATGGATCAGATATGACATTTATCTGTACTGGGCAGATTGGCTTTAAACAAAACAAAGCCTTGAAATGGATCAGTTTTCATATAGATCAGAATTCTTTCCTTGCTGAAAAGCTAGAGGCTCAGGGTTGGGTGGTCCTCAGCTCACAGCTGTGCTCATGTCACTGATGGGGTAACCATAGTGTTAAAGGTCTGTTGTGTTGTCATCTCCTCTTGTACCTGCACACTGGATATGCCAGTAGCCAAATTCCACAGGGAACAGGCAAACAGGAACATTTGGACTTTCTAAAATTCTCTTGCAGTTCAATTCACTTGGTTGTGCCTTTCCTCTCCCAGGCTGCTTTGCCTTGCTGTAGGATGCTGTTGAAAAGTTCTGGGTTTATTCCAGAACTAAATGGGTTTCAGAGGTAGAGAGGTACTTGTGCTGAAATAGTAAATTATAGAGATTATTTTTGAATTTCCCTGGGACTGATCTTTTGCTGATGCACTAACATGGATTTCATCTGGGAATTCCTTTGTAGGTGCTGTAAAAGGATGAATTGCCCAGAGGACTGCTGCTTGTTCTGGCAGATCCCTCTTTCAGAGTCTTTGAACTTTCAGAATAGTTCTTTTTCATAAGTTAACATCCTGTCATCTCTGGGTTTGAATTGAATGTGCATCTTTGGCAAAATTGGCCTAGTACAGGTCATCTGGAAATGGGATGCCAGTTTATGCAGTCATGTTGATTGGAATGCTTATGTTCAAAGAGAGTGTGGGATGTGGGCTAAGGTGCTGAAGACTTTTCTTACAATCACCATGTTGCAACCCAATTAGCCTGTGAAATGTATTTATTTTGCTCATCTCCTGTGGCTGGATTACAGATTACAATGAGTTCCAGTCCCCTCTTTCTTGACATTTATTTTTACATTCCTATCCAATATATAACCCTTTATTAGATTTTTGAATTTAGACCTTTATTTCCATCATGAAAATTAAAAGATCCACTAGGCTTGGCTGCTGAATACTCAATATTATGAACAGCAGTGACTGTTTTGTCAAGACCTGAAGATAAAGAGCATTATTATTACAAATTTCAGTGCATAATTTTCTCCTCCAAGTCATGTCTCATTGCATGGAATAATAGTTGTTTTCTCCAAGACATTTGGCCTGAGTTGTGGAAGTGACTGTATTTTTGCTGACAAACTAAACCAAAATCCAAATGCTGTTAATTTTTAGTTTTAACAGCAACAGAAATTGTTCTTGAACTAAATACGCAGCACCTAAAATTTGCAAATTGAATGCTGTGAAATAGTTAGTCTAGAGCTAATGTGTGACTGTTGAGCTGATAACAAAATATATGTTAAACAATTTAGAAGTTCATGATTCATATGTTCAATTAAGCAGTAGCTAAGGGAGTTAGTGATGGCAGGGTAGGATTGAGATAGGGTCACCAAGGAGGCAAGAGGCAGTACCTCTGCAGTGACAGTCTTAGCCTGCTATGGGTTTGGGCTGCCAGTTATACACCACTTGGTTTTCTTCTGCAGGGGGAAAGGATGCCATTAAGATGGGTAAACTAAGCAAAATAAGCTGATGGAACTTGAATCCTTGAATAAGCAAAACTATGGTTTTGAATTAGGTAATTGTCCAGTGTTATTGGCAGCATTACTTAAATTTTGCTCTGAATAATATAATGTTCAGCAGCTAGGAAAATACAATGCTAATTACAGGTCTGATGCTTTCTTTGGCATTTAAAGTATTTTCATTTTCTCAAGGTATTTCCAAACTTACTGCCAATTTCTTACTGTTATGTTGCTCCTTGCATTTCTTTCAAATATAAAGTCATATCAGTAGCACCATCTAAATGGGTAAAGAATAAGTGATGTGTATTTTTGAGCAGTTGGTATAATCATGCCAGTTAAGAATATCTTCTGATGGTGATTTTCAGTATTTGAGCCACCAAATGAACCAAGTGGTTCTGGCACAGGAAATGTGAATGGTATAATGTTCCCTGAAACTTTATTCACTGGATTGCCAAAGTCATGCTTTTCAAGAACTTTGTGAACTGAAAGCACTTTAAAGAAATATTTTGGGTTCACAGCAGTGGAGAGTGAATGCCTCTTCTCAAAAAATACATTGGCTACTGTTATAGGTCAGATTTTGCCAACAGTTTCTGCAGGAGATGCCAGTTTGGAGTGGAAACCCAAGAAATGGGCTCAGCAAAGCACTCTATCCTGTTCTTGGCTTAAAGCACTTGAATAATCCCATTGACTACCCACGTGTGCTTCACTGGGACTGCTCACATAGTGAAAGTTAGGCCTGTGTTGAAATAACGTGCTTATTTGGGGGCTCCCTGCGTGATGTCTCCTGGCAGAGATTTGATTTTCTTATGGCAGCCATCACATGAGCTGTGCAGGAGCACAGCATGGGCTGCATTAGCCCTGTGGGCCAAAGCAAAAGGCTATTTCTGTGTCCACCCCCAATTCATTCTGCACTTCTCTGGCAACTAATCAGCTGTCTGCTGCCAATTGTGCTCTAGTGTTTTTGGCACCCAACTGCTCCAACTTGCTGCTCATCCAAGTACTGAATTGCCTTTGTAAGGCACAGAGTAGGCTTTTCCTTTTTTAATATTGTATATGTGGTTGTTATGACATGAAAAAAAAGATAGATCATTGCCACAGTTTTTTTCATTTTGGTCAAATTGTGCCCTTTCTGTCAATAGTCCCACTGAAGTTTATAGAGATCTCAGCAGAGGAGAACAATGATTTTGCAGGTCCAAGCTCACTACTCAGAAGGGCTAAATGGATTTTTTTAATCTACTGTCTAATGGAAGCACCATTTTTTATTGGAGAAGCCCTGTAAACAAATAATTTATGGAAATAGAGCTCTTTCAGCACTCAAGGGAGGGAAAAGTTAAATGCTAGGACAGGTTCTTCAACCTGATGTTTTGCAACCATTATCTCTGGATTGATCCAAAATTGGCCCACTAGTGGAACAGTGCAACTTCAGGTTCTGGGAAATCACTCAGCATCTCTTTCTCTGCAAGCCAGACCCTGTAATACTTGACTTGCAGAGGTAAAGGGGAGACTGAGAAAAGGACTTGCTGCAATACAAGTTAAGAATGTCCTATCAAAAGTCAGAACAAACGGTTTAGTTTTGATGAAAGTAATCTGGAGTCATTGCACATATGTCTAATAACTGCTGCTTGATAAGAGTCAAGGTATGAAGCTTTGATAAAATCACATTTCATTGGACAGTGCTGTGGTATGTTACTACCTTGATTTGATTCATATCTACATTTTCCCCCCCTTAGATAAGTAGTACCAAGTGAAAATGTTCAGTCTTTTAAGTGATAGTCAGTTCAATGAAACATCTAAACGTTAAAAAATTTCTCTGACTCCCCTGATTCCACAAAGTTGATTTGGAAATCTTTTCAGGGATTGACTTTCCTCACTCTAAGCAATCGCTGAGAAACTTTTAATTTGATGACTTTACTGTCCACTTGGATAAGTGGGCACTTCACCTAAGCCTGGGGGGTCTGTTACAGAAAGTGACAAGTTTTGAGTGACAGCTATTCATTAGTACTGCGAGTGATATTTACCTTGGAGACTACAGGAACTATTGCTTACAAAGGAAGAGAATATAAAAGACAAAGGCAAACCAATGAGGGATTCAGCTCAGAGGGAATGGTAGCATCTACAAAGGTCAATGGGAGAGTACAGAGGAAGGAGAGCAAGTATGGATGAATCCACAGTTCTTTAAATGGTCTTTGATCCCGTGTTCTTCCCTCCCTGTGGACATCAGTAGAGGAACTGGGTCCATGAGCAGTTTTATAATATACTTGCAAGTGATCAGAGGTTGAATTTAGACCCCTCGTGGAACATATGTGAATTGTAATGAATCCTCTCACTTTGCATGTGTATATCTTTTTTAATTAAAAACAGTGTCCACACCACTGATACTAATAATGAAAGCTCTCAAGTTATAAAACTTGTTAACCCTCCCCAGGAAAACTTGCAAGGCATTGAACAGCAAATGAAACCTGCAAACACGTCCAAATGTTAACTCTCATTTTTCTGCACTAGAACTGGAGGTAATTTCTTTTCTTTTTCTGTTTAGCACTTTCAGACCATGTTAAAGACCAAGTTGAATGTCCTAACTCTTCGTAAAGAACCTCTCCCGACAGTGATCTTCCATGAACCAGAAGCCATTGAGCTGTGCACCACAACTCCCCTCATGAAGACCCGGACTCACACTGGATGCAAGGTACTCAGAAATATAAACTTAAGGAATGAGACCACTGTGGAGCTGTCCCATGTGTTTGTGAGGACTCTAAAGAGCCCAAAGCAATCAACATGGTCATTGCTGTTGTTCTGAAAATTCTATTAACTGCTACTATTGCTATAAAGTTTAAAGTGGATCAAAAAAGTAATTGAACATTTCTGACCAGAAATTTTGGGCTTCAGGAGGAAAAGGTTTTGGTTGCATGTCATGATGCAAATTGTGGAGGATTTCTAATAGACTGTGATGAACACTGCTTGTTGTAAACACTGACATTAGTTGTGTAAGGGTTAGTGTTGCAGTTTAAAACTCGAGATTAGTTTGGTTGGGGTTTTTTTTTGTTTTTTTGTTTGTTTGTTTGTGTTCTTAAAGATAAAAAAGGAAAAAAACAGGATGGGAGACTTATGTCTTGATTTGGTTAAGCAAAAAGATCAATTTCCCCAGTTACATCAAAGCACAGCTTCTGCAAAAGCTCTTCCTCTTTCTAAAAGTTTAATGGCTTGAGAACCTTGAGTGTGTTCTTCTGTGGTAAGAAACCATATAAAAATAGGAAACAAATCTGCTCTGTTTGCATCTTCTCTTGGAGTCCTTTTCCTTGATCACAGAGCTCGCCTGGCCTTGTAGAGCCATTGGCAGTCTTGCAGACTGAGTGGGGGACCAGTTTGGCCTGGGCTGCCAGCTGGGGCTTAGCCACTGATTCCCCTTCACCCAGCCTGGCTGCAGGCAGTATCCACCTGCCCTTAGTGAAAATGGAGAGAACTGGCCTTCAGACTCCCCTGCTCTGTGAAGTGTTAACTCCAGAAGAGCTGTCACCTGATGCTGTATGTACTGGATAAGATCTAAAGTGCAATTAAATGTCCTAAACCCCTTCCCTGCCAGTATGTATAAACAAACGTGCACACATGCTCCTCCTTATTTGGGGATCTGATGTGAGTGAGGTGGGGTTGGAAAACATTGCTTTCCTGTGAGTTCCCCTGCTTCTTTTGGCATTCTATACTATACTTGGGCACCTCCAGGTCTGACACTTCCTCAGCAAAGTTCCTTCTCAGGAACTGTGACTTTTTGTGACTCTTTGCCTGTCACAATAGCCAAGAACAGGACCACTGCTGGGTGTTGAAGCAGAGCTGCTGCATGCTGATGCAGAGGAATGCATGGGAAGTGACCCTAATACTCTTTATATGGTAGCTCACAGCATCTGCTCTTCCATGGTGATGCTTTTTGTCCTTTATGTTGACATCTAATGAATTTTTAGAGAATATTAGCTGTGATCGAAATGATTCCCAAAGTATCTGGCTTTCACCCCTAGTGAGAGAGGTCAGACATAATAAGGATTTCTGAAATCAGTTTATCTTTGTGAATGTGTATAGAATTTTAATGAACCTTTTTATTCAACCTGCAGTCCTTCAATTGGAAAAGATGAATTGCAGAGAGATGTTGAACCCCTCGGTGAAGAGAATCTCATTCTATGTTTAGATCTCTTTTATTTATTCATTTATTTTTCCTGCAGTACAGCAATAGTAGTGCTGACTAGGGAACATCTGCTACCACAACATGCCCCTTTTCCTGCTTACACTGTTTCTCCTCCTCCCCTTCCCCTATAGCTAGTTTACCTCCTGTCAGTGCTGGAGTTTTATGATGGTGGGTTTGGGGTAGTGGCCAGGCCCTCTTCAGGTGATTCAGCTGTTGTGCTTTTCAGTTCCCACTTTGGGAAGATGATTCCACAGGTATGTTGTTCCTGTGGCTAAGAAATCTGCTCCTGTTACTAACTGAAAGGCTTCGATTTTACCCAGCCTCTGTGGTCACAACCTCTTTCTTTTACTCTTCTCTTTTTTCCTGACTATGTGTTCTTCCTGCCGGCTGTAGGTAATTAACTTTCCTCTCCTCTTGCCACTTTGATTATTAGTTTTTTGCTGAGTGATACAATAACAGTGTTGCCATAAAAAAGCTAGAATTTTATAAGTTTGCTCTGGGGGTGGGTCTGATCTATCCCTGTTATTCTGGGTGTAAGGGAAGAGATGCTGTGGTGTTGCTGGTACCATCAGGCCTGTCTGGTTCTGAGACTTGGGCTTTTCAGGCAAGAGCACAGCATCCACTTTCTACTTGCTTTCATGAGTCATGCTCTTTTGATCCTTAATCATTTTATTCCTCTTGACTGAAATCCCTCCAACTTTTCTATGTAATCCCATTAATGAGATAGCATCATTCTTCTGACAGAGGCTCCAGACATCTAATTTTATTGCACAGTTTTAACATAAGCCTCAGCTGGCACCATCTTGTTATGGGAACTTGACACATGCAATTGCCTTGCTGTTCAGAGGTCTGGGCATTGGTTTTCTGATGTGATTGCTGTTTCACTTGTCCTTTCATCACAGGGCAGGCTTCTCTTTTCATTTGCACTTAGCTGCTGAATCTTGAAGAAACAAAACTTTTTTTCTGAGATCTAATCTCATTTACTAATTGAATGGGATGGTTTTAAGAATAGTAGGGAAATGTCTTTGAAGTAATCTAGGGGGAACCCCCACCAAATACAGAAAGTTAATTGAACAAATTCAGAGAGCTTTTCTTTCTTGTCCTGTTCCACATCTGATGCAACTTTGCTGCCATTGAGGTTCCTAAAATACATTTTTTACTTGTAGCAGAAGGCTTAAGAGTTATTCCTTCTGTAACTGCATGTCTACACATGCCTGCTTGAGTTGGATGTTCTTCTTGTCCTTCCCACCCTTCTAGGCTCATGGGCATGATTTCCCCAAGCAGCAGAAATGACTAGTGTTAGCATTGCTTTGCAGCAAAGAGCTTTAGGTGCACACATCTGGGAGTTTGCTCTGTCAGATGGGTTGACTCCGAAGCTGTGACTCCCAAAGGGCAGCTCTTGTCCCCCTTGCTCTTCTTTCCCCTCCAGTCCTGTTCGCAGATGGGGAGTGACAGCTGGGGTTGGACTGGTGCAGCCCCATGCAGCAGACAGCCTAAACCTGAGCAGGATTTCTGGGTACAATTAAGTACTCAGACTCTGCTTTTCCTGGGGGATCATTTGCTTTTATTTGAACCATGGTGTAGGGTAGGTGAGAGGCAGGTCCCAGAAGAGCTGCAACTTCTTGTTCTCCTTCAGCTGAAGTGCCCAGAGAGTGGCAATTTCTCTGGGAGACACAGCTGAGGACCTGTGTACATCCTGCCTCTTCCCTGCCATGGGTGTGGCATTTGTGTCACCAAGTGCCAGGTATGACAGCTGCTCCAAAGAATGAAAAAACCCACTGCCTTATTGTATACCTGTAAATGGCAAGTCTCAGCTTAAGCTAAACCACCCATTGCTGGGGAAAGACAAAAAAGAGTGAGAATAAATCTTCTGTTATTAGCTGAAACATATTTTCAATCTCAGGTTCCCAGTTTGATTTTATTTTAGTAGAGCATGTTGTCCATTCGAGTATAAGTGTGATTTAGATGTGTGTATATAAAAAAGCATCCATTTTTGTTCAGATCCTAAGGATTTCAATTAGACTGTGGCTGTCCTGCTTGTAAATGTCCTGCTTGTCAAATGTGCACTCTTGTGTTTCAGCTGGAAACCTCCTTGTTGCTTATCACAACACTAAGTACCACCAGATGGAAATGCAAAATTTGAAGTATCTCCTGAAAATAAGCTACTTTCTACACAGAAATGCCTGCTTTCTCCTTGCCTTTTAACAGATTTTGTTTAAGTTCTGTGTGGTTTATTCTTCCCTAATGTCCTAATCGGCTCATATTGATTCTAATGTTTCTTGATTTCTGTCCCTTTGAGCCATGATGGTGGCACGAAGGGAGCTGCCTCCATGACTCTCTCTTCTGCTGTAGCTTTTCCAGGCACTGCTGCAGTAATGCAAAAGGACAGAGGTTAAAAATGCTGTCTGCAATTTTTAAAGTGGTGCAGTAGGTTTAAATTTTTTTTCCTCTTTTTTATTGGAAGGCTCTTCAAAGTGAAGTCAGTGCTGAATAATCAGTAGCTTGCCTGGGTCACGCAATCTTATTTCTCCAGTTCCCACCAGTGGACAAGCTTTTCTCAGCAGCCTGGGAGGCTGAGAGGAGCATAAACAGTGCAAATAATTGTATTCTTAAGAGTATGCTTTTGTGAAATGGGAAAATATATTTTAGATACTTGTTGCTTGCCTGTCTTATTGGATCAACTTGGTGAGCTTATTAATTCAGACTTTGTGGAAGGTATGATGTGCAAACTTCTGTGATGGAGTATCTTAATTAAAGATGGATTAAAGTCTGATTTAACAGTTTGTATAAATGGTATTTGTATAGTAATGGCGTTTTAAAACCAAGTCTTGCACATACTAATAGAGATTTAAAAGTAGACTAGAAGTAACATAAATAAATGGAGTTTGGTCTTTCAGAATAGCTTAATAGCTTCACTCCCAAGGCAAAAAGAAAGTGGTTCTAAGTTGAAAGTGGTATACTAAGCTGGCTGCAGGCTGGTGATGATGGTGAGGCCAAAGCCACAGCTGGGCTTCCTTGGCACCAGTGCAGTGTCAGCAGCTGGACACTGAGCTCGGCTGGTGTAACTCTGGGGCACACCTGATGCTGGTACACATATGTCAACCTATGAACTGGATTTGGGGTGTTTTCTGGGACAGCTGCACGGTGCCTGAGGGGCTCTGACCTGTGCCTTCCCTCCAGCAGCAGCTCTGGCCCCTTCAGCAAAGCCATAGCCTGTCGCCCTTGTACCTGCTCTTCCCCTGGCTTTGCTGGCTGCTGCCAACAGTTTCCATTTTCCCTTTGTCTCTCTGTCTTTCTCCCATTTTTCTGCTTTTCTCAAAATAGCTTTCACCATTAGAGACAGTTCCATCACCTGTGGGCCCTGCTAATCAATCTCCATGCACGTGAAATTGTCTCACATGCTTTGAGCAACAGAAGGTACAGCAGTGTAGCAGAGACTGGAAGTTTGGTCTGCAAGGGAAAAGCTCATAATAAGCTTATAGGATGAATAGAGAGTGGTATTGATTGTGATTTAATTACAATCTGTACAATTACAATGTTTCTCATTGGAATACGTATTAAAGAAATGAAACATTGTCTTAAAATTGCTCTGTTAGGCCTGCTTCTAATGCCTTGTGTAACAGAGTAATTTAGGAATAATATCTTCTGCCTATTAGTGCCTATTTTTGGTTTGCTGCCTTTTAATTTTGATGGCAAAGGCCTTGCAGCAGGGCTGTCTCTTACCACATACTTGCAAAATACCCCATTTTTACTCTACCCTATGTGCCTCTATAGCAAATTTAGTAATGATGTGCTGTTGCTCTTATTGGTCATTGCATTTTAAAGAATGTTGTTACTTTTTTCCTTCTAGACCAGACTTTCCCAAGCTGTTTTCCCCACCATTTCTGGCCTGTGTAACCTCTTCCAGTGGTGTCCTACCCTAATCAGCTCAGCCTTGGTGGTGTTATATAGCTTATATAATACCACTTCAGCATTCAGGAGGACAGCATGCTCCCCATCTGCTGGGTCTGGGGCTCTTCAACATTCTGAAACTGTCCAAATTGGTGAGCCACCCTCCCAGCTTCAAGTAGCCCATACAGCATAGTTTTGGTGGTGGTAATTCCAGCCTCATTCTTCTTCCCCTTCATTGCTCCCCAGCCCCTAAGTTTTTGCTCTGGGCTGCTGAAGTGTAGGCGAATGGCTTCCCTCTGCTGCCCTGTAATTGTGTTACTGTTATGGGCTGATATTGTCTTCATTCTGAATTGGACAAAAGGCAGCAAGAACACTGTCTCTCCTTTCAGTACCCAGAGACCAAGGTCCTCTTTACTGGTTTTATGTCCTGTTGACTGGAAATGGCTGAAAATATGTCCATAGTCTTGCTGGGATGGTAAAACCCAGATGACATAAATGGGTAGTTAACAATCTTGTGTTTACTTAAATTTCCACAAATAATTAAAAAAGCCTACTCCCGTTGGACATTTATTGCTCTTTTGGCTACTGAAACCATAGCTGATTGGAAGCTGCACATATTCTTGAAACCACCTCACTTTATCCTTATAAAACTTAACAAAAGTGCTCTCTTTGCATCTGTAGAATGGTCAAGGATGATTATTTTGAGTGCAGCTGTAAATACAAGTCCCACTAGCTGCCTGGTCTTCATTACCATTTTGTAGGCCTGTAATATTAAGATGACCATTAACTTCAATAAAGAAACAAATTAAACAAGTGAGGAAAGCTAATTGTACCATCACTCCCCAGCCTGCTGTTTTCCACTGTGTTTAATTTGGGTCAGAAGCACAGAGCTTATTTTCTTCCTGCTTTATTGAAGGCCTTCTACTGTTATCTTTAAGCATTATTTATTTTGTATTGGGAACTGAGAGTTTGTTTTCATGCTCCTTTGTCTCCTCTTAAAATGAACCAAATGACATGCATGAACTCTTGCATGGGGCAAAACTTAGTAGCTTCACTATATTTAGATATAGTGCTGGTTGGTGAGAGATGCAGAGGCTGTAATGACATGTTTTCCAAAGGTGAAGTGCATCAAATAAACTAATAACCCAAAAAGTATGCTGTATAAAAATGAAGTTTTTTTTTTTATATATATATAAAATAACAATAACATCTTTATTTGTTTAGTGTTGCGGAAATGAAAGAAAAAAAAGAGAAAAAGATGAATCCTGGAGCTGTGAAAGAGCAAATCGCTTGTAGAAACTTTCCACATGACTTTACTGGCTGAATCTTGTTCTAACATTGAAAATGGAGAATTGCATGTGGTCATTTCTGTTCCAAAACATGCCCATATGGTGAGGTCCTGCCTTGGTGCCTATGAAGCTGCTGAGATCTTTGCCATGGGCTCCACTGTGAGCAAGGTGGGATGAGCTGTGCAGGATGGCAGCAGCCCTCAGGCAGCCCTCACTGCAGGGTGTTTGACACTGGCTGCTCTCAGCTTCAGAAAGAGTCTCTCTTGCATATGATTTTTTTAATTACATGCATGGAAAACCCATTTATGTCAGTGAGAATTTATGCTTTAAAGGAGTGCAGAGGATCTAATAGAAACATGAAGGGTAGATGGAAGTGCAGAAGGTTGTTAAAGCATCGTAATGCTTCATTTCCTGATGTCCAGGAGTCTTAGGTGGAGAATTTAAATTGGGTAAAGCAATTGAATTAATCTTTAACCGAGCCTGCTTTAAATAGTATCCTCTGCAGTGTTCAGTTTTGCTGTGTTGGATGTATTTTTGCATAACTTTATTTGCTTACTGATAAAGTGGCATTTTAAGAATAATGTATACTGAGAGCGGCAGAAGTTATGTCTTCTGTCTTGTCAGATATGTTGGTGGTATTTGTTTTTTCCTTAGCATTTGCACTGGTGACATTTTTCAAGCCGTGGTTCAGGCAAAGGGCATCTTGTTATTCAGAAAGTTCCTACATCCCATCTAAAAATGGTCATATATTGCACTCAGCTTCATATTTCTGCTCGAACTACCTTCACAGAGAAAGTGTATGTCTGTTTTCTGCATACAATGGAGCAACCTTGCTCTGAATATATGTATATTAATTAAAGAAAATCAGTTTTGCCTATTTCTGTTTCCTTTTGGATTTTCATTAAGAAAGTGTGTCTCAAATAATTTTAAAGAGCTCTATAAAAAGAATAAGACCACCAGCTTGGGAGGAGAGTGCTGGTGATAGGGAGTTCAGAAGGATTTCTAGGAGCTGCCCTGCATGTTTGTGGCCAACAAAGGGCTGGAAATACCTTGGGTGCAGAGCCTTTTCCCTGTGGTTCCCCTTGGGTTTGCTTCCAGAGGGAGTGAGCTCAAGGTTGGGAATATTGTTAGGAAAATTAGGGAGTAGGTTGGATTTCATAGAAATGTGTGAAAATATGCTGAAAATAGTTCTGTGTGTGTGTGCACAGAAAATAATCCCTAACAACAAAACCCCCTTGAGAATGCAAGGGTATAAAAAGTCACAGCATCCATTGGCATGCTGTGCTTTACTCCTTCCCTTGATGCATGTAGTTTATCACTTGCACAACCATTGTGTACATTTCTTCTCACTGCTGTAGTTCTGCCCTTGTAGTGGATGCATTGGGTCCCAGTGAAGAAAGTGGGTGACAATGCATGATATGGAGCCTGGGAAAATGTTTTTAACTTAAACAGAAATCCCTCTGGTTGGGATCTTGCACTTCCTTTGGAGTCAGAGCTTTGACATTATTAGTTGCTTTTGATTCAACAAAAGCTTGAATTGGAAGTCATTGGCACTTGGTTTTGTTAGCAAATGGTATTTATCAGCAGAAGTTATCTAAATCAAATGTCTTAGTGTAAAACAAGGCACTAAACAGTTTATATTTCATTTAGCTATGGAAGAGATAGTGATTGGCCTTCAAAGAGCACTGTGTAAAATGCCAACATATAGGAATTAAAAATGCTCTCTGTGACTTGGATGAGAACAAGCACTGTCTATTCCTGAATTTCCATCCTTGCTTGCAAAAGCAACTGGGAAAGCTCTGAGGTACAGAGAAGGCCAGACACTGTGTGCAGGTGAATGCTCAGTCACTGTTTATGGGTATGATTTGTACTTCTGTAGTATTTCTGAACCAGAAAGATGCCCAAACTGCTTCTAAAACAGCTTTGTTGTCCCCTGCTGTTCAGCTGCCCTTCTCTGCCAGCAGCCCTGTTTGCAGAGGTCAGATCAGCTCACCAGAGCTCAGGGGAAGGCTGTGTGGGCACACTGTACTGTGGATAAAATACACAAGGGGAAAGCTAAAAAAGATGATGAGAATTAGAATGCATACTTCTATTAAGTAGTAAGGCATTGAATGAAGGTACTAAAAAGCAATATATATTAATGAAATTCCTTTGATGCACAAGGCTCCACAGAATATTTCTGTATCTTGAAACACAAATGTAAGTTTTTTCGTCAGTTTTAGAAATACCACTTTTCAGAGTACTTGGAGCTGTTGTTTAATTATAGCTGTCTTTGTAGGAGATAACATACCAAAATAGTTTTCTCTGAAAGAATATTTAAATATTCAAAACCAATTTAATCTCTCTATGGCAGGAAATACTTAAATTTTGAAATTCTAAATTTACAGAATACCTTAGGAGATAATCTTCAATTACACATAGATACAATTTTGTATAGCTTATGCCAATAAGTTTCAGCTTTTGCAGTCTGGCACAAAGCCAGGACACCAGTGTGAAGCATAGTGGCAATTGCAAGGTCCTAGATAGCTACAGATGTGTCAGGGTACTTATTTTTCTGCTGTAGAAAATATTGTGCTCATCGCAATTGTTCAGGCAAAGCCTTCTGGTCATAGGAGCTAATTGCTTCCATAATAATTAAAGTTCAAATATCTAAGACCTAATAGCTTTAGACATATAAAAATTAAAATGAGATTGAAATTTACTATGTTGGTTACACCGAACAGATGCTGCAGTCACTGTCAATTGTTTTGTTCTAGTGTGTCCTTGAGAAATGTTTCCATCTTTGTGCGGCTGTGGCAAAGTAAGGATGGAGCTGTGGTTTGTGTTGCTGGAGAACGCAGGAAGCTGCTGCTTCTCCTTGGCCCTGGGGGCGTTAGGGACCCTGCTGTGAGCTGGCTCTCAGGGGGAGGAGGCACCCTTCCTTCACAGCACATGGACTTATTCTTTAACAAAATCAAAAAACTTTGGTTCTGCGGTTGTCGCTGCAATGGGCACCTCCCCAGCTGCCAGCATGAATGTGCTGGGAGAGGTGTTGGCAGATCTTTTCAGATGTGCTTTTTCACAACAAAGGCATGTGTGCTTATTCTGTGAAGGTATTCTGTGTGGCTCTTCCCCTGAAGCCATGGATATTGTTTCTTTGATTTCCATTAGAATACTGCAAAATTTGCATTTGGCACTGGGTACCCACTGCTCACACTAGTTTGAGCCAACATGAGCCTTCTTGGGAATTTGTAATCTCTGTTTACAGCTGTACTATGCCCAAACCCAGCAGTACTTATTTTGGGGCCAGTTCTGTGTACTGAAAGCTTCCCACTTGAGCAAGTGACCCTGGCAAGCAAGCGGGCTGAAATTGGATTACAGATCTGTTCTCCCATAGATGAGGTACCAGTGGCCATGTCTGTAGGTGCACAGGCTGCTGGAATGTGGATTAATGTTACAATCCAAAATGCTTTATGTCATAAGAGAAAGGAAGGTCCTTTGTGCCGTCTCTGTTTCTGTTAGTTCCAGAAGTAATCCTGTTCTCCTTGTAGTTTTGCAATATAGTCTGCAATGCAGTGTGATGTGTAAATACATTAGCTCAGAAGAGAAAGACATTTTTCCATTCCAGGATTTGGATGTCAGTGTCTGGGAATAATACCTTTTAATTTCATTAAAAGATTTTTTTTTTGCATAGTTATTTAGAAGTTCATAACAATAACCATCACAATACTTCTGGGCAACTTGAAGACCTGATGCATGTTATCTATTGATGATTAACTACCTTTATTTAAACTATTGTGAATAATTGACTTAAGGCTTGTGGTAATTCAGTAAGCTTTCTTCTTTGAGAGTCTAGGTTGTATAGGAATAACAGGTGCAACAGAAGTATGAGGGTGTTTTGTTTGTTTGTTTATTTTTTCTCTGAGAAAGAAGACAGATCAAAATTTCGTCTGGTGTGAAAAATGAGTAAGTACTCCTAGGTTAAGAACTTGCCTTGTATTACTAACCCAAGAATCCCTGGTATTCACCTATAGTCATTTCACAGCAAGATCCTATTAAATGATACATAGTGCCACAGAAAGTAAGGTACTGAATTTCACAGCAATGTAAATTTGGAATTAAGTTTATCATGTTTTATCAGTGAATGAAAAACTAATGTTGAATTGGTAGTGCCCTGTTAGCTTTGACGGAACAGAATACCCAATGAGGATCTAGTCCATCCCTTTTTGAAAGCTGATGTTTATTGCCTGTTAGATATTAGGGTTGCTTTCTGAGTGCTGGAGTATAGCACACTGAGGAAAAAGAATTACTGAGTTAATCAGCTAGACCATGATGACATGATCTTTTGATTAAAGTGCTCTAAGGATTTAAATGGCATGGCAGTGACCTGCACTTTATAATCCCAAACCTGAGATGTAGATAACCTTACATTTAATAGATGTCCATACATAAACATTTAAAGTAGAAGGAAACTACTTCAACTTAAATGAGCAAATTTTGGAAGAAGAGCAAGAGTAAAGTGTCCTTATGACTGTATTTTATAAAATTCACTGAAGGTTCATTGAACTGTTTGCTGAGAAAGATTTGTCAATGAGTAGTTATTTGATGGGATTTTTGTCCTCCTTGGGGAAGTGTTTTATTTCAGTGTTTGTTGTGGGTTCTCCATCCCCCAGTTTATTTTTTAAAATGGGAGGGGGAAAGCAGGCTTCAAGTCAGAAACAACTTTAATTAATATCTCCAAGATTAGGGAAGGATCTTCCTAAAGACTGGTACAGTTGAGTAGTAAACTGGGAGAGAGAATAAGGAAAATAAAAAATTAAATAAGGTAAGATAATATAGGTATGTTGTGATTATTTTGAGAATGTCATTGAAGTTGATTCTGAGTGTTCTCTGGAGCAGAATGAGTAGAAAACAAACTGGTTTGAGTTCTTTGTGGAAGCTGCTTTTTTGACTGAATTATCTGTAGGCTGGGACTAATTCCCCTGTGCTCTTGTCTGACTTATTCTTACAAATAGTGCAGTAATACACTTCAGCTTTGTCAGCTGTTTGTAACCACAATGGTCAGAATCCCCACGGGAATTATCATTAATGGGATGCAGTTTTTGGGTTGGCTTTGCTATGGTATAAATTGGCATACTTCCTTTGACTGAACTGCCATGCTAAGTTATATCATTTAAGAATCTGGCGTTCTAGTTTGACATGTGGCTTGGAGTTCCTATTGATTGAAAGCAGTATGTTAATAAAATCAAAGTAATTGAATACAGCCTGTGGGAACCAGTGCTGTTTGTCATTTGTTATTAGGCAGAAACATAAAAAATATTAAGTAATTCTTGAAATGATTTTTGAAAAGAGTGTAATAGTAATTTAAAGAAAGGTGTGTTTTCACCCCAGAGCTTTGCCTTGAGTTGTATTTGAAGGCCTTCATACAAGGCCAAATAAATTGTGTCACTCTGCATTCCCAAATGGGAAAAATGATATTGTATATGTCATTTAAGTTTGGAACAGTTTACAGCTCTCCCTTATACTGAGGATAAACTGAGTGACTTTAATTACCAGTGATTAACTGATGAACTGCTCTAAGGTTTTTGTTCTGCAAGACTTTCCTTATCTGCACATATCGTGTTTTGTTCAATGTTATCAGTTTTATGCAGACAGTGTGTGTCTTCAGGGTGGCCTTGTCCCAAGGGACTGGTGTCTGGCTGTTGCTGTGGCTGTGCTCTGAAGGGGGTTTAACATTGGGCACCAGGTGCTGGCTGCAGTGGGAGGCACATCTCTAGAGACAGCTCCATGCCATGGTGGCTGTGCATGCCTGTGCATCCCAGCTCCTGGCACTGCCACCAGTGTGCTCGAGGGCCCTGCATGGCACTGCTGAGCATTGCTGGGCAGGATGGTGTCTCTCGTGGAGCTTCTCTGAGTGGTTGCAGCCCCCAAGGAACTTGCTGGCCTGCCCAGCCCCAGCTCAAATCTGTGGCCTGTTCCATTGCTATTTATTATTCATTTACTTAACCCAGGCTCCCTTGCTTGTGACAGCACCACATATTCTCAACAAAAGTTTAAGCAGCGGGAATTAAATTCCTATAATTTTGGACAAAAGGGTTGCAATTTGAGTCCTTCACTAGAGGATTCTCAGAGAGTCTGGTGTGCAACCAGAGAAGTTCAGGTAATTTATCCCCTGGACTCGGTAGCGTGAGCCTTGTGAACTATCACGAGGCACTCTTGCTGTCTCTTTAGATTTGTTAGCATGCCCTCATTTTGCAGTCGAGTCCTCATGTTGTGCCTGTGGCTCGGCTGCCTGATGGGGGCCTTGCTGGGCATGGTGAAGAGCTTGGGATGGTCAAGAGCCCTGCTTGATGCTTGCACTGCCAGCCAAATGGCCAAAGGAGGGGCATCTTTCAGTTGAATATGAGAATATTGCAACACATTTCATAGGATTGTTTTTATTCTGTTAGCTCCTCTGTAAGGTAGTGAATTTTATTTTCAAGTGAGACATTGAAACAATGATTACAGAGATCCTTCTGTAATTTTCTCCCCCTCTTTGAATTAGATTGCATGTTTGCTCTCCGTTAGCAATTACCTTCATGTCAGTATAAGTACAAGAAGTTATAGAAGTTCATGATGTTTGTCACATTGTAGAATCTTTCTGCATACCAACGCCTTTGCCCTTTTGACTACATGAAAAACTATAAATGTGTCAAGCAGGAAGATTTAAGTAAGTGCTCTTAAGGTCCCAGACACTCATTCCAGAGCTTCAATTTCTTAAGAGCTGTCTGAGCTTCCCTTTACGTGCAGCCACACAGTCATGCCGTCTAAAATCCTGCTAATTATTTTGGAGACATTTTTGTGTGACGTGTCTTGAGGAAAGAGTCTGAGCATCTGTGAAACAGATGAAGTGAAAATTCCTCTGGCGTCTATCAGCAAACATAAGCAGGTGGAGCATTTCCAAGTTTCTGTAGCTGAGGGAGGGGCTCCAGAAAACACGGTTTTTTGCAGCGCAGAGGGAAAAGGAAATTAAAAATAATTACTTATATATCTTCATTTGATGCTGCCTTGTCATGTAAGACCAGTTCAGGAACAGCAGCTTTCTGCTTCATTTCAAGGGCCATTGTAAATTGATTGTCAGGTTTTTCTAGGAAATGAACAGGACACAGCAGACTCTTAAGATGCAAATTGCTGAATCTAGAATTATGCACTGCAAATAGGGCTAATTTCTCAGTTTGAAGGGTGTTAAAATGTTTACACTTACTGCCTGCGCAAGGTTAATCAAGGTAATTTGTGAAATACATTGCTGTATCAATTTCCTAATGGACTATTCCTGAAAATCAAATGGTTTGTGTGTTTTAAGGCAAACCCCAGGAATTTAGAATTAAAAAAATATGCAGCTGGTGCCCACTAAAGGAAATGTGTGCGGTAAGAAGCTGTTTTTGCTGCCCAGGATGAAAGGCCAGCTGGCATCAATTAGCACTTTATGCATATGCACTTTCATAGAAATAATTTTTACTGAGCAAATCTCAAAGCCTTTCAGTGTCAGTTAATCCTCCTAACAATCCTGAGCAGAGCTGCCCCATTATACACATGGGCAGACTGGAAATTGGGGAGGTTTAAGTGACTAATCCATAGCTGCAGAGTGAATCAGTTCTGTCCCATCTTATCTCTCTTTGCAAGGCAGCATCACCTTTTCTCAGAAGGGAAACCAAAATAAAACATACAAGTTACAGCAATGGCTATGTGGTATGTTTTGGAACATCCTCCATAAAGCAATGCCTTTAAACAATGTATAGGATAGAAATAAGATTTGTTTATTACATGAAGGACAACCACAAAGGATCAAGTAATTTGTACAATAATTGAATTCTTGACTTCAAGTTTATATTCTTGTATAACTGCATAGACAAAGAATGACATTTGCCAGTACATGAGAGAAAGCCTTGCTGTCTTTCCAAGAATGAGACCAGATTTTTAAAAAAATAAATACTTTCTTCTTCTAAGAGCATGACTATGCAAAAATGCAGACATGCTAAATTCGACCCCGTGTGTGAAATGAGCAAATGTCTTTCACTATTTTCTCTGAAGTTTGCACCCACTTGAAACAAGCTGCTGTCTGTTTTCCATAGTAGTCTTTAAAGGTCAAGAAAGTGCAATTAAAACATGCAAATATGTGGCTAACCCATAGTTCCTCAGTGGCATGATAGGACCCTTGGCTGTGAGCTTGGTACCTTTTTTATGACTTTACTGTGCGTGGGTTGTCAGTCCCTGTCACATGTGGGGTGGGGAGGAGCTGTGAGAGACTGCAGGCTGTACTTGAGAGGAAGGTGTCACAAATGTCATCCCTAAAGCACTGCATCTTTCTCTATGAGGTTCCAGGGTGATGAGGGGTTTTAATTTTTTTTCCCCACCCCAGGAAGGTTGTTAAAAAGGAAGCAGGGAATAAATAGAAAAAAACTGCCTAGTTCCCTAGTATCTCATGCTGCTCTTGAAATCAGACAGTATATAGACAAATTATCCTGTAGTCATGCCTGACTGTAGCCTCAAGATATGAAGTGTTTCTTTATTTCCAGCTGACAGGAGGTATAAATGAGGATCATCACTGTGAATGAGCCGGAGATGCCCTGTGGTTTAACCCTGCATTTGGTTAAGCTGGTGTGTTGGTTCACATCTCTGGGCTATCTTTTCAATTAATTCTTCCAGAGCTGATGAGCTGAATAAAGTGAAATGTATTAGGGGGCATATATCAGGTGATGGTGAAAGTGCTGCCTGATTGTACAGATATTAAAAGATATTTTTTATAGACTGCTGTATATTCATAAGCAAATTCCCTATTCATTTTAGAGCAGTGTAACTCCACAGCAACTGCACTAAACATGTAGAATTGCTCTGATATCCCACCACTGCAATATAAAGCACAGTTGTAAGTTCCTCTAAGATGAGAGGAGTGTTGCATATAAAGCCAACTACATTTTGTGTAATATAGGAAACATATTGTTCATATTCTACCAAGTGAAATCTGTTTTGGATTTCTTTTGCTGAGGGTCCAGATCATATAAATGATTGTGGCCATTGCTGTATAGCACAAAGCAAGCCATGGTCTTTTCATGTCTGGAACAGTTCAACATAATCAAAATGTATATAAGATATTTAAGATGCTTGTTCAGCATATAAAAAAAGCTATGGCTCAGGCTGCTATTCCCAGTTGTAAAATTCAGGGATCTTAGTAGAAAATGAAACCTCCCAAAACACCATGCATTCCTCACAGTTAATATATATCAACTTTATTCAGTGTTTCATTCTCTCCCTTCTAAACATAAAAGAAAGGTAAGATAGCATTGGCCATTGCTGTTTTGATCCTCTTATGAAGTGTGAATAATGCCTGTATCCTTGCCTTTTTTCTGGGTCCAGTTACCTTGTGCACCCATCAATGGTTAGGGCAGGAGATGGATGTGAAGGTGATTGAAGGTTTCCCAATGTTAAAAATGTGTCCTTACAAATCTTCTTTGTCAACCACTTACGTTTAGTATTCAGATTCTGCATTGAGGATACAGACCCTGGCTGTCTCTGAATTATTTTGTAGACTCTATACAAAAAAAACTAGGAGAGTGATTGTGCTTGGCTGTACTAGATAGATAGCAGAACACTCTGGTATTGATACCATCAGTAAATCCTCTTGGTTTTCTTGTGGTGAGAAATGAAGTTATTTCATTTCACCAAAGTTTTGGTGAATCAGAATGGATTTACCTGGTTCACTTCAACATGTAGGGGTGACAGAAGTGCCCCTTGTCCTTCCCTCCCACCCCTTTTTCATTTTTTTTGGTAGGACAGACAACATTATGTTTACCTTTGCCTACATTTAAGCATGTATTTTCATATTTCATTATTTTTCTGGGGGTCAGATATAAACATGAAAGGTTGTGTGCACACAAGAAAAAGTCCAGTTTACTGGGTGATATTTTTAGCATCCTTCAAGACAGCTAAAATGGGAACCTGTCTCAAATCAAGACTTTTTTTCGCAGGGCTGTGAGCAATATGAAATGCAAGTAGCATTGGCTAGAAATGTTCCTTTCAAGTCCTTTAACAAATTCTCCAAAAGATTGGCTCAAACAAAAAATGTTCCAAATTATTTTGTGTTAAAAAACCAAAATAAATTCCAAACCTGTAAGGATAATTTTCCCTTTTTTTTTTAAGCCCACAGAATTAGTACTGTCTTGGGGCTCTTTTGCTCCTCTTTGCAGAGTACCAAGAAGAAAATCAGTTATTGCCCTCATTTCACTGGCATTTACTTTAGATTGAACCAAGATTGATTGCTCTTCTCTGATATTCTACACTAGCAGCAGTGGAGAGTATGAAACAATCAGTTTAGTCCTGATCTTGGTTGTCAATGAATGTAGATTCAATTAAGTCAATTTATTTATATTGTTTTCTCTTCATACAGTCAGTTCCCCTGCTCTCTCATTTTCTGAAAGCTGCTTTTTTTAACCACAGTTTTAGATACAATTTTTAGTCCTATTTGAAGTTCATGATGACTCTTCCTTTGATATTGGTAGTAGTTGGATTTGGCTGAAGGGTACTATTGCACTTTATGACTCTCGTTTATTTTTTCCTTTTTTGTCCATTAAATAGCATACCTTTGACAAGTAGATTGCTGACCTTGGCATGTTTTTTAATATTAAAAGAAACAAAGATAGATCGCTCATTAAAGCTGTTAAAAGAAAAAACTGCAAAGCAGAGAGAGGCAGTTTGAAAATTTGCAGTGATCAGATACTTCTTGCAGAACTTGTTTATTTTTGATATTTGTCTGTGGAGGGAGTCTCAACAGGCACAGTAGTGGTTGTTTACTGGTGGGAATAGTCCCTTGCAAGCACAGATGGGGTAACTGCATGTACAGGCAGAGCCAGCTGATGTTCATGTATGGCATGTCCTGAGTGGTCTGTTGAACAGAAGTTACAAAAATGGCCTCTTAGGTGTTTGTTTCCAACAGCTTTTCTCGCTCAAAGGAAATGGTTTTGTTCTTTTGCTATATATTTTTATACTTATTTGCTTCTTGGCATTCAGCTCCCCATAAAATCAACATCTATGTTTAAAAATATTTGTTTCAAGAGAGGTTGTCATAAAACACACATGGTTGTGATGGTATTTATTTAAAATTACATGTTCCAAAAGATCCCCAGAGGTGAACTCATTTGAGAAATAGTCTATCTCCATACAATGGAACATATGTTTACCTCAAGAATGTTGCAAACAATCTCTAGGGATATTACCTATGAGAGAGGCAGGAAAAGTGAAGGATCATTCATGTTTGGAGGAGTGCTTTTGGTTTTGTGTAAGCCTGTGGTATGTGTTTGAGATACATGGAGAAGTACAAATGTTTTGGCTTGTCCAGGCTTGCCTCCCCAGTATCTGTATGTGCTCAGATATTTGTGTCTCATCTGCACTTTGCTTACATGGAGTAAAACAAGTGGACTTGGATCATCATCTTGTTTTCTGTTTGACCTCCAGCAGTGGATGCCTTGAAGAAGGCGAAACTGAAAAGTAAACAAAAAGACATTTGCCTGCACCTGGCGATTGCTCAGGGTCTAAGGGGTGTGGGATAAATCCTGATCTCAGCTGGTGATCATCTTATGAATCCTCTTATCCTTCAAGCATGAGATTTGATTACCTCAGGTCTTTCTGTTCATGCTCACATAGCTGTAAATATAACACCTGCTGTGTTACCTAACTTTGTGAAATTACCCATTTTATAACCCTTTGACCAAGGAAGTATACTTGGTTAAAAGAGGGAGCCTCTTTGTCTCAACCAGTAACATCAGGCCAGACAAAGTAAAAGTGATTTTTCCTGCTGTGACCTCTGCAAGAGCTCAGAGACTACATCTGCTATGCACTCTTCCTGAGGCAGAGGTGTTCTGTTCTGCCTGTGCTGTTCCCAGTATAGTATATGATGCATACTTGGCAATATAAATATGTTCAAAGTTAAACAGACCAAAATGACTGCAACTGCTGGTGATCTTGTAAATTGTTCAGTCATGCAGTCTGGAGGGTGAGTCTGAATGAGAGGTGCACTCAGATCAGGGCTGAGATATTTGAAATACCTCTGAGTCCTCTGCGATTAGCAGAACACATAGAAGGACAATCTGGACCATAGGAAATACCTCCTTGTTCTTACTGAGTGCTTAGATTATGGATTACAAAATAAACTTTACATCCTGTGCATTTAAGACCTGATTCTCTGTATCTCTCCCTGAATGTAATACCTACAGAAAATGTCATTTGAAATGCAAGGGTGATTACAAAGTCTTGCTTGCAGAAGGGAATATTGTAAATTATTGATGAATGACTGTAGGCATATAGGCTATAGGCATTGCAATCCTTACTGCCAGTCCTGAAATACAGCAGCACCGTTCAATTGTATTTTGCAGTAAATTTATGCAAATTAATTGTCATTCATACTGATGAAAGCTGTTTTCACTCTGAGCAGGATGACACAACTCTGACGTCTCATCCTGTTTTTCCTCCCCTTTTCCCTCCACCCTGATCTCTGGGCGCACACTCTCATTGTTTTTTCCTTTTTCCCCTGCAGTTCCTCTCGGTATTCCAGACAAGGAGCCTGTTTTTAATTTTCATGTGTCATGTCGGTCTCATAAAACACACACACTGGATCATATGACTGTTGTGCAATATTAGAGGGCTGTTGAAATGAGTATCACATAGAAGGCCTTGTAAAGTCATCTTGAAATAAAATGTACCAAGTTTCAATTTTGAAAGGGGCAATAATTCCATGCAGATGAGAGAAGTAAAGATACACTGACCACGAATAACAAATACATTTAAAAACTGTCCTTGTAGCTTTTACCCCAGTCAATGTCATATGGGCAAGTGTGTCAGGGGGTGCTGTCTCAGCCCCTCAAAGGGAACATGGTGGGATGGTTCTGCTTTGCCATGGGCTCTGTTCACCAAGGTAGTGGCCCCTGTGCTTGCATGGAAGAAATTGGCCATCCAGCACTGACCCAAAGTGTCATCTTTGGATCACAGGCAGCGTCCAATTATGAAACAGCTACAAATAAGCTAAGTTGTTCTGCCGTGTCCTAAGGCTCTGTGTGACTAACGATTTAATAAGGTTTTATTTTGCACATTCAGGCAGGGCATTTTTGTTCAGGGTATGAGCTCAGTAACGCAGTTTCAAGAAGTCTGTGCGAATTAGGTGAGGGAAGAAGATCCTTCATGGATGTCAGCTGTAGACTTCAGTGTGTAATGCTTGTGATCGAGGGACACCACTGTGTAATTCACTCACTTTTGCAGTCAGTGCTGCATGTTCTTTTAGTGGGTTGCAGCAGGAATAATTACTGGAGTTTTAAGTAAGTAGTCCAGAGGATAGCATGTTTTTCCCCCAGTCACTCAGACAATAATACACTTCCTAACATGAGATCCCAGAGGGGTGTCATACAGGTACACACATCTCTACGAAGTGGAAAGCTGTGGGGACTTTAATGATGTGTGTTGCTGCTAAGTTGCCAAGCTGACCTGGAAAGGACTTGTTTCCCTAGGAGTCCTGCAACATCAGCCCCACAGCACCTATTGCAGAAGGACCCTAACTTTGCTGTTTTCAGGCTCTTTGCTCTGGAAAGGGTGAATGGGAGCCAAACCTAGACCCTTCTCCTCCACCCTCTTCCCTGTTCCTTAGCTGAAGCAGCAAAGCAAGGAATCAAGCTGATGATGAAGAGTGAAAGAACAAGGGAAACTGTAAAACGTGTAGGATTTATAGAAGCAAAAAGCAATTTTTTCTACGTAAGTATGAATCTGTTGTGCAAGACACAATGCAGAACAGGAGTGTAGCTACTGAGTGCCCACATGGAGGGAAAGGGCTCTGCAGCTATGTGGGGACTGATAGGACATCATAATTTTGAAATGACTGTTCCTTCAGGATAATTTAATATTCCTGTCCTACAGAAATATAAATAGTGGCAGGAAGTTCACAGAGAGGTCTGTTAACCTGGAGCACGTATACAGAGTCTCTTCTTGTTACTGCTATTATTACACACATCTGTCTCATTTGAGACAATGTGCTTCGCTTTTCTCTTGTGCTGTGTTTCTTGATTTGCTGTCATCTGGGTGTGTTAAATTATAGATGGCTTTCATGAATGGAATAACAAGGGATGGATAGCAAAGGCATCCACACTGTCACATTGCTTCATTTTTTTTCCTGAGTTGGCTTTCCTGGTATTGGGTTGGGTAAGGCCAGGAGGGGCTGGAGCTGAGCAGAATATGCCCTTCATGTCTGATGTCTCCTGTGTTTTGGTTGGCTCCTGTATTCTAACAAACTTCTACTTGATCAAAATGGCTGCTAGGCTGTTCCTTCTCCTCTGCTTTGGAGACTGCCCATGTTGCTTTCAGATTGAGAGCAGAGATGTGAAAGTGCCCTTTACTGCTTCTTGACATGCATACGAGAAGCAAGAGAAACATCATGACCTTCCAAATTTGTTTTGAAGGTCATCCATTTGCTTCAGAATTGCAGGCCTGTGGTACCAGAGGAGAAAGCATCTTGCAGTGACACAGCTTGGAGAGCTGGGGCTGCCTGCCCAGTCCATGGCCAAGGCTGGCTGTTGGTGTGGGCTTTGCAGAGAACTTTATGGTATTTCTTCCTGGCTCCACCAGCTGGGAGGACTGAGCTGTTTGTCTCCATGCCTGTCCCTGCTGAATACTGCTCTTGCCAAGGTTGGCACCCAAGCAGACTGCGGAGGCAGAAGCTGGAGGTTTTTAAGATCATATCTCATGGTCCTGAAAACCTCTCTTTTTAAAACACTAAATTTTTGGTAGTTCTTGCTCGACAGCCTTTTAGGGGAGAGAAGTGCTCAATGAAAAATACTGTCTGGGCAGGAAATGCTGATTGAAATACAGCTTGCTTTATGGAGCTACTTTAGTAAGGAGGAGGCAGTCTTTGTGCCACTCAGTGGAAGCAATTGTTTGTCAAGAAGAGGAGGTTTTGCTTCTTAACATGCAGCTTGTTTTTGTTTTTTTTTTTAAAGAAGGACTGATGTACTGTGCTCTGACAAACCAAAAGGAAACAGAAGGGTCATGACTCTGTCTTCTCCCTCGTCTCCAGGTTCAGGAGAGGAGGGAATGCAGCACACAGGTTTCCAACTGATCACAGCACAGTATGGCAGCTGCAAACGCTTCGCTGTCGGGTGGAGAGGTAATTTCAGCACTTCTGTGTGCTGATGTTTTGCAAACTGCCATTGTTTCAGAGGCACTTTTTCCACATGTGCATACTTGGAAAAAGCAAAATATTTTTACTTAGGATTCTTGGAGTCCCCTTTGAGCCTCTCGTGTTGTACAGAGATTCTTGGACTTCTTCAGGCTTTTTGTCGAGTTTCTTTGCACTGACTCAGAGGAAGATTTCGTATATGTGGTAGCAAATTATAGTCTGACAGGATGGCATAAACCTGGAATTGTCCCAGCACAGTAACTGAATCAAAATCTGAAATGGAATTACACTGCTATTTCTAGATCCTTTGCATGATTTTGTTCTAATTTGCTTTATCTTGCACTGTGTTGTGTTATGTTATAACAATGCCCAGAATAAAACAGATTAGTTTTTACAGTGAGTATTTTTGGAAGAGTTATGACTTTGCCTAACTATTTTTACATTTAGGTCTGTGTTACATATGTGGTACTTTCTCCATGCTGCTCCTGCATATAACCAAGGACAGGAGTATGGCCATGGCACTGTGCCCATGGTGAGAGCTGCCCACGCAAAGAGCATCTGTGCCTATTTGTAGGCATTTTCTTCCATTTTCTCTTGCTCTAGATATTTGGTTTGCAGGATAAGTGGCCACCACATACCCAGAAGAGGCAGTGTTTGCAGGCTGCATGAATGTATGGTAATGCAAACCTGAAGAATAACTTCTTTTAGGTACCCTATATTATTTCTATTTCAACATGTTCTGGCTGCTGGAAGATGCAGGTTGCAAACATGAGCTGTCAGTTCTCTATGTTCTTTGGCATTCAGTTTTGGATCATGGTAACTAACCAACTGCAACCACATTTAGAACTCTCCTTTTTGTACTTTTTTTCCCTTTTCTTTCCTTTCTTCTTGTTTCATTTCCCCTTGTTGTGGCTTAAGCATGGCCATGGATCACAGTGGTGGAATTGCTTCATCCCAAATCACTGGAATGATGCTATTGCATTATCCAAAAGAACAAACTGATTGGCTTGACTGTAATTTTGCCTTCTTTAAGGAGCTGTTCCTAAACAAAATACTGAGACTAATTAATATTTAATTTTGACATCCTCCTAGTCTCAGAAAGTATTAAAACCCCTCCACAGCTTAAAAACTACTGTAACTAGAATGATACAGATCTCTTCACTCTTGGTGCAGGCTGAGATGAGCCCTTTTTCCTGGGATCTTTGCAATGGTGGGAAAGGCAGATTAGTCCCTTCTTTGGGTCACTCTTTGCTAAGGTGACAAGTAACTGTGCTCAGCCCACTGGCCACTACTGCCTGCACTGCTGGAGGAGGGTCTGTTTGTCCGAGGTGCTGTCCTGCAGTGAACAGGAAGGGAATGCCAACTTATATTTTTGTTGTTGCCCTTCAAGATGAAGAGGAATATGGTTTCTGATATCAAGATAGATGTTGCCACATATGCCACAGATGTTTTTTCTGGCTCACTGGGTTAGAAAGGAGGTAGGCTATCTTTCTTTCAAAAGATTTAGAAACAAGAAAAGTAGTGGAAGTAGGAGTTTTAACAGATGAGCAGAATTCTGGAAGAAGTCTTGAAGTAATTAAAAAAATATATTCACTTATTGTTTTCTCTTTTGATAAAAATTTAGGGAACCCTTTCCAATTCTCATGATTGAGAAAATTCGTTACAATGCCTGATTTTGAAAATTTTTTTGAAAATATGTGCGTCTTTGTGTATATGTCTATATGTAAATATAAACATTTAAAACCTGTTTCAATGGCATGAAATAATGTTTTGGTTAGTGATTCTTCCATACAAAAGTCTCCAGCTGAAGACAATAGAAATTCTGTGCACAGACCCACTGGGGGCCTGGGCTGCAGCAGCCTCAAGGAAAAATCCTAAATTGTTTCATGATTACGTGTTTTGACTATAATGTTTCAGTGTTGTCTTTGTAATTTAGCCATTCTTACAGTAAGTTAACAATGGCTTTTCCTCCTTGGATCTCTGTAATATTTCAGCAAAGCTCAGTGAATTTGCTTTCCTATGTGGTTCTGTCTCATGTGGGGTTTTTAATTTTGCCCCAAGCTCAGCCTAAATGACTTCATTTAAATGCATTTCACATCAAAGTCACAGCAAACACAAATGTTTTCCTTGGTTTTTAATGAGATTACAAAACTGGCAAAACATTATTTAACCCTGGACCAGGGTTCCCCCACCTAAGGAGAGTTGCTAGCAGTTACCTGAATTTGCAGCTCTTGATGGATAAGATAATGTTGTTTATGGAGATGGAAATGAGAAAAAATGGAGATTTGGGGAAAGAAATTCATCAGGGAAAAGCTTCAAGGCCTTCTTGAGGCACCTCCTGGTTTTCTAATCCCTTCTTCTTACAGAAGTCCTTTTGATGCACAGTAAATGATGCTTATCAATTGAAATGGAAATCCGTTATTTACCTTAGGGGCTGGCAGTTATCAAATAGGCATCCACGATGAAAGACCTGGACTTCAAGGAGCTCATCTCCAGCAGCTTAGCTTGGAAGCATTGATGGTTTTGTCCCTGGAGCTAGAGAGGACCACGGTGTTCCTGAGGGCACCTTGTCTCTGCTGTATTAACTGCAGTCTAACGTGTCCCTGAATTTTCCACCTTTGCCAGCGTGGAATCAATTCCTCTTTCTGTCAGTGCAAATCCAGTGCTGTTTGAAGGGCACTTGGAAGATTTGTGAGGCATTCGGGTAATTGCAAGGATAAATTGCTTTCCTGCTTAGCTGAGGAATCCTTTAATTATGCTGTTGGAGGCTTTGCATGGGTAGAGCTTAAATTGGCTGCTTAGGACCGACAGCATCAACTGGTGCTTGGAGGAGGAAAGGATGCACTTTCTTCTCTGTGCATGTGTAGCTCTGTGCAGTCACTGCTCTGGGTAGGGAGTCACAGCAGGCGGTGGGGAAGTAGGCAACTACAGTCAAACCAAGGTGGATTTTAATATGTTGGGAAGTAGACTGTAGGAAAAATCTTAATCCTAGCAGGTTGCTGTGCTGCCTTCCATACTGTGTAGGGAGTAGGTTGTGAATGGAGCATCAGGAATGCAGTGCATGTGGTCTGGCTGTGGTCCTTGCATGCTGACTGTTCCCAGCAAGAAGAGGGGGGAAGCCTGGGGCTCACCTCTGCAATGACACTTCATCAAGCCTCAATATGAACAGGCTGGCAGTCTGCTGCTGCCGCCACAGCCCATGGCAGAGTGTATTCCTATTTCCCTGTAATTCTTTCTAAAGGCATTATCTACTGAGCACAGTTAGTTTCTTTCAGTAGGAGCCAGTGGTTTTTGTGTGTGACTTCTGCAGTCTCATGAGGAAGACAGAAGACATGGAAAATATTTTCTACTTTCTGTAGGGTTTCTTTCAGTGTGCAGTTGCTTGTAGGGAGCTCCCCTTCCAGTTTTCCTGCAGGCTGCTATCTGGGAAATGCCCCTCTGCCCTGTGGCACAAGGCAGGGGGAGCACAGAGGATGTGTCCACACTGATTGATCCACCAGTGAGTGCCTGAGCACTGAGGCACCTGGAGGGCTGGGGGCACGAGGGGAGGATGTCACCTGGGCATGGCAGTGTTCATGGCTGGGTGTCAAAAGCTGTGTGGAGCTGGTACAGGCTCATTTAAAAATGACTTCCTATTTTTACTTAAATGTATGTGTTACTAAATCATACCAATGTTATGGTCTAAATTAAGTCATCTGCCCACTTGGAAGATACCCTAGTATTGGTTTTACAATATCCTCAGTTTTCTTAGCCATGATTCTCCAGGGAAATCCCTGAGGAATCTCTGCAAACCTAGTTGTGAAATCATGTGGGTTTTATTGATTTTCACAGGATAGATCTCTGATTTCCCATTATGTGCTCTATAAAACATCTTCACTTACCTGTGCTGTCAGGCATGTTGGCCAGCAATGAGATAATACACACTTGTGGAAACAGATTTATTACTTAAGAGTTTTGAGAGCAGGAGGCAGCTGTATTAGTTGCTATGATATAAAACCTGCCCATATTAAAATGTTTAGGACTGCTGTGCTTTCTTTACACAGTATGGAAGGGAAAGATCTGGGCTTAACAACTTTGTTCAGTAATTACAGTATGGTTCATATTTAGCCAAGGTGAATCAAATCACCTGTACTGATGAAATAGGGATAGAACCATTTGTGACAGTTACAGGTTTAGTTTAGCAGGTTATTGTGCATGAAATTAGTCAGTAACTAATGGGTCTGGATGCTACAATATGCTACGATAACATCTGGTTTATTTTTTTATGCTTACAGTTCTTGGCTTTATCCCAAAAGAAGATGCACCTTCCCTATGACAATCAGCTGGATTTTCCAGTTGCCAAGTCAGAGTGCAAACTCATTTCAGATCTTAGATTTCTGGCTGTGAATCAAAAGTAACTCAGCTGATTTCAAAGAGCCTATTTCATATGCATCTGCATATATATCTGATGGAAAGATTCATCCTATCATCCCATGTAAAGAGATCTGTCTATCTCCCCATATATTGTACTATATGAACTAATCTTGGCAATGGAAGTTTTATCTGTTTCAGTGCAGACTTGGGAAATGATGACTCCTGTGGTTTCTTTGCAGTTATCTTTCTCTCTGACTTTTCCTCAGGCATTCAAGTATTATCTTTCTAGAGGAGACTTCGGCAGCAGACATTAGGAATGAGGAAAGAGTTGCATGATATGAGTCATTAAATAGCAATAAAGAAAAAAAGTGATAAACTAGAGCTGTCTCAGAACAGGAGCCACCTATTGTGAATTTTCAGGGTTTTTGTTTACTTATGATAAATGTCTCCTCCTCTGTCTAAATGAAGAGCTGAAAAATGAGCTGGTGAATGGACACAGCACACTTTTGCAATTAGTAAAAGCTTTGATGATGTCACAGTAGTGACTCAAATGTCCTTTATTTTATTCCTTCCCTATTTTCATTTCATTCGTCTTAGGTTTCTTGCCTACCAAGATATGAATTGCATTTGGGAGGGGCATAAGGGCTGTATTAGCAGCTTCTTTTGAGAGCCATCTTTGGTTCCTAGAGAAAAAAAGAAAGCAAAACCCCACTTAGGATCTGTTGGTTGCAGTGAATTATTTCTGCTGCTTCCAGAGGCTGCAGTGTGGAGGGCAGAGTTGCATCCAGTCTCTGGTGGGGGCTGCTCAGAGACATTTGAGATGATGGCTGAGCTGTGTCCTGGGCACGGAAAATACAGGTGGCTTATTTGCAAATGGACTTGAGGGGCAGATGAGGCAGAAGTTTCACCATGGCATCCTGTTTTCTCAAGCTGAGCTGCTGCTGTGACAGCTGTGGCACAGCCATGGTCTGTGGGCACACTCTGAGCTGCCTCGGCAGTGAACAGCCTTTACTGCACATCAGCCCTCAGAATGTAAATATTTAAGGGGTTCTGCTGGAGACTGAAGCCCTTTCAAGAGCCTTCTGTTTATAATCATTCACAAAAGTAAATGTTTCCTATTACACAGAGAGCATGTGGTAGGTTCCTGTGCTTAAGCACTTCACTGAAGTCGCATGAAAAGTGTGAGGAGCTGGTGAGCTCAGCTTGCTGCTCCTCATCAGGCTCTGGCCAGTTTGGCACAGCTTTTTGTTCCCATGGCAGGGAGCTCTGTGGCACTGGCCCAGCCCACCACTGACCCTCTCCAGTTTGAACAGGTCAGACTTCAGCCTCCCTGAAATCTATCTGTGGCACATATCTCAGGCGTGTAGTTCACATCTCAGGTGTGTAACTCATTTCTCAGGTGTTTCTCAGCAAATCATATCCCTATTTTTCATTTTCAAGTGCTGAATAACACAAAATGCATCTGCTGCAGATGTTCACTGGTTGGACCACATTTTGTTTTACAACACGGGGATTTAAAGGTATTTGGAATGTACTGGTTTTATTAAGTTTGAGGGCAGAACCAGATGATGGCTTTGTAGCTGATTTGATGGAAATGTTGGGATGCTTTCGGACCCTACCAGCACCTCCTCTGTGTAAGGATGATGTGGTTTCAGCACACTGTCACTATTTGTTACCTTCTGGTTTAAGAAAATGATGCTACAAAGAACCTTTTGCGTGCCAGAGCTGCTTCTCGTTGCACCTCTTGTGATGAAATCATAGGGAACAGTGAGCTCACAGATTTCTTACAAAAATCATGTTGGGTTTTTGTTTTTTGTGATGACTTCACCTTGTTCCTTTTATTTTTCTCCCTCGCAAGAAACAGGGTTTTGGTGCCACAAAACAGGCACAGTTGTAGTGACCTTACCTTGTATCACTGTGAATATTTCCAGCATCCCAGGCTCTGCTGAAGTGAGCAGTGTAAACACACCTTCCAGCAGACCCGGAGCCTCTGAGGTTTTCCCACATGGTACAATTCAGCCATGCAGTAACTGTTGGCTTTACAGGCAGTTTCTTGTTCCCATCAACTGATGCCCATGGATGAGCCATGTCACAGCAGGAGCCTTGCCCAGTGGTGTGGACTGATGCTGGATGAGTTAATGTCTTGTTGAATTAAGAATGCATTGTCTTTTCCTGCCTTGTGTTATATTTGACAGTTGTTTCCGGTGTGATATCAAGTTATAAGACAGTATTTTTTCATCTCTTTAAACCAGTGTGGATGGGTTATTAAAGAACACTGAATACTTATTTGATCTATTTGGGATTTATTCAGATATCAATATAAAAGTGGACTCTGATTAATTTTCTTAAATGTACTGTGTGTCATTTACCCTTGAGAGAAAACAAGACGTAAAAATGTTCTGGAGGCTGGCTAGCAATTTGGAAAGCTTATGGTAAAAGTATTAATAATAAAGGATGTTTGACATTTTTTGATTTAATGAAATCTCATTTCTATAGTTAAGATTCTTCATTCAAGATATTCACTTCTGCTCTCCATTTCCATATACTCTACTATCCAACAGGAAAAGGAGCAGTGCAACTAACTCAGCTGATGATTGTGACGAACTTCTTAAATTTATGAGTGATTTTTCTTTTCTTTGAAGGATGAAAGATGTTGTTCATGCATAAACTAATTTTCTCTATCTTTTCTTAACCACCTGCTGACTGTGTGGTGCTTATGCTGAATGTGAGTTCTGTTGCTGGCTGTTGCTTCTGTAGCTGCTGTAATAAAAACTAGTAGGAACACAAAAATCTCTGTTCCATCTCGATATCTGGGAGGCAGCTGAGTAAGAGGAAGTGGAGATTTTCCGATGGTACAGGAAGTGCTTTGCCCTTGAAACTGGCCAGGTTAGAGTGATGCAAGTTCAGGACTGGCCTGGAGTTATGATGTATTGTGAATAAATAAATAAATAGCAATTTGTTCTGCTGTGGTGGTGTACAAGTGGTACAGATGCTCCCAGCTTTATAAAGTGCTGTTTGCCTGCCCCACCCTAGCTTCGGATTCCTTCTTCATTTAAAATAGGCATAACTGTTTATGTAAAGAAACTTGATTATTTAGGTTTAAAATTTAAATACATACAAGCTTCCTAGTGCTAAGGATTCAAAGTTACCCACTGGTGAGGATGGGCTGCAGGTCCTTCTCCGTGTGTCATGCACAGAGGACATGTTTGTTGCAGCTGCATTTTTTTTGAAGTGAGAGGTGAGAGATTCAGCTTGTAGAGTTGGAGGTTCTCTGCCTCACCAAGGATGTGTTGACTGTCACCAGAGTTTCATGACCCCAGTTTCTATGAGGAATAAAAACGTTCTTATTGTGTGAGGCTGTCATGTCAGTAAAGGCAGAATGACTGTTTCCAAATGCAGTGTGTCCCCAACTTAGACTCTGCCACATGGCTTGACTGGTGTTAGGGAGGTGTCTGCTACAGGAAGAGTGTTTGTATTTGGCCACCGAGTGGCACTCCAGACCCAGCAGTCTAAGAGGGGAAGGGTTTATTTCTGCCATCAGGGCTCAGGGATCGAAAATACAATTATCTGCAAGCGTGTAGACGCCATTGAATCAAATTGGATTGCTGAAGGTTAAATTACTATCTTCAGAAATGTTGTTATAATATCCATCTTGACATTTCATTATCCCAGTACAATATAAATATCAAATTTGATTAGCTGTCAAGCGGCAAGAAAAATAAACCAAAATATTTCCATCATTTTTACTCCAGAAAAATAGTAGGGGGAATCATTAAAAACACTGGGTTGCCAAAGGTAGATTAAAGTTTAAAAATATCCATTGAAAGTGGTATTTGGTTGGGTAGCTAGAATATTTTTGTCCCCAGAAGGTGCCATTATGAAGAGTGTTGGTGTTGAAGGCAGGTGTTCAAGCTACCGCATACATTGCTGGATATAACCTAATTTGGCTTGGGCAGTGGTAGCTTTTTCATCCAGCTTTAGTGATATTTCAATGGTTCATTCCAAGACTTTGAGATTTCACTGTGTTTACAGGGCCAAAACCTCCCAGTAGTTTGACTAAGATTTGTTTTTTAATCATGCAGAATTCAAATAAAACGTCACATTGACCTTCTTGGCAAAACTATTTGTGGATAACTGGCTGTACCCATATTTCTAAATTAAGATACTACAGGCCAGGCAGACCTTTGGTGTGAATCAAATTTGAGTCACCCTGAATTTGAATATGGTGCTTTTTACTGGAATTTAAGCAATGCAATATTTAAAACATTATTCAGTGTCATAACAAGTCATCCATCATACTCTGTGGATCTAGAACTGTTTATAACAATTTTTATTACTGTGAACAGTTTCTAGTTCATGCTATAATTACTATTCAAACTACGTGACATCAACCTAATTCTCTTTTGTGAGATTAATGGGTAATTCCAGCCTACTGTTTTGCATATGTGACTGTGAAGGCAGCTGTTAGAACTTTAGCAATATTTCTGAATAAAAGCACTTGATAGAGCTCTAGTTCCTAATGAAGATGAGATATCTCTGCAACTGAGAAAGAATTATGATTCCCTCTGGAGCTGTGTCTGTCACAGAGCATTGTTAAGTTTAACGACTGTATTTGAACAAGTGGGAAAAGTTGATCTGATGCACTGCAGATCGTTTTCCTGTTTCACATGGTGTCTGCTAGTGCTCAAACAGCCCCAGGAGGGATAAATCACTGTGGTTTCAGTGACATTGTGTGGCTGCAGATTGGCATTGGGCACAGACATCAGCCAGCTTTCTCTAAACAGCCTTTTAAATGTCAGCTTCTTGTGATGGGAGGCCACATCAGACCAGGACTGAAATTTCAGAGTTTCAGCCTTTTTACCTTTTTATTTCTTTTTTTTTTTTCCTGCAAATGTCAATTGTATTTTCTGTTGACTTGATATTTTCAGGAATCTTTGATTCTTTTCAAGTTATGTAAGTTCACCTTGCATGTGACTGTGTCTGTATATTGATACCCAATGGGTGACATTAAATACTCCAGGGATTACTATGCAAAGACTGCAAGAAAAATATCTTCATATCCTTTCTGGTTTGTACTCAAATTGCAAAGAAAGCCATAACTTTCTAGGCTGTTACTTAATAGAGATAAAATTAAACGTCATCTGAAGTTATAACATTTTATAAGGGATTTGTACTACATTATAAGCTGCCTCCTTAATGGCTGATACTAGCAATAATTTTGTAAGTGTGATGTTCCTTTTTCTTGGTAGTGGGACTGTAAGACTGGTTTGACAGCAGTGCAGCACAAATAGACTATCCTCTAAAGGCTTGGGATGGGAAACCATTCTTTGTTTTTATCTTAACAAATGAAGAAAACACTATATTTTCCTTCTAAGTAGCAATGGATTGTCAGGGAAAATGTATGACTAACTTCTCCTAAGTTTCTGTTCTAGAAACTGATTTCCAGTGATGATTTAGGGGTTGAAAGAGGCATTCAGGAAGTTAAGCCAAACATTTTAGAGCCTTTAAGACTCTGTCCATATAACTTGGTGGATTCCTTTACTACTTTATCTTTAGTTTTCATTGCTAGTGTCTGATAGTCACACAGAGAAATGTATATTTACATTTGAACATTCAGCATAGGTTGGTTACAAAATGCTGAACTATTACAGACTTTGATCACTCTGGGTCTACTTAAGAAAGAAACAAGCAAAAGGTCTGATTCTCTGCCCATGACCTGGAAGAGGTGCTCAGACCCCATAATCACCTCTGAAGGCTCAGGTGCTGCTCCATGCCATGTCCTGGTGACTGAGGAGCTCAGCCAGCTGGTGCAGAAAGATGGGACAGCTGTGTGTGAACCCCATCTCTTTCTGGCAGGGGGAGCACCACCCCAGGGTGGCTGTGGGGATGCTCTGACTCCAGTCCAGTTTGGGTGAAGCTGGCAGCAGAATGGGGCGCAAGGGAGGGTGTGGGTGGGTGGGGTTGGCTCCCTGCAGCCATCTCTTCCTGAGTGGTGCTCACTGACCCATGTCATCCTCCTTGACAGGCCAACCCATGGTAGTTAGGATGTTGTCTGGGATGTGGCTGGGAACTGGGAAGGTCACATTCACACCACAGCAGTGCCAGTGCTCTACTGATGGTAGGCACTTTATCTGACTTCTTGGAATTTTCAGATATTGTTTGCTGTCTTAGTATACAATGTCTTTTTCCCTTCTTTCACCTCCTCTCTCAGCCTGGGGATCTCACATGCCTTGCACAATAACTTCTCTGAACTTAGCTCACTAATCTAGCTTGCCCAAACAAGTGTGTCATCTCCTCGTGACCGTGGGCTTTCCTTTCCAGTGGACTTGATCATGCTGGAAGGCTTTATGAGCCAGCAGAATGAATTTTGATCCCATTCAGTTTTGGTGCAATTACACCCATTACAATGGTGCCTGAGCCACATTAAGGACAAGCACAGTATTTATCTTGGTTCTGGTTCTTACTCACCCTATGGCACCATGACTTTGCTTTCATCTCTTATGGGAGATGCTGTACTAGTACCCCACATTTCCCTACGTGACCTTGATGTATTACTGCACTGTGCATCAATGGGGTGTATCAGGCATCTAGTTCTATGTCCTAAACACAGATTTGCTCACTGAAAACACAGTTTATAAGGCCTTTTTTAGTTTTTTGTCAGATCTCTGTGAGCTTCCCAGATTACCATTTCAGTCAGAGTCCTTTAATGTGAGTGACCATGGACAGTGCTGCTGAAGACAGAGGTGAGGGAGTAAATATCTAAAAGGCTTCATCATTAAATACCACGGGTTGCTTCAAATGACAGACATCAGTGTACAGGAGACTGTGCTGGCCACTATATTTCTGCTTCCTGTGCTCTGTGGCAGAGGTTCAAATTGTGTCTGGCTTTTCCACTTCACAAATGCTGGTGATCAGGTGCAGAGCAGGTCCAACTCAAAACAACCTTCCTGTTAGGCAGTGGCTAGGAATAACTTGGGGCAGGGTGAAATACCTCAGATACGAATTCATATAATTACTTGGTATTCCAGCCATGAACCAGAGCCCAGGCTTTGCAGTTGCTTCAAGTCCTTTAACTGGCTGGCTTATCTTGGTTATGACAGATCAAACAAGACCATATCACAGGACTCGAAGTTTTTGGAAAGGTATTACTACTGCTGTTGCTAGAAGAGTTTTTGTTTCCCTCTATGTCGTTTGCTAGCAGGAGTGTGTCTTTCCTCATGAGAGTTTCCAGGGCCCTCAGTTCTGTGCTTGATTTTCTTCTGACTGGCTTTTATGCCTTCCCTTGTTCAAGGGTGTCAAAATTCCATCCCCCTTTAAGCTGTTGCTGTTTTGCATGAAGTCACTCGGGGGGAGCAGGGAAGACCACTGCTGTGCTCTGCTGCCAAAGCACCCAGTGAATCCATGGGCTGACATGGAGCACTGGGAACCCCAAGGTCAGTTCTGCTCTGTGACCTTGCTGAGTTCCTGTGCTCTGTTGCTTTCCTGTTAAACAGTTGGACACCAGTCCACCTTTTTTGGTTTAAAAAACCCACCACAAATCTCACTATTTTCTTAGTAACTTCAAGCTGCTCATCTGTTGGAAAAGAGCTATAGTTCCTTTCAACCAGGAGTTCTCTGTGACTTCAGAATACGAAGTGTTTGGTGTTTTGGCAGTGCTTTGCATGTGATAATGTCCTTCAGGAGTGATTACAGCTTTGTTCATCTGAGAATCATCTGCTGAGAAGTGCATATGTAAGTGGCAGAAACTGTGATTGCATGAGTTTGCATGCCGTATGAGGTTATGTAGTGATAAAGGAGAATGACTGTTCATGTACCTAAGTCAAGGTCTTTGAGTGTTATGAAGGCTGCTCTGTGTGTCTTTACCCATTTATGTGGAAGGATTTGTGTTATTCTTTTGTTGCTTCTTTCAGAATTTTTCAGGCCTTAGATGATTCTGCCATTTGGCAATGTCCAGAGCTTTATCTCCTTTTCCACACTTGCTGAACAGTCTTGGATACAAATTTCTCTTCTTTGATAGTGTGTGTTTACTTAATTTCCTTTCAGAAAAAAAGTAGGTGCCTGAAGGTGGCAGCTTAGTTTCTGGAACTGGAGAAAAACACAAGCAAGATGAAGGCAGCTCTTGCCATTGCATCCTTGATTTAATTAGATTTTGGTTATACCTGACATTATGTTGTGTATAAGTTTTAAGTGTTAGCTGGAAAGTGTGAAGGACATTATGTCTCCTTTGCCTAAAGCATAAAAGGAAAAGAACAAGAAACTCCAGAGCAGTTTGGACTCTACATCAAAGAGCAATGTTTGGTTTCCTGATCTCTTCCAGACAGTTTTTAATACAAGTCCAAACCCAATCTATAAGTAGTAGCCAAAGTGATTTTTGCCTTCTCTTAAGTTCCCTCTAGCTAAAGCTAGCTGTGCTGGTTATGTATTTTTCCAAAGGGCAACAGTCTGCTATAATGGAGAGTAGATTTTGCTTTGGCCTGTGGTACCATGCCGTCATCTTCTTGGACCATCTCCAGGAGAGCACAGGTGGCAGTTCAGCTGGGAACTCACAGCTTCTCTGTTTTTATTAGCCTTTCTGGCTGGTATCCTCTACTGTATGACCCACCCTTGAGATGCACTGGTTTTTTGGATCACTCAATGGAATTTCTTCTGTTCACCTTCTAAAATTTCATCCCAATATCTTAAATTAAAAATGTCTGGGTAAACCTTACAATGTTCCTTCTAGTCATTGGTTTATGATCGCATGAACTACATTTGAGTGACTGTAAGGAGCACAGGAGTATCTTTATGGATCATCCAGGGACATCCACACACTTCCCTGTGATGGGTGTACTCTGGTTTGCAGTCCACCCTTGAAACAGCTGCATATCCCTCCAGAGCTTTCTCCAGGTCATGTCATGGCTCTTTCTCTGTTCCACAGATTTCCAGTCTTCCCTAGATAAAGTTCCCCCTTGCTGCAGTTTCCATAGGTCCCACAATCTGCCTTGGCTCTGTCCCAAGCAGGTGCTGCTCACACCTCCTTCCATCACCTGGCCAGTGCAGTGCTGGGGGGACACTTGTCCATTGCCAGGACTGCACTTTTCTGGGAGCAAAGAAAGGAAGCAGAGCAAATGGCAGGCAGGAAAGAAAGCAGATGCAAGAAAGTAGTGAAGTTTTCTCGCTTCATGTATGCCTGTCCTTTGTGTTTGCTTGTTCTTGGGTGTTTACATAGCCAGAAGCTGCTCTGCAAAGGGCCTGGGTGTGTAAACTGTGCAAAGCCACTGCTGCCCTGTCCCCTGCCATGCTGGGAGACACCTCTCTAATGACACTGTGCTGTGCATGAGGCAGTGTCCCAAGTGCTGCAATTATTGGAAAGCTGTGTCTCTTTCTGCAGGAGTAGCACTCTGAGTGTGGCTGCTGGAGCTCAATTTCTGCTTCTGTTAATTGCACTGCTCCCTCCTAAATTGCCCTTGCAGTTTCCCTCAGTAATACTATCCATCACCTCTTTTAAACCCTGAATCTGGCATATACAGGGACATGTAGGCAGCTGCTGGTTATATTTTAATGATACAGCTTGCTAAATGCTTCTTTAAGAAGGAAAGAGTTATAAATAATTCAATGGAGTTATTTTGTAGTACATATATGTGTATGTTATAGCCTGTTAGAATAGCATAGTGTCACTTTAAGCATGCAGACAGGAAGCTGTCTGTTTGCACTGCTGAACAATTTTGGACTTTAGGAACCTAAGGCTGTGACAGGCATTACGATATGATGCATTAATGCCATTTCTGGGTGTTATGAGTTCATCCCCAGAAGGGCTGTGCTGCAGTTCACCAGTGCATATTGCATGATCTTGCTGCCATGGGAGGGGCTGCCTTGTTTTTGCTGTAGTTGATTTAAATGTGGAGATTTTTATCATCTCTCCAGTGCTTTTGTGAGAAGGGGAGAGGCAATCGTTTTACATCTACTTTTTATAAATTAAATATATGGCCTTGCTAGTGACAAAATATGAGGAAAATTATGATCTATATTGTCTGCTTCAGTACTTGGTTTTTCAGGAGGGGAATAACCTTTATTTTAGCTTTTTCTCCATTGAAAAGAAAAGGTAAACAAGATCCTCCAAAAAAAATCATGTGCTGGCTGCCCTTGCCTGGAGTAAGAAACAGTGCAGGGTTTTTTTTGTTGTTGGGGTCTTTTTCCCCCCATGAGTTTGTTGTAGATGCAGTATGCTTTCTTGTAAATAAGATTCCCTCCCAGGAATAGCTAGGTTGGTCTGTTCAGGTTTGATTTTTGCATACATGGCTTGAACTTTAATGCTGTTTGTGCATTTGCACTGTAATTAAAGAATCTTCTGCTTGGTTTCAGCCCAACAAGAGATACCAATTTGTTTTGATGAGGAGGCAGCAGAGGAAAAGAGTGGAAGGCTAGAGGCAGATAATACGAAACAAACAATATAGTGTGTGGTTGTACTGTAAATACCTATGTTTTCAGCATAAAGTAAATTCTTTCTTACCCAAAATGCTGTTTGCTTTCTACTGTGCTATCATATTTAAGCCCATGCATAATTAAACCTAAAATATATGTCATTTTCTATTTAAAACTATTTAACCAAAATAATAACAGCTTTGGTAGGAAATGAGAGTGTTAGGAGGGGCTTAGCAAAGGCTCTAATCCTTGAGCAAAAGTACAGCCATGTCTCATACCTGGGCTGTATCAGGCCCCCTGGGAACTGGAGCTTCTGCCTGCTTTGGGCTACATGGGGAAAGCCACAGAATTTTAAAGGATGATTAATTCTTTATTTGGTAATGCACACACCAATTTCTCTTGCCAAATTTCTGCCTGCATTTTTAGATACTGAAAGAATGGTCAGCTTTTCTTAAAATGCTTGACACGTGTCACTGTCTGTGCTCTATTGAAAATCTGTCTGTCAATATCTCAGAGCAAAAGGAGAGAGCACTTAAAACCCATGGGCTTTCTTGAAATGCCTGGAAATATTTGGTTCCTATTCTCTGGGGAAGAGAAATCTTCCCCTGTGAGCAGTTTATTCCTGTCCTGGCCACTGCTTTGTCAGTTTGGACACTGCTTCTTTACTCTTCTCCTTTATTCATCCTTTATGTCTGATTCTGGAAAGTGCTGGAGAAAGCATTATGCACTAGTTGGACACTTAGTTTGATATAATCAAGAACTATTAAGGTCCTAAAAGATCTGCTTATTCTATTAAATAATTTTAATAACTGTGTGGAAAATTTTAACTCTAGGATGATGATAAATGAAACTGAGTTTTTGCTTGTTGCAGAGCTGTAAAACCCCTTGTTAATAGAAAATGTTAGAGTAATTGTTTATATAGAAAACAATCATCAGAGTTCTGAGATGTAGTTCTGATATAGTACCATCTATATATTGCAGCCATAGTTAGACATATGTTGATTTTTGTTGGTGAGACCTCCTTGAGCTTGTTTTGCTACAGAATGGCCAGTGCTTCATAGCATGTATTTTGTTCAAGAGAATGTCATAGGCATCCTGTGATGTTTGTCTCTTTAGGAAGCTGTATTCTGTTGTCATGCTGCACAGCCATTTCAGAGTTAGCTGCTTTATCCAGAACTGGCCCTCTGTTCCTGGTTAGGCTAAGCAGCAGCTGGAGTAAAGGTGTCTTAGTGTCAGTGGCAAAGCCCCTGGTGGGCTCTCTGCTCCCTACAGCTTGACATTGTAATCCCAGGGACTGCCAGACTGCAACATGGAAGGTAGACAATAGGATTATGATATTTTTAGCTGCTAGTATTCATTATTGCATAACGATTGTGAATGTGAAGAAAAACAGTGAAGGGTTTCTTTATTTTCCTAAGCAGTTTCTTTTTTCCTTAGATCTCTAAAATTTACTCCAGTTTGTCCTTTGTCACACAGCTCAGCAGGGCTATTCGCTACAGATTTTGTCCCTGCAAAGTCAGCTTCAGGGCCAGTGGAAACTAGGAAAATGAATTTTCTGCCCTTTGTAAACGCCATGACCTCTGCAGTACAGAGAGACGAACTGTGGCTATGAAGGGAGCTCCTAGGAGCTTGCTGTACAACTGGTGTGAATAGTGATCAGTCTGACCTGCAGCCATCTGAATGGGACTGGGGCAAGCTGCTGTAATAGATGACATAAATTGCAGCAGTGATAAGCAGAGCTGTCCCCAGAGAAGAGGACCTTTGCCCCTATCCCCTTCTTTCCTCCAGACAGTCCTCTGCTTTGGAGTGCTGCTTTCCAGGCTCTCCCATCCTAGGTTTGATCTTTCCTTTCATCTTGGCTGAAATTAGCACTATAGAAATCTCCATGTCTTGCTTTTTGCTTCAGGTGGTTAAGGGTTGTATTGCTGGCTGCTTTGTAGGCTCATCACCTTAGAGGTGAAATAAATGCTAAGAAAATGGGTTGGAGGCAGTGCAGCTTTTCTGGGAGGTACTGTGATTAAATTAAGCAGAAGAGGAAAGAGGCTCCCTCTGGGACACTGTAAAAAACCTCCTGATGCTGAGAGAAATTCCCAGGAGATGAGCATCTCTGGAACCCAGATAGCCTGAGTAATACCCAATCCACTCACAGGGGCTAAGGATTGCTTTCAGGTCCTTCTGTGCTGGTTGGAAAAACACTATCTAAATGGAAAGTGATTGTATTGAAGACACAGGCAAGTACTAAATCCATTGTGAAAACAAGACCTTGGAGGCACTGTGAACCATGGCTTTGGAAATGAATTAAAATCTGTATGGCACTGTTGTCTTCCATCATTACACTCTTTGGGACATATTTGTTCCTTTAAAGTCTTTTGTTTAGTCTGCTAGCATCCTGTTGTATTGTTCAGTGGGAAATTTCTGGTTTAGTTGTAATACAGTGTCATAAACCTCAGAGGCAGTGAGGTTGTATTCTTTCTTGTCTGTGTAGAAGCTGTGTTGCTGTGGCCTAGATGCAGAATTTGATAACACAAACAAATTATAAATCAGGCATATTTATCTAAGGGCTCATTTAGCAATAAAAAGAGTTGTTTAACTATATTTTCTTTTTCATAATGTGTTTAGTGCTTTTTATTAAGTTGCAATATGCAAGGTCTGTTTTTCATTGCTGCACTGTAAGAGCTCCATCCCAGTACAGGCACTGTATTTCTTCTTCTCCAGCCTTCAAATAAGACTTTTCCTGGAGATGCTAAAACTTGAGAGAGCTGGAAAAATCTCGAAGGGTTTTGCTAAGTCATGGAACTCATTTCTCATAATGATTCATGAAGGAGATGTAAAAGTAATAACAGAGTATTTTAATCAGAGACTTTGTGGGATGTGGGTACAGTTACATTTATATGGGGGTGATATTTCTGTGTTTCCCTGTACTCTTCAGGGAATGTGTTTCATTTTCAGTGTGTGAATGATAGCAGAAGGAGCAAGTACTGCCATTTCTGGGAGTCTCTGTGGTTTGTTTTGTAATTTTTTTCTCTTTTTTGAATGGTACTGGTCTTACAGCACTTGGGGGAGGAAGAATTGAAGCAATTTTATTATCATTACTTCTGTTCTTCCTGCTATGCAGACCTGACACATCCCTTGAAATACAGCCCAAATTTGTAGTCATCTTCAGTGGTTCCTGACGCTGGCCCCGTTCCCTTTTGCTCTTAATTTCAGGTGTTGTCAAGCTGTGCCAGGAAACAAGTGCAGTTGAGATTTTTGGTCTCCAGAACTGAATGTCTTAGTAACAGAGGCTTTGTTCAATTTTATTACTTGGCATCTTCTTTTGAAAGGAAGAACTAAAGGGGAAGCACCAGGATCTCCTGGGGAATGCACAAAGAAGGGAACCTTGAGGATGGATACCCATAAAAGATAGTGAAAAACATACATTCTGCATGGCTTTCTGGGAGTACTTCAGTGTCCAAAGTCTTGGGAGAGTATGTAAAATTCATGTGCCTCAGTGGAAAAGGTGGCCAAAGTATGTAACTGTTTCCCTACTCCCTCTTTGCAGTGCTCCATGAGGTACAACTGAAGTTTTTGTAGGACTAGTGCCAAAGTGAACTTTCTGTGGGTTGCAAAGGAAGGGGAACAAAGTAAAAGCAAACAGTCTGCTCCCCTGTGTGTCCATGGGCTCCTTCCTTCTGCTGTGAGACAACAGCTGTGAGAAGCCCAGGACTAAAAAGCTTTCTGAAACATGATGAGGTGCTCAGTCAGATTTCCATGTTAGGTTTCAACCTCATGTAAATAAAGGATGTGTAGTGAAAAAGGTTTGTGTGTGCTTTAAACATAAACATAAAGGTAGGTGTCTATTTGCAGGGAGATTGTGGTCATGCAAACTTATGCCACATTCTCCTGGCAGAAGAGAGGTTCCCAGTGTGAAGGTTTTGAGGTAGCAGGGGAAAGGTTTTGGAGGGACTTTGTGTGAAGGAAACTTCAAGTAATTGCAGTAGTGGCTACCAGAGTGGGTTGGGTTTCTCCTCACTTTCCTGGCTGCCTCCACATCTCTCCTTGCCCTGTGAAGACTCCTGAAGGACAATGGGAAATGAACTGGCTTATTCAAGAATTAATTTCAACCCAGTGGTAACTGGGTACAGAGAGAGGATATTATGTGAGGCAATGGAAGGAGACAAAGGAGGGAAGTGATCTAAATAGCAACATAAAGAAAATATTTGGGAATAAAAGTAATCATCGACTTGTACAATGGGGTGTCCAGCAGCCCTGCTGAGGTTGTGTGTGATGGATGTATTTATTCATTCAGTTATGTCTTGCACTACAACATTTTTAAATTGCTACTAGAATGAAATTGATTTCTTCAGTTTTAAATAGTGCAGCTTAAATCTTCCACTCACACCAGGACCGAAGAGTCTCTGACTGCAAGCTCACTGCAGTTTGCCAGTTCCACTTGATTTCATTTCAGATTCATCCCTGCAAGCCAAACCACAAAAAGAGCTTCCTGTCCAGTGGGGAATGAAATGCAAGAGGTGATCCTTTTGTTGCTAATGGGAGGCTGCAGGGAGCAGAGCTGGCTCTTGCTGAGGTTGTGTTTGGGCTTGGTTAACAATTTTACCAGTGAGGCAGAGACTCCTGGTCACTGGATGTGGGTTAGATGCTCTTAGGTCTAACTGAGAGCAGGAGTTTAATACCTGGGGTAATTTATAAAGAGGCTTGCTGAGCAGCAGCCTGATGTAATGAGAGGTGAAAAGCTTGGATCATTGTGTTTCCCAGGGCTGTTGTCCTGAAGGAGAGGTTGGCTTGCTGCCTTATTTACCCCACACTGGCTGTTTGGCCTGTGGACTCAGCAGGCTTTTTCTTGTTGGCTTTTGTTCCTCTCAGAGCTTATAAATTAAGCCATCAAGTGAAATTTTTTTCTCTTCCAATACATTTATTTACTAAATCTTGAACTTGCCAATTGCTGATGTGTTTCCCTGTGTCCTCCTCAGGCAGGGTGTGTTAGGGCTGGTGATGGGGCTGATCCCATGGGGGAAGGAGAGTTCCACTCCCGTGGGCTTTCTGCAGAGGTTTTTGTCTTCTGCTCCTCTTCCCAAGTGCCATCAGTGAGAGGCTGGCAGAGCTCTACTCAGGGAAGATGAGAGGTTTATTTGGCAATGAAGAAGGGCTCTGGGATTTCTGTGTGCTTTTGGGTGTCTCACTCAGAGCTTGGACAGGATCTCAGGGATGTGCCCTGCACTTTGATGCCCATCATCTGCAGTTCCTGGAGTGTTTGTCTTGCATAGCATTTGAGAAAGTGAGAGGTTCTTCATGGGTGAGCTCTGCCCTCAGAAAAGCCCCATTTCCAAGATGCTGCCCTGAACTGGACATTGGGACACCCACCCTGGACCACAGTAACTCACCTGTGCTACCTGCTGCCATGATAAAGGGCTTTCCTAGGCTACCTCAAAAGCAGCAGCACTGAAATTGGTATTATGTTTTTCTTTCTACTGGCGAAGAGCATTTTTCAAGAAAAGGTATTTTCAAAGTGCCCCAACGTTTCCTTCTCCGTCACTTGCTACAGCTACTGAGAAGCATGGAGGCTGTATAACCTGGAAGAACAATGATGGACTAAAATAATCAGAACTCTTGTGTCCTTCAAAGGCATTTAGTTGGGGAATTATATCCAAAGTGACTATTCTGTGCTATTACTTAATGCCTTACTTGTGTGGTGAACCCTTCCTGGGGGAAGCTAAGGCAGGACCTGCTGCATGGTCACAGCTGAGAAACACATGGGAAAATAAAGGCACCTGCAAAGGGCTGCTGTGAGCATGGCTGTGGAGACAGATGGACAGAGCAGCTGCTGCCCAGCAGTTGTTTTTCCTTAGGAGTTCCAAAGATGTAAAGAGTCAAATGCATTTCTTGCTGGGCTTGTTTATTATTTTTGTTTTCAAGGGGGAATTGCAGCATTGTTTTAAGACTTAAGTTCAGCTTCGGTCCCACAAAAGGAGTCATATGCTGGCTGTTGACTTAACTGCTGAAGAGGTGCTGATGCTTCCAGCTTTTTCTGGAGCTACTCTTTGATTCCTTGGAATAAATCAGACATTAACTCCTGATCTCTTTTTTTTGCCCTCCTGTGTTGGTTTTACTTAGCCTGGTTTTTGGTAGTGGTGGGGGGCCACAAAGATATCTTCTGTGAGAAGCTTCTAGAAGCTTCCACCATGTCCAGCAGAGCCAATCCCTTATGGCTCTGAAACTGATGGACATGCTGCTGGTCAAGGCTGGGCCAATTAGCAATGTTGGTTATGCCTCTGTGATAACACATTTAAAAAGAAAGCAAAATAAAGGAGGAGACAGTTTTTTCCTAGCCAGAGAAGAGGAGGAGGTAAGAACATGTGGGGGAAACAACATGGAGACACCAAGGTCAGTGGAGAAGGAGGGGCAGGAGGTGCTCCAGGTGCCAGAGCTGAATTTCCTCTGCAGGCTGTGGTGATGACCATGGTGGAGCAGCTGTGCCCCTGCAGCCCATGGGGTCCACAGGGAATGCAGAGATCACCCACAGCCTGTGGGGAGGTGCTCACGCCAGAGCGGGTGGATGCCTGGAGGAGGCTGTGATCCCATGGGGGACCCCATGGAGAGAGGGCACCCTGCTTCCAGGCTGGAGCAGCCTGGCCTTCCTGCACCCTGTGGATGAGTGACCCACGCCACAGCAGTTTTGGGAGGACTGTCTGCCCCTGGGAGGAACTCATGCTGTAGCAGTTCTGGGAGGACTGCTGCTCAAGAGAGTGAACCCACGCTGGAGAAATTCATGGAAAACTGTCTCCTGTGGAAGGGACACCACAGTGCAGCAGGGGAAGGACTCCTCTCCCTGAGCAGGGGAAGAAGATCTTGGGGACGAACTGACCAAACCCCACATGCCCCATTCCCTGCGCTGTCAGTGGGAAGGAGGGAGGGGTTGGGGCAAAGAACAGTGTTTTAAGGATTTATTTTAGGTCTCATTATCCTCCTCTGATTCTGTTAGTAATAAATTCACTTTGTAACTCTAAGTTGAGCCTGTGTTGCCCTTGGAGTGTTTTTCACCTGGTCCTTATCTTGACCCATGACCCCTTTGTTTAATTTTTTTTCTTCTCCTCTGCCTAGCTGTGGCAGGGGAGAGGGAATGAGCAGCTGTTGTGGGTGCCTGGAGTTTGGCCAGTGTCAAACCACAACACCTCCGAATACAGTGGGGAGCCAGCAGAGTTGATGGTTATTTTCCATTAAGCATTAGCCTAGTGCAGTCTGTTCTCCCTCTGAATTTTGTCTCAAAAATAAAACAGTTCTTCACATATTTCTGTAAGCCACATTACTGGATTTACAGGGTATTTCTGTGTGCTGATGAGCCCTGCCATTCCCACAAAGACCCTCGTGTTTGTGCTGCGAGGCTTTGGCTGGACACAGGCAGTCTGGGTGAGGAAGCAGTGACAGGCAGAAGGAAACTGTGCAGCCTTTTTACTTGACTGAGTTATTTTTTTGAGTCTTAAGCAAATGTTGCTTGAATGCAGTTCATGGTATTTGCTCAGTGATCCAGTGGAATGTCTGGGATATTTTTGTTTTTACTTCAGAGCCAAAAAGCAGCTTTTGGCTCTAAATCTCAAGTTGCCAGCCTGAGGCTGAGTCACTGTGCTTTAGGGCGAGGAGAGCTGAGCTGGTGTGGTGAGACAGGCACCCTGTCCAGCACAGAGCACTCCCACTGTGCCTGGAGCTGGATGTGTTAATTAAAGATGTGGAAAATTACTCCACAGCTGAATCTGCTTTTACTGACATGAAAGCTATGCCAGAATTTACCAAGCTGTCGGGCAGCATGCTGCAGGCTTGTCCCACTCGTATCCCAGCTCTGCTGTGGACTAAAAAAAACCATTTCAGCACTCAAATCTGTGGCCCTTTGGTGAGCCCTGACTCCCCCACCCACTCAGCTTGGAGGTGCCACTGTGGGCTTTGTGCACACTGTCATTGCAGTGAAGTTGAGCACAGGTTTCCTGAGTAGCAGCTTCTTGCAGAGTTTTACAGACCTTGTAATGATGTGGAGATGAAGCTTGCTGTGCCCTGGCCTCAACAATATGTGTCTGGAGTCTAGATGAAACTTGAACTTTCTCATCCTGCATCTGCTTTTGTATTGCAGACCCAAGGAGCATCTCCCTGTATGTGTTCCTGCAGAAATTTTAAACAAGACATGCACACGTCCTCCCAAACCTGCTTTGGCTGCTCTTCTTCAAATCTCCTCTGTATTCCTCTTAAACACTTGTGCAAGTTTACTTGATCTTTAGGCTGCTGGCTCTTGCTTGGCTGGGACAAACTGACAAAATCCAGGCACTGGAACAGGTTTTCCAGGGAGGTGGAGGAGTCACCATCCCTGGTGGTGTTTGAGAAGTGTCTGGATCTGGGGCTGGGTGATGTGGTTCAGTGGCTCAGAGGTTACAGTGGTGGTGCTGAGTGGATGGTTGGACTGAATGATCTTAAAGGTCTCTTCTAACCCTGATGTTTCCATTATTCTATGATGGTTTACTTGCTGACTGGAGGGTCTATACTTGTGCATCTTAACACAGACCCTTCTGGTCACTTTCTTCTTTGCCACGTATCCTGAAGGTGCCACAGGAGAAATTCTGTTTTCAGGAAGAAAATGTCTCACTACCTCTGTGTGCCTCACCTTTAAGAGAGAAATGCCTTACTGTCTTGATCAAATATAATTACTTGCAACTAGACCAAATTTGAGGCTGAAGGAATGTTTATTTTAAAACACCGATCAACAAAAGAGACAGTCATCTACTACTAAGATTTGAACAAGATTCAAGATCCTCCAGGGCATGCTCTGGTGACTGCAAATATGCAGAGTAAATACCTGCTGGCTCAAGGTCAGTGCTCTATTTTGAAAATTTTTTCATTTTCTGTGTTAATTTTGTTGACTAAGACCCTCCTTATCTGGTACAGAAGAAATACTTATGTAAAGAAATAACCAAGGAGTTAATTTTACATATGGTCTTTTGATCATGGTCTTGAACAGCGAGAGAGCCCAGAGTCCTGTGAGCATATGTGTTCCTGTGCCAAGCTCCTGTGCCAAGAGAGCATCTGTCCTCCTCTAATGTAGTAATTATGGGTCTTTACAGCTTGGATCTGCTTTCTTGGAGCAATGATAGTCTATGGCCTGGGGATAGGGAACAGAAGGAGAAAAAGTCATTTGACTGCCTAACTTTAGGTGCCCAGGTGAGGCTTGTGAGGTAGGAGCAGTATGGACATCTGGTCCATTGGGGAGTCATATGAGGGCAGATTGACACATGCAGGAGCTGAGCTGCTCTTTATCTCCTGAGAACTGCAAGTGGGAAATATGAGGTCAATGATAAAGGAGCTGGGTATGGAAAGGAAAAACCCCTTATTACTTCTGACAACTGATGCTGTGCTAGAAGTGTAAATGTCTATGGCAGCTGCTCTACTGGTCTTTTCGAAGTTGCCAAGCTGTTGAACATAGTTATTTAAAGACATTTTCACTATACATTGTTTTTCTGAAGGGGCTGAAAACAACAATGTCAAAATACTCAGATGTTTCTGTGTTTCCAGGAGAGTGCATGAAAAATGACATCAATTATTCTTCATGTCCTTTGACATGAGATGTCTCCATGTGTCACATGGGTGTAGCTGCATTACAAAAGGGCAAAGGCACAGCATTTTTCAGTTCAGAACAGCTTTGTCAGATACTGACACTGGTGTTGGCAAATCTCTGGGGTGAAATAAGGAGCTCTTCAGAACATCTCAGCTTTTATGAAAGGTTTGAATGTTTGCAAGCATAGAAGTGCTGAAGCCTCAAGTATATTTTATGTCATGGTTGGTGACAGTGGCTTGCCAGAGGGTGAAATTTGCCCCTCTGAAAGAGAAAGGCTGGAACAAACGTGGATAATTTTTAACATGCACAAGAAATTTTTGTGAGGTGTATGTATCTTCCAAAAATTGGGGGGACAGATAGAACACAATAACCAAAGGACTGAAAGTACCATAAATAGATATACTCTTACCCCAGTAGAAGATATGATAGGAAATGCCTTCACTGCTTAAGGTTAACAAAGTGGCATTGAGCTGCATTTGCATTACTTTTCTCACTTAAAATACAGTGTCAAATACAGTGTAAAGGCTGCAATGGCTTGACCATAATTTACTTGTTACAACCAACCTGTAGCTACTCTGCCTTGTAATGAGGCTAGAATCATAGAATCATGGAATCAGAGAATCATTAAGGTTGGAAAAGGCCTCCAAGATCATTGAATCCAACCTTTGACCAAACACCACCTTGTCAACTAAACCATAGCATTACGTGCCACAACCAGCTGTTAGAGCTCCAGGCATGGTGACTCTGCAGCTTCCCTGGGCAGCTCGTTCCAGTGCTAGACAACCCTAGAGGGAAGGGAATAAAGCTCCTGGCCTCACTGTGTGTAGGGTGACATTTGCTATAGGACATGCCACAGTTGCACAAATAAGTAATTTGCCTGGACTGGTGTTTGCTGTCAAGTGACTTGCAGAGTTTCAGAGGAAGCAAAAACATTATTCAGTCCTGGTGAACTCTTGCTGGTGGTCAGAGCTGTAATATCACAGATGTGGCTTTTAGCCTGCACTGTGGCTTTGCCTGTCCTTGTCAACCATCACTCTCTAGTCAGTGAAGCTGTGCAGCTGATTCTGTTCAGGCATTGCTTCACTTGCAACAATACCTGTAACAACATCACCACTGCTACTACTACTACTACTGTCTTTCTGTGCCCTTCACATCTGGTTCTTATGAGTATTAATGATGAAATTCTGTTCTGGTTTTGGTTTTTTTTTTTGTTTTTTTTTAATAATACCTGCTGGCTTCACACGGATGAGATATCAATGATTTTAATGGGAATGACTACCAGCAGGAATTTTTGCTTCAAAATAGCTTTCTTTTCCTTCTGATAATGAAATGAATGATCTGTTCTTTGAGCTTTGGTTCTCAGACTTGGAAATTGAAAAGGAAGATGGTTGTACTATAATAGCTTCACTGTAATGATGTGTGTGATCAGCGATTTCTGGGCATTTAAACAAAGCTGGGTATGCTGTGAGATGTGTTGAGGTAGGAGCTGAAATGCAGGGAGCAGTGCTTGTGGAATAACCTTGTAACTCTGAGCTCAGGGAGAAGTGCCTTTTTGTGGGTCAAACAGTGGAGGTGTCTCACCAGCTCTGTATCCCTGTTCTGTTTTAGCAGGGGACCATGATGTGAAGAAATGTTAGACATCTGTCTTCCCCAAGAGCTTCAGTGATGCTACTCTTGTGAAATGCTTGTATCTCAACTGGGAAGAAAAATGATCATGGATTTAAAAAAGCAAAAAATAACAGCACAGTGCTGGAGAGATGCTAAAGTAGAGGCTTTGTTTATTCTCTCCTGTGGACTCCTTATTGTAATGTCTAAGCACCTTATAAATATTTATATATGTGTCCTCAAAGGAAAATGAAATTTATATAACGGAGGTTCAAAGCGATGTTAAAAGAATCAACTTTCCAAAGGTTCCTACACAGTTATAACCTGACAGAACTGGGACACTAAATCAGACCAGTACATCCCATTTTGGTAAACAAGCCAGTATCCCATCCTTATTAGTTATTTTGCATTGGCTGCTTACAGAGTAATTCACTGCTTTTCTTCCTAAAATACAACTATGTTATTTTAAGGAACTCCATTATTATTTGTAACTTCACTCTTGGGCAGGCCACACATGGACTGATGGCCAACAGGGGGTTGCAGTTAGTGGCTGTGGAGGAGCAGAGGAGAACATTAAATTTAATTTATGCTGCCATGTGACAGCTTACTCTGATCTTGCTCCTCAGCTGCTGGAGGTGTCTGAGCATCACTTGGGAATTGCTGATGCTCAGAAGCTGATGCTGTGTGCTGTGAGCACAGAGCTCAGCAACACTGGCTGCCTGGGATGTAGTAACCTTTGCTTTCCTCCCCTCTCCCCATCCTCCTGCTGCTGCTCAGGGCAGCTCATGAGCTGTCAGCAGCTTCCTCTGTAGGACAAGCTGGGAATGAAGCAATTCCCCACATCTCCCATTGTGCACTCATGGGAGATGCTGATTTCTGTGGTCTCCAGGTGACTCGGGTCTCCTAACAGCAACTGGGGGACAAAATATTACAGTGGTGGCAACTCTCCCGTGCAGCCAGGGCTTCAAATCTGTATTTGGGCAGTGACAAAGTGCATAAGCAAGAGGCTATTTCGCTGTTTCTCAGGGTTTAAAGTCTTTGTGCAAATCTCTTTGAAGTTATTGAAGAACTTCTGGTGCTCCAATGGACTTTGAATTTGACCCCAGATGTCAGTTTACAGTGTTTGTCTTTTGTTAGCTGACTTCTGAGTATGAAACAGTGCTGAGTGAACCTTTGGAGAATGCATTGAATGTGCAAATTTGCACAATGATGTTGCTCTGTTCAAAGCAGTATGACTGTGGCTATATGTTGAAATACCCCCCAGGATGCTGCAGACACATTCCTCTTTGGTCCTGTATGTGCTGTTTGTATGTGTTTAGTTGGCACTGTGAGCTCTGAGGTTTTCTTTTAAGTTTTTCTACAGTACTTTAGGGAACTCAACTCTCATCACTAATAAAATAAAATAAGGCAAAACACTGGTAGGTCGTGCCTTGTTAACTGTTGTAGCTGTTGTGCTTCCCACTGTTCCAAAAAAAATATAAAGCTTTATAAGATTCAACATATTCCCAGTGCAAATCATGAATATTTATAGGCAAAGAATAAGACTTCCCATTTTGAAATGTCAGTGCTATGAAATTGCTTTTTTGGCAGGCATGATTAAGCCACACAGACTTCCAATAAAGTTTTGTAAGCTTTTTCCTTAATTATGGCTTAATTTAGGTCTCTGAGTTTAACAAAATGTATGAAGCTTGCAGCAAAATATTTTTCTTGTGGAAAATTTTGTTTGCATGGATTACAAATCCTGTATTTCTTGTGGTTAGGATTTTTTAAATGTGCTTAAAAGTGGAAATTCCATGTTTTTTCTTTACATTTCTTAACACATTTACAACATAAAAATAACATACACAGTGTGTTTAAATCAGAATTTTGAAGAAATTAGTTTGAAAAGTGCATGTGATTACTTTTTCCTCCAAATGCCTTGAGTAAAATGTAGAGGAGGTTATAAGACATCAAGCAAGAGGTTACAAAGTCTGTCTCAAGCAGTTACTGCTGCAACAGATAAATGAGAAGCAGTTTTGCTTTCATATAGTTGTTCTTAAATGCACCATCCTGACAACAGCAATAAATAGAATAATCTGCATAATTGTATTTGTGTGGCATTGACCTGTCTTTTCTAGAGAAAATCCCTTTTCCCAGATAAAATAATCTCCCATTCAGCTGTAAGTGGAAGGAAGCCTCATTAGTAGCTGCACAGATTTAAGGGGATGTTTCTGCACAGGTTTAATACAGAATTTTGATTTGGACCTCCTAGTGAATTTGATATTTGGTGAAAAAAATACAGTAAAGGCACTAAAACCACCTTGTTTTCCTGTGCTGAAGGATAACAGGCTATTTACTCAAAAGGACTAGGCAGAAAAGCAGAGAGATGATGTGATTAAACTAAGGTAGATTTATTACTAGATTTTTTAACAGCATACTTTCTTAAATTGATGTAATAAATGTCTCAGCCCTGCAAAGTTTGGAACAGCTTTGAGCTATTCCTGGTTTAAAACTTAAGTAGAAATAGCAGAAGTGGTGGAAAACCAGGATCATTTTGGACAAGAAACATTCAAACTGTTTAAAATTCTCTGCTGTGATCATGCTTTTTTGACCCCTTGCAGCCTTGCATTATCAAACTGAGAATGTCTCCCATCTCCCTAATGCAAATGTTTGAAATATGATACAAATAAATCATCTGAATAAAGTAGGAAGGAGAAAAAGGGGTTTGCATCACAGCTACCTGGGACCTGCTCCAGTGGCTCTTGCAGTTGCTAAAAATGAGCTTAGGGGTAGTCATGGACTCTGAAGCTGGGCTTTCTAGGGGAGGTGAAGAAAGTGGAATGCCATGAAAGTCAGACACTGGGTGTTTTTAATCTCTGGGTGTGAATGGTGAAGTCAGCATCCGAAAAAGCAAATATTTGAAAAGCAGTTTGAAAACTGTTTTACTGAAAGTGATGGGGAAACCAGGGAGTTTGTGGGGGGAGGTGTGTGCTTTAATTTCCAGATGAAACTCCCTGGGATGGCTGAAGGTTACACAGGAGCCTGCCCTCTGTTTTTTCACATATCTTTGCTCTTCTTTGCAGGTTACATATTTGGGTAAGGTTTCCACAACAGGGATGCAATTTTTGTCAGGCTGCACAGAAAAACCAGTCATTGAATTGTGGAAGAAGCACACGCTCACCAGGGAGGATGTTTACCCAGCTAATGCCCTTCTGGAAATTCGCCCTTTCCAAGTCTGGCTGCATCATCTGGACCTCAAAGGCGAGGCGACAGTCCACATGGATACCTTTCAGGTCGCACGCATCGCCTACTGCACTGCTGACCACAACGTCAGCCCAAACATCTTCGCTTGGGTCTATCGGGAGATCAACGACGACCTGTCCTACCAGATGGACTGCCATGCTGTGGAGTGTGAGAGCAAGCTGGAGGCCAAGAAGCTGGCCCATGCCATGATGGAGGCCTTTAAGAAGACTTTTCACAGCATGAAAAGCGATGGCCGGATCCACAGGAACAGCTCGTCGGAGGAAGTGTCTCACGAGTTTGAGTCTGATGATGGCTGACTGAACTCACTCACGGTTCAGCAAAGGCAGAAACGGCTTAGGGAATGAGAGCTGATAGATGAATAAGCAACAATTGATACTGGGGAATGAAAGGACTGCCAAACATTTGTCTGACCAGCTTTTTAAATCAAAAGAGCAATTTGGTACCTACATATATGCATCATTAAAGTAATTGCATTACATTGAGATCTGCTGCTGTTGTAAAAGTGAGAAAAAAATCTCCCTCCCCTGTCTCTGTTACCCACCCATCACTGTCCCTTTCTTGTCTCTGTAGTTCAGGTGCATACCATGAAGTGCTGTCATTCCTGTTTGTCTTATGAGACTGGTCAGACAATTTTATTAGTTGCTTCTCTGGCATTCCTAGCTGCGGGCTGATGCTGATGCACAAGAGCAAGTAGACCTGAAAAGCTCTAATGGTTCCTGAAGAATCTTTCTCCATGATCCATCACACAAGTCCTTTGACCGTACATAGGCTAAGACAGCCATACATAGCCTTTTAGACTAATGGCCTGGCATTCTGCAGTTAATTCACATTTCACAGATAAAAAAATGAAAGATGCTTGTATGTACACATTATATCATATGCTATCCTTTATTTTATTCATTGTACCTATTTTCTTAATATACCTGCTGCCACGTCTTTCACCCAACACCAGTAGTTGCAGTTCCAGACTATGTACTGCAGGATACCAAAAAGGGGTGGGCAAAACCACTCCCCAGTGGCTGGGGGCTCAGCGAGCCAGCACTGCTGTGTGTGCATTGCCCTACCCTGATGAGCTCCACAGGAGGGGGGTCACTGGAAGAGTTGAGGGACACTTGGGTGTGTCAGTGTTTGAACTGTGACTTCTCATCAACCTCAGGTGTGCCGTGATGTGAGCGCGGTGGGCACGGCTCTGTGTCCCTGCTCTCTGCAGTGCTGGGCGAGCAGCCCTGCTGGGATGGAGCTGGCAGTGTCTCACCACACAGGGCTGCCTCACTGCAAAGATCAAAGGAAATGGTCCCTTAGGAGTCAGGTGTGAACATCTGTTCTGGTTGAGAACCTCATGTTAAGATTCCTGTATCTTTCCTTGTTCACAGATATACAGTCATGCCTTTCTTAAATGCAGATGTTTAATAAAACTCAAATAAAGGAAAAACTTGTTTCACTTGATATTTTTTAAGGCTGAGAGCAGATCAATAGTTTGCAAGTAATGCTGCTCGTTTGTACAATTTTGTTTGTAATTATGGTAATGTTAGGGGCACTAGGGCACCTTACAGAAGCCTTAAAAGAAAGCTAATCCAAGCAGATAGCACTGTGTCTGTGTTTTGTGTCTCTGTGTTTGTATGTGAGAGTGTATGTGCGAGTCCAGTGGTAAAGCATGTAGATGAGCATGGAGATGTATTGAGGAGGGCCCACACCTCTTGAAAATATGCTTGTTGCTTTACAATGTATGTAAACTGTTCTCCAGCATAATGCATTCATACTTTAATAAAAAAAAGTTTTGAGTTAAACCTTGTTAGCTTTATTCCAATGTAAAATCTTTGATTTTATGTGTGTGGGGTCTGTGTTCATTTCCTTTAGTGGAACAAAAATGTTAATTTATTTCCTTTTAATTATTACATCCGTCTTCATTAGAATTGCTATTAACATTTTAAAACTGGATTCTTCTCCCAGGTAAGAAGCAACAGGACAAGAGGCAATGGCCTCAGGTTATGCCAGGAGAGGTTTAGATTGGCTATTGAGAAAGGGTTGTGAAGCACTGGAACAGCCTGCCCAAGGAAGTGGTGAAGCCACCATACCTGGAAGTATTTAAAGGATGTGCAGGTTTGGCACTTGGGGACATGATTTAGGGGTGGGCTTGGAAGTGCTGAGTTAACATTTGGGCTCAGTGATCTTAAAGATCTTTTCCAACCTTAACAATTCTATTATTCTATGATATTTTTTAAAATTATGATCTTTTCTCTAACATGCTGGGACCTGCTGAAAATACAGTCTCCCTAAGTCACCTGCCAGTGTGGGTTGAGCAAAGAATACCTTTGTTGGGATTTTTGCTGTTGTCTTTTCATTTTTATTTTCTCATACAGACAGACTGCATTTCTGTTTTACAGATGTACTGATTTACAGTGGGTTGGGGAATTCTCCCAAAGACATTTGATACTGTGGCATCTGCGATAATTCCTTAGAGACTGGAGGATGATTACTTGAGAATTTTGTATGATAAAAATAAAATATAAAGGAGAAAATTCTAGTTCTTTTTATTAGAAAATCAGGCCCTTTGAAACATGAACCAGCTATTTTCTAATAGTTCAAGCATGCAAGGAAATATGAGGGAATGTGAACTGCAGTTTGTCTTTGAAAACACGAGATTTGAAAAATAATCAGTATCATGAGTTTGGATCCTTAGATAATTTGGAATTCAGGCCAAATCTCTCTGCATTATCAATACCAAATGTGTGATGCCATTTGCAAGAAGGGGAAATGCTTTCAATCCTGAATTGCTAGCGTAGCAGTTATCACTGATTATCAGTTGCCAGTAGATACTGGAATGAAACATCAAGTTAAACTTTTCCTTCAATTAATCTGTTGGAAAAGAAAAATCATAAATTTTCCTTCAGGAGTCACTTCCAGTTGGCTAAAGGCTTTCCTGTTCAACTACAAAGAGCCCAGTTTTGGATCTCACTGCGTCCCGCTGTGGGTTCATGAGTTCCTTCAGTGTCAGCCAGGAAAACATGTAAAGGATTTCTTTCCCTCTTCTGCTTCTAGGGGAGAGTGGAAAGGGTTCAAGTATCTGTGTTATTAGGAACATGGAAAAAGTAGAGAGCATCTAGGCCATTACAGCTCAACATCACGACGTAACATCACCAGGGTTATGTCAAGGCAATTGTCACAGTTTTTCTAACTACCTTAAGAAAGTGTTACTCTGTGTAGAGTAAGTTTATTCAGCTTGCCAGCTCTGAAATCGAAATATCTTCTGTTCCTACCAGGTCATCTGTGGAGCTGTGAGTGAATGGTGGTTGTACCATGGGGGAGAGCAACACTCTGCACTAGTGAGCATAGATTGCAGGAGAATTGCTCAGATGTGCATGGGCGTTTTAGCCCAGGGGGATGGAGAAAGGCAGAGAATTATTTCTTTCATGTTTTAAACTCAAAGGCCCCTAAGAACAGCTGAATGTTTTGTTTTGTTAAAAAAAAAAAGGAAAAAGAAACAACTGAAAACACAACCAAAAAAAGCGCCAAACAAAACCCTCTGCATCTGGTTCCACTCCTTAGCTTTCCAGTAGTGAATGATTTCATTTTTACATGAAAAAGCAGTTGGATTTTGCCAATGAATTTCCTTTAATTTTTCTAAAACTTGCAAATAAATGGCATGTGATTGAGAAGTCTTTGATACAGTGGCAACCTCTTATTAGTGTCTTAGAAAACTTTGTCATTCTTAGAAGTTTTGAGACTTCTGTCTCAGTGAATTCACAATGAATTTTATTTCAATTGTAAGGTTCTCTGTGTGTTTGTATGCACATATGAATGGATATATAAATTCATACATATCTGCACACACACATCTTGAAATGTGATGCTTGTTAAATATTTTCCGTATGATGGGCCTGTGTAACAGGTGTATGTGTGAAGGCAATCTTGCATGTTAGTCTTGAGATAATGGTTTACTTATTAAAATGTCTTTTTCTCTTTTTTCTTTTTTTTCAGTGGGAAGCAAATTAACCTGTCTATCTACATGCAAAATTTGATGTACTATATGCATTATTTACCATTTACCACCAGAGCTATCCCACTCCATGCCCAATTATCTGCTGTAAGAATGATATATGATTGGGCTCATTTTTCCCTGTGGCAGTGAATTATTAATTTGCATGTAATTGGGAAGTGATAACTTAAATGTATGATTGTTATCCTGTAGACCGGAGTCTGCAGTAAGAGAATATATCCTTTAATGAAAGTAGAGACACTCATTATACCTTTCTTCTAATGTAATTTTAAAGTGTTAGGTCCAGCGCTTGGTTTGGATTTTATAGCAAAGTTGCACAGGCTAAGCTTGAAGTTTGGGAAGAGCTCACTTGTGTGGCAGCAATTCTTTGTAAGTGCCATGAGAATTTCTGTAGTTAGGATTGTAATTAATTTTGATCAGGGCTGTTAAAGCAGATACAATGATTTACTGCAAATAGTTGTATGTTTGGGGAGATGTTGTCATGTCTGCTGCAGTGCCTTGTCTGAAAAAAGGGCTGAGATGTGTTGGAAGCACAGGTGTGATGCACTTGCTGCTGCTGCTGTAAATGGGATGAACTGGTAATGGACTGGTGATCCTGGGGGAGAGGGAGGGAGGGCACAGCAAGGTCCCAGCTCTGGATGGCAAGGGAGTGACTTACTCACTGTGCTGTCACCTGGTGCAGGATCAGTGTGTCCCTTCAGCAGGGGCTGTCACTGCAGACTGGAACATCTTTCCCAACTTCCACCATCAGAGGGGGAAGATAGTACTGGGTGATAACTCTTACCTATTATGGTTTGATTTGCATTGTTCTTTACGTTCTGTGTTATTTTTCTGTAAATCTTATTGCTCTTGGAAAGATAGGAAACATTACAATCCCATGAATAATGCATCATGTGGCTGGTATGTTTTTCTGTGGGCAGTATAGATTTTCGGAGAATGATGGACAGGAGTGGATTTCATTCTTAGTGAATTGTAATTCTATATAGTTGCTATGGGTCCTGTGAATGTGAAAAAGTGAGTTATTCCTATTTCAAATTCATTATTTCAGTTTAGTTACCTCTCATTTAAAGAACAGAAATAGTTTTAGACATAATTACCAAGGATACGATTAATCAAGGTTTTCTTGCACAGTTGGGTTAAATTGTTGTGGCTGAGTGCTCAGTACCATGCCAGTGCTCCCTGGCTCAGTCTCATCTTTAATAGATTCCAGATCTCATGGTTTCAAGTAACAACAGCTTTTCCAGATCCCAAGCCAATAATGAAATACACAGAGGAACTTCAAAGGAAACTCTTCTAAAAAGGAAAAATGAGGTTAAATGATGATAGTCAACTGTGGGATATTTTTGTGTCCATAAAATATGTCAGAACTCTTCCAGTGCAGGAACAGGTGAAATCTGAAACTGTGTTTGACTAATAGACCATGCTTCACATCGACCCAGGCACTCCTACATGGTCTGGGACCTGATCCTCTCCGGGGTTTCCAGGTATGTTTCTTTGTGTCTTTTCGAGGCAGCTCTGGCCACACAGAATAGAGGCATTTGTGCCTCCCTTCCCTGTTTCTCAGTCTTTGCTATAGGGTAGCAAAGGCATGGCCTGGGATGAGCTGGAGGCAGGTCTGTGTGAGAGGAGCTGCAGGATCTCTGCTCCCACTGCTCTGCCCAGCTTGGCCATCCTGCTCTGCCTGTCCCTGGTGTCCCTGTGAGGGGGTGGCTGTCACTTCCAATGAGCCCTGCTCTGCTCCCTGGGCCATTGCAGTGTCTTCTGCAGGTAGTGTGCTCTGATTAAATCTGTGTGATCTGTCAGAAAAATACATTGTTCCCTACCAGTGCTGTGGAAGTGTGTATGGTAATGCACTGGGCTGTGTGAGCAGAGAGGGAAAGGCTCCTTCCCGCAGCCTGCAGAAGTTTAGCTGACAATAATTGCCCAGAGTTTGCTAATTGACTCATTACAGCTCTCTGCTGGTGTGCAGCCACCTCTTTCCTGCCTCAGGTCGTTAATGTCTTGGTGTCAGATGAAGGTCCCAGTTGGGTCACCTGTGCCTGGGGCATCAGCCACCAGTGGGCACATGGGGACACACGTGGGACCAGGACAGCCCTGTCACCCCTGGCTGTGGGGTGCTCTCACAGCCCAGCCAAGCCACGGGCTGGGGTGCCTGGTGGGCTGCTGGCACTTCAGCTCTTTGCAGGGTGAAGTGATGCTGGTGCTGAGCTTTCCTAAGGCAGCAGATCTCAGCATTCCCTGTGCCTTACTTACAGGAATCCTAATTTATTCCATTATAAAGGTTAAGAACAAAGCATTTCAGCATGGTTCACATTTTGCCTGCACGCTGCAGTGGGTCTCAGCTAATTCAGCAGCAGTGGTTTGTTCTGCTTGAAATCCTGGAGAATGGCTCCTCTCCTGAGGTATTTCTTCCGACTTAATTGCCAAGTTATAGTGAAATATGAGGTTCGCTGTTGTCTGGTGGAGCGCTGGGGATTCTGTTTTGTTGGCACATTTTTCATGACCTTGTGTCAGCAGCATAACTAGGCTATGAGATAATTTGTGTGCTTTAGATGAGCAGCTGTGTGCATCTTAGCCAGAGAGAGAAGCAAGTGTGATCAGTTCAGTGGAGTTAATCAGGTAAAACAGGGAATTAACTCTAATCTTGCAGATTAAGTGATGTCAGACCATGCAAGATGTGTGTAAATTTACTGCAGGTGGAAATCAAAATGATCTGAAGTGCTATACATCCAGATTTAATAGAAAGGAGAACAATAGCTGCAAATGTGGAAAAAATATTCTACAACTTTTTAACAGCTGAACAGAAAGAAGTGTTGTACCCTTATTTCCCTGTGATGCTTTGGTTCAGCAATGGCTTTCCACTCATTTCCAAATAAAACACTTTTGAGGTTGCAAAGAAGGAGGATTGCTCTCCTCATCCCTGTGCTGTTTCAGATGCCACACAATTATCACAGGGGTTTGGAAGCAATTGAATTTACTGACATTTTGTTGGCAACAGGACTGAGAGTTTATTAGTATAGGAAAACCAGAAGGAGCAGACTTGCAATGGTGTCTGGTAAACTTAAACTGCATTTCCTGTGGAAAGTGTGTGAGTAGCTTCAAGAAACACTGGAGGACAGACTCTGCTCTGGCCTTTGCCATGCAGAAACTTCCCTGCATGGGAGATAACTGATGCTTTGACGTGAGACCTGGAGGCCTCTGAGATGTCATTCTGAGGAGACAATGATTTGGCATTAGCTCTGATAATCACAGCATTTTTCTTACTGATTTCTGATAAAACTAAATGATTGTGTTTTCAGTATGTAATATTTGGGTGGAGAAGTCTGGTCTTATTTCTTTTTTAGAAAACTGGGAATTACCTGGAGAAGAAGATTTAGGGTTATTTAGCATTTGAAATTAGGAAAAGCAGCAAAAGCATGCTGTTAAACTTGCATTTATTGAGTTTTAATGAGTCACATGATGTCATCCTACGTACTCTTGACAGCTCACATGGTTTGGGTGCTTCTGTGGAGGAGTATGAAAAATACAAGAAAAAAAAGAGCCCCTATATTTTATTATAATTGCAATTACTGTAACTTACAGTGTCTGGTGAGGTGTCACCTCCCCATGTTCTTCTGTCCCATGCTTCCAGAGGAGAGGAATATGGTGGGGATGGCCAGCTCCCCCCCTGCCTTCCAGATCAGGGGTGGCTCTGCTGTCCAGACTAAGCCATGGTACAAATCTTCATCAGCATAAAATCATCATAAATGACTTGGCTGAAGAGACCTTAAATATATTTCAGCTCCAACTCCCTGCCATGGGCAGGGACATCTTCCATAGACCAGGTTGCTCAGAGCCTCATCCAAGCTGGCCTTGAACACTTGCAAGGTTGGGGCACCCCAGCTTCTCCAGGGAATCTGTGCCAGTGCCTCACCACCCTCACAGGGAAGAATTTCTTCCTAACATCAAATCTAAATCTCTCCTCTTTTAGTTTTAAACCATTCCCCCTCGTCCTATCACTCTCTGCCTGTGTAAAAAGTTTCTCTCCCCATTTTTTATAAGCTCCCTTCAAGTCCTGGCAGGCTGCAGTGAGGTCTCCCAGGAGCCTTCTCCAGGCTCATCCCCTTAAGGAAAAGGAGGGTGGTCATTGCATTAGCATGTTGTTCTGTACTTGAAAATTTACATGGGATTGTCACATCAGGAACATTTTTAAACTGAGTAGGGATTGCAAGATTTTGTCCAACACAGTAATAAATGAACATTTATTCATGTTTCAGTGAGCAGTAGCTGAGAGCAAATCTCAGGAGAAAACCAGCAGGAGTTAAAGGCTCCATTCATCAAAAATCTCATTACCCTGTTCTTGTTTGTTGGTACCTGTTCCCAAATCCAAGGAGTCCCACAGTATAAGTGCTGAGATAGGAAATCTCATGATGTAAGCAAAAGAAAAGGAGTTTAATGACTGCTGCATGCTCTTCATCTCATAATTTTATCAGTAAGCTCTCAGACTTCTAGAAATTGCCCTGAAATTGGCAGCCCAAACTTAATATCTTCTTCCATTTTGCCATCACATGCAATTTTAGTTCTCAAGTGACTCCAATTTAAACTCCCAGTGATTTAAACAGCTGCATTGTGCAAAGGCTGGAGTGAGGACATGCTTTTGTAATCAAGCAGCCCAACTCTAAATTTTATGGTGTGATGGTTACTGTGCCCCATTCAAACTATGCCCCATTACACAGAAGTGCATTCCTTTGATTTTACCAAAGAGACCATAAATATGACAAAAAGCATAGCTGGAAAACTTGATTTCATGCCTGGATATTTCAGCTACTGCAAGGAATAAATGAAGTGGTCTCTGAAAGGGGCATATCTTTGGAGTGAATTATGTTTGTATTATTTGTATGGCTAGCAGAGCTCATCAGTGAGCTTACCAGAAAATATATGCCTGCTACAACATTTAGACTAACAGGGAACTCAGATTTCAAATCAAAATAATAAGAATATAACTTCTTATTTTGGTAGTTTAATGCTGTGGATATGCAGGGGGTGTGTGTGGGAAGTTATTATGCTGGATATAAGAATGTAAAAGATGTTCCATAAGTGCATAAATAAAATTAATTGTCAGCAGTCATGTGCTTGGCAAACTTTAAGGCTTATTTGCCTTAAAATTTCTTATTGTATCCTTTCCCTTTCCCCCAAGGTGATGTAATGTTTTCATCTATGAAAACCTGGTTTTGAGAAAGATTTGGCTCGAAAATGGAAATCTGCTTTTGATTCAACATTAGGACCTAGCAGACAGCCCCATTTGTTTGATTACTGCTGTCTTTCTTCCAAAAACTCCCAGGGTGTGTTGCCAGCCCTGACTGGCAGCACAGAGCCTGTGTGGTTCTGTCAGAAATGCTAAAGCTTAACCAGGTTCTATCATTACTTTACCACCAACTTGAAATACCTGAGTAAATGCAATCAGCATTTCGAAATGAAATTGAATCACTATGCTGTCTGGCATTACTGAAGCAAAGAATAAAACAGTTTGCACAGGTACAATAATTGGGAATTTAATTTGGGTAATTAGGTTTAATATATAATATAATTTTATAGTAAACACTTAAAATGCTCCTAAAAATATGGAGGCTTATTTTTATGGAAAGGTAGTTATTACAGACAGTTCTATTGGGTAATTGTGAGCTGTGAGTTTTTATGCAAAGTATTAACTTACATGAAAGTCCAAATGCAAGTCCATGGGCAAATGATTTTAGCTGGTGTTGGATTAGATCCTGTGGGACAAAGGGCAGGCTTCATGCCAGCTTTAAAAATGTAATTCCTCACTTGCAAACCTCAAATCAATTATTTTCCCTTGCCAACATTGGTGATTTTTAAAAATATTTTCTTTTAACATCCAAAAATAGATGTTGCTTTCCCTTTCCCCTCTCCTCTTTCCACCTTCATCTTACATGGTGCTTCCCTGAGAGGTGGTCCCAGAAGCCAGGCACATTCCAACAGCATTTGCAGCAGCCAAAGGCAAAGCAGGGCTGAGCTGCCTCCTGCCTCACCCCCCCTTTGGATGGGCTGGTGGCCATGCAAGTGGCAGAGGATACTTGCAAAAGGGCTCAGGACAAAGGTTTAATTTGGTTAGTCTCACCTCTGATTTTCAGTGCTCAGGTTGATAGCTGAGCCCCACTGAAAGCCTGTGAGAAAAATGGGTTTCAAGGCACTGGATTTTGGATGTTTCCAGAGATAAGGTAATAGCAATAATGCTGGCCTCAAGAGTAATTCCATTTGGGTGCTGAGATATTGGCAACAATTTCCCAAACCATTTCTCTGTTAACCACAGCTTCGAGGCTCAGTGTGTGGTGCTTCACCATCAGCTCAGTCCAGTGAATCAGGAATGCTTGTCTGGAAGCAGCTCAGAGGTGCCAGGCAAGGGCAGAATAATGCCAGGACAAAAGCCAAGGCAAATTGTGCAGTTCTCCATTTATGTGAGTATGCAGCCAAAAATTCTTGTGTGCACTTCAAGGATAGCAAGTACTATTTTTTCTCAGAGGTAAATGTACTGTGTAAGAAGACACAGTAAAATATAAGATGAGGCTCTACAGTAATTGGGAATTACCATAGCAGGCAGAGCAGTGCATGGGTCTTTAGAAATGGCTTTTGCTCCAAGGAAATCTGAGTGTTTCCATCTTTTTAAACCTATCTACCTCATTAGAAGCATCTGATATTCTCATTTCCCTATGCCTAGTTTGTATGTGAACCCTACCAAACAACTGAATGTAAAGATAATGTGGCAAAGCTAATAGGTTATACACATGGTGTGCAACTTTTTAAAAAACCAATAGTAAATCTTTAAAGCTGTTTAAAATCTGTTTGCTCCCCCATGCAAAATTTTTCACTCTAATACAGTGACAATGGATAAAATCACCCAGTTCTTTCCTGTTCTGGCAGTATTATGCAGCTGAATATGTATCCTTGTGCTTGTGTCTGCCCCAAATGGAAAACTTAGCATATCATGGCTGATTTTTACTTCCTTCCTATGGGTCTGCAAGTTCTGCTCTGTACTGTTGGTAACAGGTTGGAGTGTCTGTACAGCCTGGAACCGGGGCTGAAGGAGAGAGGCAAGAGAAGAGGAATCTTTTTTGTCAAGGTGGGCGCAACCTTTCCTAGCACTTTATCTGTGCCTCACAACATGAAATACAAATGTCAGCAATGGTCTAAATGCATCCATGCAACACTCACCACAAAAATGTGCCAGTGCTCCTCCACCAGAAAGTATTCCTGCATTTGAACTGTGTGAAGCTTCCCTGGGGGTGTCATGTGGTCACAGGTGGTGACAACATACGTGTGGTACCTGCACACTGTTCAGGGGAGTGCTGCATGTAGTGCTGCTCTTGTGGATGTTTAAAAAACCCCCAAAACACAAACCCTTCAAAACAGTCTCACAAACAATTTGTAAAACACAAAAACAGTTAGCAGAACAGAAAAATCAATCCTGAAACAAAACGGTAACACCAAAATCTGCTCGACACAAGACTGCTCAGAGAGGGAAATGAAAGCAGTCTGATTTTTAGAACAGTGAAGAATATGGGGGAAAAAATAGGGCCATTAAAGCTGTGGGAGATCAGCACTTCTGAGAAGCAGCTGGTTTATTACAGTTAGGATTATTACATTAATATTCAGCCCTAAGGCCTACAGTTTGTTGGCCTGTAAATAAATCATGTCTGCTGAAAATGCTTTCCCCCAGTGGTGATGTTCTTCATCAGGAGGGCATCTGTGGGATGCACCCAGCACAGCCACTGAGGGGCAATGGCCTTATGCTCAGAGCAGAAACACACCACGAGATTTTCAAATAGCTCTTCATCACAGACAGAAATGAAATCCAGTGCTGGATCAGCTGCCATGACTGCCAGGGAGGGGGAACACTGCAGTGCCATCAGGAGAGGCACAGGCACGTGTGGGGTGTGCCAGAGCTCTGTGTTCCAGCTCAGACAGTGGCTGTGGCCTCGCTGGCACCATGGCTCCCTGTGCCAATGCTCCCAAAAGTGTCCTCAACAGTATGATCAAACACAAGCAGCCAAATCTCACCACTCACAGTGGCAGGCAGGAGCAGAATGGCGACATGTTGCATGGCTTTAGAATAAATTAATATTATGTCACTCCAGCTTTTCTAAAAGTTTAAGTGTTTAATAGCATTCTGCTTTTGCTTCCCCCACTTGCTTTATGTTTCACTGTGCAACAGTTGTAAAGTGTACAATTGCCTTACAAGATGTTCATTACTATGTGATAAAATATTCATCAAAGGAGAGCAGTAAACCAGCAGATCTTCAGAAATACATGCCTTGAAAAGACTTGAAAACAAAGAAAGGCAGACCAGAATTATTAATTAACAATAATAGAATTCTCAAGATAATAGAAACCAGGCTTTTATTCTGAAATCCTGTTTGTTCCGTGTCCTATAAACTCAGATTTTAAAAAGAATGTTTTCACAGCAAACTTAAAGTGTGATTTACATTTATGAGGCATAAAAAATAACAGGCTTTTAAATGAGCACCTTTGCATGCCCAGACACAAGAAGTTTTGTATCATCTTCTTGTGAAATGGAAACAATTAAGTGATGTTGATGGCACTACATCCATACACCTGCTGTGTCTCCCTGGGGAGAGGGCTGTGGCAGGGAACTCCCATGGATCTGACTGGGATCCCTGTGATCAGCACTTGGAGCCACACCTGGCTGGCACTGCAGGTGAAGGGGGCTTTCAGCAGGGGGGAAGGTGGCTTTCCCTGCCCGTGGGGACCTCTGATGGAGCAGCTCCAGGAGCTGGTGCAAGGCACTGGCTAAGGAAACACCTCAGCTTTCCAAGGGGAGGATCTGGGTCTGCAGCATTAATGGTGATGTTAAAGTGCAGAGAAAGGACAGGAAAAAATGAAATTTCTAGGGTGTGCTGCTCCTTTGGGATGAAAGGTTACAATAAATAGTGAAGGACGCAACTTCTAATTGCTGATAACTGATTAATTACTAACTTGAATAACACCACTTGTGTTTTTAAGAGCTGTAAGTTACTTCTTGTGGGCCTTGATGAACTGTATTTATTGAAGTTCAAACCAGAAGTACCTGTTTTCAGAACAACATGTTAATATTCCATTGCAGTAAGTGTTGCTTTCTGTTGTTTCAGTTGATTTGGTTTTGCTTTTTTATTGGACATTTATGAAATAACAGCATCTTCTGATTATCTAATACTCCAAAATGAAAGATATCATTTTGAGCTATGATAGACAGAGAGAAGCAGGGGAAGTGGAAAGCCAAATCAAAGACCTTCACTTAAACGTGACTATTGTGCAGTTTAGTGGGAATCCTCATGAAAATCTAATCAATGGCAGCTTTATAGAGGTGATGTAAAATCAGCATGCATGTGTGTAAAACAAAGTCACCGGTCACTTTAATGGTAACAGTCCACAATCTTTCCTGACACTGCTTCCATTAATGACATTTATAAATTGGTCCCATTGTTTCTCAGTAGGAAGTGGGGTGGGCAGATGTGCTCTGTTACCTCTGCTGGTTTGGAAATGGGGGAATAGTGGAGGAATAGCAGAGGAAAAGACACTGCAGTAATTTTTCTTCCCCTTTTCAACACAAAAGAGCAATTGTTAGCATTTCACCTCTGCTTTTCTGAGGAATAGTTTTAAAGCTCATAATTTTTGCACTAATTTTGATACACTGCCAGAGCTTCACAGAAACAGTGGTAGCACTCCAGTCATCAGTCTCTAATTCTCAGAAGTACCCCTGGACTCTCTGAATGTGTTTGTTTTCTTCCCAAGTAGGATATCATTTTGTTTTCATCGTTAATTATCCAGCCTGGGTTTTGTTTTCCTCTTTCTGCTCTGCATCAATTATCTTTAATTTTTCATAATTTGCTGTCTTCCTAGTAGTCTTTCTAATAATCCCAGGAGAGGTCCCTTATTAATTGCTTTCAGTGTATGGACTTTGATGCCCTTCTGCAAACTCATTTTAAATAAGCCTGTCCCTGCATCCTCTTGTTAAGCAATAGAAATCAAATACAAATGAATTATCCCAAGTAAAATATGCCCAGTTTTACATCTGGTTATAGACACAAGCCATCTGAATTCCTTTTGACACCAACCCAGATGCAACCACAATAAGAGTCTTTGACCATGGGCAGAATGAAAGCCACACAGGATCAGGTTTTTCTCAAGATTCAGTCCTCTGGACAAAAATCCCCAAAACCAACAACCAAAAAAACCCACCAAAATCAAACTCCAACAAAACTAAATCAAAAAAATCCATGGGGAAAATAATTCCTGATAGAATTATTGCCCAGTGGCACTTTGGGCAGGTGTGCTCATGTGGAGCTGGTGTGGGCAGGCAGGGGAGGACCCCAGGAGGGATTCAATCCTCCACACCCACCCAGCGAGGGCCATGGCCACTGTCACCGCCGGGGCTGAGCCCTCCCAGCTCTCTGCAGCTCCTCCAGACACTCCTGGCTGGGGCAGGCAGGGAGAGTACGTGTCCAGCCACTGCTGGTATCTATTCCAGGACTGCAAAAGGTACACATTTGCTTCAGTTACAGTGATCTTGGCAGGCAGCAGAAGCAGCTCCAGCACTCTTTTTCATACATACATATTTTGGACTCCCACCGAGAGTTATTAGTTATTAAAAAGCAATCAAATGAGGCTGGCTTTGGAGTCCATTTGTTAGCCATATGATATCAATTAAGCCCCAGTCTCCTGACTGCAAGGAATTGACATTACCTCATACACAAGCAGAATTAAATTCCTTCTCTCCCTCTCCCCCTTTTGAAGTTGGTAATGTCAAATATCTCCCACATTCCTGGGGAAAATGTTGCAGCTATCCTGAGTATGTGGATGCTTTCAATTTGTAATTAATAGATCTGCAGAGTAAATGCTTGTGCAGGAGGAGCAGGAGCAGTGAAGGTGTCCCTTGGCTGTGCAGGGCTAACAACTCTGGTGGTCAGTGCTCTGTCCAGCTGCCCAGCAAGCCCAGGTGGCCCAGCTGGGATGTCATGCCCTGCATTAATTCCCAGAGAAAGGGAGGGTTTTCTGCACTCACAAATGGTGTGCTGCCACTGACAGCAACCCTGCCTTTTCTCAATGCTTTGCAAAACCCAAGACAGAGCTAAGAAAGGAGTGGAAAGTTTCCACCCTCTCTCACCAGAGTTCTTATCCCAAACACCACACTTGACAACTGGAAACCCCAACAGAAGGTTAAGACTTATGAATTGGCAATATCGACACTCCTCTGTCAGGTTTCTAAATCTCCCAAATAAGCCTCCTTTAGATTTCACTAAAAACCTATTTGTTTGCTTAACAGACATGCCATGGCAATGTGTCTGTGATACTGAGATTCAGGAGCTTTCCTTCTGCTCCCTCTGTGCTTGTCAAACTGCCCTGCACACACCAGCAACCCAACGTGCCAAAGCGACATGAGACCCCACAAGAGTGCTTTGGAGACAAAGAAAGTGCTTAAGTGAATTCCATGTTTCTTTTTCAAGGCAATTTTATCTCTTCATGGCTTGTTTTTATCAAGCTTCCCCATTTTAATGCAAATGCTGAAATTTAAGACTAAACCAGGGAGAATACTTTTGTCAGCTGAGTTGACAGAGGTTTAGTATTTATTTATGCAAATTGCATATTCTGTCAGAGTGCAAAATCACAAACAATTGCCAAACCAATTAAATTATATATTTCAGATAAATAGTTCTTGCCAATTAGCGAAAAAATACCCATTTTCTATTGCAGTGGAAGAAAATATTTTTCATTGTTATGTTAACCATACAGACGGTTTTATAAGTGAGAAAACTACCACATAAAAGACCTGCTATAAAGATTCCAGTTCAAAATGTGGATATTCAAGGTTATGAACTGTGGTTTTAAGAGCACACTTGTTAAAAGCAACAAATCACTGTGCAACATTTCTGTAGTTGGGTAGCACATGTACTGTACACATATACCTGTGTGCCTGGCATACCCTGCAGTGAGACTTTATATCAATATATATATATATATGTATTTTTATATGCACTATGCATATATATTTCTATAAAATTAATACTTGCTCGAAATTGGTTTCTTGTCTACATTTCAGTGACAGTATCTTCATTGCTTTGTCTTGTTTCTGTGACTTGAAATAATTTATTGCCAAATAGTTCACTGCATGGGAGCTCTTACAAAATTTTAGACAGATTTACTGCACCACAGACAAGATTTATCAGTACAACACATATTCATTATTTCCATCAGTTAGTACCAGGGCTGAAATATTGCCTTTGGGATGAGTTTCTCAGGTGTACCCAGGTTTGTTGTTGGTAAATTGGTCTTTTTCCACAGAAAGGATCTATTTGCCAATCCTAACTTCCTGAGGCCTATGGGTGGAGGATTTTTCACTTCCCCTTCAGGTCCAGTTCAGGGACTGAGGTAATGCTGATGGCTTTGATAAGGCTCCACTCAACTGGATGGAAGCCAAAGATGAGACATTTCTGGCTGAAAGGATCCAGCTTGTGAAGAAAACACCAAGACCAGAAAAAACAGGGGTGGGTCCAGCTGTTCTTATATTGTCCTCTAAGGCCTTTTGCTTTAACACATCTTTTCCATCATAACCTGACATGATGGAAAGGTGAAAATGCTCACCTATATCCTCTCCACAACATATTCTGGGCAGGTCACACCAACATCAGAGCTGGGGGCAACCAAAGGCTCCATGGCCTCAGCTGTAGTTGCCAGTGTGCCAAAATCTGCCACCACAGAGCACTCCACATGGAGGATAAAAGGCTCCCCATTTCCCACTGCCATGGAGATTTTAAGGAGCACTGAGGTGATGTTCAAACACTTGTGTTTAGTGCTAATATCACCAAACATATCTGCAGTCAATGTGTCTGCCATTCATTAAGTCCTCCAAATAGCCTTAGGTTTGGTATTTTTGAACTTTGGACTGCTTGATTTTCTAAAGGCAATGTAAAAAAGCCCTGAAGGACAACAATATTTGTCACCAAGAGGACGTTTTTAGGAAGAATGCCCAGCATCTATGGTTTTTTCTATGGCTATTTTCATGTCTATTTCTACAACTCAAAGTAGGAGGAGCTGTGACAAACTTTTCACAGGAGCAAATCCTGTTCAGGATCAATAAATCAACTTCCATAAACTTTTGCCCAAGTTTATGTACTTTGGAGTGGAATTTTTTTAAAATAAAAATGCCAGAGCCAATATACAGCTCTGAGCAGACAGAGAGCCTATCATATTCCTATTTTATGATCCTGTTGCCAGAGGGAATCTTTTATCATAACTGTGCTGTCATTGTTGCATTCATTAAAACAGAAAAAAGGAGGGAAATTATATTGCTCAGGCATTGCTCCATTTCTGCTGAGGGATCCCACCCAGCCTAGGAGCTTGGAGTCAGGCAGGGACACGAAAGCCCTCAGAGCTGCCCATGGCACTTGGTGGCCTCAGCAGCACGAAGGTGATGCTCCCCATTTAGCCACTGCCTGTGTTTGAATGGCAAAGCTGGGTGGTGGCTCTGGGCTGAACCTGAGGGGTTTCTAGGCTGCAAATAGAGAGGAAGAGTGGAGCTTGACTCACTGCCCAGAGCCTCAACTCGTGCTGTGGGTGCTGAGCAGCCTTAACCCCTCTGCTCCATGGCAGTGTGAGCCTGGGGGGATGGTGAGACAGAAAATACAGTGGTTTTTCTCATTTTAACAACCCTTTTCTTCCTCAGATGCATTGTGTGAACAGAGGAATTGCTCACCTGAGCAACAAATTACTCGGTGGTTGTTTTTGTCCCAGTGGAAGAGGAAAAATTTAGGATTCTTAAGGGTGTCTCCTCACCTGTGTCTGCTGTCATCTGCTTTGGGCACCACTGGCCAGACCAGCAGGAGTTGAGCACACCTTTCAGGCTGGATCATGCTGGCATTTACAGGAAGTAAAGGGGATTTAAGGTAAAATCACAACATGGATGAAGCATCCTGGCTGTGTGTAAGTCCCCAGCAGACAGCACTCAGTTTCCAAAGTAATGCAGGAAACATCCTTGCACCTTCTGCGACAGAGAATGAGAGCAGACTGTGACTGTGCTCCTCCTTTGAATAATTCTTGCTTCCACAGGGGGCTGGAGGGCCTGGGAAGCCTGGAAGTACATGGGGATGGCAGGTGACTGCAGCCATGGAGATGGACACATCAGCACCTGGGCACCAAGACATTCTTTGGGAGGGGAAGCTTTATAGTGAAAGAGAATTGTATTTTTAAAGTTAGGAAGATGACTGAAGAATTTTAGAAATGTTTCACGTAAATGCTGAGCTCTCAAGAAGCTGCAGCCAGCCTCCTGCCCACTCTGTGTGCACTTATACTCTACAGGCATCAGACAGCTGGGAAAAAAATGTGGGTGGAAAGAATATTTTGGAATATATTGGCTTTTAATAAAACAAATTCTTTCTGGGGTAATCTCTAATAATTTCTGTGTCCTTAGGATAATGAGGAACCAGCTTTCTATGGATTGCTAAATATTTGGAGCACAGTAACACTACTTCCTGCAGCTGAGGCCAAATTAAAAAAAAATGTTTAGATACCTACTTCTCCCTGAAAACAGTATTTGCTAATTAGCATGTGTATTTGTCTTCACACACATATAAATAATTTGCATATTTCTGATGCCCTGCACAAACATGTGCTTTGGTCTCCAGACATGGTTTAGAAATTAGAGGAGTTGAGGAGGTACCTCAACTGCTTGCAGATCACCTGGCATACCAAATTAATGTTCTTGGATACTATTTGTTCTAGGTCCAGACACAGCTGGACTTTTCCTGGTGAATGTTTGACCCTGCTGGAAGGTGAGTAGGTGATTTGTCTCTGCCCTGACAATCTTCTAATTTAATCTTTTGAGGGTTGAAGATATGTTTATGGGGTTGGGGAAACTGAGAGTGGTTTTTTCACTGGAATTTGTTGTGGTGATTGAGGGGAAAAGGCATCAGAATTAGGATGAAGCTAACGCAAATGGTCACATCTTTCAAAGTTCCTAGGTCTTTTAAATCTGAGATTTCAATGTATTTTGAGCAAGATAAACTGCTTTTTATGTGCTAGGAAAAGGGATGGATGATGAAAATAGCCAGATTTTGTCCTTTGATTCGGGGTGATGTAGATAAAGTGTGACTCCTCTGAAGCTGGAGCAGGACCTGCACCAGAGGATATGGGTACATGCAAGGTAGGGCTGATTCTCCTCCCGTGGTTTACATCTGAGCCACCAGTTTGGACTCAGAGAGAAGAACAGGGTAGTGTGGGGTTTTGGAAAGAGGAACAAAGCAGCCCGTTGTGTCTCAGCTGTTAGGGAGTGGTGGGATGTTCAGAAGCTGCTTGCTGGACCCTTTGGCTGATCCACTGAGCATTTTCCCCTGAGCCACTGAGGTTTTGTGTGTTGCTCATGTCCACAGCTCAGGAGGCTGTGTTTGCCAGCTGACCCCACACTGAGTGCTGGGGATTGACCATGGCTGCTGGGAGCTCTTCTGGCTGTTGCCAGGGCAGAGCCTTTTTCTGTCACTTGTCAGCAAAGCCTGGCACTGCTGAGGGGTGGTCTGGCCCAAAAGCACAGCAAGGACCATGCTGGACTGCTCACGTGAGCCAGAGCTGCTCCACAGGGATGGAGGGACTGTTCACTGGGATTCTTTCCTGCTGACATTGGGCTCTGCAAATTATGAGATGTCAAAAAAAAATATGTGGTGAACGTTTAGGGTCAATTAAAGGACTGTATTAAATCCATGGACCCATTACCCAGTAACAGCAGGAATACAGGATAGCAGGGCTGGATCCTTGCATGTGTGTATCCACATATTTCCATCAAAAGCAGTCATTTGTCATTTTAAGCTTGAGCAGGTTTTTGCCCTAAAGATCCTGTAAAGTCTCTTTTTAGAGTGATTTTTTTTTTTGTTTGGTTTGGGTTTTTTCCCTGTTGAAAGCTGGACTGCTCCTAAAGATGGTTATGCTTGTGGCAGCTGGAAAGAGTTTGGGGTAACTGCCTACCCTTACTGATTTTATGGACAAAGCATAAAACAGAGCAGTGCTGAGGGGCACATCTTGGGTCTCTGTTTCAGAAAGGCCATGTTCTCTGGGGTACAGCCCTGGAGGAAATGCACAGGTACACAGAAATACATGAAGTGTCACCAAAACAGTGTCCCCTCAGCAACCTCCCAGAGCACAGAGCAAGGAGCTGGTGAGGCACCCTGAGAGCTCACTGTGCTAAAATGCCCCTGGTCTTGTCCTAAAGCCAGCCCAAGAGACAAAGCTTTGCCAGTAATATTTCAATGGGCTGGCACCTGGCTGTGGCCATGCCAGGCTCTAGCCAGGGCTGGTCTGTATTTCATGGCTCTGATGGTGTGCCCAGAGCTGCCTGCCATCTCCTTCATGACTGGCACACAGAGATGCTGTCACTGTCAGGTCTTGCATCTCTATGAAGTATTAAACAGCCATCAGCCATCTTACTGCAGAAGACCAAGAGAGCGTTTGGTCTTCTAATCCAGATGGTACTAAAACCATTTTTTTACAGTGATGCTCCCACTTCATGCTGGATAATTACCTTCTTGTGCAGAGACCCCTTTCATCTTTAGTTTCAGGGCAGGAGATTGCCAGTGACAGAAAGGACCATACTTGTGCCCTTAAAAAAAAAGGCAAATGATATGTCTGTGATTTCAGTGCTATGAATATCACTTATTGCCAAGATGGGAGTTTGGAATCAGAGAGCAGTGCAGGCAGCAAGGTGCCAGCCAGCCTGCTTGAACTTTGGTCCCGCTGAGCCAAGAAATACTCTAATTATTTTATGGAACATGTGGCCCTTTGATTCTGGCAAGCAGAAGCAGAGAGAAAGTTGCTATGCAACAAGGCAAGCAGCTGCCGAGCCAAGGAGTCCAAGAACTGGGAACTTTTACAAACAGGAATTGTCTTGAAAAATACAAACAAGTGGAATTTTATGGTTGCTTCCAAATTTTGTGTTTGTCATCATCTTCCTTCTGAATTTAGTTAGTTGATGTTGGTGAAGTGTCACAGAAATGTTGCCTCAGGTGCAGGCTAGCAGCCTGTTCTGGGAGCTGTAAAACTATGGGAATTTGGCTTTGGTGACAGTGACATTCTGTCCATGCAGCTGACAAGGGACTTTAATTATTTTAGTCTAGGCTTGCACTGAGCCCAGAGTACTCCCCCTGTGCCTGCAGTGCTGGCTGGGGCACAATGTCTCTCTGGCAGCAGTGCCAGGTCACCAGGACGTTGTGCCCAAGGCTGGGGCTGGCAGGGATGAGCTGTGCAGAGGGACATCCCACACTGCCTTTGTTCCTAACCCAAAATGAGATTCAGGGTCCCTGCAGGGACCATCACCCTGGGGTGAACGTTTGTTCAGATGAATGGCTGAATTTTCCTCAAGTTTTCTGCGAAAATAAATGTGGCTGTCTTCTCAAAGACTGAGCAACCAGCAAACTGGTGCTCCTCCTCTGCTCAAATGTAGTTCTAGTGCTAGCAGGGAGGCCTGTCTGGCATTAGCCTTTTATTAAATAAATAACTGAATAAACAGTGGTGAAAAACAAGCTCTCTTTTCTTCCCTCAAATACACACAATGAACTAGCAAAGGTCGCTGGCAATCTTTTTAGTGGAGTTACAACTGAATTACAACTGGACACAAAACACAAGCTCTGACTACCACTTGGGCTATTTACCTACTTAATAAATCCTAAGAGAAGTGTGCATTCAGGGCTGTAAACAAGTCCTTTATGACCATCCCTTCCCATACAGGCTGTAGACACTGTTTAGACACTCTGACTTGGAAGTAATGGATTGGAATCATCAGTTCTCCACCTGCACCACAACCTAATTCATTGCACGGCAGAGGGGAGCGATAGGTGAAGCCCCTGCAGAGGCAGATCGATGGTTAAAGAACTGCCAAGTAGGGCCACAAATCCTTCATCCAATTACAGCCAGGGAGTTCAGGCTGCTTCCTCTGGATCTTATTGATAAAATCTAGACAGCAAATTATCATATCAAAGTATAAATTCAAAGCAGCAGAACGATAATCATCTCCAATTCCTGGTGGATAAGCAACTAATGAGAGATTTGATGTGCTACAAATGCAGGAGATAACAAAATAATTACAAAATGGTAAACTGTTGAAGACTTTTTGGAAGAAGAATTAGAAGAAAAATTTTAAGAGGTACTTTTTATAAGGAAAATATGTATCAACAGGCCATCTTTGACCAGATACATTAGGGGAATTATACTGAAGCATACTGGGAAGTGTTCAGGGCCAGGTTGGATGGAGTCTGACCAACCATGTCTAGTGGGAGGTGTCCCTGGCCATGGCAGGGGGGTTGGAACTGATGATATTTAAGGTGCCTTCCAACCCAAAACATTTTATTATTCTATGATTCTATGTCCAATTGGTGCTTTTCCTTGTTGTGCACGTTTCTTAAATTTTATTCCAGCAAGAGACCATTGTGATATTTTAATAGTAAAGCTCATTTTTCTGTTGCAGTAATTATGAGTCTAATTTGTTTGTTGATGGTTTTGGATGTTCAGAGTAAATACAGTGAATGGGTAATGGTGCAGGCACCTGGGAAGCCTGCAGTCCAAAAGGCTCTTAAAATTATCTGTTATGTTAAATCAACAAAGGAGGTGAAGAGAAAAAATGACAGAGGTTTCTGCCTGTGAAGCTGCCAAATGTCTGCCTGGAGCTGGGAATTGGTGAGTGATGAGCAGTGGGGGCTTGCTGGTGGCAGGTATGTGTCATGCAGAGATCCCTGAAGGTGTCTGAAAGGGGATGAGTGACAAGATTTTTTTTGAGGCAAGATTGTATCAGATGGGAGATGTAGTGCTGGTGAAATTTTCTTAATGGCTCAATATATGAGAAAATTGCATCTTGCAGATATCATGCAGCAGGAATCTGCAGTATGAAGCCATGCCCTGCCACTGGAGAAGGGAGATGGGACTGTGCTCAGGTCCTGGCTCTGTCTGCCTGGGGGGACCATGCTACTTGCAGTGGAGACTGAGGTAGCTGAGGGAGGTCTGGAAAGGGGCTGGAAGGAGCACTTGGGAGGGCTCTGCCTGTAGGGAGGAGAATGCTCTAGGAGCTGCCCGAGTGGCTGACAGTTAATTTGGGCAGAAATGCAACAGCTGGGGAACAGCAGAAAGGCAGGTGGGAGGTGAGTTGTGCCCTAGGAATGAATCCCTCACAGTTGTAGGATGTAGGATGAGGAATCCCTCCTTAACTTTGTGACCTTGTGCTGGGTGACAGCTCGGGAACAACAAACCCCTCCCTGAGGAGAGGAAAGCACTGTTTCACGTGTCTGTGAAGCCAGCACTTGTCTCCTGATGAGTGCAGGTTTGGTGGCTGATCTCTGGAGACTCCAGCCTCTTACCAAATACTGCAAATCGTTGTAAATCCTTGTTCCAAAGAGCTTGCAGTCAGAATCAAAAGAAGACAGAGGCAGTTCAAAAGAAACAAGGACAAGAGGAATTTAAATGTATACGATATTCAAGATGTCATCAATCATAAATAATGATCTGCCTGTCCTTGGCACTGCTCCCAGGAAGTCACACCAGGCTCAAGAATGCAACATGATGACGCATGACTTGAAAATACTGTGTCAAACCCCACCTGGTTCCTGTTAGCTGAATGTCTTATTGACATTGCTCATTTGCTCTTCACTCGACTGAAAACTCAGACTCATTGACCAATGCAGCTTGATGGAGCTGCTTGGCAAACCCTAATGGTTTTAAGAGCTTTAATAAATTACTAATTAAAGGAGGAGAAAAAACAGAGCTCAGAAATGTCTGCAAACATGGGCGTTGTTGCTTTTCAACATCTTGGGAATTAGGTAATTTAAATTGATTGACAAAAACTGTTTCCCTTGTTTTTTTTTATTTTTAATGTGCCTTTGGGATGTTTATGGAAATGACTTTGATAGCTGTGCCCAAATACTGATGATGCTCCTTGTCTCTTCCTCAAGGACTTTGCCATAGCTTGTGCAGACAGATTTCTCTGACACCTGCAAATGAATCACACCAAATTGTTTTTTGAATCACAGCTTCATGGGGGTGCCCTCCTAAAGCCCAGCTAATAGCAAATACAATATTCATGAAGTATTAAATATCCATAATGTTTTTTTTGAGGAGTATGCATTGAATATCTTTTCATACCTCTAACAAAAATATAAAGAAGTATTTTAACAGCTGTCATCCCTCTCAGCCTCCTGCCAGCCATCTGATCTATCTGCTTTGCTTGCTATTGCTGCAAAATTGGGGTTTAACTTCATGAACGAACTTTGAGGTGGGCATAGGGAAGATACCCAAGTGGAAGTCATCACCTCACAGATTCATGTGCTGTTTCGTCCCATTTTAAAAACAGTATAATTTTTCATAAATAATAGTGGGCTGATGTTTGCTCTTATTTCCTTTCCCTGAGAGGAGATATTTTGGACTTCTATAACATTTTCTGTGTTGGGAGGGCAAGTTGTGCACATGTGGATATTTGTGCCTACAAATCTGCCTTCCTGTCACAGATTGCTATGGTTGCTACATACTCATGATGGAGAAAGCAGGGCTGAAATGCAGCTTGAAGGGATACAGGAAGCTGGAGAGCCTGCTGGTAATAATCAGCATCTCCTGAAGAGTGACTCCATGTTCCTAAGCTGACCCCCAAGATAAATGGCACACGGTTTGCTAGAAATCCCCTGAGTCAAGTTTGTCGCTTCCTGTCATGCAAACGGGCTTTAATAATGAAGCAGTTGTGATTTTTAAGTTTGATGCATCTAATGAACTTCTGCTCCTTCAAATTTGTACTGAACCATGTTTTCAGTGAGTAAGAGGAACATAGTTCAAGTATCTTCCCTCATGCTATTTCCTGGTAAGATAAATAAATATTGCCAAGTTACTTTTTTGAGAGAAAATGCAATACTCTGGGGCTTTCAATGAGCAATTGTGAAATAAATTGTTTCCTCTGTTCTTTAAAAATACCAGTTGTAGCTAATCAAACAAGAAATATGAGGACCACATAGTTCCTTCTGAGGCCTGAAGAGATCGTTCTGTGGCTTTAAAAACTCAGTAAAATCCAAACCCAAACAATCCCAAATGATGACAGCTGAATGGAATGGCAGGGATTGTTCCGAAAGTTTGAAGTTCTACAGAAACTGATGTTTCTGAGTTATCCAAGATCCCCTATTGGTAAGCAAAATAACAAAATGGAGAAAATGTCTAGAATACCATCCATAAGGAAACAAATAAATCACAGGGAACTCTCCCAAGATATAACTCAGACAGGCAATTAAACAGGGAAAGCATTCCTGCCTTAATCTTACTGTGTGTTTGTTTGTTGGTCTTAAATTAGAATTAGAACTTGCAGATTTATGACCTGTACATAAAATAAATAAAAAATCCCTGCTAGAAGAGAGATTCTTTTTGCATAAAAAGTGATGTTTGACAGAGATGATTGTGCACTAGAAGATTTGGCTTTCAAATATCCTCACAAATTAAAGCAATCTCTTGATGAACTGGTTTTACTATTCTGAACACTGAAGAAAAGCATCCCCAGGTGATACAAACTGAAGACCTGACCTGAACAGCTGCAGCTGTTTCAGGCGACAATTGGAATTCATTGAACCAGGCCAAGCATGGCAATAGCAAAACAGTATGAATACCTTAAATACCTCAAAACCAAGCCAACCCTTCCCTCCTCCTGCCCTTAGTCCCCAGATCCCTAGAGATCCTTCCCTCTAAATTAGTGTTCCTCCTTTAGGCTCAAAACTCGTAATTACCTGTAGAATATCTCCTGAACCACCTCCTCACTCATTTTTTAAAATATTTTCTAAGCTTGATTCACCTTTTGCTACTGAAACTCTGCCTATTTTTCAGGTCAAGAGTGACAAATCCTGGGTCAGAAAGAGTTTCTTCCATTTGTAAAATTTACAGGCTTTTCCCAGGTGCTTTTCACCCAGGGGAGGATTTCTCATCTGCTGGATGAGCCAGAACCTGCCCATGAAAGAAAGGGCTGAGTGACAGAGAAGTATCTTGCTGATGCGCCCGTGCAGCTTTCTTGTCTCCAACACTGGGAAGTTTCCCTGGAATTGGTTTCTGTATGGAGGAAGGTATGGGCAATAATTATACGCCATTAAGGGATGGCATCAGAAAAGCTAAATGTTGCCCCAAATGCCTCTGATGCCTCTGTTGGATCCTAATCCATGGGGATTGTCAGGGCTGAGCAGACATGTGGGCTGAAGGAAATGTGAGCTGGTAAATGGCCTTCAACTTCCAAACTTCTGCAACTTCATGTGAAAATACCAAAAAACAGGGTGGATATGGCAACACAAAAAGCTCTGTCTCTAAAGGCGCTTTTCAGAAGAATCTCTTTTTAAGGCAATGCTAGCCCTGCAAATAACTTATTACACTTATTTATAAGATGCTCATGAATAATTTATACTACATTAACTTGTAAATGTGATAGCTTTTGAAATCATTAGGCTCCAGTAACTTGCTTTGTAAGTCCATTGGCTGGATCTCATTATTAAAAGCTAATTAGCTCGTTCAACTGGAACACATTCTGTCAAATAGCTATGCCAGTACTCTTTATTACAAGACATTATATTAATTCTAAAAATATTCCAGAAATGGCATAATGGAAATATTTAATAACACAGATATAACATTCTATACCAGTAGATAATTTCATTACAACTTTAACAATTTTTCCAAAACTAGGTAAGTGAGGTTTCAGGATTATGATTATATTTATGAATATATTGTTTATGTAAATATTAAAGACTATAGCTTATACATGGGAGGGATATTTTCAAAGTGTTCATTTGGATATGTGAGAAGCTTGGATCTTTGTTTAAAAAGTTATGCTCCTAAAGTTAGATTTCAAAGCCCTGTTTGGCATTAGGAAGGATGCAGATCACAGGTAAGGGTGAGCAACATGCCCATGAGAGCAGGATCAAGGGGTGGAGCAATGCCTGAAGGCTGCTCTTGCCCCATCTCACAGGGAGATGCTGTGGCCATCAGTCAGTTGCAAAGTCTATTTGTTTTCTTCGTGGAAAGTGTTTTTTATTTGCTGTTGAATTTTCATGTGGAGAAAACACGGCATTTTTCTTCTGTGCTATTCTTCCAATGGGTGTCATTCCAGCCCCTGTAAAAAGAAATTAGAGAGGAGGAGAGCAAAAATAGGCATCCACTGAGCATTTCCCACCTCCAGCACTGGACCAGGAGTCACAGCCAGCACAGCTGACCAGTGCCAAACCCAGGTGTCAGAAACACCCCGAGAATCCGCCTGGGCAGTGCCATGGGGAAGTTCATCTTTGCACAAATTTGTTCCCAAGTCCTCCCATCTCACCCTGCCCATGAAAATAATCACAGTGTACCCCTCCAGCACAATATCAGAGGAGATGTTCTGTGGAAAGTCTCTTTTTTCGGCATAAACGAAAATGTCATATAGGTCCATTTGTGCTAAAACACTGGCTTTGGGAGAAGAGCTGCTGTAGGAAAAACAATTGCCACTGGGTATAAAAAAAATCCAGCTGGTTTGATAGTAATTATCTGTTGTTGGATTTGTAAAGTATTTGCTATGTAAATTATCCAAACATTCTTTTTCCCCCAATATTTTGGGTTTATATTTGTCTTTCCTTCAAACTTAAACATTTTTAAACTTCAGTACATTTAAATCCCTATTACCAGCTTTTAAAGGGATTAGGGTAAATGGCTTTTATTCTGCAGTCACAATACTATTGCTTTCAAATACATCTTCTTGGATTTCCTGTTTAGAAGAAAAAAAAAAAAGAGGAATTTAAATAATTCACAGCAAAGCTACAATGTCTGCTTCTGCCCTGATGAATGTTTCCCTTTAGGAAAGGCGGTTCTCTTATTAATATAACATCTGGCTTTCATCTTGAATAAACAGAACTCAAAAGCAGGAGAAAAAGAGTAGAAAAACGTGAATTTTCAGCATATCAAGCAGCCAAAAGGCCTAATTAACAGAAATGACATCTAGCAAGCAGTACTGCTTGAGAAACTGCCATGAATGAGCCTTTGGGGACAAGGTGTTTCAGAGGGTCCTGCTGCAGGTATGGACCCAAATCAGCAGCTGCAAGGTCTCTGTGGATTGAGCCCAGTTCATGTTTCTTGCCTCTCTCCCTTGCTGTGGGGAGTGCATTGATCTGCCCTTGTCCATCACTGAGCAGACAGAGCAGCCTGGCCAGAGCAATGCAGTTGGTTTTTATGTGCTGGCAGTCTCCAGCTGCTGTCCCTGCTGGCTGTGAGTGCTCTGGCCATGCCACACGTGGGGCAGGGAGTGCAGCTCTGCTGGGGTGGCAATTGCATGAGGGTGATACCACGGGGACCTCCTCAGATGCTGGGAGGCTCCAGAGCAGAGCTTGCTGCTGCTTAGAAAATCACTGTATTCACTGCAGCTGCTGACTGGAAGCTGAGCCCAGCCTGTAAAGGAGTGGTTGGTAGGAGGGCAGTTATATACAAATGCCTTTTTATTTCTGTTCCATTTGAGCTACTGTGTAGCACTTTGATCTGAAAGCTCTCTTAATTTAGAAGTTTTCAAATTAACGTTATGACTTTGAGAGGCAGCTAATCTCATGTTTAACTTCATGAAGTCTTCTCTATTTTTTTTTGTTGTTGTTTGGTTGGTTTTGGTTTGTTTTTTGTTTTTTGTTTTTTTTAAAAATAAATTATTTATTTCTTTAGGTCTTGTTTGTAAAATGCACTGTAAGGGCAAAGTCCTGGGAAATGAACCCACGAGCTGGATCTATCTCAGGGTCTTGCATCTTCTCCCTTTATTAGGTCTTCTCCTGTCAGTCTTAAAACTCTGCAGCTCCACAGCATGCCCCTATAAGGTAAAATTCAATTCCCCCTTTCTGTAGAAGGAAAAACTGATGCACAGAGCAGATAAATTACCTGCCCAAGGTCAGAGTGTGACTGGGGGAGCAGTAGCACGCTGATGAAACCATTTCTATCCCATTTTGATAAGTCTGAAAGTGGCTCTTGTTAGGAAGCACTGGAATAGAATATCTATAGCAATGGGAAAATAGCTTTTTACACCTTTTTCATGTGTGCCTTTACTTTTTTATGGCAAACCTTTACATAAAATGTGGTGGTAATTTTTGGGGTTGAGGGCTGAGTAGGCTACTAGTGGATGAGTGTGAATGTAGATTTATGGGAAGCAGGCAAAATGTTGCAAATAAATTTGCAAGGATACGCTGTCTTCTGTCATGCAAGACCATAGGGACCGAGCTTGCCCCAGCCTGCCATACAGAATTCCCATTCACCCTGATTGCTGTCTTTCAACAATTTCTGAGGTGAGTGAGACCAGGAGGGTACAGTCAAGTTCTCTCAGGATGGTCTGTTTCCATTTGCTGAAAGCAAATACCTCACATGTCAAGACCTTATGCTTCAAGAAGTTATTAGTTATTGACTTGACTTTTGTCTGACAAGTACAATATTGTTAATGAAAAGATAGGAGTTACTTTGTCACTGTGGTGAAAATATAGAGAAAGATTTCTGTTGTGGGTTAGACTTGTTTCCTCCTGAGAAAAAACAGTATTTTATCTCTTATGACTCTTCTGTTCCTAAACATATAAACATCAGTTGCCCAGAAAAGTGACATCAAAATGAAAGAAGACATTTCAGTCATCCTCGCCCACATGTCAAGGCATTGGCATTTTCAGCGCTTTCTTTTATTCCCCCAGCACCTGATTTCTCATGCTTTCACCTCTGGCCCCTGAGAGCCTGGCAAGTCACTCACTCATCTGCATCTTCACTTTCCTCCCCTGTCAGCTCTCAAAGAAGCTTAGTGGGCTGGTTCTTGCACTTCAGTGCATTTTGCTGATAATTCTCATCTGGTGATATGTTTTAGTGCACTAGATTGCTACAAAGAGCTCTTGGTGAAATGTCATGTTTAAAACAGTGATTATTTGAGAAGGAAGTTAGCTTAACAGAGAACTACAACTCCTTTGAGAGCCTATCCCAGTTCCCACTGACATCTGGGGGATGCTGTCACCGAGCCCAAACGGAACATGGTGAGGTGCTCAGTGTGCACTGATATTGAATGCTGCTGAAACCTTAGGTGGGACCAAGAAAACAGACACACTCAGCAGCTAATTGCAGCTCTGGAGATTGTGTGCAATTAGGTGGAAAATGCATTCCTGGATTCAGATACTGATACTCTGAGATTTATTTTTTTTTCTTGAACGGCATGAAGACCACAACAGTGGTTTTAACTGAAACACAGACAAGTTGATTTTTCCCACTGTCCCTGTATGTCCTCAGGAAATTACAACGGGGAAAGAGCCAAGCTGTGATAACTCCATCACTGCAAGGGTTTGTCTCTTGCTGCCTTTAGCCCTCCATTCTGATGTGTTTGTGTTAACCTCCTCCTCTCTTTCTAATTCCAGCATTGGTCCCTGTGGCATCAGCTGCCCTGCAAGCACCACTGCAGCATCAAACAGCCCCGAAGATGATGGGGAAAGCAGCAGCAGGAGATGGGAGGAATTCTTCCCAGTCACGGGATTTTCTCAGCAGCATGTATTATTCAGTCTTTCCATTTGTAATCATCACAGAGCGAGTCTTTTCTTACAAGAAAGATAGGCACAGTCCTGCTGACATTGAAAGCTCTGGCAAAAGGCTGCAGACATCAGTGGGGAAAAGACTGTATTTTAATGGGTTTTGTCTCTAAAGTAAAACCTCAAAATAAATTATTTTCTCCTTGTGTATAATCGTCTCAGTAATCTCAAAACATTTATTTCTGTCGCCAACAGAATAATTTTTCCCTTTGACAGGGAGAGAAGCGAAGTTCATGGTCTGTAGAGGTACCATCCTTTTTGGGAAAAGGAAGTCCCAAAGGCATTTTCCTGAGTGATTAGAGTCACTCCTGGGTAGCTCAACTGCACTCAGGTGTCACCTCCTTCAGGGGCTGACCCACTACTGTGGTCATTAAGAACAGCTCAGCATTTGCATGATGCTGGGTTAAAACTTATCTTTGCAAAAGACTACATTATTAAAAAAACCCCTCACAGCCCAGCACCTGAAATTCCTGAAATTAGTTATGTAATGGGCTTTTTGATTTTTTAATTATTATTGTTTTTGACTGTGTGATTTACTGTACATAAATAAGGAGAAGGCGATCTCTTTTGCTAAGCTTCTTTGCTGCAGCAGTGGAAATCAGCTTGTATAATAATTGCCTTGTGCTTGGCTACTGGCTGTTTTCACATAGAAAACTGTTATAAAAACCTTCTTTTAAAACCACGTTGCCATAGTTTTAATATTATTGCCATATTTCCTATGATACTATTGGTAGTCTCTTGATCTTTGAGATCTTCAGCCTACTGAGGAAGATAGAGAGCAGAGGATGGAGCAAATTCAAGAGCTGAACATTTTCAAATGAAGGTCATCTGAAGATCCAAACCTCCATGACAGAGAATGGCTGCAGGAATGGGCAAGTGAGACTGCCACTGTCTCAGCTGTTTTCTCCAGCTCTGAAGGCATCCTGTGCATAAAATCTCTTTCTCTTGCTTTGCTCATGGCTTGGAATACCATATAATCACTGTCAGTGCTTGTCCCTTCACTGGAACTCATTTTGTGTCAGGTATCTTGAAATGAGAGTGAAAATGATATTCGTGAAACCCATCAATGCAATGGAACAGTTTTAGTGAGCAGGCAGACACTGCACATTTAGTATTCTCCCAAATCCACTTAATAACAATCCCTTGAATAACATGGTCTACTTCTGCAATTTATTAAAATCTGTGATTTGGGGGTAAGAAAAAAAAAGCAATATGTTTGAGCCTCAAAGGGTTTCAGCAGGGTTCAGTTTGTTTAAGTTGTCAAATGTTTATTAATTTCTTTCAGAAGAAAATCCTTATGCTTTGTTGCAGGAGGATATTTTATTAAGTTCAGACAAACTGAACTGGCTTTCAGCAAATAGCATTTGGCTCATGAACCAGGAGGAAATAGCTTGGTATGGTGTCATCATATTACAAAAGTGATATTGTGGCTAGAGGTCAGAAATTCTGGTGTTTGTTCATTTGTATTGAATATATTGAATTTGTGATGCATTATTTGAGTTCCTGTCAGTGCTTTTCTCAATCAGAATTTCACCCTAGTCCAGAAGGAAATGCAATCAGTGTGTGGTCTGTGCTCCTAGAAACAAAGGGCTGCTGAAATTGTTGATATCACCGTGGGTGGGTCCAGGACACGGGAGTTGCTGCGGGTGTGCTGAGCACAGGGCCAGCCCCTGCCTCTCCTGGGACCCTGCCTGGAGTCTCATAAAGGCAGGCAGCTGCTGCTCGCCTCCAAACGGGTGAGAGACACGACCTGTGGGCATTACAGATGTGTTCATCACCTTGGGAGAGCCTCTGGCACAGCCACTCAGGACAGGCTGTTTCTCCTCGTGCTTAGAATTTGGCTATAAAAACCTCAGACCTCCTTCCAGCTACAATGGTTAATGTGCCAGTTAACTTTTCCTCATCTTAGGCTGCTGAATTTCTTGATGCCTTCACTGCATGTCCCACTGAGGCCGTTTTGCTGCTGTTTCCCTCAGACACTGGCCAGCCTGGCTGTGTGGCCCTGGTGTGGCCCTGATGGGAGGGCTGAGGCTGCTGCATGTACAATAAATCAGTGGCTTTTCTGCCAATGACTCCTTCCAGGCCAAGGGGAGCATGGTTTGTAATTGCTTGCTGTGAAATAGTGCCACTAGCTCATCCCAGGAAGTGTTCAAGGCCGGGCTGGATGGGGCTCTGAGCAACCTGGTCCAGTGGAAGGTGTCCCTGCCCATGGCAGGGGGGTTGGAACTGGGTGATCTTTAAGGTCCCTTCCAATCCAGGCCATTCTGTGATTCTATGAAATTCAAATCAACTGCTCATCATCATAAGCGACCCAAAATTGTTCCTCCTCGTGTGGTGGAAAGGTCCCTGTGTCATGTCTCCCCCTGGATTTGCTGGCAGGGGTGAGAACATCTGTTTCTGCTTTCTGTTCCTAAGCACCAGTGTGTGATGAGAGAGGCTCAGCCAGTGGTGTTTGCATGCATTTATGGTTATCCCTTTATTAATGATAGAACAATGTCGTGGGCAGAGATGAACCAAGGGGAGTGAGGAGATAATTCTGGTTGGTTATAAAGAATATATAAACAGAATAATTCTGGTTGGTTATATTCTATTTTCTTATATAAATATTAATTATTTCACCAAGAATTGCAACTGATTTATCCACAGTTATCTACAATTTGTTAGATTTAATATTTTTAAACCATATTAGCAAAAGCACAAGTGAGGGAATCTCTGTGAAAACTGTGACCAATAGAAGATTAATTAGGATTCTGAATCTCTAGTGCTGGTATCTTAGGGCTCTTTGCTTCTCTGGATTAAATTGCATTAAACTCTTCATTGAAGAGAGCAGGGATCTTGGCATTGGAATCACGCCCACATCTGCACCTGGATTTTCCTATTAAAAGTGGATAGAGTAAAAAGAATGTTAAATCTTTTTATCCAACATTCGAGACATGCTAGACAGGACATCGAAAAGATGTTTTCTTTTTTAAGGTTTATAATTTTGAATGTTTACCTACCATGGATTTACTGTGGGTTTTTTTTCCTGTTTGTTTTGGAGTGTTTTGTGTGTTTTTTGATGCTTAGAACACATCCTTTATTACCAATTGCCTGTCTGGGATCCCAGGATGAATGTTTGTCTTGTATTTTTAATGAGGCTGAAGTTAACATGGGCATGTTTGTTTAGCAACAACATACTCAACTCTTTGCATGTCAAGGCGCCTTTGTTTGTGTACCACCATCATCAGCTCTTTCAGCAGGATCAGGGAATAAAGGTGGTAGTTAACTTCTGATGTGGACAGAAAATGAAGCATTGAACCTGAATCTCCTCTCATTCATACTGCTATAAAGTGTGAGTAACTCTAAGTCAGCTGAATTATATCAGAAAGAGGGAATTTGGCCAATGTAATTCACAGTCTTGCACAAACAAGATATTTGAGTCTGGTCTAAGGATCAGCTCTTGATTTTTGAACATTTAGCAGTAAGTCTTCAAGGAGTTACAATGACAGGGTACTTTAAAAAAATAAGAAAAAAACCCCTGAAAATAAAAAAGAAAATGTTCTCCAGCTTCCAGAAGGTATTGGAGGGAACATCATCCATTCTCTCTATTCAATAGCTTATTTCTCCCTAGGAAATTCAGTTTCTGAAAATAAATGAAGTGTTGTATCAAACCAATTGGCAACTCAGAAGGAGAGCTGTGGTTTGTGTCCCTGTGTGCTTGTATGACAGTCAGACCTTGTGGCTGTCTGCTTCAGTCTCAGGATGGAGAGTTGGGATGGGATGGCGATTTTGAGCTCTTTCACAGATTTCTCCCCTGTAAGCCTCAGTAACTCAGTCTGCTTTAATTTTCCATGTACAAAAACAGAGTTTGCCATGCCCTTCTTCCTGTCATGGTTCCTCAGGGGCTGGTCAAGGAAAGTGATGCTTCCACTGCTACCTAATCTGGCAGCATCCAGGGTAGGAACTGCCTAGCCCTTGGCTTGCATTATGTCTGGTGCACTGGCTCTTGATTTCACCTGGGGCTTTGGAGCACTGCCTTGAACTTGATGAGGTTAATGTGTTATCCATAACTCAGCAGAGCCTGAGCACCCTCCAGCCCTGGCCAGCAGCACTGGGGAGCCCCCTTGCGTGTTCCAGCGCACATTTCTGGATGCTGCATGCTTCTGAAAAATGTTGTTTCTGTGACAGAAAGACCCTCAGATTTTCTTTTAAAACATTAATATTAAGCCAGCATTTCTGAGACACTTGCCTGAGTAGTGGTTATGTGGTAGTTGCTGATATTTGAATGTTACAGTGTTTTTCTGAGAGCTGTCTTCATTCTTCTGCAGAAGTAGCTGGATGAATGTCCTGCTTTCTCACTGCACAGCTATGTATCCCTCCATAAAACTGCAAGGGGAAAGAGCTCTGGCAGCTCCATATCTGCTGATGCTTTGCAGCTGCTGCAGACTGTTCTTCCTCAAGTGCTGCCACAGAATCAGGACAGCCTGGGAGACGTGGGGTGTGAGAGCAGAGAGTTGAAACTCCTGCACTACACGGTGTTCAATAATGTCTCTTTTCTCTCTAGATTTATGTGTTTCAAGCAGAACCCATGGATTTGTGTTGCCGTGCAGGGCAGTGTCAAGAAGCTGCGTGGTGCTGAGAGCATCAAGCGACCTGCACAGCAGAGAGCAGGGACAGGGCCTCCAGCTGACTGCTGCTGAATATTAAATATGGGTTTGCTGGATTGCAGGAAGTTTGCAGCTTCCTTTGTGGATAAAGGTTAGACAGAGGCTTCCAGAACTTGTAAAATGATTCAAAATAATTTCAGCCCAAGCAGGGACAGATATGAGATGAAAGCCTCCAAGGTGTCTGTACAGCCAAGGTTCCTCTCGGAGCTGGAGGAGGCAACTCTGGGTGCCAGTGCCTCACCTGGCAGCAGTGCCCACAGAGCCACTAAGCCCTGGGCCAGTGCCAGCAGTGTCCTCTGCAGGACTCCAGATGATTGTAGAAATGGTTTTACCCTCAGAAAACATCTCTGTTTTTGCATCTCATTGGTGAGTTCTGCCTTCTCTTGTAGCCATGCTTTTGTTCACAGTGCAGTGAAAAGACACGAACAAAGACGAGTGTTCCCAGCTGCTTCTGGCCTCCTTCATGTTTCATTTCCTGCTGCTCTTCATTCTGCTGCTCCACAGCAGAGCGTGCTGACTCCCTCTCCTGTCTGGGGAGATGCACACTCACACCCGAGCACACCCTGATCCTGACCCCAGTCCCACAGCAGAGATGGCAATGGGGCTTGGTCTCTGGACTGTGCTCCCAGCCAGGCCTGCTCAGCAAAGCACAGAGAACGCCATGCCTGTGCTGATCACCTTGGCATAGGACAAGGGGCAATGGCTTTAAACTGAAACAGAGTGGGTTTAGATCACACATTGAGAAATAATTCTTTACTACGAGGTGGTGGAGCAGGCTGCCCAGAGAAGCTGTAGGCAAGGCCAGGCTGGGTGGGGCTCTGAACAACCAGGCCTGGTGGGAGGTGTCCCTGCCCATGGCAGGGGGTTGGAACGAGTTACCTTTAAGGTCCATTTCAACCCAAACCGTTCTGAGATTCTGTGATTCTGTGACTCTATGATCATATATTTGCACTTGCGAACAGAGTAGGTGAAGTAAGAAAAACATTTGAATTTGGGGCCACTTTGCCATCTCCCTGAAAATACTTCTCAAAGGCGTGAATAACTCTGTAAACACACAGCAGTGGAAAGCCTGCACTAAGATTTAAACCACTCAGATCTCAACATCACAATGAATTAAAGCCAAAAAAACCATGCTGTGCATTTAATTAAACAAGGTCTATTTCAAGGAAAGCTTTGATTTTTTTCTCTATGGCTTTTTCTCCATTTTGTTTAAATACACTCTGGCCATATTCTGCCTCTGACTGCTACAGTCTGATGCTCTCTTTGGAAAGACTTTTGATGGTCTTGGAAGAATTTGTATATTTCTACTTCTAATTCTACAACTCAATACATTTTTTAATTTCTGATTCACTTAGGTCTGGCTCTAATCCAACCTGAACATCTCTAGGCCTCAGGAATGACATTTAATTTCTAAAGCATTTTGCCAAGCTTGGCAAGGTAAGAAAAATGAAGCCCTCATTAAAAACAGGAAGGCAACATGTTGTTTGGTTTGTAGTTTAATATTATTGTTTCCTAACAGCTTCTCAAGGAGTGGCTTTGGTCTTGTACAACAAAAGCACTCCTGCTTCAAGGCATAGTGAAGCTTTTAAAGGAATAAAGCACAAATTGATATTTACAGCAAGCTGGAAGTCCCCAGACCCTACACAGAATATGTGTCCATAATTTACTCAACTAATGTGAGTTTTTCAGGGTGGTCAAGAAATTCACTTTTCACTCTCAGCTGTCCATCAAGGCATAGAAAGAGCAGAAAGTCTCAATAAAAACAAAATAAAATAAAAAAAGGTTAAAAAAAGTAAAAAAAAAAAAGTAAAATGATAAAAGACTGAAACATGAAGAAAAAATGTATATGGCAGAAATGAAACCCTACATTCATTATCTTGGAATGCCCTTTTTACCCCTGTGCCTGGTTTGTTGGGTACCTGCCCCAGAATCACCTGCATTCATCATCAATAGCAGTTAGGTGGTCATGGGAATTCTGGCTTGTCATTCATTATGTTACATAAAACAGACTCTTTGCTATGTCTCCTGCTGCTCATTGATGGGGTCATTTATGAACACTTCTCTCATTTGTTCTTTTCTTTGGAGATAAAATACAGTGCTTGTCAATGTTGCAGCTAGAACAGTAAGCACACAATTATGCAGTTTTATGTCTTAAAGTGACACCATTCTGCTCTGAGGAATGTGGCTGCATAGCACAGCCAGTGTTACAGCTGTGATAATTTATTGTTTGAATGATCTGTAGAATGAATGATCTGCTGAAGCCCAGCTCAGGAAGGTTCCTTCCCAGCCTGCAGAATTCATCCTTCTTGCTGGTGCTGCACCACACTGGGTTAGTATAAATAATTTTCTCATGCTAAAAGCAAGGTTATGTCAGCTCCCTGATGGAATGTGGTGCACATTTTATAAGTGTGTGCCTAAAAAATTAGTTGATGGGGAGTTTTATTCTGGAAGGGGACAGGCTGTTGAAATATTTTAGATGCTTAAACAGGGAGATTCCTTGAGAGATTTTTGAGCCACTCCTGGGACCTGTGATAACAAGGTCCAGCATTCAGAGGTCTGGTTGTCTTGTTGTTTTCCCTGAGTCTCAGAGAGCCCCTTGGGGGTAGCACTGAAATAATTCTTTACCACACTGGGAATTTTCTGCTACCTGCCAGACAAGCAAGTCAGCTTTGAGCAGAAGTCACTGACTTCTGGGTTGGAGAAGCCTGAGGTTGTTACACAGGGAGAAGTTTCTGTTGTTATTCAGTATTTCACTGACAATGTAAACCCAGAAACCTGATTTCATGGACTTTATTTCACAAAGTAGCCAGTGCAAATATTATCAAGAAAATGATGCTGCCAGACTTGCAGATGGGAGCCTGTGGGATTCCATGGGGCCCATATGGCCAGAAATCCTGGCCAAAAACTCTGCCAGAGAGACACGGAAGCCCACTGCAGACATGGATGACTCTTTCTCCATGCATAGCCCTGTTTTCTGGCCATCACTGGTGCTAAATAGGGCTCTGAGAGTCACCTGGAGTGCTTTGCTAGGATGTACTGGAGACCACCACAAGAAACTGCAGTGGTATCTGACCTGGTGGCACAGATTGCAGCCAGAGTTAGGCCCTGTTTGCCAGTGCCATTCCATCTGTTTCCCCATTCACCACCACCACAGCTTGTTCTGACAAATCCTCCACTTGTGGTGCTTCAGCACTTGACAGTGAAGTGGCATTTCATTAACTCCACTCCTTTTCAGAGCACTCTCCTCAGTGACACTGACATGCTGTAGTGCTACTACAGAACTATTTTAACTACATTACTTTAGGTAATTTACTCTGCTAATCATCTTCAGCTACTTTCTATTATTCAAATGTGTATGGTTTAATGGATGACAGCAGGCAATAAATTCTGCCTTGCTATTGGTATCAAAACAACCACCTAAGAATTCAGTCTATACTTCAGCTGCTGCTGCAGTGCTGAAAAGCACACAGAGAAATCAGATCACTACAACTCAGCCTGATGCCATGAAACTCAACTTTTTCAATCCATTTCTCAGCAAATCACTATATAATTACCTGAAATGGGCAATCTTTTGTGAACATTTCATAGAAAATGTAGTAAAGTAGAGCAAATTTCAGACATTTTATTTTTTTGTTGGAAAATATTTATTGTAAATATTACCAACTTAATGACAGCAGATGGTCTTACCCATTTAGCTGCATAATCCCGATGCCAATAGTCTCTCTCCCAGAGAGCAACTTTCTTCTCTGTGTGAGCAGGATTAGTGCAGGGTGTTATTCTTCCAATAGTATCAGTATGGTACCTTCAAATTTGACAGACCATGAAGAGAGACAGTGAGACTTTGTATTACAACAGATCAGTGACACAAACTCAGGAGTGTTAGTGATGGGCAGGGATTTTGGCATTCCCAGCTTGTGAGCAGGGTGAATGCTGTGAGACAAAAATCTGTCCAGCTGTGTATCTAACCACATGGCCAGTATTTCTGCAGTTCAACTATATGTGCAAATTGTATTTCTGGTGCCTAAAATTCCTATTCAAATGGATTTTTTTTTTTTAATAAAAGAAGTTAAGAACAAAGACATTCAAATATACAAGTGTGATAATGCACATGCATCCCTAGGAAGAACATCTTTTCTCTGCAAAGAGAAAAACCCCAACTTTTAATTAGATTAAAGCCTTCAAGAAGAATGTTTCTACACAAATGGTGGGGAGAGAGGCAGCTGTTATATTCAGTTTACAACTCTTTCCTAAGAATGGATTGTGATAAAGACAGGAAACTGGTGCTGGCATTATGAGTAGGATTATTTGTTCCTTGCTGATGGCCATTAACATTGTCAGCAATTTACATACAGTCAAAACCTCAGCTGCCTCCCCTGCTGAGATTACAACCTGGATCCATCATTGGCAGCACACCTCAGACTCTACACAGTAAATTCAACATCACAGTAGATAAACTCCCAAAGAGTTAAGTGCTTTAGTTAGGATTTTATCTGTAGCATGTGTTAGCCTTTTTTACTAGAGCAGGTGCATTTTAGTGTAAACAAGCAGACTTGAAACTGGACTGTGAGAGGCAATACCTTAGAAACAACCTCCAAGTGGACTTGTTTTCCCTTCTGCAGACAGCTCAAACCAGATAAAGGAATAAAAAACCCCAAAAGAAAACAGAAATTAATGACAGCAGAAGAAATTTGAAAAGGCTGCAGTTTCAACTTGGGAGTTTAAATAATGTCTTGTTTTCTCTTAATTAGTTGAACATTCATGGCTGGAAATGACCTAGAATGGGATGGAAAATGCTGGAGTATGGAATGCAAACACAGATTTTCCTTCTCTGCCCTGGGTTAGTGACTCCATGAAGCCTTTCACTGCCCATCTGGGAATGAGATGAGCATGTTGGCTGGGTCAGCAGCTGTGTCTGTGCAGCCTGGGGCTGTGGCTGGGGTCTCCCAGCACCCACTCACCCATCCTGGCAGGGGCTGGAGGAAGGGGGTGCAGCCATGGATGGACACACACCACACTGCCCACCCTTGCACCCCACCTGTCCAAAGGCTCTTTCTTCCCTGCTCTCTTACATTTTATTGTTATTGGCCTAACACCTCACTCCCATCAGAGTTCTGCATGAGAGATATGGACCATTATGTCCCAGGTGAGGACTTTAATCTTCTGTCCCTGCTGCTGTCAACAGTGCAGTCAAGGCTCTGTTCTTATTGCTTTGCTACCTTCACTTATCTTATGGCATCTCTACCCCCATCACCCTTTTTATTTCCTATATCTTCTTCAACTCCATTTCAAGTTTTAATACCATTCAAGGAATGGCCTACTTAACCTGTGGTGTGGGTCACCTACCCTGTATAGCATTTCTTTTGTACTATCATGACATCCACATATAAAGCCAACCTCACCTCAGTGCCTGTCTGTAAGTTTGAACTACCATTTTTTTTTGGGGGGGGGGGAGGAGGGTAATATTATTTAGGTTGAAGTATATTTCACTTTTAAAATTTTTCCTTTCATTAACGGACCTTCATAAAGGCAGGAGAATGTCTTTGATACTCATCCACCCCCTTTTCTAACCAGTGTTGGAGCTGCCTTTTAAAAATCATTTCGGAATAGGCATGAGCTCAGGAAAACTAATATATTTTTTAATCTCAAATAATCTTTTATTGTGGAAACCAGCTGGCCTTTGCAGCATCATATCAGTTATACCTTCATAAAACTCTGCAGCCACTCTAGAGAGATTTGAATGTGTAATCCATTTTTCATAGCCTAACAGAGATAATCAAAACAAATTAGGCACACAGGTAATTTAAATTCTTATAGAATATATGACCTTATTTCTAAAAAAACCAAACCAAAATAGTCAGAACGACATCCTCAAACTTAGTAAAACCCAGACAACTAGGTCTGGATTTTCCTAAAAATTGCATATCCCAGATGAGTAGCATTTTCCTATCTTTAAGTTCGAGCACATAAATGCTTTCCAAAATCTCTCTTGGCTCCTCTCCCTGCCCCAGCAATGTTTATGCTTTCAAGTTTTCTGTTTAGCACCTAAATCTGAAATGCCTTGTTTCTGAGTGCAGCTGTGCTGGTACAACAGCCGCTGCCAGCACCCCAGGAAAAAAGGTTGCCATTGAAATACTTGTGCTTGGCTTTTCGGAGCTATCTTTAACTGCACTGCTGCCAGTGTTTATCCAAAAGGACACTCCGTTTCCTGCTATGAGGAGGAATTTCTGCAGACTCCAGCAGGCAGCTTTGCTCCCCAGAGATCGGCCTGTCAGAAACATCTTGCCCATGCCAGCAGCTCATGGAGGCTCTGGTGTCCCCCAGGCTGGTGCCTATTCTCAGGTGTCAGCATGTGCAGGGATTTCCTATGGGAAGTTCTTGCAGTGTGAAGGAGACCCTGGTACTGCAAACAGCTGTTTGCTTTTGTTCAGGAGCACCTGCTGGTAGAAAGGTCTTGTGGAGACATTTAGGAACTGGAGAGGACACTGCCTTGAACGCTGGCCCTGCCCCTCCACCCTCAGCACTGGCTTCATGTCTGCTTGCAGGAAGATAATGCTAAATTCCTTCCGTTTCTCTGGGTGTGAAGGACTGGCTTTAGACAGGAGGACTGGAGCACTTCATACTTCATGAGAAACGGTGGTGGGCACTGTGTTGAGGAGGATGTCTGACAGCAGTGGTGCAAGGTGCAGGAAATGTGCTCTAGTGTGAGATCTCCCATTCACTTTGTTTTGTGAGATGGGACAAAATGAGAGAGGGATTAAAATAACCATTTCATGAATTCATTACTCTAGGTGGAATGAAGAAAAGAAAGTATACAACTACTTCCTGCAGATCTTGCAGAATGTCTTGTGATAACTCAGTATTAATTGCCCCAATATGTGTCAAGGTAAACAGCAAATGCAGAACTCTGCAACCACTGGGCAGTAATGGAGGTGAGACAACTTTTACACATTCAGATGTGTTGCCAAAGTCCTATGGTTTTACTTCCCTAATCATGGATACAGTTTTGAATGCAGGAGGCCCTGTACTGTGTGATGGAAGCAGTTGTACATCAGAAGGCAATATTCACTGCTCTCCACAGCAAAGCTGAAGTGCTGTGTGCTCCCAGCCCAGAGCCCTTTTTTACAGCCTTTGTCAGAAGCAAACCAGCTGGTGCTTCTGCTGCTAGCCCAAACTGTGACATTAACAAGTGAACTGCTGGTTACTACTTCGGCTGTAACAGCACAGAGGTTTTCAAAGCAACAGTAAAGTTATTTGAGAAGTAAAGCAGAAAACTGGCAGCAAACCCCAAAGGGGCACCATCACTTGGAAGTTTACACTCGCCCTGCTCCTGGCTATGTTGTGTTTGTAGTCACTTTCGTTTTAGCCCTGTTTTGAAAGGCTGAGTATGTGATTATTGCAGCCTGCCCACAGCAGCACAGGATATAAATGTATAGATGAGTTTGTGGCATTTTTCTCCTTGGTTCTGCTGTGTTTTGGTTGGTTCATGTGGCAGTATTGTTGATATTTAAAAGAACTGGCATGTGCCCAGCAGCTGCTGCTCTCCTGTACACCAAACTAACAACTCCTTAGTGTTGGCAAGCTCACAGGCAGCACTGGTTTGGGAAATGCAATAAAAGAAATACTCTAACATACACAGTCTGCTGTTCTCCTGACTTCAAAGGGAGCTGGAAGCTCAGCTCAACCATGCACAACTCTGCTATACTTCCACATCACTCCTGAAAAAGCAGGACAAGTATCATGCCAGTGGGAGTGTATCTCTTTGGAGACAGCAAGAAGAAGGAATGAAAGCCAGGACCTGATTATGAGAAAGTTGTACAGGGCTGGCAAGGCTCTAACACTGCTTTCAGTTTTGACTTTTCCAGCTTCAAATATCTCTGAGGATTGATCGCCCTGGTATGTTCAGGAAAAAAAGTCTGTAATTCATTCACTGTTAGCTAAATTATTTCTGGAAATTAATTAAAGAATATTTTAAAAATATTCTGTAATATTATGATGGACTTTTATTTGCGTAAAAGAGTTGAAGCAATCTGGTGAGAGATGGAGTAGAATTCTGCATTGCTTTTCTTTACCCTGAGCAAAGCATTGTTGGCAGTTGTCCACAAATTCATATTACTTCTAATGACACGGCAGTTTTCACACTGGGGAAGAATAAATCAAGTAGTTGCATACTAAGGACCCTACTTTTATAAGCATCTTAATCTCCTTCTTTCCCCCCTGAATTTCATGCTTTGAAACACAGCTCCCAGGTTTTGCTTTTAGTGGCTGTCTGAACTGGCATTCCTACAACTCAGACTGGTTTTAGGATACATAGTGTTACTCAGGATCTGCTGTACTTTCTAATAAATAGAAATTTGATTCAACTTCTTCTTTAATATACACTTCACACACTGTAGAGCTTAAATTCACTTTCCTTTCCAAGTCTGTTTCAATGAGCAGAGAAATGAACAATAATATTGTGTTGAATTTAGCTCAGCATTTTTCCTCAGGCTGGCTGTCTCCTTCACTTCATCCAGAAAGGGCTGTACTATGTATTACCTTGCTGTGGACAGCTATACTGGTCTGCCTTAAATCTAGGAAGGCTCAGTGAGCTGGAAGAAAATACTTAATATTCCTTTATATCAGCACATGCCAAGGGGGTAATTTTTTTTCTGTGATGTAGCACAGAAATATGGCGGTTAATCTACAGGTTTTTATCTCAGCTGAAGGCCTCTTAAAAATGACACTCTTATCTGTTATCTGTCAAAGAGTATCAGAGGCCATATCCAAAGTAAGCAGATTTCTGGGGTTTGCCTTCTTTCTGTCCAGAAGTGATCCAGGGATTGAGGACGTGCCAGACAATACATAAGTTTTCAAAAATGTGCTGTTTTTATATATGCATACAGACATATAAAATGCAAACATAGTGTGTATATGTTATGTAGTTGTTACATAAACAAGTATGAAAAATCCAGATATGACAGCATTTCCTTTTTTTCTTTTTCAGCTGTAAATAAATGCAGTCCTACAATTCTTCTGAATATATATTTATTTTTATCTTTGTTCTGGAGAACACTTTTTTCCCCCACTATATATTTCTTTCTCCCAATAGAAGCAGAATTTTTTTTCATTTGTCCAGCCATTGTCTGGTACAGTAATATGACTCATCCCCCAAATCCTGGGATATAGAGTAAATCATCTGCAATCCACATTTACAGCCATTCATTCTCAATAACATACTTCCAAAGAGAGCTAATCCTTTATATTTTTTTTTCAGGAGAAAGTGAGTGTTTTCCTTTGGAAATGTCTTCACTGGTCATTGAATGCCTTTCCTGTTCACTTTTGAAAGAACACAATTAAGTATCTGATTAGATCTGTCAGCACAGTCAAGAGAGCAGGAAGTCATGGCCAGGCAGAAATACCTTTCTACAGCAGCAACGACTCATTTACTCCAGGGATCCATCAGCCACGCGGTGCTGCTATAACAATGAACCCAAACAAATGTTGAATGATATTTTAAATATTCTTTAATTGATGGTACTTTACTTTTTCCTCAAAAGGAAAAAAATAATGTGTGCCAGCTGGGATAGTTGGGATGCTTTCCTCTGTCTGTGGGGTTGGCTTCAGCTAGAGCAGCTCAAGGAACAGTTTGCTGGCCTGGACAAATGCTCACTCCTGGCTTTTCCCCACTCCCACCCAGCTGATCTCTCAGTACATCCTTAAATGGTGACAATGGATGTCCAAGGATTGTGCCATGGGATCCTGTGTGCTGCACTGCTCCCTTAGCTCGGTGCCAGGATTTAGGACTGAGCCAAAAGGAGTGGCTTGGTTCTGGCTGACTCCCTTGGTTTCCATACCAGTCAGTTTGTCCCATCCCTTCCTCACCAGGCCAACGACAACATGCACAACCACATTATAAAGTTTGTTAAAGCTGTAAAAAATAGATGTCCATTACATAACCCAAAGGGTAAACCACCAAGTGCTTAGAAGTCTTCATTTAAGTATTCAATTCTCTCACATTATATTTATTTAACTTTTGAAAGAATGTTTTATTTTGCTGGTATTTGTGACCTCTGTACATTGAAACCCATGGTAACTTTATTGCTTTGCCACCTTTTACCACAGTGGTGAGTGTTTTTCTGGGTGTTGCTGGGTATTTGTATATGTTATCCTTCATGCATATATAGGTTTAAATCACAGTATATATGGGTTTGAGGTCTCTTCAGTGTGTGACATGGAGGAATTGGCCTATAGTAAGGTACTTTTTAAAAGTGCTGATCATCCCCATGGTTTGTTAAGCACTCTTCAGACAAATATGCAGACACTAAACAGATTCCTGCATCTTCCTCAGACAAATGTTGCAGCTGTTTGGAAACACACAGCAGCTGTATGTGATCTTTGAGAACAGGAAGTGCAGGATGCCTTTTCTTTTGACTTTTCAGGGCATTTAAGGCAGGCTGCATTAAATTACACATGTTGTGCTGTCATCATTACTAATCTTGCCTGCCCAGAAATGCTCGGAGCCTTTGTTGATGGAAAAGTCAGCAGCCTTTGCTAATTTCAGAGGCTGCGACATGAGCAACCTTCAGGCTCTCTTGCTTTAGTGATGCTAAAGAGCTGTTCACCCCCTATAGTCCTTTGGTAGTTCACCTATATCAGAGCTTAACTGGGCAAGTATGAAACTCACATAAAAACCCTACACCTGTTGGAATGCTCAAATTTCCATCAAAAAAGGGTATCTGGGCATCTTAATTTCTCCTGTACACTGGCCATATTAGTCACACTCAAGTCCAGAGAGTATCCTGCTGGTCAGTGGTTTCTCCTATTTCCCACCCAGCAGAAGTCCTACCAGCTCGTGTGTCATTGTATTTTTCTCCACAGCTCCATAAGTATTTAATATTGGGAAAAGTGCAGCAACTTCAAGAGAAGAGTGTTTCCTTGCAGGTAACCTTGTGGTACCCATTCTTCTGCAGAAGCTGCTCCACTTTTCCCAATATAGTCAGATTAGTGCTGCACAATCCACACTAAGGTGTTTCAGCAGCCAAGCTCTTGCACAAATTCACAAGCTGAAGTCATTCCTCTGGGAAGTAGGAAATAACAGTCCAAACAACTGTGCCCATTATGGATCTAGAGCCTCTTTCTTTCACATTATTTCCATATCAATGACAAACTGTGTTGTGAGCAACAAGCTTGTTGTGCTTGAGTAAATGGAGCATAGTGGATTTTGATGAGTTAATTATTTTAGGGAGACAAATATGCAACATCATCAGCTTTAGATAGTTCAAGAGACAAGGGAATTAACAGGATGCCTTATGAGGTGAATTAATGTACCCATCAGAAATTTTTTTTGCCTTTATTATAGTGTGTGTGCAGATTTTCAGGACTTTGGTGATATCTAGATCTATTAATCAAACCCAAATTCACTCAAGGTGAGAAAAAGGGGAAAAGTAAAAGCCATTTCTGATTTGATATTAGTCACAAGTTCAATGCTAAGGTCTGGTAATTATTTGAATAGGACCTCCTTTTGCTAGCTAGTCAGGAGACATTGAATTTTATTAAATGGGATTACTGGGTCATGACATCCACTGTATTGTGAATAGTACTTGATCAAGGAGAATACAATGAAATAACCTTCAGACAAGGTTGTCAACACACAAAGACATCTTAAATGAAAACCACTTTACTATGAAGCAAATCCAACAAACTTCAGGAAAAATTTCCTTTGTCTGCAAAAGGAAGAGACTTAACCGTAGACTTACAGAACTGCAGACTTCCAGATCAGATTCAGAACTAAGAAAAAGGCTTCCATTTTGTATACATCAAATAGCTGCTCCACATGGGCTCAATGCAGCGAGCAGTCTGGAGGTGGGCTCTGCCTGCAAGCCTGAATAGACAGCCAGCTTTGATGCCCAACTCCCAATGGGGTTTTTCTAAGGAAACCAGGGGTTGTATTTCCTGCCTTCTCTGCCAAACCTGGGGTTGTCACTCCTTGCTCTGCAGACCACCATTGTATGTAAAGAAAGCAGGTAAAGGGATGAATAACCTTTTGCAGAAAGAGTATATTTTTCCCTGCCAAAAATGTCTGCTCTGTTGGACTGAACTACTTCATCTTCAGGAAACACTGGTAACAATCAGTGGATGATTTCATAAGTGTTAAGGAGAAGACCAAGTTGAAAGTAATTTACTATGAGATCACAAATTCAGTTATGGGTGATAAACTGCACCAAGTGCCCAAAATGGCTGTCACATAACCCAAGCCACCCTTTAATCCAAATTTATTCATGTTCCTGAGTATTCCTAAAGAAATTGCCCAGTGCTGGCTCACCATTTCCATCCAGCAAACAGCGTGAGCACATTCGTGAAACATGAGAACAATTCCTGTTGCCTCCTCCAATCCTCTACAGCAGCTGTTTGTGGCACAGTTGGGTACCAGGGCTGGGCCTTCTTTCTGCATCTACAGATGGGGGTATCTCACTACCTGAGAGCAGGAAAAGGCTGGCATTGTGTCAGCTGAAGATCTGTGGACCATCTACCAACCCTCTGACCATATCTCAGTACAAGCCATCTGGCATTAGATTAAGCCATAAAGGTGTATATTTTTGATACACTGCTGACACTGAGGCAGAAGTGCTCAGGACAGGCATGATTTTCATTACCCAATGCATTACCTCAGGCAGCAATCAAATTTTGCTATGGCTGCAATTTGGGAGCAATGCAAAGTGGATTGCTACAGAGGTGGTGCTGCAGGAGGGAGGCTGCATCACAAAGAAAATTGCAACATGAGTCATGAGAAAAGATTAGATAATGAAATTTAATCACCTTCCAACAGTTGCGTGCAGCATGGTATGGCTGACTATTGGATGTCATTGCTCAGGGCAGGGTGTCAAAAGGGTACATTTCAGCCATGGGTGTCACTGATGAACCCAGAACCCAAAAGTTCACAGGATATTCTGAGCATGTATGAGAAGAAATAATTTGAAACTGCATAAAATGGACAGTAATGAGTTGATGAGCAGGGAAAATACCTTAGGAAATGTTAAAGGCCTTTTGCAAAGACTCATTAACAGTTCTGCTCAGGCACAATAGAGAAGAGAGTGAAGTGTGTGTCAGGAAGATTGAAATGAGTCACCCAGATAAAACACTGCTATGACCTAAAGCCCCACTTGGTTGCTTTTAATGGCAAAATACTCAGTGTAATTATTTTTTCCTCTCTATGGTAGTTCTGTACATGGAAATTGATAAGGATGATGGTGAATACTTTTTCACTGTAATAGAAAAAGGAACAATGTCATTAATGCAGTTATCACTCTGTGTGTGTGTGTGTGTGTGCGTGTGTGTGTAGACCGGAGCTGTTTTATTACTTGTGGTTAGCTTTTTTTTTGTAAGATCATATGAAGTCATCCAAGGGTTCTTGAAAAGTAAAGAAAACAAAGCAAAGCCCTAACCAAACAAAGCACTCAGGTGAAGTGGATGTTCAGTGTGCCTGGACTGGTCACATTTAACTTCAAACATCTGGTCATCAGCGTAAAGACCAGTATCAATTAAGACATCTATTTCTATCTGTCACTTCTTTACTTTTCCTCCATGCAGCCTCAGGGCAAACCCTGAGAAAAATGCATAACAGACAGGGCTCTCAAACCTGTGCAATTGCAGCTTTGCTTATTCGTGCAAAGATCTAGGAGCTAAGAAGGAAACCCTTTTGTAAGTGGAAGACATAATGTCAAACACAGCTGTTCCTTGTCCTTTTTTAGTGTGCAGTAAGTCTCAATTTGGCATGAATGTAGTTATTTCATTAGCAACTCAGAAGGTGAAATCGCTCTTTCAAAGCCGAGCCTTTAAAATGAAAACATTTCAGTTCACTGCAGCCCAGAAGGCATCAAGGCAATAGTGAAGCTCTCTGTGTGACAACCTTCCTCCTCCATGGTGCCTTGGAAATTCTGAAACCAGTTCTGTGAAGAACAGTCACTCAGCCTGGTTATAAAATCCATTGCAGAGAAATGCTAATGGCTGGTAATGTGGAGGAACAAAAAGAGAAAAGGCCAATTCATTTCTATGAGACACAGCAATGGATCATGGCGTGACACACTATTGGGACTGCAAAGAAATGAGCTCCTCTTGGTTCTCATGGATTCAGTGATTATTTATGACTGCTAACATCCATCACCCAAAGGGCAGGCTAGTGGTGCTGATGCTGCATCATTACTGTGCCTATTGGAAACACACAGGAGTGGAGTGAAGAGCTGTCTGACAGCAGATTCACACACTGGCTCCTTGGACTGACTCTTCTACCATGGCCTGGAAAAGCATTGCATAAGAAAATCATTGCTCATGGCTTTAAACCTTTAGAGGGAGAGCTGTGATAGGTGAGAAACAGCTCTGCTTGGCTCTACACAATACTGGGAAATAGTGACATCAAGAGAATAATGCTCTGCATAGCCCACATTTCTTTCCCTGCATGTCACCTGGCCCCTTTTCCAGAGTACATGCATATAGAAGGACCATGCCAGGGCTGGCAGAGGACAGACTAAGAGAGGTAAATCTTCAGAGAAGAGACAGGATTTGGCCCAGAAGTTAGCTCTGCCTTGCTCAGAATCACTACCCAAATGCTCTGTGACACCTTTACACAGGAGGTAAAACCAAAACCAAACCTATTTTTTCACTTTTAAAATTTAATTGCAAGCACCCTTTAAATACATGGCCACAGATTTAGGGTGGAGGCCACAGCATGTGTAATTCAGTGTAATTTTAGGGAGGACAGAGAAGAGACAGTTTACTGTGGCCAAAGAGTTAGGTCTTAGTAATGAATGTTGGGAATTGAAAGGGAACAAACCTTTTAAAGAACAAACCAGTTAAAAGAAATAACCCTACATCAACACTGCCAAATTAAAATACTTATTAGTAGCATTGAAATAACCTCATAACCACTTACATCAAGTTAAAACAACTTCCCTCCTCTACAGCAGCAGTTTATCTGCCCTTTCTGTTATGGCTGTTCTTGCTGTGTGCTCCCTGTCACTGGGGACTAGGATACAGCGAGTGGAAAGACGATGGCTCGGCAAAAATGACTCAGTCAGTGCTCATTTGTAAACTGACAATTGTGTACTGGAAAACATGAAGAGCAAACCGAGTTTGCTTTGTAAACAGTGGGAAACACCAGCAATATCTGGTGTAACTGTTATGTAACACCCGAGTGAGAGACTGATTTCTGGGCGACGCCTGCGATGCCATAACAAACACTGAAAAACAGAATGACAAAGAGAAAAGGCAATGTGAGTAAGAGGATAAACAAGTAAAGCCCTAAACCACTTGAGATTTCAGAGGCCACTGTAACAACTTACTGAAGAGATTATTAGTAGGTATTGAACCCAAGAAACACAAGAAGCAAGCATCATGTACCAAGAAAAACAATTCACCATGCTCCTTGGTATGGGTTCCTCTGTATGAGGGCTTTAGTTGACTCTTAAACATGGGCCAGCTGTTAGGATAAATCAGAGCTGCCTCACTGCCTCTGTGCCCTGCCTGCCTCCCACAGGGCACAGACACGAAGAAATCCTGCACATCTGCTCTGGCTGGTCTCTCCCTGCTCCTGTCACCCAACTGCTCTGTGTCCCTCTTAGCGGTGTGAAATGCAGCTGACTCTGACTTGGGCTAGGGCTCTTGGCTGTTAAACCCAACAAAACAGAAGCTTAAAAAGAAGGGAAGGAGCTGAACATTTCTATCTATAACAGGATTGGGAAAGTTTGTGGCAGGGGTTACTTGGAAAGGCTCAGACCTGGGTGAGCATGAGCACCCAGCATCCACAGGGCTGCTGTTTCCCAGAAGGAATACTGGGAGTGCTCCCTCTTCAGTGCTCTCTTTTGCTTACAATAAAAATAAATAAAAGTGATAATATTGAGCAGAGATTTTTGTGGAGTGACCATGAGCAATCAGCAGCGATATGGTGCCTCTTGCATTTCAGAGCCTACTGTGTAACCTCACACCTGGTGTGTGTCACATTCCCTTCAGGGATAAGGTATTCTCATGTGCTACAAAGATGGTTAGGTTAAGTTGAAGGTTTCCTTTCATATTGTGGTGTGCTTTCTATGTAGTTTTACCCTGTTTTGTATTTTTCCTCACATGCTACAATTATCTGCACAGCTAAACTCCAAGAGTGGTGGATCAGCTAAAGGTACATCTGAAATGATTCCAATAGGGGAGATAAAATGTCTAGATCTGCACAATATTAGTGGTGTCAGTCAAAACCAGCCAATGTCTGAAGCATGTGCAATGAGTGGCCTTTTCTGTTTTGTCTCTCAAATAGAATGAGGCTCTATTTCTGTCCTGCCCAGCTCAAAAGAAAAAAAAGTTAAACTTTAAGTAAAGCAGAAATGAATTGCTGCTGAGCTGCTGCATTGCAGATTAATCCATGGTTCAATGAAGTGGCTGAACAGTGTTAACACTGTCTGAAAAGTAAAGCAAGAGAGGTATAAAAAAACCATCTCAGCTTTTATTTTCTTTGAAAATCTTTTAACATTTCAGGCCTAAACTTTATCTGTTAAAGATGACCACAACCAGAGTTGAAATTTTGGGGTTGTTTAACATAGGTGCAGTAAAATAATAATTGGAAAGTATGTGGACAGCAGCAACATCTACCCACAGGGGTCCCTCTGGCCACATGGCGTTTGGGCTGTGAGAAGAAGTAAATTGCAGCCTTTGCCATGAAACTGGATTTTTATTTGAATAGAGACAGTTCCATACATCTGATCTGCTAGGGAATGAGTACATGGCCATACGATTTTCTCTGAGTGAAGCTTTGTATTGAGAATCTTTCTATGACAAAAAGAGCCTCTTTGATTTGACCTTTCTACCTCTTGCAAAAGAAAATCCCTTTAGAATTTCTAGGACTATCTTTAACCCCAGTACTCCCTTAAGTACTTTCTGGAATGATTTCTTCTAGAAACCACCTCCTAAGGTGATCATGAGCTATAAATCAAATTACATTCAAATTTCATTATTTCTATCTGAATTACAACTCAGTGACATTTGCAGCAATGATTTACTCTAATTAAGTACAGTTTGAACCAAATACTGAGTCACAACACAGAGTCCTTTCCAGAAAAAAATCATGACACTGATTTCTCAAGACTGAGATTGTAGCAGACAGTAACAGATGTTTAAATTGATATTCTTCAGTGAGGACCTACATATCCAGACTAACTGTTGAAAATTCCTATTTCTTTTTGATTTGCTTGACTTCCACTTGCCTTTAATGATCAGAATAATTTTCAGATCTGATCCACCAATGACTGTGCATAGACCATAACTGAGCAGCACTATGCTACTGCTTCCATCATGCTTTTGATTTCTGATTACTATTAGAATAAAAAATTCCAGCCTTGCAATTATTCTTAGTAGATAGAGAGGGCTAGTCATGGCTAAACTCTACTTTTTGAGGCTTTGGAAGTCATTCTTAATGTGATTATAGACTTCTCAAGCTGATGACTTTGAAACAATAGGACTCTTGCACACTAAGAGTCCCATGCAAACTTCCTCTGACTCATGATGTTCCCTAAATACTTAATGGACATTTTATTCACCAAAAAAAAAAAAAAAAAAAAAAGAAAGAAAAAGGAAGAACAGGAGTACAATTTAAGTAGAAACAAATGATTTTTGGTGCCTATTTTATATGACATATTCTCTGGGTAAAGGCAAATCATAAAATTGTATTTTTTCCCCACATTGACATTGTTCTACTCTTAGATTTTTGGATGATTGCTGATTATGATAATTGACTGGTGTGGCCATGAGCTAGACTGGGTTGGATTTTCTCCTAATTATGCCCATACTTCAGGGACCATTGACACTCAAAGGTTTGGTGCCATTTTCACTGAACCGTATTGTGGGTTGCTCTGATCTTTTCTGCTTTACAACAAACCAAAAGGAAAAGCTGGAACTTTGCAGGAGCTGAAGGGAACAGATGAGCAGGAGAGGTATGGAAGGGGAGAGGGGAGCACTGGCCCCACTGCCTTTCTCCTGTGGCAGTGGTGTGCACATTCCTGAGGCAGTGCCTTGCATGGGAGGTGCTGCTGTATCTGCAGGCTCCCCACATTCCCAGCTGGGCTGTTCATGTTTGGCCAGGAATGGGCTTTCTCAGCTTCTCATTTTACTTGTTTGTGTATCGATTTAATCCTGCTATGACAGAAGGACATTATGTGAGTTAAGAAATTCATTAACAGATCTCTTCAAGCTCATCAGTGAAACCCATTACAGAAATTACAAAGCATTACTTCTGAAGATGAAAAATGTTGTGCCTCACTGCATCTCCTGCTGTTTGTTGTCCTTTTCTTCCTCCTTCCCAGTTTTACTCTCTCTGTGCTGTAATATACTTGGAAGAGTACATGAGGGATGTTCTCTGTAGGACCAGGTCCTGATGGTGTGGGTTTCCCTGACCCCCAGGCATCCAGGAGAGGCTGCCAAGCTTGTTACACTTACATCTATTTCAAAATTAACCTTTGTTTTTTAAGTAAAAGCTTACTATCTAGCTGATTTGTTTTGGGTTCCCTTTGGGCATGCCTTGATTCCTGGAATGCTCTGCAGCATCCATTGCTGGAAAACTTTGAGACTTGTCTCCTGACACACACAGACTTTTCTTCAAGACATCTTTTCATGGAAACTCATTTTGCTGTTGCCATGATGACTCTACAATCTGTGCCAATTTTGTCTTTTGGATTTGATTCTGTGAAGCCTTGCACAGCCTCCACACCTACTCCCATAAGTGGCCAGAATTAGAATTACTCTGCATGTCAGGCGTTAGTACTACAGGTACTCAATCTAAGAAAATATTTGGGGAATAAAATACAGAATGAATCAAAATAAAGAGTAAGGGAAGCTGGTGCCAGATAAATGCAGACAGAATTATGACTGCTAGACAGCCACGTTTCCAGCTTCTAAATTTTATCACAACTGTGCTGATAAGGACAGACAATCATTATGTGTGCCAGATTTTATGCATGTATTTCTTTAAAGCATAAGTTTATGCTGGAAGGATCCTGGAGGTGCCTGATGCTTAATCTTAGAAATACTAGTTCAACGGAAATATAGTACTCAGGAAACAAAACACAAAGTATATTTCCAAAACATTTTTTTTTGTAATTTGATCCTCCCATGTAAACAAGAGACAATAAAACCTTCTGGGAGTCTTGTTAGCCAACAGTCTCCAAACTGCAATGAAAGAAGGATTTCAAAACTATTTCACAATTGTGTTTGGATAAAACATGTGTTTACTCTATGTAAATGAACAAGACATTCTGTTCTTTTGGGGTCATCAGATCCTCACTGTGTTAGCTGGTTTGGCATATGCAATAAAGTGGGTCTCCTTCAGAAGGTGCTGGACAGACAAATAGTTGTTTTTTCAGTGGACGTTTCCATGCTTTACAAAAAAAATATACTTTAGTGCAAATTTTTGCCCCACAAGTCATTTAACTTGATCCTGCCTTATTTTGCTTGCTAGAAATAATGACAAAATAATTTATTTAACGAAAGAGACACGGAGGCAGAATTTCCCATGACAATAAATCGCTGTTGCACAGTTCTCACTGTCAAGCAGTATGTACGCAAAAACTGACTAGTCTCAACAGCTTGAAGCTGTGGATTTCTGTGTATGAGAATTTCCTTTCATAGCTTGGGTGCCTGCATATAGCCACTCCATGGCATGGCATGTGTACCAGCAAGCCTCTTTCCAACTAGCCACGGGAAAACTTGCGATCTATGGCAGATAGACAAACCACACTTTTACTCCACCCTTTCTGAAAAGAAGCTGGGTAGTAATACACTTTATTTCTTTGTCTTTCTGTCTGCTGTTATACCATTTGCTGATTTAGGGAGGTTTCACTGTTGTGGTGGTGGTTTGCATCTTGGATTTTTTATCTGGGTGCAATTAGAGAAAAATACTAATTGGGACTGCAAGTATACACATCCCAAAAATGTCTGCTCTTTCGTGAGCCGTGCTGCAAAGGGTGACTGCTGTGGATCAGAGCCTGGGGCACTGCATGAGGGTGAAATAAAGAGCATTTTATTGTTCTTCTGCCTCCTCTCTATTGCTGTGCCACCATCTCCACTGTTGCTAGAATTCCAGCTCAGGCATATGTGTTCACCACTGCAGGAACAGAGGATGTGCCTCATGGAAGCTGCTGATGGATCTGTTAATCCCAGCTAGCAATAGCCTTGTATAGTGTTGAGGAAGAAGTGTGGAGCTGGACAGTGATTTATTGTTCCCCGACCAGCAAGCAACAACAGTTGCTATGTGCTTAGACTTCTGCCACAACCCTGTAACCTGCAAAATTCCTCAGTCTGAGCTGGCTTTTGTTGTCCCCACTTTTCCATACAGGTACTCTGGCCAGGCTGTGCTTCACTGAAGGCTACAAGGAGCTGGGAGGGAGAATAGCACAAGTCCATCCTCTGTTCTGGACAGACAGTCTTAGTGATAACTGCTTTTATTAGTCTCTTTCATCTTCATAGCATGAATCTTATGACTTGAAATCACTTCAAGATGATACAAGCATGTTTGTCATGAAAATTTGCTCTGTGTCATGAATAGAATATTTTTTTATTTGTTCATTCTTTTGTGAATATTCAGTTGATTGTTCAGTTTTTTTCTTGCTTGAGTCACACACTGCTTGTGTTTCTAGAGAGGGAAAAAATGAACTTTTGTTTTTCATCTTACAGCTTTATAGCTGGGGTGCTTTTCTGCTCAGCAATCACAGTTTAAATTACACAGGCATCTTTTCCCAGTTTGCTCTCTCTAAATCTAAATCTCATCTAAATCCATCAAAATACTGCACAATCACCAGTCCAGCAGTGTATTTTGCAGTAACTCTCAATTTCAATATTTCACTAAGGAAAAGTGTTACAAATATACTGACTCCCTTGCAGGGTCCACTGATACCATTTATGAAAAGTTAAGGTCATTAAGGTACTCCATCATTTCCTCCCCAGGCTTAAAGTGGCTGTTTTTGTGATATCCTTAGCATCAAAAAAATTCCTTTCCTTTGCATCTGAATGCTGTAGGGGTTTTCTTTTTTTTTGATAGGTTGCAGTAATTTAGAATCTGCAGTTTACTGGGGATTTCTATCTTTCAATCTTAAAATTTGTTACCTATTTATTTGGCTATCTAGAAATCCAGCACAACACCAAAAATATTTTCAAATAGTAAATATACCTAAACACCTAATGAATGTGTAAGAAACCTCTTCTGGTCTATCACAATGTCAGCTGGTGTAGATTCATATGGTAATATAGGATTGAGCTACCCAAGAGAGAAAAATTATTTTTAAATAATATATGAATACATATTTAGTCATGCACTGGTAGCCTTGGTACAAAAGCAATGCACATTTGGAAAACCTTTTTTGACATTAGATGCAGGGATTAATCACAACAGCTACACATAGATGCCTCCCATATCTTATGGCATTTGAGTAGCTGTCAGATGCAGAGCATCTTCTAGAAGGACTTAGTTTGGTTTTGGTGTGGAATTTTACTGATTTATTTACTTTGCACTGACTCCCTTCTATTGCTCTATTCCTATCAGTCTGACTCTTTTTCCATTTATTATATTATTCACACTAAAATATGGATTTTGCAGCATCTGTCAGAGTGGGATGTTTCCTGCTCTCCTGCCATCTCTTCTGTCTCTTTACCTGTTGCAGATGTTTTGCAATGTTTTTCCCATGATCTGTGTAAGCCAAGTTTAGGGATTTTTCTCTCACACCCTGCTGCTCAGCCTGCAGGGTGTGAGAGAATGGAATTGGAGGATGGGTCCCACAGCTTCCAAACAGCCTAAAGTACCATGCTGAATGCTGGCACATCACCTCCTTCATGGTCCCAAATAGTGCAGTAAGTAATCGGAAATTGCTCTTAATTAAATGTTCAGCATCAATGATAGCACTGTTAGTTATTAGACTGCCTAACAGAGCTTAAACCACAGGTGGCTAAACCATTCTAAAATTATCTTTACACTAGACATAACTTTCGAACATCCTAACTGGGCTGAAGTTCTCAGGAGAAGGCAGGACTTGGGCAAGGCTGTTATTCAAGAGGCTTTTTGAACTGCATGAGCACAGCTTCCCATCTCATCCAGTTCCTTCTCCCTTGCTGTCCTCCACCACGCTGGAGGAAGGGCAGTTACCAGACATAGGATAGAGTCTGTTGTGCTAATAAAGAAATCTCATTTTACTATACAAGTGTTATTTCAAATGTGCTCTGTTTCATATTTTCCCAAAGCTAAGCTTCAAAATAGAGTGTCTGTACAGAGGGGGAGGAGTTCTGTAACTGCAGAACTGGGCTACCACAGCTGTTGATCAGGGCAATGCTAACTCCAGCAGCCACTGTGGGTGTCACAGATAATGCACTTTTATAGGTGTGAGTAGGACACACAGCCTCTGGGGCTCAGCAATCTGCAGCTCTGCATTCTCTGATAGGGGCTGTGACTCTTAGAGGAGCCCAAAGCCGCTGTAATGTCCCTGCTCTTGGCTCTAGGGCAGAGGTGGGACTCTGTCATCCAAGAGAAAACACAGCAGGGCATTGCTGACACAGGACCACAAGACTTCCCCACACACCTCTATACCTGTGTCTATTTACGTACACACCCATATTCCACATAATTTTATGGACTTGTCAGACACTGTAGAGACTGGGGAGACTGTTGGCAGTGGGGATGGGGAAAATACATTGAAATAGGTCTTAAAAAAAATGCTTCAAAATATCCACATCAGAGGATGTGAAAGGGGAACTTGCCACAGGGTAGGCAGTGACCACATCCTCCAAATGTGCACAATAAAATTATGCTGAGACTGCTTTTCCAGAAATGCCCCAGCAAGTCACTTTTTCCTGACTGGCTCCTTGTCCTCCATTAGTCATAACTGAGATAGTAAACCTGAAAATAGTAACTGGGATGCAGGTTTGGATGGACAAAAGTATCAGGATGGCATTGTGAATATATCTGTGATGGAAATCACAGCAAGAGAAGAGGTTTAAAAAAATATGAAATGAAGATTTCATTACCTTCCCAGTCTTCTTTCATTAAACACTTGCTCAGTACTTCTCCAGTATGCACACAACTTGGCCAAAAAACTCAATAAAACAATATTTCAATGTGCAGCCATCAAGGCTATGGTCAGGTATCAAAACCTGGAGATGTTTTAACTGAGAAATCCACATTGTTAGTGCTATTCGGCAATTAGAGACAGCCAGAATGTTGCATTTTAGCTTTTAGTTGTTTTCATTATTTATTTTTACAATTTTTCTTACTCAACTGTTACTTTTAAATCTGGACTTTTTTTCTTTGCATTTTTGAATTTGTAAACCAAGTTACTTACTGTCTCTAAAGCTATAATTAAGAAAAATAGCCAGGCGGAGAACTAATATAAAAGCAAGTAGCTCTGAAATATCAGTGATTGTGGCTTACAACAGACAGAAGTCCATCTGTCACTTTAATTGATAGATGCTAGGCCCTGTTTCAAAAATTCAGGGAAATGAATAGCATACAGTTACTCTGACCTTGCAAAATAAATAGCAATGCCCTGAAGACACACTAAAAACATATCAGGAAGTAGAACTGTTTTCTCTCTTTTAAACAACATTTCGTTCAATGGAAAAAAAGCCAAGGAATACATTTTTCCAGATGATTTAAGATGTAGTATGCTGATACTTGTCTTCCAATAGCAACAATTAAAATAGCTTGCTTGTGTAACCAGAGTGTAGACATTATTTCCACTATTAGCCCATACTTCTGTAAGAGCAGTAGTTGCTGAAAAACTGCAGTTCCTTTTGTACGCAAAAGCATTTGGTTTTTCAGAATATGTATGGGGATATTTTCTCTATTTTTTTCCTCAAAACCTACTACCAACATGGTAATTAGTGATAAATCCACAAACGAAAGTTCAGCTCAGAATTCAATACGTAAGACTCCAAACTTGAAAGTGCTCTTATATTTAAGTCTTCTCAGACTGTTTTAAGGAAACAGGGTCTGACAGGCTACAACATCTTGCATTGTCAGCCAAAACTTCCCTAAAAGTCAGAAATGTGCTCACGGCTAATTTTTCAATTTGCAATTCTTAGCAATAGCACTGTTTAAAACCAATAACAAATAATTTAAAAAATGCTGTTTAAACACAAAAGGAGGTTCTCCTCAATTAAGAAGTGCTTTGCAGACTCTAGATTTGCATTTATATTTGATTCTCTCAGTTTAATTCTACCAGTCAAAAAAATAAGTAAGTATGAATTTGAATAAATATGAATCTCTCTGTGAAGCAGAGAAAAGAAATTGTGTCGCTTTTGTGCAGGAGGCTGGGTTCATGCTCAAAGAATGAATACTGCTTCTGCTCAGATGAATAAACAGATGAGAGGCATTCCAGCCCATGCTCCATCAGGAACAGTGGAAGGAGATGCTCACAAAATTAAAAAATGCAGAAATAAGAAAAAATTACATTTTATTTTCAGCCTTCCAGTTTTTCAATAGAAAGATATAAAGGAAATTTTTCAGAATGATGTCAGGAACCTTCAGGGAATGGGGATGAAGTTCCACACAGAAGATCAGAGAATCTGCCTTCAACATTCTTGGCAGCAGCTGTATCCCTGTCCTATTGTGGCAGAGGTGGGTGTGTAAAAGTTGAACCAGGCTGGATCTTCATGGCAGGTGGCCATTACTAAAAAGCATTATTATTTCTTATCATGTGCTGCTCACTAGTGTAAGGTTTTTACCTACATTATCCAACTTTATTGCGCAGTTAATGCTGGCTGTTACTAAGTCCTTCAGTTGTTCTTGGCTGCTCACAATGTCTAAAAGGACCATGGAGAGGCAGAACTGTCCTGGGGCTACTCTTCATTGCACCAGTAATGAAATGCCCCACCCCAGACGTTCTGAAAGACAGATGTAATGTTAAGGAAACGTTTCGTTTCTTCCCTTCCCGTTGCAGACACAGCGGCCCCGTGGACCTGAGCCCATGTTTCTGGAAGTATCAGTTTTGCACTAGTGATTGTGTTTCTTTGAGACCACCTCAGATCCACAATTCCATCTGAAATCAGCTCTGCCTTTAGCTTTCACCTCCTGAATTAAATGGCTCTTTTGAGCTTTTCTGATTTGCTTGGTAGCTTTATGAAATAATGCCTTTTAGACGGCATTAAATAATCTGAGGGCTTTTTTTTTTAATGGAAATAGTGTCTTTTTATACTGGATTAAATACATCTAAGAATGTTTTTGCCAGTTCCTAAAGCAGGAAGATGCAGAATTTGATACAGCTCCCATTCCAAATGCTACCCCATCTCTTCATTTTGTCAGAAAGATTTATGAAGGAGAGCAGGGGTCATGCACATTGCAAATGTGCTTCTGCTAAAGCAGCATATTCCTGGAGGAATAAACACAGACAGTGCTGAATTACTTTGTCATCATTAGAAATTGTCAGAGTCTCCTAATGTTCGTGAGAGCAGACAGGTTAGAACTGCACAGACCAGAAAATAAATGCTCACACTGAAAAATACACTGAGCTCCTTAGTCCAGTGCATACAGCTTTCCTCAGCTGGGAGGAACGAGTGAGCTGGGCTGCTGAAAAGGAGTGCAGTTTTAGCTGCTTCAGTGGCTGATGTGGGAGGTTTGCTTGCAAAAAAAGACTCTCCTTGGTGTGATAATTTCTCAGTGAATGGTTAAGGAACTTATTTTCTTTTGAGAAAAACTGCTAAGTATTATAAATAATTTTCCAGAAAATTAGGAAAACAGTCTTGTAAGTAGTAATGGCTCATTTCAGTGCTGCAAAGGAAAGTTTCTATGCTTCATTTTTTTGAATGTGAAAATGGGATGTAGTAATCACAGTCCTTTTTAAAGGAGCATGAAGAAAAATCTTTCATTTGGCAGATATATATCGAAGAAATGCTAGTCTGTTCTTGTTGCCTCTTCTTCCTTAGCTGTAAAGTTATTATTTCAAATATTAGCTTGAAAAGTTTGCTTTTCTCTTGTAAGATTCATAAATAAAAGATTTTGCTTAGCCATTGTCTCAGTCCTGAATGATGGTCACTAATACTCTGCCAAGGCAGACGATCTTGAGGCAGTGGTGCTTGCTGGGGATGTGACTGTACTGCTCTGCTGGATCATCTGGCTTCTTTTCCCCTCTGAAAAATATATGTATCACAGTGTAAATTGCTGCCACATACTGTAATTAATAGCAGAGCTGGAAATTTTGAATGGGCAACTTCAGATTCTAGGTAAAAACTCTGTGGTTTAAAAAACAATCCTTCCCGAATTCTAGTCTGAAGTAATTGATTCTGAGTGATGTTTTCCTGATATCCAGCAATAATCTAGACAGGAGAGTTCTGTCATTTATAACTGGTGCCTCACAGCTTGAAGACTCAGGCATGCCTGCTGCCAGGTCTTCCTTTGCTGCTCCCAGTTCCAAACTCCTGATTTAACTGTCTCCATCAGGACTGCAGTAATCCTTTGTCAATCTTTGCTGTGTCACCCCTTTGAAAGATACTCACAGTGTTCACATTTTCCATCAGGACAGAGACCCTTTCTCTTGTCCTTTCCTGTCTAATCTTCATTAGCCAGATATTCAGTGGGTTTGACTGTCCAGGGCATGTGAAGTACAGCTCCTTGGGCCTTTCTGTGTCCCTGGGCAGAGAACAACATTTCAGTTCTCTGTCTCCAAAGCAACTGAATTTTAATTGACCTAAGTGCTACATCCACACAGGCAGGGCAGGTAAGAAAAATGCCTTGCTGAGGCTGTGTCTTCAGCCTCCCTGATACAAAGAGATCTCCTTTCTCAGGTTTGCCAAGAGCCATCACAAATGTTTATGGACACTAAGGGTTTTACTCACTAGCCAGTAAAGTAATTTGTTAGGATAAGTGGTTTCACTTGGGAGGGTCCTACAATGATCATCTGGTTCAGCTGCAATTGCTTCTGATAATTTCCCTTTAGTAAAAAAACAGGTATTTAATTTTATTTTGTTAGAGTCAAAATTTTTGCCTATATTTTTGGAATATAATCATTGGAGGTGGGGAAGGATGCATAAACATCACTACCAAAAAAAAAAAGAAAAAAAAAAGGAAAAAGAAAAAAGATTCTTCACAGTTTCCCAGGAATAATATAATATGTGAGATAAAACCTGCAGTTTTCCTTACACTCACAAAATGGTGTTGCCTTGAAAAAGCTTTAAAGGGAAGATATCTATTTGTCATTTGTATTTTCACAGTTCTTGGGGAGCTTATGCAGGTATGGCATGTAATGACCTCCACTTGTCCAACTATTCAGATCACTCCTGTCTGAGAGTTAAAGAATTTCATGATTCTTTAGGTAACTAGAGCACCACCATGAAAATGAATACAGGCAGGGTTGAGCCCATCCTTGCCAGCCGCTAGGATGAGAATAAGAAATTGGAATTATGTGACCATTTAATAGGTAGAGCACAATGCAAGGGGGAAAAAATAGAGAGAAAAAATAGAGGGAGATACTAACATGGAAAACCATGTATTTTAATAGTTTCTTGAAAATGTCTTTGTCCTAGAATCTGCCAGAACTCTCTTGAGGCTTGTTCCTATCACTGCACTGATCCAAAATAACAAAGAATGCAGCACTTAAAATATTTGGCTCATAGGAAATAGCTTGCTGGAGCAGGAGGCTGCTTTCTCATGTGCATTTTTCATGTCCTGCTACAAAAAGATCAAAACATTGTGAAGGATGTGTATTCAGTTGAGAAATGTTAAAAACGCCACTTCTGATGTAAGACATACTTTTGATATTATATCTACTGCACATCTAAAACTGTCAGGCTACAATGAAATTTGTCACCTAGATTTTACACTTGTATTAACTGAGAACGTGACAATTGACCTCTTGTAACACCAAGTTTGACAATTCTTGTACATATAAGTGTTACCAGAATGATTTTATGAACCAAGGCTGTCAAACACATTCTGTTGTAATCTTTTGGGAGACAGAATGCTACACTGTATTTTTTAAGGTAGTATTTTTACTGTCTTACAACTCTCCTCAGGTCATATTAAATCATTTGCAATGAATTATTTTGTTAGGCAGAAAAGCTTGTCAATGCTGAAACTAGGAATTGCTTTGTCAAGTTAGAGGTGCAGGAAAATCTAATTTGTAATTGAATCCATGTATCCTTTGAAAATGAAGTAGCTCATCTAAAAGTAAGCAAAGTGAAATGTTTAAAAGTACAAATGATATCCTGCCTAGCTTCTAACTTCAAAAGCCATGACAGTGTGGCTCAGGCTTGTGCATGGAATTCTGCAGTTCAATTTTCCCTTTTGCCCATTGGTATTGCTCCAATCTACCTGAGCCAAACGTTGGCATCTGCTTGACTCCATCTCAACAGCCTGAGCTGAATCCTCTGCTTAAAACTGGGCCTGTGACAGAGGGAAAAGCGTAGCTGGGGTTTCATATACATGCTTTACACCAGAACGTCTTGTAAATATTGCAAATAGTGATTTGTGGGTTTCTGCTCTATTCCTATTCCTTTTAGGAAAGCACAGAATAATGTCTAGATTGAATGCAAACAGACTGAAATCCTGTTGCACTCACTGAAAATAGGGAATTCTTACTGAGAATAGGGAATTCTCACTGAGGAAAAAGAGCTACCCTTGGTATGCTGATATAAACTTTGGGTAAAATCTAAGAAAATATGAAATTTAACTCAAGGCATTTTCCCAAGACTTTCTTAACAGAAAAAAAAAGATGTTAATTAGGTAGAAGAGAAAATTAACTAAGAAGAATGGGAAAGGAACCCCCTAGTGTCCAGGGCATTACTGGGGGCCAGCTGTCATTAGTGGAAAGCAATAAGCAGCATAACATTACACCTGGACAATGTACTTCATAGAAGAAATGGAGAGCAGTGGGGGACAAATCACAAGCCACTGCACTTCCAGGTCACTGGTTTAATGTTACCGTTTTTATCTGGAGTCAGAGCTCTGTATTTTAAGAGCTGGTAACATTGGATAACCAAGCTGATTAATGTGTGTAACTCTAGCTCAAGCCTTTAGGAGCCTCCATATCTCAGCACACGATATTTTTCCTCCTGCAGTATGTCACCTGTCAGCAGTTGCTAAGGACAGTCTAAACCAGGCTTCACTCACCTGCTGTCCAGGGCTGTGACATCCTTCGTCAGAAAGCTCCTTCTGGCAGTTATTTATAGGTCAACATTTGGGTGAGCTAATTGCAGGCAGGACCCCTGGAAAGGTAACAAAACAGTTATTGGTCATGCTGTGAGGAGAAATGATTGTGTGAATTACCCAGCCTCATTACTGTGCTACTCTTGGACATTTTGAGCTGTGAGGACAATTTCCAACCTGGCTCCCAAATCTGGCAGAGCTGCACTTGTCTTGGGGGAAGGGCTGCTCTGTCAGAACTCTTGGTAAATGTCTCCATCTCTCATTAAATTGAGGGTGATAGAACTATCCTCCTGGTGTGTTTTCAAAACTTTACTCAGAAACAGAAATGCCTTAATCTCCCTTCCTTTTCATGGAGTTTTCCTGTGAGCATTGATACCTCACACAGGCTCCCCTGTTTTATACCAGTCACACTCTGATCCCTGAATGACATTTTTGCCTGACATTGCTGTGCTTTCTGGAGCTAAGCTCAGTTAATGTGAGCTCATTAGCAAAACTTTATGTGTTTCCCAAATTCCTCTTGATACTGATGCTAACTTAGTGAGAGTGGACTCTGATCCTTCCTTCTAGGTCCTGCACATGACATGGTAATTAATCCTACCCTTTGTACTGAAACCTCTTGTTATACAGATCTTCTGGCAATTCCATTCCCTCTGCAGTGTTTCACAAAATACCATATTGGATCTGAGCCCAGCACCTGCTGCATTGGTGAACACCAAACCAGGGCATTTCAGTCAGGGACTGACAGGTTGCTCTGTCAGAAGTAGTTCAAAAGCAAAGGTATTCAAGTTTGTCTTTCTAAGCTGCTTTGATGCTGACACCTACAAATTTGTTTTCTCCTTGTTATTCCTTATTTGATACATCATATAAACTCATTGTATCTGCTTGCTTTATAAAGATCAGAAGTTTGCAGTTTGATAACAAGAAATGTGCCAGTTGGGCAGAAATGAAATTTTGCTTTGATTCAAACAGTTCTCCCTGTTAATTGTCATATGCTATTTTGGAAATATCTGTTAGGTTTATTTAGTTTTATTTGTTTAAGGTGCTTAACACTTGCTGTGCTTGACTGTCTATTCACATCCACATGTGTAAATTCAGACTAACTGTTGTAAAGACAATGAAATTATACTTAGATTGAGTTGTAAGAGAAAGAGTAACTGCAGCTTCAAGGTTGAGTTTTCAATCACATTGGCATCCAGTGAATTTGATTCTTTATATCAACTCCTGTATTTCTTTAATGGGTATAAATAACCAGTTAATAGAAATCAATGATGTAAGTAGGTGCCCCTAACAGATTAAAAATGGTAATCAGAGAATAAAAATAACCCAAACAAACCCAAAACCCTCTTTTAGCAAAAATATTTTTGTACTTAACAATTAAGCTCCCACACAATTTTGCTCAGATTTCTTCTAAAAAACTCTGTATTTTTAAGTCAATATTAGAATATGTTCAAGATCAGTTTACAGTTCTAATAACACCCACACTGTTATAATGCAACAGTGCTGAGGGTGCTTAAAAAAACTCTGCAATGATCTTATTTGGAGTTATTACGTGTAAAGAAATGTGAGCTTCTGATCTCAAGTAACATCTCCATGGCTTATGAATGTTCTTTGTGACTCATGGGTATGCACAGATGACCTCATTTCTGATGTGATTGTCCACCTCTAGCATTTGGAGTTTCTGCTTGTTTGCTGCCTGATAAATGTGTCTCTGTCAAGATGACTTGGTGAAATTGGTGGAACTCTTGTACTCTTTGTCTGCATACAAGGTTGAGTAATTTGGGGTCATTATTGGAGCTGTTAAAAGAAGCAACAGTGTGGGAATCTATGTCCTGAGGGCATGTCTTTCAAAAATAGAAAAAATTAAATAAAACCAATGCAATTCACAGGAATTGCACAGAGCAGATACAAATACAGATTATCCAGCAGGTGAAAAGTGGCAGTGGCAGACACAAGGTGTGTGATTTTTATTTCATGTTGTTGAACACATGGCCCAAACACTGCTGTAGTAAGCTGTAGCTCTAGTAAGAGACCATCCATTTAAAACAACAGTTCTACCAACTCCAAAGGATGGATGCCTTTTCCTGCTGGGAGACAAGAGTGTGTTGGTGTGCACCAATAAAGAAAACTCAGAAATACTGTTCTGAAGGAGACATTGCATCCAATGGGCAATGGTTGCTTTCCAGCCAATAGTATTTTACCCCTAAGACATGAATGAAGTACTCTGACCATGTATATGCTCTGAGCTCTGCTCTGGAGAAGTCCTTTCTTCAGGTGCTCATGTTCCCTTCAGAGCAGATGAGGGGCAGATCAGTTCCATTCTCCATGTGCTTTGCTGTTATTATCCACAGGTTGTACCTCAGGAGATGGACTTTTACAACAGTGAGTAGAGAAAGCTGTAAGGTCACTTTACTTCTCTTTGAAAAAGAATTGACACTCCTGGAGATGCTGAAAATTTAATTTTGGCATCCTTGAACTGAAATAGGAAGTGAAATGCAGGGGGAGGGGAGGGGCGGGGAAGGGCAGGGGGAGAGGATAGGGAATGTTTATTACCTTGTCCTTGCCAGAACAGCTAAAGGGTAATCTTTCTGGGCACTATTAGTGTTGAGGTGAACTGAATTTATGGTCATAGTCACTTGCTTATTTTGGAAGTGTATCTGAACTCATATATATTGGAATAGAGTCCAAGACGCCACTTCTGGCATTTAAATCCCGTAATGAATCACAAGTTGAGGATGTGATTCAATATCTTAAATTGCGTTATCAGATTTGTGACTCATGGTTAATGACACCAAGTCTGGCAGGTTTCTGAATGATGCCTTCAGGAACAACAATTTTTTTCTTGTGGTCAAGAGGTGAAGGTGGAGTGCACTGGGGTCACAGTGCTGTGTTATTGCAGACAGCCAGCATGTTGCCAAGGAAGGGCTGTGTTTCCAAAACAAAATGGTTTACTTTGTCCAGGCTGGATAAAACAGGTCAAAACCCAAACAAGAGGTACCACATATTCAGTGCTTTCTCTGCTGAGTATTAATGGTCATTTTTTAGAAGCAGATAGGACGGATGGGCTTGGTGACAGCTTGACTTGGATATACACTTTGAAACCTGTGCATTTGTCTGGAGAGGTATTTGTTGGTTTTTTACAGATAATAATTTTGCATTTACACAGATCTAAGCCTTCAATTTGTGCTCTTGTTTAGGAGCAAGCATTTCATTCATAGTAACCAATTACTATGGTTATTGTGGGCCTGAGATTTTTTTAATACAAGAAACTCTTTTGCTATTTACACCAGTTGTGACAGTAAAAATCTGGAAGTGGCAAGCTTTTGTTGGAAATCATGTATTCACTGGGATTCTCTTATATCCCAGCTCTGGCCCATATTTTGTTCTTTCAACATTCATTCTCCCATTCCTAAAATGAGCTGCCAGTCAACCTCACTTCTTTACTTACACCCTTCCAAAAGCACTTGTCTAAACTAATGCTTGTCTTCAGCATAGCAGCAATTAAAAAACTCCAGCACCCTAACAGTGTACTATAAAACTAATACACCTGCATCATGGGCAATTTGTTTTAGTTTTTGCCCAGTTTATTCCAAGAAAAAGAACTGTCAGATTTGTTTTCCTTTCAGGAGAGATAAAATAAAAAGAGCATTAAAAAGCAGTGTCAATAGACACTAAAGGGGAACCAGGATATTCTCTCATCTCCACTTGAAGATCAAGTCTCTGACAGTAAGGTCTGATGTGGGACTAGCAGTGATTTCTCTGCTGGCTTTTCCATCATATTTAGTTGCCACCATCGAGATGCAAACCCATCTTTTCAACATATTTTCATTCTGAAGAGCTTAAAGCTTTGCTGTAGTGTTTTATTTACCATCACACCAGTATTGTGTGGGGATCTTTCCTCTCATTAAGATATATAAAAAGACAACGCAAAGAGAAAAGCACAAGAACAGCAAGAGCTCTATTCCCACAGACTTTGCAGTTTTTCTAACTATTGTCCCAACCTCCCCCCAGGGAGCTCCAGGGAATATGATGCTTCTATTGCTGTTGCTCTTTTGACCTCCGACACTGATCTGTTGCCCAGTAAAATATCTCTCAAAGGACAGCATGGTGTCACAGCTGGTTTAGAACCTGAGAAAACCAGCCCTTTGCATAAACAGGCTCCATCTTCCCTTTGTCCTTTTAAGAAATGTACCCAAGGATATCTATTTTATGGTATTGTCTGCTAACCAGTGCCCTCCACTTTGTGCAAAGCACAATACAGAGGGTCATTAACATAACTGAGGGATGTCACATAATGTAATATCCTCTGCTCAGCCTCCTATTTTATATAATTTTGTACTTGACTGAGTAGATTAGGTACAGTACAATAATTTAGAAAGAAAGAATTTCATACAAAGAAACTTATTTTCTTTTGTAGTTTCTCTGTTCTTTCCTCTGTCATGGATCTGCTCCCTCCTACTGCAGTGAAAAGAGTACATTAAAATTAATATTCTAATCTGGGATTTTCAAAGCAGACTATGGTAGTGAAGTGTCCAAAAGCCACTGACATTCAATGGGAGCTAAGTCTTTAACCTCTTTGAAAATTCTTAGCCCAAATCCATTAAAGCATACTTCAAAGAGATAATATTCACAATTCCAGGAGTAATTTTCCTAACAGCCTTTTATTCTCAATTCTGACAGGCCCTTCCTCCCTAGATCCATGCCCCCTGTTGAGGTACAAAACCAAATTGCTTCCACGTCCATTGTAATTCAGACCTCAGCTTTAGCTCTGGCTCTTTTCAGGCATTTGTTTTCATATTTAATGACACACAATGATTTGTGTCTAGAAGACACAAAATGTAATTCTGAAATATTGCTTTTCCATCTTTATCTTGTCTCATCTGTCAACACACCTCTTATAAATGGGTGTAACTGGGGCTTTACAAACACACACCAGTTCATCCAGATATTTTGAGTACTTACTGTGAAAAGAAAACTCACTTATTGCGTTCTTTTGCTTATGGTCACTCCTTATATTTTGACAAGAATTAATCTCCACGAGTCTACAGCCCATGTTATCAGCTTTTCCTTCTAAAACACAGTGTTACAGCAGTTGTGACTTGTCACACTTTTTACTTCAGTCATTTATACTAATTTTTTTCCTCACACCCCTGCAATCTTAGCATGAGAAGACTTCACTGATTAAATGAATCAGGTACAGAAGATGTGATCTGACCTGAATTTTTGCAATTAGTGATAGAAATATCCTATCAGAAGGCTGATTTTAATTGCATTAAAAGTCAAAGGATGCTGTAGTAACAAACCCTTATTGAGAATCTGCTACACTACATTGACACCTTGTGGCTGGTTCATCATAATGCAAAGTATTCACCCAGACTAGTGGGAATAAGAGTGAGTAAAATGTAAAACCTGTAGGGAAAATATTTTCATTTGAAATATTCACAGTGAATGGGAGCCTAATGAAGGGAGTTGATCAAGCTCCACTTTAAATCTCAGTCTGATCCCAGTCCAAATTCAAGTATATATATACTTCAGTGCTGAACACAGGGCCAAGACCTACACATTTTCCACTTTCACTACAGTTCAGATCTCTGTGGGATCCAGCCTTGAAGTGTGTGCCCTGAGCTTACCACAGACTGCCCTTCTTCAGCTGACATGTTGTACTTCAGCTTCCACATGGAAGATAGTGTGATAAAGAATGAACAGTTTTTGTTGCAATGGTACGTGCTGCCAAAATAGGATGAGATTAAAATTACATTTGCAGAAGGAAATGCAAACTTTAAAGCGTGCATGTGAAATAACACTCTCAAAAGGTCAAACAGAATGAAGATGCTGCATGAGCAGCCTTTTTCCTGCCTGCCCAATGGAGAGGAAATGGCACAGTGCAGGAAGCCTGTTTCCAGCAGGCAGATGGGCTTTGACATAAACCTGAGACAGCTCATCTGCTCAATATGTAATCATCGTGTTTGAAACCATTTTCCTACAATCTTCCTGAGTAACACATAACTACCAGGAATTCACATAGGAAAGGAACTGCTGAAATGTTAATAAAGGGAAGGATTTGGAAAGGATTCAGATAAATCAGTTACAAAGAGTGCTCTGGCCAGCAGTCAGTGAATCACTGAGTAATAGTCAATTATTTCTCACAAAGACCAACTCCATCATATGAGCCTTTTAGACAAATAATCAAATTATTTGTCTAAAACCTCACAAATTAATTACCCTTCCCCAAAACCCATTAAATCTGCTTTGGTTCATTCCTTCACAAACCTAGAGATCCCTGTATCAGTCAATGCCATCACATGAGACTCTGAAGTTAATTATTTCAGTGAAGAACTACACTTGAATCATGACTTTGGCCTTCTGTGGACAAATACTCTTTCACTAAATAAGTGCCAGTTATCCAGTTTTAGAGAATAAGGAAATTGGACATCAGGGAGTCACTCCTTTCTCCTGCTTATTTTCTCCTTGGAATAACAAGAGGAGGCTGCTTGGAGGCCCTGCTGCTGCCCTGGCAAAGGTGTCAGAGTGATCCACAGCTGGAAAGGGCATTCACACCAGAACCTGGAGTGATGCTCTGGTGTCTGGGGACCTTGGACACTCTTGGATGCCTTTGGGCAAGAATAGCTGGGTTGGGGGGCTGCCTGCACTGATGGCAGGGGCTGGTTGTTGATGTGTGCAAAGAAACAGGGCAGGAGCAGAGCAGATATTGGTATTTTTATGTACACTGGGGCCTCTCAAGTCCAGAAGGGGAGAATGTCAGAGCCTCCACAGTCCTCCACAAGTATAACATTATCCACATGTCCAGGCCTAAAGTCAAGGACATAAAATGGAGGAAGAAGAGAGTAGGAAGGATGCCTGGACTGACTTGGTCTGTATCCATTTCTATCTCCATCCAGAACTCCATGACAATTGTTTTGAGGTTTACACAGTTTAAGGGTTATTAATTTCCTGTGTCTGTTTAATTTTATTAATTAAGAAAATATGTGGTCCCTGATGTTCTTTTGGAGACTATCATGATGACATGGGAGTCTCTAGTAACAAAATTCCATGAGGATGTGGTTAGGAGTTGAGTGATCTATGCCTCTGCACATGGGATAGTTTCCAGAAAAGCCAAGATCTGCTGGATAAACCTTGCCCCTTACCATGGATCTCAGCCAAGTAGCCTCAGCTTAATGACAGTCATTAACATTAAACAACCTGTACAATTTTGTTAGCTCAAATTCCAGGAGAGTTAAATGATGATTCTTTAAAAAGAATTTCAGTAATCTATTCATTGCCATGGAATGAGATACAATTAAAGAAATTCCTCCAGCAGTAACTCAGTTACACATAATTTTGTTCCAAGCTGGCTTTTTAAAGATTCTTTAAATGAAAAATAATTTACTGACCACAAAACTGTAGCTCAATGCTATAGTAAGTATCTTTAATATTGTCATGCAAGGAGCTACAGGAGAAGAAACCAGTCTTTGAGGAGTGGTATGAAGGCAGCATGTCCTAAAGAAATTTTGTAACCTTGTGTCACTACTGTTAGATGTAAATTGATTGTGAACTTCTCTCACTTCCCCATACATACTTATTCCCAGTATTCGGAAAAGACAGCTGCAGTTACAGAACATTTCCCCTCTGAGTTAAAGTAGGAGTGGTTTTTGGAGGAAGGTGGAAAAGGCCTGGAAAATGTTCTTGGGAAGTCAATCATGCTGAAATAGAGCAAAAAGCTGCAGCTTCCCTTCAGAGCAGTGAGGACACTGCATGTCCCACTAGCAGGATTCTTTGCTGCTCTTAAATAGGAGTGATATGTCCAACCTGCTGCTTACAGAGCAACATGGAGCTGTGACCATTCCATGTGCTCTTTGCACTAGAAGCAGTTTCCTGTCTTAGTAAGCTCTTCAATAATTACAATTCTTCTTGCGACATAACCAGACCTTTTCACTGTGGCACACTATTCCCAGCAGCCAGTTTGCACAAATGCATTGCATTTGTAAATTCACTTACATACACTTGAGCTGCCCTCTGCCTGTTGTCCTCAGCAACTATGAAATTTCCCAGAGATTTCAGTTTATAAATTTACTAAGCCAGAACAACCAAGGCATATATTCCAGGCCACACAGAATATCTGTGTTAGGGAAGGTATATCAAGGTAATGCTCTAAACACAACCAATGTCCCCTTTTTCTTTCTTACTATTCTCTAGAAAAGATCTATGAAATCTTTTCACTCCCTTTCAAATCCCTGCCTTCCCACCGTTTGGAATCCTGCCCAAACCCCCTCCTGCCTACCACATATTCTCACATCCCCTCTGCTCTACTCTTCAGATAACTACAGGAATGAGCACAGCAGCTGCCTGGATGACAGCCATCAACCCAGCCCTCTCTGCTCTGTGGTTTACACAGCTCTTGCAATAAATACATACTGACTCATGAAAATGATAACAGATGTGAAAAAATCACAGCTTTACCACCTGTTGCTAGTGTAATGGATTTAATTACTGGCAGACAGCTTGAATTATTTTGAGGTCTTTTACAAAAGGAAGATTTCTTTCTCCCCTGTGGGAGATCCTTGTTGAGAAAATTGTGGTTCTGTAAAGGCAATTCACTACAGGGGACAGCTCTGCACCACAAAACCCTCTGGTTCCTTACAGATTCCTCCCTGCCAGGAATTTTCCCTTGCACCATTCTCTGATGTGTTAATTATTTCTTCGCCTAATTGACCTGATGAATTTATCTCAGTTATATTCTTTCAAACTGTCCTTAAACTGACCATAATTTCAGCAGTTGCTTTGCCCACCATGCTGGTATTCACCCTTACACTGACTGGTGCTTTTGCTGTCATCATTCACACCAAAGAGAAAGAGCAGTAAAACTCAGGCCATGCTAACTCCAGGTGCCCACTGCAACTGGAAAGATCACTGCACATACATCCTGTGTGGGCATTTTTCATTCCAGCTCTGACTTTGTTCAGTGGTTTCTACTCAATTTCTGTATGGATATCTGAAATTTTTTGTATTGCTATTGATTAATGTGAGACAATGGATTTAACTGATCACTAGTATGTTTGAGGTAGATTGTATCCCCAGTATGTGCTTGAGGCTGGGAGAGTGGGAATGAATATCCTTATTTATATCATGATGTCTGCTGAGTGGCCATTGAGTTCAAGAGGTTAAACTGAGCTGCTTGATTGTGAGCTGACCTAGTAGTATCCAGACAGAGAAGGCAGAGGGCAAGCAGGAAAACAAAGATCTTGTGCTATGCCGTCTATTCACTTGTGGGAGAACTTGATCTAATATCTGGACCTGTTTGGAGAAAATTTTGACCAAGTCCTTTGCTATCTGCATCAACTGAAAAGACCAGTGTGGGCACTCATGGCTTCTCTCTGGTTAGGAAAAAGAAAAGAATAAGGCCACCCCTGCATCCACAAGAAACTACTTTCTGCATGTTGTAAGAAAAAGGCTCAAGGAGAAAACAGCCAATGTGAGACAGAGCACTGTAGGTATGTTTGTCACACTGAAAGGTACCATTGTGTAAATAATTGGTTTCAAGACACCACCATAGATAGATGGTCAATTTAAAATACACTTGCTTAGTTAGGTGAGAACTGTTGGAAGAGCAGTAAATGGTAGAAACCTGTGACCCCAGAGAGAGGGGAAAGAAAAGCAGGGAACCAACAAAAAGGTAGCACAAAGGGCCTTATCTTAGCAAGTACCAAAAGCAGCTGAGGTATCTGCTGAATTAACACATATGCTGTTGAATTGTTGCCAAGTAAAAGGTGGAAAAAAGAGAGAAAGTAAAACCAAATGGAAGAATAGGAACAGGAAGGCATAATATAAAGAAGATGTAGTCTTCCTCCCACTTTTATCTCACTTTTTCTCTCCAACCCAAATTTTCTGCATGGAGTGGTGTATTTCAGTTTCAGTACCATCATTGTCAGCTACATTGGAAGGTCATTTGTACCACTGTTATCAACATTATCTTATTGACTGTGGTATGCAGCTCAGATTTGCTTGTCTTCTGCCTAGAAAGCTCTTCCCAGGCCTAATTTTTGTCCTTATAGGACCATCAGTAGTTGTTTTGTGCAGTTAAAAAAATCAAAAAGAAAAATGAGAAAGAGAGAGAGAGAGAATAAAAGAAATATAGAAGGAAAAAAAGGCTTCTTTAAATTCAGCTGTATGCTCTTCAGGAAGCTGATCACTCCTCCTGAAAAGAGATACCAAGGGTTGCTTAGCAATAGAAAGATAACATCCTGCATGTCAGATGGCCCTTTTCAGATTATTTCCTAGATAAGTACAATAATTGGAGGGAAGCATCTTTTGTGGCTGGCTGCCCCCTGGCAATGTCTAGGTTAACCCAAGGAGAAATGCTAGGCTTCAGCTATTGTATTGCAGCTGCTGGCATCTCCTTTCTGGGGAATTAAAATACAAAAATACGACATATTGCTTTATATAGTATTAACTTCAGCTAATGTTATTTTAAAAATACTGGTTTTAGTGCTGTAAAGAAATATTTAGGAATGGCTGCCATCTGTCCAGACATAACAATACATAAAATAAATGTTCCACTAATGATCAGGAACTAAAGTTACTTCTTGTGAAAGAGAGGTTATTAAAAGGCAGATTTCTGCAAGCAAAAGCATATCATGGTACAAAATAATTATAATAGGAAGACTTACACATAAGCACATATGTCCATGTGTGTGTTTAGGAATTTGTATAATTCCAAGTTGTGCCTGCTCATCATTTGCTGTCACTGTTACAGCCTCCTTGATCTTATTTCTTTTTCTCCTCGTTATCACAGCGAGAGAGCACAGAAGTTCCTCCCCAGACCTGCATTTCTGCGTGTGGCCATGCAGTGGCACAGGAGACCAGGAATCCGTAGAATTTGCTGATTCTGAGGCAGGAACCGCTCAGGTGCGAGAGGTGGGAGCTGACAGAGGAATACCCACGAACCTGAAAGGTCTTCCAGCTTGCCTGCCCCATGGAGCTGGGGCTCACTTCCAGCAGGCACTGCCCGTGTTGTCCCCACCGGGACAGGGACAGCGACAGCGACAGGGACAAGGACGGGGCAGAGCGGGGCAAAGCCGCTGCCCTTCATGTCTTTGTTTCTCTCCCTCTACGCAGAGCTGCCGGGCAGCAATATTTCTGGCACACTCTGCTGCAGCTCCTGTATGGATTCCCTGTCCCCGGCTGCTGAACAGGACTGCTGAGGCCGGCAGGGCAGGTCGCTCACACGGCACTGTCTGCCTGGCTGCACGGCGGGATGCTTCTGCTGGGCTGCTCCCTGCTGGGCTGGTGGCACTCTGCGACAGTTCTGGCAGCCCTGCAGAGCCTAATGCCTGCTCTGCGAAATGGCTGGCCTTTCTTTCCTTGCCTGGGAAAAGCTCAGAGTGCCCCGTTGACCCCACTGACCAGCTTTGTGGGAATTGCCTCTCTCTATTAAGCAGGCTCTTGGACTCACAACACCCATTGCACACCTGGTGAGGAGATATCTGCAGGTCTCCACTGTTCATCCCTGGTACACAGTGAAACCATCCTCAGGGCAGATCTTCATCTGCTGTCAGAGAAAGGGAAAAGCTTTTTCCATTCAGGTGAGGAGGACAGTGTGCTGAGGGCTGTGTCCCTTACTGACAGCCCGGAGACTGCAGCAGTGTTGTGGCTGTAGAATCCTCAGTGCACTCACAGACAGCACTAATAAGGTCCCTGTAAATATATAGATGGAAGATGAGTCCATTTTGTGCAGCCCTTGCTGAGATGATCATGCTTTCTCTATTCCAAGAGACATTAAGTCTCATACTTGGAGCATTTCTACTACAGGAGCCATTTCTTCCCTTCGGTGTTCCCTGGCAGCAGGGAGAAGGGGGAAGAGTCTGCATCAGAATACTTAATGGCTTTGGCTGGATTTTATTTCAGGCTTTTAGATGTCCTCAGGGTGAGTGAAACAGGTTCAATTTTAGAATTAGTTTTTGGTTTTGAAATAGAGCTTTCTTCCTATTTTCCTCTAAAATTTAGAAGGGTCCTAAACTGCAAGTCAAATTCAAAAGAAAAAACGCCAGAAAGAAGAACTGAATTCTGACCCCTTCTATTGCCAACATCAACCTTCCCGCCTCTTCCTTTAAGCAAGAGGAGACACACAGGAGTTTATTCTGAAGGCACAGAACCATCATCTGTAGAGCACAGTAATAAACAAATTAAGTGTCAAGGATTTGGAGCTAATTACTACGGTACAAAGACTGATAAAAGGTGTAACTTCACAATTAACTGATTCAAATTACCTCTAATGATAACCTCAATGTCAGGAACTTCATTCCTGTACAATTAAACCCTCGTGCTCAGAGACACCACACACATCCCGTCCTGCGAAGCTGGTAACGACAGTCGGATTAGGACATACGGATCCTCCAGGTGGCGATACAGCCGTATTTTAACTTTTTTTTTTTTTTTTTTTTTTTTTTTTTTTTTTTAAATCTCTCAATTTGACAGAAAAGCTGCTTAGGTTCTGGACAGCAAGAGCTTATGATTTAAATTTATCTGTAAATATTACATTTCTTTACACCGTTTATTTATAGTGACAACTATTCAGTGTGTGTGTATATATATATATGTATACACATCTATTTAAAACATATGTCTTTGTGTATATACATAGATGTACCCACATCTACGTCTCACTGTAGCTGTGCAAGCTACGTGTCTGCATTCTGCTGTGCTCTGCCTCAGCTGAACTCTGCTGCAGATGAAGGAGGAAGATGTCCTGATGAGAAGAAACGAAGAGGGATGACAGCAGTTTGATTTCTAATTAATTAATCCATCATGATTAACTTCTGACATTGAAGCAGCTGTGTTTAGCCTCTGCTGAGTGTCTGATCCAAAGGCAGCAGCAGTCAGTGTTGCAAGGGAGAATGATCCAGATTGGGTGCTCAAATGGAGATGGTGCCCCAGTGTTTGTGCAGCAGAGACCCTTTTGGGTGCAGAGGGTGGACTTCCCTCCCACACCATTCTCCATGCTGGTTTCTGGCCAGCTCCAGAGCAGGAAAGCAGGGAGACAGGCTAAAGGGAAATCAGGTTGGGACAAAAAGTTAAAAGGAGGCTTCTCTTTGCCTCTTGCTACTTGTAAAATATAAAAATGTGAGCTGAAAGCAGAGGTAGCACTACTAGACCCAAAGAAATGCAAAATTTAAATCAACTTGCTCCTTTGCAGTGAATAGTGTGTCTTGGCTGCACTCACACTGAAGTGGATCAGGAATTTTTCCAATGCATTCTAGCTTCTACAGCACTGTAAAATAATCAGCTGCAGTTTAGATTTGCAAAAACAAATGACTGACAAAGCATTATTATTATTATTATTATGGGTTTACTTCTTCCCATAAAACAAAGTGGCATAGTTAACAGCATGCATATTTGCCTCAGGATGCCATTTGGACTCTGACATACCTCCTGGCTGGCTGTCACCCACAGCACACTGGCTTTTCTGAATCTTAGATTTCTGCAGATCCCCCAGAAATGTTCTGATTCACTGTCCCTGTGGCACTTGCTGGCTGGTGAGCAGCCAACATGAGACACTTGTGGTAGAATATGGTGTTCACTTTGATGAATTAATAAATTATAATGCTGACCTAATATCTCTGAATATTAAAAATGGAATTTCAGCTTGAACATAAAATGTAAATCAATGGTTGAAAACGTATTCCAAAATAGCACTACGGAAACCAGAGGAAATGAATTAATGTATAATTCAAGCAATTTAGCTAGGAGCAACAGTTCTATTTTAATACTATGAATGTTTCTAAATCAAAACCAGGTTCTGATGTTTGATTTCTTTTTCTTTGAGCCTATTTTTTGTTGTTGTTGGAGATATGAATGGTAATTAGAAACAACAATGAATTATGAAGCTATTAAAAGCTGAGATTAAAAATTAAATAATGGAAGTCCTGTGATTTATGTTACTGAGTTCCTAAGGCACATTTAAAGCAAACTCACTAAGAAATTCATGCTACATCCTCGTCAGCCATTTCATTCAATACAAACCTCATTTACTGAAGAGAGCTTACCAGGTTCCAGTTAATACTGAGTTAAAAATTTAGTTTGTGGTACAGGTCAATATATTAACTTCTGAGACCTATGTTGTTAGTGGTCTCAGGTGGAAAACTGTGTTAGAGCTTGCTGAAGATTAGTATTTCATCTTGCAGAAGGAAAGGGGATGTGTTTGGGGTTGGTTCTTTAAAGTCAGAGGTTATTTTTATGAGAAGTAGCACAGCCCATTTATGCAGCCTTTTTTGAGAGCCTGGTCGTGCCACGTGCCTGACAAACATGGACTCAAAACTCAATATGTGTAAGAACTGATGAGCTGCAGTGCCTGGTGGAGCTGGACTTGCTCTTAGGACTGCAGAGCAACCAACACCCCCAGCTCTCCTCAGCACACCACTACCACAGTTTATATATTACATATGTGTAAATACCACAGGGAGTTACTACTGCAGTTAATGACCTCTGCCTCAGCAAGTTGCTGGGTCTGGCTTGGTTTGAGTCTCCTGCCTTGGCAGCCCAGAATGTTCATGCGTCATGAAGGGCATTTAACAACAGGATCTCATAGAAGAGAGTAATTAAATACCTAATTGCTGTTGCATAAGTGCTTTGAAACCCTCCCATGTTTCAAATTTATGTAAACCGTGTGGGAGAGTCCTAGGCCCACAGTGAATTTCTTCACGTTTTAAATAAGAAATTTAGACATGAAGCTCCCACAGTGTTTCATTATTTTAATTGATGCAATTACTGTGAGAAACACTATCATTACCCCACTTTCTGTTATTTATTTATAAAAAATTCACGTGTCACACAATGATATTTTTCCTAGGCCTTGACATGATCCATTGATAAAGAACAACGATTTAAATTACTGAGCAGCATGGAGACAAGGGTGATTGTTAAATATCATCTCACCTCAACAGGCAAGCAGATCATTTTCTGTATGTTGATACAAATGACATGGATATTTTGTTGAGATGCCATGATGCAGAAAGAAGGAATATATTTGTTGTTGTCATCTTTTTTTCTGGAAATCTAGAAAATCAAGATAAAAACAAATGCATGCTCTCTTTTGGTTAACAATGAAACCCTAGGGGACAGACTTATAAACTGCTGGAAAGCATTCTGCATCAGAGTAATTCAATTCACAGAGGCCTCATTTCTCACCCTGAATGAATTACAAAAAAAGAGATACGTTAAACCCAGATTTTTGCACTGTCACTGCTCCCCGCTGGGACAGACAGGCTGCAGAGAGACTGAAGGCATGAAGGGACCAACATTCAACTGGCACCAAATGAATGAAGAAACCACAGGAGCAGAAACCCTGCTTCATCACCTACAACCTTCCCCCTCACCTACCACAAAAGCAACACTCCAAAGGACTGGTTTATCAGGCATGAGTTCCAAATTATCACTGACAGAAATACTTTACTGCCTTTTCCTTCTTTACACTTAAAAACCAAAATGAGATCAGTCTGCAAGTCGATAACAAAACCTAGATGAGGAGATGGCCTTGCAGAGAATAGAATGCATACCACTGCTGATGTTGCAGGGATTGAAACTTATTATACTTTATGAGGCATAATTATTACATGCCTCTCTCATCAAGGGATATTTTATCTCAGAGTGCTGTGCAGCTGATGTTTTGAGGTTTTGACATAAACATCTGTTGAAAGGAGAAGCTAATAGGTCAAAGTGCACCTTACTGCAGAAGGGGAAACATCAAGGTTCAACAATAAATTTGAGGATACAAACTGACCCAGGGAAGAAATTGGTGAAAATCGAAGTCAGAGCAAAATAAAAAAAGAGAACCATGGCTTACCCCATGTATCTTCTAGCTCACATGTCATTCAGCTTCTGTCCCCAGGCACCTTGAGAAGGTGAAAAAGGATTTGTTGACACAGAGGAGTGGTTGGAGTTTGTAAAATAAAGAATCATTTGTTGTAAAGCACTGCCACCCTTCCTTTAACAAAGCAGTCTCTTTGCTGTGGCTGCTGCTTACTACATGAAAGATAATCCATCCAATACTCTGTTTACCTGTTCTTTGTACTTCTCATCCAGCTGCTGTTTCACCTACAAGCAGTTTGAAGCAAGCATGTCATCTTTGGATGATGTACTTTGAAAAAATCCCATTGCTTGGAAGTGCAGGTGCCCAAAGGGAATGTTTATGCAAAACTAAAATGCAGTGACAAAACATAGGAGTGCAGTCACAAAATGTTAAGGACAAATACAACAGTCTGAACTGTTTCCTTCTGATTTCCTGGCTTTGATGGTCCTGACTGCACTGATCTCTGGGAGATTGCTTGGGTGGAACTGAGAGCTAGCCCAGTCACCAGTAGCTCTGTAGGAGGGCTATCCTGCATAGATAGCAAAACAGTATATAACCTTTTATTTTCCTTAATTAAGCCAGAGTCCTGGAGGTTCAAAATCTCAGGCTGCTGCTTTAAAATCCTGCTACAGGATTTGCCTAGATATATCCTTAATTATAATATGTTATTGACTTCACATTGATGCAGCTTCCTGAGTTCATTTGTACTGACAAATTTGAGTTGTAATGGATAACTTGGAATCTGAAAAGTTATAAAAAAAAATACAGCAGGTAGGCAACATATAGGCAGAGGAATATTTCTTTTACAATGCATGAAATGCTTGGAGTTTTAGCCCAGAGAGGTGGAGTGATGGAGCAGGAGATGGAGTGATCAAACCTCCTTTATATTGTCTACTAGAAGTTGAATCTGTCAGGAGGTGACCAAACTATAGCTAGAAAAGAAAAAACAATATTCTCATAGCTTTGATTATCTGGAAGGTGTGTGAATACTAGGACAGGAATTAGAAATGCTCCAAACAATTATATTGTTATAAAGTATGAAGCCTGCACCAGCCCTGAGGATACATGTTATTGCTTTTATTGTTATTTCTAATAATATTACTGGAAAAGTAAATAATCTGAGATTATACTAATGAGATTTATTGCAGAGATTGTAGGTCCAGAGGTGCTGCTCTCATATAGGATCTGTGCTGCATAGCTAAAAAGCACCAGAACTTCTGCTAAAAACATTTATTTGATTATTATTTCATTTTGGTCACAATATCATACCTTTTTGATTTTTAAAATAATATTTTGTTTCCTCTTGTTAATTCTTGTTTTCCTGTCCTCAGATCTTGTTTATTGACAAGCTTTGCTCTAATCTAATTCAACCAAGCTGTTCTATGTCCATTCATACTCTCAATTACCTTGTATGACATGCCCTTTGAAGCAAAGCATCTTTACCTACTACAACTCCACTGCTGCACTTATTGCCTGTCACTGACATAGTTTGTTTCTGTTTGAAGTATTAGCTCTCCACCTGAGCAAATCTTTATGGATTTGGTAACAGGCTGCTCCTCTCCAGGCATATGAGACCTGCAGAAGTAAAGCTTGGGAACATTCCCTTGTTCTTCTTCGCAGTGTTTGAGCAGAACCAAAGCACAGGGAAAGAGGATCATGTATTTGCTCAAAAATAATTCCTGATACAGTAAAATTAAGGAAAATTTATTACCTTTCATTTATAAATGGAGGTTCTTTTGCCATGACTTTGGGAGCTTTGATCTCCTGCACAAGTCACTCTACTGTTGTGATTTTCAGTAGCAGCAAATGGATTTTGTGGTGTAAAACACTGAGGTTATCAGGTAGATACTGCTGGACAACTGGAAATCCTGTCAAATGCTGACCACACTGTGCAAATCTTTCTAAACCACATTCACATGAATTCTAACCTACCTGTAGCAACACACTGCTGATCTGGGCTTCAGTTGGTATCAACAGCTCCTGTACAGGTGTTTTTGCAGGCTGCTTTTTTTAGCCTAAGTGTTAACAGTCACAGAGTGGGAGTATTTTCCCCATTAACAAATCTTTTGACAATCTGAAGAAGCAAGAATATTATAAATAAGGCAGCTTCCATGGTTAAGTGTCCAGATTATACAATCCTTATTCAGCCAAATCTTTATAACCAGTGAGTTATCACACTCCATAAGAAAACCTGGCTGAGGAAGCATTGCAAAGGTAGGCCAAGCAGCTCCACTCGGAATGGTACTTCGTGATGATGAACACTGTAGTAACTCTTCTTTAAAAGTTATAATTGTCCAGATGTCAATTCATCTGCTGGTGCCACTCTTTTTTTTTTAACATTGTAACTGCAGATATAGCTGTTTCATATATAAGGGGAGCCAAAGATTTTATATTTTTATATGTAAGGCTTGTAGAACCTATTCATATGTATTAAAGACTCTTCTTGTGCTGGACATGACCATTAAAATAATGTATATGCCATCAACAGCCAAGTTAGTAAAATGAAGTGAGGGAGAGAAAAGAAAATTAATTTCTAGAATTTTGGAAGTGGCTTGTGCTCTGCTTGCCTCCTGAGATTTTCAGCCTCTCAAAGAGCTGGATTAACACCCTGGGAGTTCTGTGTTCTCCTTAATGGAAATTCTTTAGTGACATTTTATGCTCCTTTTGGAAAATCAGACATCTTTGAGAATACTGTCTCTGAAAATATAGAAAACTCTGTTTAGCTATTAAGAACTTTAGGGAGATTAATAATCCAGTTAATACAAGTGCTTGTAGCAATTCCTGTCAGAAAGGACATTTTAATCCTCTCTTTGAATCCCCTGTATTTAGCTAGTTAGTTGTGGTAAGCATGAATTCCAACAGAAATATCATTCACAGCACTCAGTATTTTCAGGTGTGGTATGTTCTTGTTAGAGTCTGTGGGACTTGTGTGACAAGATTACTGCCTAAACTGCCATGCTGAGACAAAGCAAAACAAACCTCCAATTAACTTAAGGAAAAATAACAGATCTCCTCTAGGGTAGATACATTTGCTTCATTTCAAAGAAAGTCATGCTTCAGTTATCTTATCAGGGCATAACAGCTCTGCCCCTGGCTCAAATTTGTTGTTGACATTGTATTCAAAATAGGGCAGAAGATGACCTGTTGTTGATACATGAGAAGGAAAAGGACTTCATGTACAGAGAACAAAATGTGCCACAGATCTGGTACAAATATGTACCACAGAGCTCACAAATATTCAGAGCTATCAGTATTCCAGCTAAGCATTCAAGGCTGCTACCTGAGAGCTCTCTGAGCACATTTAATAGTATGAGGGGGGAAAAAGAGTATGCAGGACCTCCTGGTTCTGTGGAATGAAAAAAACAAGGAGGAATTCAGCTGAGAGTAAAGTCCTGGTTTGCAGCCCCATTAGGGAGCACAACCAGCACTGGCTGAGCACTGCTCCTTGTCCCAAGGGTGTGGACAGTGACCCTGTCCACTTGTAAGGCACTTTCACACCACACAAACCTGCAAGTTGACCTTCCACAGGCACCACAGCCACCCAGGAGCAGGAGCAAGGCCACAGGGCTGCTTTTATGGACACTAAAAGGCAGCACAGCACAGGGTTTATATCATCTCTTTATCAACAAAATTGGTTTGCTCCTCTATCTTCTGCTCTTTTCTTTACGTTTTTACCTTCTTACGATAAACTGAATTCTAATTCCAGTTTTCTTCCAAACTGCTTTTAGATTCAGCATTTAAAAATGTATTTCTGTGTTCAGCTGGTTGTCACTGGATTTATGGGGCCAGGCTCTTGCACAGAACTAGATGATTGTTGTAGGTCTTTTCCAACCCAAACCATTCTGTGAGTTTATGATAAAATATTGGGTGGGGTTTAAATTATAAATACAAATGTAGCACCCAAGTTTAAGTGAAAGCTCTCTTCTCTGTAACCAAAGGGCTTGGATTAGTCCTTATATCATTGACACCAAACATAAATAACAAATTAAGTTTTAAAATATTTTCTAGGTTGCTCCTGCCTTCTCTTCCTTTAATAGCACCTACTGAGCTGTGATGAACAGTGCTAGAGAAACAATATTTTTAAATTTCTTTTACCAGTGTATCTAACAGATTGACTGCAGAGCCTCAGCCCCTATAACCTCATATCTCTGCAGTGACTTCAGAGATTTGAAAAGCACTTTGACTGCTGCAAAGCTAGATTTGTAACATTATGACATTTAAAAAATCAAATTTTGGGTAAATTTATCTCTTAAAATTCATGTATCACTCAACACAACACAAGAACAGAAAAGGAAATACATAATTTCTTTAGAAAAAGAAAAAAAAGCTTTTAAAATTAACATTACTGTCAAGAAAATTGTTATTCTGTGGCAGTAGGTACCTCTTCTTTCCCTAGAATGCCTAGAATGTATTCTAAAATGTCCTGTGTTACAGTATTTTCCCTTCAACTTTACTCAGCTACTCAATATCCAGAGCAGCATGAAATATATGCATCTTGCGAAAAGGCTGCTGCTATGGAGACCTCATATATTTAATTGGAGAAAAAAAATAGCTGAATAAGCTTTCATTTACAAGCCAACAAAAGGTGCTTTGGCAGCATTAACTCAAGGAATGCTTTCTTTTCTTTTGCTTCCCTTATATTTTCTACTTTAGTTTTGTTACATATTCAGAAGACAAATGCTTCCACTTAATTTTTTATCCTGTTTCTCTCTGTATTTGAACAGAAAAGGTTTTTAGGAAATCCAGAATGAGGACTTAACACTTGACATGGGAATGGTGGTCTTGCTATGTTTCCTATTAGAGTAGTACTAATGTTGGAATGAGCTCATTTTGTGCTTTAACCAGGATAAATCAGTACCCTGAGCACGCATACTATACAATATTATGACTGAAAAAAAAAGTCTACATTTCTCAGCTGTGAACAATTATTTTCCCTTCCAAATGCCTTCAATGTCTAGGACACATCTGATCAGTTTGAGATAAGTGCCTATACTGCTTTTTAAAGATACCTCAATAATTATTTCTCGTTTACACACAGATGACATAGGACAGCAGGGTTGAAGTTAAATGGGGTTCTTTAAAAGTCTCAGCTCCAGCCTACTTGTTTTTCAGGACAAGATGTCTGTGCACATTTAACTTTTGCAAGAGCAGTTGTGCAAATCAACCAGAACCATCAGCTTTGTTTACACTTTCATAAGTTTCAAAATATTTTTTAAACCTGAGCTTATTCAACACTTCCATTTGCATTTCTTCCTTTCAGAAAAGTTCAAATATATTCCCTAAGTAATCTCTAGAAACTGAACCTTTGTTTCTTTCAGGGGTTTCAGAAGAAATTCTCTTTCCTGGCAACCTCTACACATGAGGATAGGTAGAGCTCTGCTTCTCCCCTAACCAGCAGTTCCCTCCTAGAACAGCTGATAATTGCAGCACATCTGGGGCAGGAGAGAAACTTCAGCAGAGTTCTGGTCTGGATTGCAAAGCCTCCAACACTGAGCATGGCAAGTGACTCCAGCCCTGATTTAGCCTCTGGATAGATGGCAAATTGGGCAAAGCCATGGCTCAGCCATACGGTGAAGCCTGACAGCCATATGCTCTCCCATATGCTTTAATACTGCTTGTAAATGTCCTTAATAAATTAATAAAAATTTAAGTGATATCTTGGTATATCTAAACACAGATTTACTGGATTGGCTGATTTGCCTCACTGCTATTTTCAGTTCCTGGGCAATTTTCTTCCAAAACTACCAGTAATTCTAAATAATAAAATAGCAGTAATTGTACAACCAGATCACTGAATTTCATTGTACTTACAAATACTCAAATATATCTAAAAGGAATTCACAAGTGTCACAGAAGTAGAATATTCACTTGGTGGTTCCTAAATGCCTGAGAGATTTCTAATGTTTGTTCAGTTCCTCTGTGCTCTCTTTATTTGATTTTGAACTATCAGTTTAATTGCTTAATATTAAATACAGTAAAAATTCTATGAAATTTTACTAGTACACATTGAATCAGAGGATGGTTCATAGCTTTTAGATGTGATTTTGTGTCTTGGAAACAACTAACTTTCTAGATGAACTCAATGACAATTCCAGAACTGATTTCTCAAGGTAGAGGAAGCCACTGCAAGTATTGAAGTTAACAGAGAGCCTTAGAAGCAGTTGTGAGGATGTAGAGGAGATGTTGAAAGCCTTCCTGTGGCTTTGCTCATAAAGGACTCTGCAACTTAGTAAATTTGCAGGCTGCTTGGGTGCTGTATCAATGACATTAAAGTTTAAATCCTTAGAAAATCAGTATCAATATATCCTCGCAGCACCTCTTAGAGTGACTCTAATAGTGATTAAAGAAGCATTGACTTACCTACCAAAATCTGCTCCTTACATGAGACACAGGGGTCCCAATCAGTTTGGGAAAGGGGAAAAATGTCACAACATGGGAACTTGACCAAGGAAAATTAGGCTTGAGGGACCTACCACATGCCCCAGTCACAAAAAATATTCCTCCAGAATGGAACTTTGCTCATCTGTTTTTCAGGGATTTTGGGAGCTGCATACATTCACTGGGCATTCACACTGCTGTGTTGAATATTCCATTAGATTCTGCTGTATTCCCTAGTAATGTTTTGCAAGGAGTAGTTACTTTTCATTGTTTTGTGTTTGGGATTTTTTTAAAAGAAACCCACAGCTCAAACAAGTGGGAATTAGGCTTCCCCCTGTACCATCATGGGAACTGTTGATGCAATGAGACAAGCACTGGGATAAAGGATATAAATGTAAATAAACTGTGAATTGAATAAAATCATACATCAGCTATTCTGTGTGGATCCCTTTAGCAGCTTCATTTGTCTTTCATGAAGGGTCCCTGGTGCCCAAATGGGTTCATCCATGCCTACAAGAGCTTGAACTGCATTGTGCAAACACTGTGGTTCTCCTCAGATTCCCCAGTGCAGACACACTCCAAATGGGGCTGTGAGAAAAAGAAAAGCTTAAAAATAAACCTAACTTCTAGCAGTGTTTCAGGTGGATTTATGGGATGGGGAAAATACTGGGTTTTTTTTGTTTTTTGTTTTTTTTTAAATCAGATTAAAACCAAGAAATTAAATGTTCTAAATCTATTATCTTATTATGGTATCTCTTTCTACACACATACCATTTCTTAGCAAGAGTAATCCTTTTTGTTTGACAGCATGTCAGTTCTGGGGAATCCGAGGGAAAAGAATGAATAATATCAGGACAATTTACCCCCTGAAAATAATCTGCAATTTTGTAGAAAAGGGGAATAGAGATTCTATGTTCTGCTGCTCAAATTCTTCTCCATGGTCTTCACTTTGCCCTTCCCCTGGGCTCTGGGCAGTTGGCATGAGGGTGCTGAGCTGGCATTTCCTCTACCTAAAATTTGATTTTGATTTCCTTTTTGAAATCAGCATACCAAAAACATACAATAAAGAAAAAAAACAGCAATCCAAAAAACACAAATAGAAATTCTCAGCTTCAAAAACCAATGTTAATTCCTAATTAAGACAAATTTAGATGATCTAGCAGACAGTTTTAAAGGACTGCAGTGACAGATCTATTTCGGATTCCTATTTTAGGTGTCAATGCCAGATGTTAATTACTTTGCTTTATTTTCTCAATTTAGATAGTCATTCTGGCTTCAAATGAGTCTACTCTTGTGTTTAAATACCTGGATAAATTGGACCCTGAGTCTATCCATATTAAACAAATCGCCTTATGTAAAAGGAAACTCTCAGGACTTGTACTATTATCTCTTGTGGAAATATTTGAGATAAGCCAATGTCAACAAGACCCACAGCTTAACACCTGTGTAAGACACAGAGCTTTACAAGAGCAACAGAAGTAAATTTAAGCTGCCAATATGATAATGACCTGGAATAGGAGTTCCAGAAGATTATTTATCAATATAAGTCTCATACATCTTTTATTTGCTTTTCATGTAAATTTGAAACTGATACCTGCATTAATAGTTTTGCAGCATTTTATGTCACCAGACCAAATTAGTTTTAATGAACTGACACTGTTTTCAGAAGGCCTTTTGCAGTATGCAAGCAGACATTTTGCAGGCTTTTAGCACTTTTTAAATTTTTTTTTTTTTTAAGATATCATAAGTTGTCTGGACCCTGCCATGAATTGTGGGGTTTGGCTACACTGTTAATCTGAAAGCTCTACATTTCATCTGTCTGTTGTATGGGGCAAAAAGTCACTAATGGAACTCTCAGAATAATTTTTATCTGTTGTCGGTGAGGACAGTTTAGTTTTAGAAAAATTGCTCCCTTTTAAAAGAGCCCTGGCCCAAGAAAGCATGAGAACATAACATGTTTTTGCTCAACTTTACACAGTCCCACTCATTTCAGTCCCTTGACAAGAAACTGAGCGACAATTATTACACATTTTATAACTGAAGAGACTAAATTTCCTTTACTCCAGAAAAGCTGAAAGAAAGTTATTCTAAGTTGAAGTAATTTACTCCTGGGCTTGTCAAAACTCTTTAAATAATATAGGAGGATTGGCCAGTACTTGACTGAAATGATAGAAGAGGAACTGTGGGAGACAGGGGAGGGTTGAAGACATTCAATTAGTGACTGTTTTTGGCGACTCACGAAAACAGCTGATGGTGCTGATTCAAGATCCAGTTCCCCACAGCAGACAATTCCCATGGAATATGTCACTTTAGCACTTACATTAATGGCTTTTGAGCCCAGAAAGACCTTAGCTAGGAGGATCTGAAACATCACTCAGGGAACCTGGCAGTGAAGAGAAATTCATACTACCAAACAAAACTGTGATAATTTTTTTCTCCAAAGGTACCTCCAATACCTGCAGTATTCTATTAATTTGGTTTTCTTCTTGGTTCATCTGCTGCATGGTTTTCATCAATTTCTCATGAAAATGTTCCATTTGAGGCAGATTTATTTTATCACAACTCAGGAACAATGGACCTGCAGCAGCCCATTACATCTTGATCTCTTAAAAATGGTGGAAAAGGACAAACTGACAAAAACAAGTTCTATCTGTCTCTATTCCCTACAATTCAATAAACTACCAAACATAAGCAGTTGTTGACTTTTGCTAACACCAATGTGGAACCTTAATGAGTAAAATCTAAGCGAGATAAAATGGAGTTACATATTTACCCTTGAGGCAATAATTTCCAGTAACAGTTTGGCAGCCATGTCTGTAATAAAGAATACTTTGCAATAAAAAAAGCACTGCAATCTTTTCTTTAGCTACAATAAGATTTGACTGGAGCTGTTACAGCTTCAGGAGAAGAGAAGACAAGAACCTCTAAGTTTGGGAGGATAGAGAAGCTTGTAAAGATGTACTACTAATCCAAGGTGGTTTAGAGCCAGTCAGCCCTGTGTGAGGTTTTTATAGCAGTGTGCCAAGACAATATATATTAAAGAGAAATCTGATGGTGCCAACAAGTCCTTTGTTCCCTTCACTGCTCTCCTATTCCAGTTCAAATACTTGGCAATGTGGTACTCATCCTTGATCTGAGCTCTGCACAGCTGAGATTTATTAGGACAATAATCAGCACAGCCTCTGGCTGTGAGTTCAATAACAATGACACTGTTTGAAAAGTCGTTTATACTCCTCAAGTTTGTATCTAAAGCACAGCCAGTTTTCAAGGTGCCCCTGTGCTCCTCAGTACTCAAGCCTCCTGACTAGTCAAGTGAAAAAGCTGTCATGGAAAGAAATCCTTTGACATCAGAAACACAAAATCGGTGCTTCAAGAATGTGGAGGAATATGCCTCAAGCCTCTACTCCTGCATTTCAAGGTTGCTTTGCATACTTCACAGCAGCTTTCTCTGCACAGGTCTGGCTATTACTTTGAGCACTGGGCCAGTCAAAATAGCTTAGCACTAACCTGTGTCGACAACTTGATCCTTTCTTCTCTTTACAAATGACTTTAAAGTCTCCATAAATGCACTTGTGGTTCACAATTGCAGCAGAAAAATCTTTTAAGGAGTTTTTAGTTTCTTAACAGTGTTTATCTAGCCACTCTTCAGACGGTTGGCTCATTGTCCTGCGTTGCTACTTTTGTGGGCTTAGGTGGATGTACAGCTATTTTTGCCCAGGGATGCTGAGTGGACAGCTTATGTGTTTAAAGCAGACAAAGAGCTACAGTTCTATCCCTTGGTTTCCTGAGGCTATGGAAATAGGTTAATAGGATACAAATATGCATTTGGCATAGGATAAGGACTATTTTTACTTGTAGCCTGATGTATTCTTAACACATTTTAAACACGGAAAAACTGATCCACTTTTGATTTGCCACACAAAATGGCTTGGAAATGAGTTTAAATTGTTACTGCTTTTCTTTGGGGTTTTTTTGCAGCTGTATTTTGTTTGACTAGAAGTGGCAGTTCTGGTCAAGCTGAGAGGCTCAGTATGGATCCCTTAAAAAAGTCAAACAAAACATTTTGCATTTTTCCTATCTATAGTGGAAAATAAGAATTTAAAAACAAAAGCAGCCTAATAGAACGAGAAGCTGATCAATCCATCTTTAATTCTCTAAAATAAAATCAATTTCTACACCTTTCTTTATAATCCAGAAGTTTCTGAATGTTTTTGGATGACAATATTTCTTGCAAAACATTACAATTTTACAGTTCATTATAAACTTGGTTGATTTGGTTTTTTTCATCTTTGTTGTTTGGTTTTTTTCCCCCCAGAAATGCAGACATTGCAGATTAAAAGAGAAAACTTTTAGTATAATAAAGATTATTCAGCACACATCTTTTCTTCCTGCTGTCAGCTGGAGTTGACTGTCACAGGAAAGCATCAAGAAGAAAATGTGCTCTATACGGACTTCTAAATTTGGAAAATCTGAATCCTTCCTTTAGTAAAGGCCTCTGAGGCTTAATAATTCAGACAGGAAGGTATCATGACAACTCTGCACACTCTCCTGAAACACCCTGTTCTCTCTTCACACACACAGGACATTCTAATCCCCTTCTTACCTGAGATAGCCTCTTGTTTGTCTCTCATTCCATCTTCTCTGGACTCTCAAGAGCCTATTACTCATGTAACAGACAGGGATCACTGGGCTTTGTATGAAATGGCAGCAACAGTGAATTAGTAAAAGTATTTATTCTTTGGGTGGAATCAACAGTGTGATGTCCTTCACTACTAAATGCTGGGCATGTCAGGGACAATGTCCATTTCTGTACATCTGCTGTAAGATACAGTGCCTTCAGTAACCTTCTTTTCCATCCCTTCCCCTCCTGCTGTACAGAAGAGTGATTACCTACTAAAATCTAAAACTTGGATATGAAATAACTCGAAAGCACTGCACTGAGTGGTGGTTAGTGCTGCTGCAGCCTCTGTCCAAGGCATTGCCACCATCAGCCTGTGCTAGGTGTCAAAGCTGTCAAATGCTCTGTCTAGAATCCTGTTGTCACTGCATGCAAATCTCGACAGTGATACCCCAGCTGGTGCAGAAAAAGCCTTGACACTGTGCTAGCCTTGTGCTACACAACACACTGGGGTTTTATCAACACTTCTAATGACAAATCCAGACCCATCACAGGCCATGATGGAAAAAGTTAACTCGATCCCAGCCACTCCCAGTACACTCGAGCTCTGTGGCTTTTACAATATCTGCTCAGACACACAATTTCTCTGTTTAGAGGAAGGCCAGGATTACTTCTGCTATAGCTAAGTGTATATACTAAAAACCTTTTCAATAAATCCAAATCACTGCTGTCGCTGTTGAGCTGCTAGCAGAGAGAAGAATCCAGTTCTCAGTGGCAAGAAGGAAAAGGCCTTTATTGTTTTGATTTCATCATATATATAGAGTTTTCAAAGGTCACCCAGATTGGTCAGTCAGAAACCTCCCCCTAGGCCTGATTGACCAGGTCTGCACCATCCAATTCTTGGGACACTGTTTTTAATAACATCCAAACCTTATCTTTATTTATAAAACACAAAAGGATTTCTCATGGGAAAGACCTGTGCTAGCCACACACTGCTATGGCTCAATTTCAAAGCTGAAGAGTAAGTAGAGTCAATTTTCTCTAGGGACATAATAATACTAGTAGTTTACAAGCAGAGGCTTTCCCAGAACATCTTCCAAAGCAGGAGTGTGAAGGGTAAACTGAGCAATAGTTGAAGTTGGATGAATTAATGTAGATCAGTTTCTTGCAGTTTTCAGAAAAAAACTGGATTAAGGAAGACAAGCTTCCATCCCATACCAGGAGACTTCCAGGGGGAATTTTCTGCACAGATTTCTGCAATCACAGGGCCCCCTGCCTGTTTTTGTCCTTATACCCCCTTTAGCCTCTACTTACAGCCTCCAGCCCCTTTGGACCAATGGTTTATTTCCAGCATCCTGACTTTTGAGGACTTCAGCCCACTTTTGTCCTCTACTTTTTTTTCCCTATCTCTGACTCACTATTGTCCCCCTCCCCCCCACCTCCTTTCAGCCATGATTTTATTCTGGGATTCCAATGACCTTTGGTAGACCAAAGGGTCTACCAAACCCTTTGTCTCCTCTTTCTAGCCTCACACAAACTTTCAGCCTGCCACCCCTTTCAACTGCTGCACATTTTCTGGCCTTGTCCCTTCCTCCCAGCCTCTGCTTTATTTTGGGCCTCCTTTTGGACATTTCTTTTTGCCAGTACAAGATGTCAACAATTTGAAAGTGGGACACAGACCTTTTTTCCTTTTTGAGCACTAATCTGTATAGCCAAGGGCAATTGCAGTCCATTTTAAAAAATTGTCTGTGCTCCCAAGATTGGTGAAAAAGGCAGATAGAGGATATAAACTGGATTTCTCATTTCACTGCTCTCTCAGAAGAATCAGAAAGCAGTTTGTCTCACTAGGCCAAATTCTGCTGGTTTTAATTGAGAATTTGAGTTTATCTCAATGAGAATGCTGTGTACTAAAGACTGTAAGATTTAGCCTTATTTGTTATTTTTCTCTCTCATCCCCAGTGCGATGAAATTTTTGTTGGTATCAATTTGCTGAGGAATCACTACAGCAATTCGTAATATATAAATCTGGAAAGTTTTGATGAAGGAAATTTTAAAGACTAATTTTACACCACTGGAGTCAAAGGAAATCTTTTTCTTAATAATAACCAGCCCAACAGCAAGGCAAAAGATGTCTTTGAGACATGCAAGCCTTTGAGAAATACTTCAGACAAGAGACCAGAGACATGCTTTCTGCCTTAAAGATTTTTGAATGAGTAGCATTTAGTAGGAATGTTTGACTGGGTTAGAAGTATTTGATCATTGCCCCAGCTTTTATCAAAGTTTTATTACTTAAAAAGAAAGAACTTTTCTTTTAATTTACTTTTTCCATTGACAAGCAGGAGAACTTAGTGTATTGATGTTTCCTACAGCCCTACAAAATTTGCTGTGTGCAATGTCCCAGCACCCTCTCTCTATTAAAGAAGCTTGAGCAAAAAAGACAGGAGCTGCCAAGGAGTGTGACAGGGACACTTCCCTCCTTGCTTCATCCACTTCCCCAACAGCAGGGACCCTCACATGCCACCTGCTGCTACTTCTCTTCAAAGATATTTTGAGCCTTTTCTCACTGTTCCATAGATAGAAATCATCAACCAGAGAGGTCTAAGTGCTTGAGAGTCTCATCACAGCCCCATCAGACTCTGCTGACACTACTGACTCCCCCAGACTCCACCTGCATCCTCTAAATTGTAAAGCCTGTGAGGAAGAAGCATACTGGAAGTCCTCAGCCCTTTTTTAAAAGCAGCTAGGTTACTCTTTGCTCATTTGTTTGGCATTTTGAGGGATTTAGCTGGTCTCTCTCAGCACTGCAATTAGCTCACCAGGTATTTTGGGGCATGGTGGCTGCTTTTCTTCAAAATCTGCATGGTGCTTAGCACAACAGGAGCCTGGCACAGAGGCAGGCAAAACTGTGTAGAGAAGGGGCACTAGACCCCTGAGGAAAGGTGTTGCCTTTACAAACAAATTCTAGGTCTATTGGCCTGTCATTTTTACTCTGCTGAATTCAGAGTGAGAGGAGAAATGTATCCTCAATTTAGACTTGACACTAAAGGTAAATATTTATGTCCATTGCTGGAGCATAGACGAAATATCTTTGAAATCTGTCATAGGAGGCTAAGGCTGGAAAAGAAGATGGCATGGATGCAGCAATGGGACACCAAGGAATTCAGCTACACAAACAGTAGCATTTGGTAATGACAAAGCATGTTGCAAGTGTCTTGAAAGGAAGAAAGTGTCCCCTTTTTAATGGAAAAATAGAATTTAATACTCTATTGGTATATTGTGTTGGTGTTAATGTAAGTAGTTTTTTTAATCTAAACATCCGTTATTATTAGAATTCATCATATGTTTTTTTCTTATTTACCTTAGTAAACTAAACAGGATCAATATGTAGAAATAAATCCACATCTCATTTTCTGCAGAGTGCAGCAGTGAAATAAGGAAAGACTGGTTATAAGAAATACTAATCTTGATGTGGAAAGTCAAGGAAATTTTAAACTCTTCTAGCTCACCTGTTTTTCTAGCCTGATGTATATATATAGCAATATCATTCTTCTGTCGCCTTTAAATTTCTGCTTTCAGTGTAAGATGTCTTTCCATGCTGTGCCTTTCTTGCCTCTCAGTCTGAATGTCACAGAAAAAATGTCATGAATAATAACAATGTGTATAGAGATATCAAGTTATATTCCTCATCCATAATCCAATCTCTTATGATAACAGACAAATGACATAATGGGGAAAAAAGATATCTTTTTATCTGCAGAAAAAGATTCTTCTCTGAGAGCCACTATGAATTTCTTCTTTCTGTGAGTGACCAAGTAGGACTAAAGCATCCCAGCAACAGAATGAGGGGCAATGGATAAAAATTGAACTTAGGCAGCTCCATCTGAATATGAGGAGAAACCTCTTTACTTTGAGGGTGACAGAGCACTGGAACAGACTGCCCAGAGAGACTGTGGAGTCTCCTTCTCTGGAGGTATTCAAAACCTGCCTGGATGTGATTCTGTGTAAACTGCTCTTGGTGAACCTGGTTTAGCAGGGGATTGGACTAGATGAGCTCCAGAAGTCCTCTGGAGCCAATCTGTGACTGTGATTCTGGGATATCTGCTTTTATCTTCTATAAATGTGTGCTCCTGTGATATTCCTTATCAGTTGGTCAATGGCACAAATTCATGAGAGATGGAGACAGAGAAGACAGAACAGCAGAAAAGCAGGCAAAGAAAGACAAACAAAAAGATTCTGCTCATTTCATAAGTTTAAAAAAATTTTGTAGGAAGCTTCACATTACAGATAGGGAAATGGAAGTGGAGAATTCAGTGAAGTGTAAACATTACCTTCTAGCCAGTAATTTCTCGTAAGACCTCGAAGGTTCTGCAATCAGAGTCACAGCCTCAGCATTAATTTGAGTGACTCACATGTAAACTGCAGAGGTTTGCACTGGCATTAACACTATCATGTTATAGGTTACTCAAAATACAGACCTCTAAACTTTTTCTGCTATTGGCTTTCATCAAATCTGGTTATTTCATACTTAATGCAAAAAAAAAACAAACAAAAAAACCAAAACCAGTATCCTTAGCTTTAAATAAATAATATAAATTTAGGGATATTAAAATTGTTAGCTCACATTTTTTGATCAGGTCAGAAACATTTTTCACAGAATTGTCTCCTATCTTCCACTCTTCCATTCTGCAAATGAGCTGAGTGTTGTCAGAGAAGAAGCATTAGAAACTAATTTACAAAGAATGACTAGGAAAGCACATTGAGTAAGCCTTCTGCCCAGCTTTTACATGTCAACATCCCAGTCTCTGTCTGATCCCAACAAAACCCACTGGGATTACCAACAGGGTCAGTGTAATTGAAGTTTATTACAAATTTAATGGTCCTTTTTTGTTTGTAGCACAGCTATTACATGTTTTGCCTGAAGCATCAATAATGCAGATAGCATTTCAATAACTAAAAATGAATTATTACAATGCTAAAAAAATGCTGGCTTGCTAAATGTTCTATATGATCCTTTTTTTCTGTAATAATATAATGAGAAAAGGTTTATTGAAATGAAATGAGAGCTTTGGAAGATTTAAAGATTCTTAGTAGAGAAGTAAAATTGCACAGAATGATCACCCCATAGTATAATTATTCCAACAATACAGTTAAAAGGCAGCACTGAGCACTCTCACAGTGCCCAAGGAGACTCAAGTATGTGCTTTTGGAACTGCTGGGTCAAAAGAGTATTGTTATCCTCAGCAGTTACTGGAGGTAATAATTTAATCTCCTTAATAAATTTCTTAATGGTCTAAAACACTCTGTCAATGGAGTTTTTGTGTGTCAAAGTGATGAAAGTCAAATTTTCCATTGTCTTTTAGTGCAGTAAACTAGAAGTTAAGGATCTGGAAAATATCCTCATTTAAAAAGCTAATTTCAAGGAAATTAAAGAATTATCCAAAATTATTGAACATATTATGGCATAAAACAAGCCTGGAAACTCAGAAAAATTTTATATTCAAATCCCTACTGCAATCACGAAGGCATGAAGCACTTTCCTTTGCTAATAATGAATTTAAATGCTTTGGAGATCATTATACATTCTTGAAATTTACAGACATTCACTTTAATCTCTTAGAAGAAGATCTTATCTTTAATGTTCATAGGAGTAAAGAACTGAAGGCTCATGCTTGTCAAAAAAACAAGACTGAAATTAAATAACAGAACTTTTCCTGTAACTGCAAATACTTTCTTTCTTCTTTAGATTCTTAAATGTGGTTCTTGTTCATTTTAGATTCTCAGATAAAGAGTTAGGGATTTTAACCTTTCTTGGAAATGGAGTTGTTAGTTTCAGTGATAGTTTACATTACCAGTATTTGAGCAGAATCTACAAAATGTCACTCAAGATCAGGATCTAGATTTTTTTGAGTAAATCAAATTAAAAACTAACTCAAAAACAATCCCCAAGCAATAGACTTGAACAAGTTTCAGGCAACAAGTTCATAGGAAACCATTCCCTTCCTTAACTTGCTATGCATTCGCCTCAACAGTTAACCTGAAGAGATCAGATTTTGGACATCTGAAACTAATAAAAAATAAAATCATAAAATAAAATTAACTTCCAGGCCCAGTTATAAAACTATAGATTTTACAGTTAGTGGTATTCAGCAAATTCTACAGCCAGTGACTATTACACATTAAAACTTCTACAGAGACTGATGGATGAAATTCCCAGCCATTTATTTATGCAGTTTCTCATCCAGAAGCTCTGTATCAAAAGCCCTTCGGGGAGAAAACTATCCAGGACATCTCAATTAAACAATCTGTCTTACTGCTATCATACAGCAACTTCGAGAAATGATAAGGATTTGTTTTCTTTTTTTCTCTTTTTTTAAAGTAGAAATTTCATTACAACCCCTCTGACACAGCCTCTCAGCACCCTCAGTCTGACCTGCTGCTTGGGAAGGTGGCATGAGGGGCTAAACTGGAGTGGGAATAAGAGACAAACTATGTTCTGAAAGGATAGGAAAAAAATTTTAAATCATCATCTTCTAACTTTTCTTTTAATTGTGCCAGAGATACATATAATCAGCTCTTTTGTGACAATTCACAGTTTACACTTTATTCCTGTCCTTAGCATTACCATGGAAAACATATATCAAACAAAAAAAAAAAAAGTGGACTTTCCATGTGTTTCAACTCTCAGGCAGGTGGGATTGAGTTCAAATCCAATGAGTAACATTTCTTTCTTTGTCATGAAATTCAAAGATTTATATGACATGCCTGTCACCTTTCCTCCAGTCTACAACATACACTGGCATTTTAAAAACAGTATGACCTAAATCTCTCTTGTTATTAAACAACTAGATCCACACCAGTTCACTCCCATGAGCAGCATTCCCCACTGGAACCTGTTGCAATATGCTGAGTGGCTCTTACAAAAACCCTTCATGAGTTCCAGTTCAAATACACATCCATCCCACCCAAAACCACACAGTGATCTCTCCATTCTGCTTTTTGAATGCAACTATTTTTATACAGGAAAAAAAATTGTATCATGAAGAACTTGAGTGAGACAGTTTTGGATTGTAAATCTTCAGAGAATACTGATTATATTCCAGACATCTCCTACGCTCAATCAACTGCCATTATGAAGAAAATGGTCTCTGCTCGCTGAAATTAAGAGAAGAATTATATTGTGGCCCAACCTTTTCAGAATTTATCCACAATTTACAGGTATGAGATGAGTAGACAGATAGCTATAGGCATAGTAAAAATGTTTAAAATTGTGATTTGATTTTAAGAAAAGTCCTTATACAAAAAGCAGCAGTTATACAAGCACTGAAGACTTTTTTGCCTTATTGGAGATTAAATCTCTTTAAACTCTACCATTTTACCCTCAGAGAAAGCTGACATAAAAATATCTAGAGTATGGAATATGATAATTCAATATATTTGTTCAGTCACTGATACCAATTTGCATTTCCTTGTTATTTCCTACTTTTTATAATCTTCTTTTATTGTCATTGCAAATAATGGCCATCATAACTGAAGAAATTCTTAGACTTTTAAGCCCCCAATGAAATGGGAAAGAAAAAAACCCAACAAAAACTGTAGCTAAATATGAACCACACAGATCTAAGTGGATGAGGGTGGCCAGCTTCTGAATCTTGTTAAGTTTTATTGCTAATTTAGTTTTAGCTTTTCCTTCAATAACTATGCAAAAAAGAAATAAACTTATCTGATATTTAAACACAAGAAAAAAATCCCCAATTCTGAAGTTCCATTGCCTTGGTAAGCAAGATTAGACCAAGATAATTAAATATGCAATTTGTCACAACTACTGTGAGGAATGACATTATTTTGAAATTAGCATCTGCAGTAGTTCCCAATATTGCAACCTTGCTTCTCAGTAGGTAAGAAATTAATTCTTACTTCTCCATTTTACTTATCTATTTTTGTAAAAAAACAAACAAACAAAACCCCACCAAAACACCAAAGTAAAATCTAAAACAAAACCAAAAACCCTAATGGCTGAATAAGCTCTTGCGATTTTGCTGTACAATGTCAAGGTGAGCCATTGAAAATTTTACGGATCAAAAGGCATTTTAGTAACTTCCTTTATGGCTTGAAAATTAAAGTAAGTAGAAAAGACTGCTATTTCCTATGGAAACAGAAAAGGTTTCAAACCATTTAGAACAGAAAACACTCAAAGCAGAGGTTTAATTTTAGCAGTTCACATAATTATGGTAAAAATACACAATGCTCTGTAAAAAATACTTGTACGAACATTCTTCCTGTAGATATCACCAAAATAAACCATATCTTTGTTCCTTCATATTATCTGTCTTTTCAAAGTACCAAGTAAAGTATCACCAAACTTTGAGGACATGAGGTTTAGCATCTACCATTTAAGATAAGCATGTACCTTTTAAGCATCTAGCTTTTGTTAAGTCTCTTGAAACCAGCACTGAGACAAGAGCCATACACTGCTGTATGTGTTTATTGACAATTCATTCCCAGGAGCATTGCCATGAGTTGCATTGGGATAATTGGGCCTGTTTATCTGCATATCCGAGACAAATAGGTTTTTTTTTTTTTTCATTTTAAAGAGTCTAATATCATACAGCCTATGCTTAATGAAATAAATCAGAAGATAATGCTGAAGGTGCTAAGAACATTATTGGAAAATACAGACTTTTCCATCAGAGTTGGAAGAGTGCCCATATGAGAGCTACTTATAACTCTGGACTCTCTTCTGTTGGGAGCTCTTCCCGGGCTGCACTGGGCTCAGGCTGCTCTCAGCTCTGCAGCAGGAGAGCCAAGCCAGCCCTGGTGGTGCAGCAGCAGAGCTGTCAGGCTCAGCTGGGTGGTAGCCACAGAGTTTGTTGCCTATTGCCACCGATGTCCTTGATGTCCCCACTTATCCACATCCTCCATTCCAGAGCATGAGGAGGGACCTAGCTAAAGGTGTAATTTAAAATATAGCCAGCAGTGAAACAGTAACTACAGCACTAAAAGTCACTGACTCCCATACCTGTTGAAATAAATGAACTAGACCCTGCAAACGTGCACTGACATGAGTGAGCAGCTGGCCAGTTGGCTGGATTGAGTGAAAAAGCCTTCTGTCCCAGAGCAACAAGTGACTACTGCCCATCCTGCTCCAGCAGCTTAAAATCCAGCAGAAACTGTTAAACAAGATACACTGGAGACTTTTAAAAAGAATCCTAGAAAAATTACAGATAGAAGTATTTTAATTTAATAGAAGAGGAGCAGACAAGTTGGAACAGTGGGTTGCCATCACATATCTGTGTGGAGCTCCCTCTCTGGAAAAACCTCACAGCCCTCTGGACCAAACCCCTTAGTTGTGTTGCATTCTTCTTAGTGAGCATCAGAAAAATGGGAACCCCAAATCCAGAAAGGGAAATAACAAGTTAAGGAGACAGGCAGGCTCACACCAAATGGCTCGATTATTATCCAGACAAGCTGCTTTTGTTTTCCCTCTGTACTTTACAGCTCAGATATAAACCAGAGCTGCTGCTGAGCAGGGCTCTTGTCACAGCATCCTCTCTAGCTCTGTTTCCATTTTCTGTATCTATTTCCAATGTGCATTAAAATAACTCAAGTTCATTTGCAGCATCAGCTCTAATCTCTAACTACTGTTATTTTCATATCTAAAAATAATTCAAGTTTATTTATGGCATTGTTTTGACTACCAAACTGCTGATGTCAACCACCATCATAGAAAGAGAATCAATGACCAGGCTTAGATTATTTTCAACCACAGACAAGAAAATTTGAAAAGATTGATGATAAATCAGTGTGATTCTGCAAGAAAGCCTTTGGAATGTACTGGCATTTCAATTTTATTAAGAAATAATAAAGAGCCTCCAGCAATAATATGTTTCCACAGGACTGTTTGGCTGTAGTAAGTATGTGTGTGCCAAAGATAAGAGTTATTTACACACTTTTCTTTGGATGTGAAGCATCCAGGCCTTGCACTTGCACAGCTGAAATGGCACAGATACAGAAAGCAGTGCTGCCATCCCAGATTATGCAAAGAATAGGTTTTTTCCTATGTTTTCACCTTTTCTGTAGCCATCAGAAACAGTATGAACTTAAAGTTTTTTTAGGATACAAAATTGTCTGAAGAATTCAGTAGCTGCATTTGGAAACTGCTTCTGGAAATAAATTCTAGTACAATTTTCTTTGGGAAGTACTTTTCATTTGGCTTTTTAAATCTTTATTGTTTTCACTTTTAATAGCTTATTTTTAATGTGGAACTTTTGTCTCTCTGTGTCATAGCTGGAACAGCAGATCATTCTTACAACTGCATCAGTGAATTGTGGATGATTCATCCCTGACTCATTTTGCTAAAGTTCTTAAATATATCCATTTTCTGGTCTCACTTCAAGTAATTTATTTTAAGGATTTTTTTCTTCACATAGGTAGAAATCCCTTTTCTCATGGCATTGCACAATTTAGGCTGAAAATAAAACACAATAAAATTTAGCTGCTCAGTTCATTTTGAGAGTGTGCGTAAAGCCAAATGTTGGACTTATCTATGTGTGTAAGAACAAAGCCAGGATGTTTGCCCTGGAGTGGTTTCCATTTGAGCAGTACCTTCATGATCCACTCTACTCTCCTGAAACTTTAAAATTGTCTCTAACATGGAAGATCAGAAAGTCTTGGCATTTACCTTTGAAACAGATTTTTTTTGAAAGAGTTAAAGTTTGAACTAGCTTGGAAATACTGCCATTTTCATTTTTTAAAATGAGAAACACTGAAGGCAAGATCTGAATCAGAGTCACAATATCTCCAGACAAGAAAGCAAACTGGATCCTCCATCACATGAACACATTTAGAATTTATGTTCAGTTCGTCTGTCATCTGCTTGAAGCAGTCTGACTGCTAAAGCAAGAAGCTCCTTCATAGCTGATACTTACTATTTTATATTGAAGATAATGCCATAAAAAGTTTATACAAAAGTTTGTATTATTTCTGCAAAACAGAGTCTGTCTCTAGTATCAGATTTTTAAATATTAATGGCAAATTTGTCCATCAAAGGAACCCCAAATTTCTCTGACCAAAAAACTTTCTAAGATGAGATGTTTGCCAGGGATGATATTTGTACAAAGACCTACAAAAGGATATTAAATACCATTGAATTTATGGGGTTTTTTCTTGCTATTAAGTATTCCTCATTTATTCATAACTACACACTGATGAATGATCTTTTGCTACTAAAATAACCTTGATGTGGGTATCAGTGAGCTAAAGAAGAGCAAATGCATATCAAAGGTAACACAACAGTTCACCAACTTAACATATAAGAAATGATCCTACCAGTAAGAAATCCTTTAATAATATTGCACAAAATTAATCATTAGGGAGGAATGAAAGGGTATAGCAAGGCTTATCTCAAATTTGAAATGGATTTGCTAACTTCAACTCAGTACTCTCAAACAGTAGCGAGGAACAGAAAGGGGATCCATAGATCTGTTATTCATCAAGTCTTTTTACAAGCCTGAATTTTTATTACTAAAAATCTGCTATTAACTCATTTTTCAATTGACTAATTCTGAAGGAGCGGAGTAATTTACATGAAAATACTAATTTAAAACATGCTTTTTATGAAATGCTTATCAAGGTCAAGCACTATAATTTGAAGAGTAAAATATGTTATTTCATTGTAATACATTTAGTTTTATGCTGTTCACGATCATTATTTTAAAAATTCTCCCACATACATGCATTAGTTGCACTGAGTTTCAGACACTTTGTTTTCTTCTTCCTTGTGAAGACATAAGCAACCTCTGCCCACTTCTCTCCAGACATTTGAGATTGCTGTCATTCCTTGTTATGTGGCACTCAGAGGAGCCAAAAGCACCTTCAGCACTTCAGCACCATCAGCTGCTGCTCTGGCCACAGGTGCCTTGGGCTTTCCAGGTGTCTTGGCAGCTGCAGAGCACATTGTGCTGGAAAGGGCAGAGCTGCTGTGCTGGCACTGCTGCCATGCCTCACAGCTCCCTTCGGCTCTGCTGCCAAAGGCTTGCCAGCACAGGCACTTTGAAGAGACTTATGAACAAACAGAAATAAAAACAAGGGCACTGTTGGTGTGGAAGGCCCTCACAGCTCTGTATCATGGAATTTCAGACCCTCTGTTTGTACCATACATGTGCTGGAAGCTTGCAGCTTGCAGCTCTCCACTCAATAATGGCATATTGGGACAGAGCTGGACAGAAGCCATGGTCACTCCTCAACTTCTAGCCTGCACACAGATACAGCTCCCCAGCTACCCTCTCTTCCTGGGACAGAGCTGTAGCTCAACTTGTGTCTATTTGACCTGAAGCAGAAGCCATCTGGAGACAAAACATCAAAGAATTACTGATAAATAATTTTCCTTGTGGTTGAAGCAGTTTTACCTTTTTTCCTAGTCCAAGCCTAGGTGAAACTACTTCCAGCAGGAGACACAGCTACCCAAACAGGCCAACAAGGACCTGACTCAGTCCAAACACTACCAGCCCATTTTGCATTATCTCACCCCAAACATAACTCTCCTGCTTTAGAAGGGAAGAAACCTGCACAGAGAAGCCTTCAGGCATGGAGTGTCAGCAGAGGTCTCCAGTGCCATCGGAAGTCCCTCATGTAGGTCACATGTGTGCAAGGGATGCACCTTGCAGGTGGGGTGTGGCTTCTGTCCCAGGTCAGGCTGGAAACAGGGTGCACAGAAAGAAGAGGGTTTACAGGTGAAAAGCAACAGAAACAGCAAACCTTGTGTATCTGACACTTGAACCATGAGACAAGTTAGTCCAGGTAGCCACTGAGTAACGTGACTGCATTGGTAACTAGCTCGTGCACATACAGGGAAAAAGCTTGTGTGTGAATTCCTAGTATGTTTGTAGTAACATAGCTTTTATAATCGGTTAAACTGGGCCAGAGCATAGTCCTGTCCACAACAGAATTTTTTGGTGTGGTTGTAGTTATAAACAGGTTCTTAACCCAGAGTACAGGAACAGTGTGTAAATCACATTTATTATAATATCCTGCCCAGCTTTAAGTATTTTGCTTGGGGGATGCTTTTCACTCACTGCAGTCCCTTTGTTATAGCAACCCTCATGGTTACTTTTTTTTCAGAATTATTTTGCAGGGAGGAGTTAATGGAGAATCAGCCCTTTCCAGGTGTTCTGAGGCTGGCTGCTACATAAAAAAATAGAGAATTCATTTAGGGTCTCTGTAGTGCCTTTACCTCCTCTGAATACTGCCTTTCTGCCATGATTATCTGTTGGCCTTACAGACTGGCAGGCTTCCTGTGCCTGACGTGGTTGAAGAATTATCTTTCTGGATTTTTTTTGCTTGCGTTACCACGAAATTGTTGGCAGGTTTTTTTGACCTGCAGTTTTGTGTTGAGAGGACGTAATAAAATGGTGATGCTTGCTATGGGTTAGTGTGCTCTAGCACTGTATTTCCTCAGGCCTGCACACACCAAGAAACTGCTCCTCCTTTACAAGATCACATTTAAAGCTTGTGTAAAATATATCTTTGAGTGCCTTTATGTTACCTAGCCAGGCACCTGCCAGAGAGCCTTGCTGTTTTGGAGCACGTGCACTTGTGTATGAAATCTCCTTTTCTTACTGTGGTTCAGCGTATTTCATCAGTAGTGTGTCTAGAAACTGAAATAATTACTTTTATCCACTATTTTCAGTGCTTTGTTCTAAGTTCACATGCTATACTCCCTGAATGCCAGTATCAGTGAGAATTTGCCACAAGCAGCTGACTGCAGTCCCTCCTTGTTTACTGCTCACTGCTTTCTCAGCATGAGAAATGCCAACATGGGGAGTCCAGTGGAGATGAGCAGATGACTATGCTGGTCCCCAGCTCCTGTCCTGAGACTGCAGTAGGGTTCTTCTGCCTCTTCCCAAGCTGCTGCCCTGACTTTCTGTCTTGCCTACCCCAGCTGTAGGCTACATCTTGTTTCGCAGACCTCTCACACTCGCCATGCAGCCCCTCTTTTGTTAAAAAATAAATAAATAAAAAATTGCAGTTAATGTTTTCCTGAACTGAATGCTTTATAAAAATAATTAGGTCAATTTTTTTCCTGTTTAATGCATGCCTACCATCCTAAAACCCAGTCCTCTAAATGCACAGGAGAGATCCTGTCAGAGGAATGAATAATTGTACTCCAGCTCAACATAAGATTGATCAATCCTTACTTTCATTTATTTCCTGGCCTCCTTCTTAGTGGACTTTCTGCAATAAAATAAAAAAATGGATTTTTTCCTAAATAGTCACTAAATGCTGCATGCACAAACGTTCTTTAGCATCTCGCTTCAACCCCCTGCTGCTACTTGGAAAGCTGTACTGTGCCTGTAGCAGAAATGTTGCATACATTAATCATCAGGAAAGATGGTGCCAAGCAACTAGGTTACAGCTTTGCTAATATTTCTGCCTTTAAAGATTGGGAAACAACAACTGAACTTTAAAAATCTTTGTTAAAATTTGGTTTTCTGAAGAGAGTTCATTATTCCAATGTAGGGCAGCACATCAATACAAAATGTGTGTATCAAACAGCAGGCAAAGCCAAGGCTGTTGGTAACTCACCACTGTCTCCACATCAGTTTAGGGTTATTTAGCCCGAAAAAGGAGCCACACAGAGGTTTTATATAGATGTGCATCTGGGAGATGCTCCATCTCTGGGGAGCAGACCCACCAGCAGAGGGAAGAAAGGGAGGTTTGGCACAGCTGGGAATTACACAAGGCTGGACACAATTGCAGATGGAGCTGTGTTTTCACTGCAGCAGAAGACATGCTCAGCCCCACCAGGAAAATACTGCCTAGCAGAGGCTGTTCTGAACTGTTATATAGAGGAAATGCAAGTCCTGCACATATTACTACCTTCTTCTCAACTTTTCAGCTCCCTAGCTTCTTGCTGCTGCCTTATGCTGTATAGTTTCTGTCTTTCTTCATGGATATAATTACTCTATTTTCTAACATTTAATTTTGGATATATTTGGTGAATGAAGAAACATCTATTGTTCTCATCTGTACCATCATGCTTAATTTCATCAACTGAAGAAATCATTTCCATTTCATAATATAACATCTCCATTGGAGAAAATTAATGGAGTTGCTTGTCCATTTATCACTTCATGTTCGATTTACTAGCAAACTGCTACAGGCTTAAGTAATACAACAAATTTTACATGTAAATACAATAATTCACAATGAATTAAGAATGGCTATACTTGAACAAAAAATGTGGGTGAATGGGAAGGAGAATCATAAGTGTAATTTCTTTTTGATTAAAAGCTGAAATTTCTTTTTCATACTTTGATCGTTAAATTCACGGCACAGAACAATCTTAGATTTTAAAATTCCCCTTGCACTTCCTTTTTGTATGTTATGGCTTCAGACGGTCACTACTAAAAATAAAGGGAAAATAAATCTGGAATCATAAAACTGTTACCTTCTAGCTGAGTTCACATAAAGGAGAATAAAGAATCAACACACTCCATCACTAGAAAACCTGTAATGGGAGAACTTTTACTTTTCAAGAAAGAACTATTTTGTATTTTTTTGTTTGATGATATGAATTACAGTGTTGAGCAGTTACAGTTCCCACATACAGAGTTCTGAGACAATCACAAAAAGGCAAAAGATTAATACTGTGTTCAGAATGGTAAACACTGAGCTGTTGCCTTCAATCTGACTGAAAAACTGCCTGAAATTCTAGGCACACTCTGAAAAACTTTCAAGACTTTTATGCTTGTTTCAGCCTCAATATTTGCAAGTAATCTAATAATACACTCAGTAGCAAGATTTAAAGAGTGTAGATTTAAGTAATTTAATTTCTTAAAGATAAAAATAGTATATGCTTTTTTTTCTGCAAGTCAGTATAGTCTGTTAGGATGCTGCATGCAATGCTACAGCATTTCAGTCACGACAAGTCATGTGTGACAAAGAAAGGCAAAAGGAATTCTTGTTTAGCCCAGCAAGCCTGATATCACAGTAAAATCTAGAAGAAAGTTTTTAAACAGACTCCTTTCAAATACAAGGTGAAACTGTTGGTTATGAGCACTACAGTTCTTATCTGGGTGTTGTTTTTCCAGCCTGCCTTATGTTCCCTCCAGGGAACTGCTGCCCCAGGCTCATCTCCAGAGTGTTTACCCTTGTTCTGAGTTATTCCTCTAACACTTTGTGGCAATAAGATCCACTAATTCATTCTTGCCTTCAAAATTAATATCTGGAAGTGGTTCAGAGCTTCCTCAGGATCACAGCTCTCAGCTCCTTCTCTGCTCCCATGAGCCTTTTATACACCTTGTTTTTATTGCTCACTGCTGTGCATGAAACCCTGGGTCCTCCTACCAGGAGATCTTGCTGTTGTCATATAACATGGTCAGTTCCACCTGGTAAGTCACTGAAAGCACTTTCTTCCTCAATTAGTCAGTAATCATGTATTTCTCATTATGGGATTGAAAGTCTAAATTGAAACAGTGGGGGTTTATCTTGTTTTTGGGGCTGTCTAAGTCTGAACACCCTTGTTTGGGTGGAATCACTGTACCCTGCACTTCATACAGTTGAAAGCCCAAGTAAGCAATGGGCCCTGTAAATCTCAGTGAGATGGTGAACATGGAAGCACACATTTCCTTTACTCACTCTTTGAATTGGGTCTGTATTTGTAAAAGTTCATGCTACACTTCTTCGCTCAACATTCAGAAAAGGAGTCTGTATCCTGGACAGGGAGCAGCACCACAGGAAGACCATTAATTAAAAGCAATTTTTCCTTCACACTAGGATTGAAATCATCACTAGTAAATGGGCCACAAATTGAAAAATGAAGAGATAAAGTACTAATAGCTTTGTTGATTTTCTGACTTAATGAAGCAGGAGACCTATAAAGCATAGTACAATTGTGCTTGATTATAATAATAAATTATATAATACATTATACACACAGGAGCAACTGTTTGGTTTCATGCAAATGGCCTGACTTTGAAGAACTTGAGTTTATCACACTAATAAGATACTATAACTTACATGGGCCTCATAATCCATATTCCTCCCACTCTGTATTAGAAAAGGGAGACTCATGGACATACTGACATTGTATGGGACTGACATTCCCATTGAACATGGGAACTTCTGAGGAAAAAGTGACAGAGGAGAGTCACTCTGCCTGTTTCTGGAAACCCTGGATACCTCTGGGTAGAGAAACTGGACCAAAAATTCTCTGCAGCCCCATAACCTTCTCTTTTCCTAAAGTGAGACAGAAAAAAAGAAGGAAAATGAATTTTCTAGGACTCTTTTTTCCTAAGTACTTAATTTCTTCCATGGAGACTTCAATGAAATCATATAACATGGCTCAAGTAGTGCCTTCTGTATCACGTTCCAGTAAGGATATCAACCCACACAGGCCTTCACTCACTGCTGATCCACACAATTGAATTTGTGGAGCCTTTATATCACAGTGCACAGAACCTTCTGCAGTTATCTGGGTTCTACCAGCAGAAGGAATAACCAATGAAGAATAAATAAGGCATATAACTTTTCAAAAATCTAGCATCCTAACTGGTGCAAGATTGTGCCAACCTTCTGAGATTTCTGTCCTGCTTATATGTATTATAGCTTTGAAGCATCTTTTAACTGAATCAGTGAGGAAATTAGCTGAGATCCTGCTCTAGTCCTTTCCTGTGAATAAAATACAGATACAGTTCCAAGGCAGTTGAACAAAATATGCAGAAACCTGGGTAAGCTAATTATTTCAAGAAAAAAAATGCTTTATTCCCTCAGTTCTTGGAAGAAAGAAATCCACTATGTGGTGAAGAAATTATTTAGCTTCTCCCACAAAATAGATGCAATTTTCAAACCAATTTTGTATAGTTAAATAGAAGTTATTTTCCTTGTGTTTCCTTTCCCTGCCAAATTTTCTTTCTAATTGTTTAGTACTGGTCATTAGTTTGTGAGTGTATACAGCAGTGCTGTTGATGACATTGGATATTATATCAACTTCTGGCAATAACAAATTGGGCTCAGAATAGTTTTTTCTCATTTTCTTACAAAAAAACCCTGTTTTCTACTTTCCATTTTCTTCCTGATGATTCTCAGAGTCATCAAATATTATATGAATTTTCTAGCTGAAATATTGTTTTCACAGAAACAAGCAGTAAGAAAGGAAATTGCCCCTTGCCATCCCCTGCCCCCACTGTGGCCTCCTGACAGCATCCCATGTTAGTCTTTAGAGAAAACCGAAAATATGGATTGGCACTTGGCTTGCACAGCAACATCACTCTGTCAGGACAAATGTCGTGATAGGGCCATCACAATAAAGAGAATATATGCAAAAACAGCCTGGAAAGGAAACACTGCTCTGTGTTCTGTGTCCTGGATGGGCAGACAGATGATTTGGCAGGTTCCTTTCAGTGCACAGGGGGCTCTGCAGCAGCAGGGGTTTTATGAGACCCTGTGGCATGGCTTTCTCACAAAAATCCTAAGCAATCTTCCCAGGTTTGTGCCCATCAGAGCTTCTTGGAGGGTTGAGAGTGTTCTGCAGACTTTGTCTTTACATTTGATCATATTAACTTGATTTATCCCATGTTCCTCATATTTCTTTGCACAGAAACCCAAAAAAGCCTAAGCCTGCAGCCTTCTTAACACTGAGAGAATAGGAAAAAACCCAGATATTCTGCCTCTGAAGTCTCTTTCAATATGCTCATGAACAGCAATTTCCAATGTCACCATCCTGTTTAGCATTCAGACACAGCAATAAACTCATCAGCTGCAGTTTGCTTACTTGGTTATTTGAAAAAGAAACAAATAAATTTAAACTATTTTGTCTGGCCCAGCAGAACTGACAACAGAAGCCACTTCACCAGGGCAACTACAACAGCACATGATGAAGATGTCTGAAAAATAGATACCTGACAATCTCTCAAAGCTATGAAAAGGTCTGACAAAGCCATAGCTGAAACCTCACATCTCACAATCCTTCTCAGGCTGAGAAACTGAAGGAACCCAAAGCTGCATGTAGCTGTGAAAGAAGATCCCAGCTGCCAAAATGCTCCAAAACACAGGATGCCCCATCCTCCTCTCTTGTCCAAGGAGATGGCTAATTACCATTGTCCATGACAAGTTCTCATAAAATAGTGTCCTTTATCACTTCTCTGCTGCTTTAATATAAATTGATTTTGTTGCCAAAGGATATATCCTTCATCCAAAATAATACCTGATTTTCCTGGTTTTCAAATATGGCAATTTGGATTTATGCTGTAATGCAAGCAAAGGCTGCAATATTTTTGTGTCTTCCCTCTGAATTGAGAACTACCACTGAGCTGTCTGTGCCAGTATATTCTTCCAATGATTTGGTTGATATATGAATATTTTGCATTGTATGGATATGTTGGATATCCTGGAACAAAATGCATATGCTGAGGAAGCTATGTGGAGTCAAAAATCTTTGATCTAACTAGTAACTTTTACCAAAAAAAATAAACTCTTTTTTGCCTCCTGTAAAGTCAAAGTTCTCCTCACTAAAATAGAGATAAGTTCAATAATCAACATAAAGAAAACTACTCTTTAAAAATAAACCAGCCCATTATCTCACTCATGCAAGTGTATTTTACAGATTGATTTCTGCAGACACCTACACCTCTCTGAAAAAGGATCAGAGATAAATATCTTATTTGCAGTTCATTGTACCTGTGTGTGCCCATGCCTCCACTCGTGCTCCCTGTGAGGCTTCCAGGTTACAGGAGCAATTGGCTACTTCTCTGTTTGGGTCACTTGCCAGTTGAGCAGGGAGCTCTTTCTGATAGACCTGTGGATACTACAACAATAACAGTGGCCATTAATAATTTTATACTAATTAGGGAATAATTATTTTTCCTGTTGTCTAAAGCTGTGTGCTGGCACAAGAGAAGACATTTCTGTCTGGAATGGTTCTGTGCTGCTCCAGGGAGAGGTCACCAGCCTGGCCTAGCTGAGCAGCTGTGCTCTCCCTCCCGGCGCCTCTCAGGCAAAGCAGCCAGCAGCAATTAGTGTAATAGTATAAATTAGTGTAACAATATTAACAATTTAATCAGCCTGCTTGAATCAGACCCACAGTTTTGTTTCAAATGGATTACCAGAGAGCATGCTGCCCTAAGAGGCTGTGTCTCCAGCAGCCAGGCACCAAGGGCAGATCAACTTCTTCACCCCATCAGCCTGCAGCTGAATCAAGCCATGTCCACAGCCTCCTGCCTCTCTGGCACTTCTTCTGCTTCTTTGTGTTTTCCTCCTGCTTCAGTTCCTTGACATCCTGATGCTAAGCCCAAGAACAGAGTTGAATATTTTTGCAGGTATTTTTCCACACAACCACCTTGTCTCTTGTGCTCCACCTGTGTCCATGGCAACAACTTGCATATTCCCCCTCGGTGTAAAACAAATTTAGTTGGGTTGCAGTTTATATTTTTCACTGCTGTCAGACCCATTAACATTTTCTAAAAAAATTGAGTTTAAAATACAAAAAACCCTTCCTTGCTCATGAGAAAGGGCTTAACTTAAATGACTGTCATGTGTTGAAATGTAAAATAAATTACTGTTCAGATCTGCATATCTCTTGAATAGCATAAAGAAACAGTCATGAAAACAGATCTGACTTCAAAAGCCCAAATGTAAGTCCTGGAACATTCACATCCCCATAAAATTGGAAGCAGTCCTCATTATCTGAGCAAACTTTAAAGAGGAGTAATTGTATTAAAATAATGTCAACTGTCAGATAAGATTGAAGGAATGTGAAGTTTTCCTGAATGTGATTTTCAAACTGAACTGATTCAGAGCTCCTTTTTCAAACAGCTTTCATTACTATTTAGTAGTGCATTTTTCCCTCTCAATGGCTAGATTGAAACCAGGTAGCAATTGCACTTCTGTGAAGAGAAACTCAGTTTCTAAGAGCAATATGTAAAGAGCAGTTGATAATTCTCACTTATAAAGGGGAAGCTCCTTAAAAGATTGATAGAAGAAGAACCTAAAGGCATAGAAATCAAGACAGAAAACATTAATTTTGAAAAGTGTCCCTTAAGACAGAAGCACGTTTCATATATGTGATATAGCAGCATCCAGTTCTTGGATGGGTGACCTACAAACTATTTTGTTTTGAAGGCTGATATTCTCTCCCACCTTTAGCAGGCTCTTTTCACTTTGTTTTCTTGCCCACAGCTGTGTTTTACAGAAGCTTCGGGATTTATGTATGCTTGTCTTTGATGTGCAGGCTACCTTGCTAGAAATAAAACTGATTTTCTGCTCCTCAGGATTTTATGCTAGTGTTCCTACAAGACCCATAAGCTGTTCACCTGTTATCTAGCAGTGTAATACAGGCAAAATAGGTTTTCCACCGTTTGTGTTGATTTTTCTGCTAGCTCATTTGACTGCACAAAATAAAGCTTTTAACGACATGTGCTTGAAATTATAAATTAGAAAGTATTGTCCCAGTTATTTAGTTCTGTAGATATCATGACAGTACCATATGCCCTCTTTGAGTTCAGAAATATCATTCATGGGAGAACAACAAAATTCTTTGTTTTGGAGCCTATCATCAGAAGAAGGTTCCAACTGTCAAAACTGAAATAAACTGAGGAAAATGAACCATAAAAAGCATTTTGGATTTCTGATTGCCTTTGGCCCAAAAGGATTTTTAATTGAAAGAAAATGGTTATTATACTACTGCTCAATTAAAAACAATTAGGCTTTTTCACATTGCACTGAATATCAATATCATAAACCACTTAAAATCCCAATTACTCCCTGTGGTATTCCAGATGAGTTAGTGAAGAATAAATGGTGCACAATCTATGCATGACTCATCCCAAAAATTCTCTTTGAAATGTGCACCCAATAAAACCTATTGAGAAATGCAGAATTTTTCATATGAGCAGATTCCTTCCAACTGCAGGAAATCAGGGACTGTCATTGGTTGAGAGATAATCAGTTCTTGTAATATTACTGGTCATTGATGCTCCTCTCTTCCAGCATACCAAGTACAAAACCAAAAGTCATTTAATCAGAATAAAAAAATGAGTTTTTCACAGGAAAATGAAGGTTGATAAACTTTAATGAGAAGAAACCTGGATTATTTGAATGTATCTCTGATTGTCTTGGTGAAATAAAGGAAAAATGAGGTACATTTCTAACTGTCTGAAAAGTCACATTTCTTTTTATTACAATAGACTTAAGTGTAATTAGATAAGTAATTTTGCTGCCCATTTTCAGATAACCTAATACAAATATTGGCATAAAGGCACTATTAGATTCATTGATTTCTATATACTCAAAACCTATGAATAATTTTAAAGCCAGTGGACTAGAAAACCCCAATTTTGTGAACAAAATATTTTAATTTCTCCGAAGAAACAAATGAAGAGGGTATGTATAATGAGCCCCTAAGAAACCATTATTTCTACCTCATCCCAAAGCTTTTTCATAACCAAGTTTAGCACCTTATGCAGGGCTTTTTAGGTAGTAACCCATTTCTCCATTTTGCCTCTTGTGCACTATGCTTGGTAAAGCTTCCTCCAGCGTGCAGGGATGAGAGGGAGGTGCCTACATGTTTTATCAAAGTCTATTGCATTTATTTGGCACAGAAGAGGAAGTGCTTTCAGAGTACAGCTGAGGGTCCACTCTCTGGAGCAGTCAGAAGAAGCACTCATTTATACTCCTGGCAAACACAGTGGCCACTGGTGATTCACTGACAGCCAAAGTGCTGGCAGGGATTAAAACAAAGCAACAGGGAAATAACACAGCAAAGTGTTGACAACAGAGTGAACAGGCTGGGCGATGCTCTCATGTGCTGGCTTCTAAAAGTTTCAAGAAAGTAGGAGAAGGTCTTTTTCCAAGACTTCTCTCCTGATTTTAGCAATGGTTTACAGTGAGAAATTCAAAATAGAGCAGAGAACTCAATTTCATAACAACAGGTAATACTTACTGCTCTGAGGTGCTGCACAGGAAAGGGTAAAGCTTGATGTGGAATGCATGAAATGTCACTAACTCAGCAACACAAAGACACTGCCTTCACTATTACTTGTGCTGCCTGTACCTCTGTTCAAACTGGAAAGCTTGGTCCCATCCTGTCTGCTGAGTTTCAAGCACGTCTGCAGGACCACAAAATGTCCTACCCAGGGAAATGTCACATCAAACTGGTATAGCAGCTGCCCTGTGAGTCTCTTGATTGCCAGATGTGTCTTTCCTGTTTACTTGGCCACCTGCTCACCCTGTTCATGTCACCTACCTGGTACCATCCATCATCCATCTGGTCCCTGCTACAGACATGCACCTTTCCTGCCATCCCCCAGCTCCTGAGGGCCTGGTTTTGACCTCTTGTGTTACCAGCCAACCTACAGCCTGCCTAGAATAAAATATTATGTTCTTGGACCTCCTACCCCATATATATAATTAATGTCCAAAATTGTCTGGAGAAAAGTTTTAATTGGGTTATGTGCTGAAGAAAATTTCCATCATGAAAGAGCCAAACACATGACAAGCCATGAACTTCAAAAACAGGTTGTTTATCACATAGGAGACATTTCACTGATGTTTTTGGTACTTATTGTGCCAAAAGTCTTGTCTTTTTTTTCTTTTTCCAGCGGTATATAATACAGGATACTGTCTCTCCACAGAGCCCTATTTTGCTTATATCTTACATGACTACACTGGCAATGCTATTTCTGAAAAAGGTGAAAGCTTTCTGGGAAGAAATGGTTGGCATTACTTTGGAGATGTAAAACACCTGCACTCTGATGATGATGCTTCTAAATATGGTTATTAACACACCTTCTTAGGCTTGGGGTGCAATACATTCTTAAAGAATAAACCTGTATTTTCAAAACTTATACATTACAAAGCATCAAAATTTATAATCACAGCAATAAAACAGAAACACATAAAAAAGAAAGCAGCTGTGGGTTGCAATCTTCAAAGGTAACTCCATAAAGATCTTTACAACAACCTTTCATCTCACTCATTTTCAGCATTTTTTATCAGCTGGCCCCATTTATATGCAATATAAATAGTATATATCTATATATATATCTACATATATCTATATGTATCTCTCTCTAGAGTAAACCTATATTGCAGTCTAACAGGTGTTAACAGAAAAAATGAAAATTATGAAAATAAATCATTCCATTCTGATCTTCCACTCCCATTGTATGCTTGCTTTACATCCCCTGGCTATAAGACTTTATAGCTCTGACTAGACATCCCATTTAAAATTCTGAGTGAACATCCCTAAATTCCAATGAATGATTAATAGCAAAATGTTGCTTATAGAAGAGATGAATTATTTTTTCCATGGGAAATTTAAAAGCCAGACAAACATCCAGGAGCTACAAAGTCAAAACATGAAAAGCACGCTTGTGACGTTTCTCTTGAATTCATTTCAAGAGCTCTCTCTGTGAGCTTTTCTGGAAAACAGGAAAGGGAATACCAGTGCATTGCAAGAATATGTGCTATATAAAAGCTTACTCTTTCAAATACAGCAAATAGTGGGATGCACAAATATAATTTCTTGATTTTTTCACATTGCTCTACAATTCCAGATGTACTTTCTCTCATAACTGCTCCTCATTAAATACAAAGCTCAACAGCAACAGCTGTAGCTTCATAAAGAGGGATGGTGGAAGTAGTCAAGTGGAATGTGAGTCCTTCATGGGGTCTGAAAAGCAGGTACCTCAGGCTCAACAGCTTTCTGATACATCCTGATCCTGCTGGGTCTCTTGGCTTTAGAGAATCTTCAGGTAAAAATAGTCAGGAGGACAACAAATAGAGCAAATTTGGATATCAACAATGGCTTTTAAGGATGAACTGAATTATTACCCTAACTTCTTACAGTGGGACAGTCCCAAGCAGAAATCACATATCAGTAATGGGTAGATACAGTTATCAAATATTTCATAGCAAAAGCAGCTTACGAGTAATTAAGACAGAGGCAGGTTTTTTCTGAATAATCCATCCTTAGTCTAGAAGAACGAATCACTTAAATCACATTTAATTTTTGGGAAATATTTAGCATAGCATCTTAGTCCTTTCCTCTCTCTAGCATGTGGAATACCATTAAACTGGTATCCAAACTCCTTGTTAAATTAGAAAAACACTAAAAACTATGTGGGTTAAAAGCATTAGGCATCTCATCATCTACTCTATGTCCCAATCTTCTGACAACTACAACATAAGCAAAACAGGCACTCATCATGTTAAAAATACTGCTCCCAAGTATTCTGGAATGATATTTGCTTCTTCTGCTCCTGCACAATGGATTGCTTGTCTGTACAACAGGGAGCTCACCAAGGCAGCTGTGTTGGTAAGATCCACAATTTCGTTTCCACCTGGTTGCTCATTGTAACTCCCATTCACCTTGCTCCAGTCTGACCAATTTCCACTTGGCTGTTCATCTCTGCCCAGCAAAGAATACCTGCCTGGGTGTGCAGTCTCAGTGACATTCTAGTTTTGGATGCTCAGACAGGTATGGCATTAACTTATACTGCTTGTTTGAGGAATGAATGTAAAAGATTTCCCCGCACTTTCACCTTTTCTGGATAACATGTTAGCATCAAGCAGTTTATTTCTTAGTTTCCAAGAGAATTTTTAGTGACTTTGTGAAGATTAGCAATTAAAATATAATTTCTTTCACCGTCAGGAAACTATGTCATGTTATCCAAGACATGGCTTCTCCAGCATGCTACAGTCTTTTAGAAGAGCCTCTGATCAGTGGTTCATGGAAAGATTAAGACATTATTTGGGTTCACTGCTAACCTTCTGTGCAGACATTGGCTATCCCAATTAACCCTGGGAGAAACAAGTTTTACAAATGGCCTACCTGCCCCTGGTCTAATATTAGAGCCACAAAAGAATCAATGACAGGAAAAAGAGAATACAAATCAAATCTCTTTCCCCTCCCACAGTGCTTGTTGCGTTCTCAGCACATTTGTCCTGCAATTCACAGCTGTACAAAGGCACCCAGAGCATTTGAGTGGAGACATCAAACACAATCTCTCTGTACCCTGAGCTGAATACAAACTGCAAAGAAGGTTGCTACATTAGGTAGCTGACAAAGGTGTCTGTAGTCAGCCAAGACTGAAAGATATAAATATGCTCTTTCAATAGCAAGTGCAAATCCCTATTGACTCAGAAGCAGCAGGAGAACAAGCCAAGAGAGACTGCCAAAAATAACAATCAGAAGTCCCCAGAGACACAAATTCCAGTCTCCTAACAGGCATGCACACCCAGAGTTTATAGTTGACATAAAATACTAGGAAAACATCTTAAAATCTGCATCTCTATTTCCCTAGGAGTTTGCAACTATTAAAACACAGAGTTCAGCTCAAGTGCAAGCCATACATGATGATGGGAAATATGGCATTCCCTTGGGCCTGTACTGTTCCACTGCTTACATATGCCCAAAATGTCATTCATGGCAAATGAGATAAACTATATTATCAGGATGAGCATTAAAACATCTAACTAGGACGTTTGTCACTCAGAGAAAATCTCATGCATTGTCATTTCAATAAAAAGTTGTTTCAATTAAGAACACATACAAGAGCTCCTCTATTAACAAAGCACAAGCACTCGTCAGGACCATATTGACCAAAATCTTTCCCATTTACCTTATGCACTGAAAAAATTATGTGCAATATGTGCAAAAAGGAAAGTGGAGGGCAAGAAAGAGACCAGCAGTTTCCAGTTGAAACTCCTATTAGTGGAAATCTTTCACTGTGCAACTGTTTTAATGCCCTATATTGAGTTCCAGAAGCAGTGGGATTACTGACCTCTCTTTTCTGAATCACATTATAAAATAATAAATAAATTGTTGATAACACCTGTTTTTGAGGGCTTCTTAAAGCTGAACTAAGTCTCATGACAGCATGTGGCGAGCTTTGATCAGAGTGGAGTTAACTAACAGGTCATAGTAAACTAAATCAAACTAATTCAATCAGTTGCATGGTAAAATGGAGTTTTAGTAACACTGATTACCTTGAAGTCACAGAACCATAGCACAGAATGGGTCAAAAATTTGGACTGACTCACAGCTCAGAATGGGCCAACACAGAGCAGGTTACAGCAACATACAACACTTTTGAGTAACTTCTTTTAATCCATTTAAGTAGTAGAAGAAGTATATAAAATTTGGGAGGGGATTAGAGGTGGCATGTGAGTCTGAAAGCCACCTACATTATAGCAAATAATTATATTTGAGAGTAGAAGATGATTTTCCAGTGGATATCATTTGGAGGTACCAGAATATCAAGATGACCAAAAAAAAAATTACTACCTAGTAAAAATGAAATTAAAATTTTAAGCAAAACAGCAAATCTGTTACTTTTTCTCAGATGGATCTTGTGATGCTCTGATATTAGCCCCTGAACTAAATGTTGTCCTGTGCTTCACTGTGAAGCCTGTGAAATCAGGCAGATGCTCACAGATCATGCATGGAAAAACCCATAAAACTATTTCTGAGCACAGCCACATGTGTACCACTCACAGAGGGTCCCAAGAGCCTCACTCAGGACTTGAAGACAGAATTAAACCATCACATTTTTACACCAATTTTCATTACCTTGTTTATATTTAACCTCTGAATTTGAGAGGAGCTTAATCTTTTTCATACCCTGCACAAAAACTCTAGGGAAACCTGGAAGTGATTCTCAGTTAAAGAAGTAGAACAAAACCGCCTGAATGAAGTGCAACAAAATAAAGCATTATTAGTGTTTCCAGAAGGAATTATGGTTTTCCAGTCCATTATCCTTATTCTTAGATCTGTATCCCTGGCACATAGCTTTCAGGAATACTGCAATGTTCCTTGCAACCTTGGGCTACTCACACCATGGTTTTGGCTACTATATGTCTGGCTAGAGCTGATGTAGGTGAAGAATGGACAAAATGACCTTTTGAACCTATGAGACATTACAAATATTAACAGTAATGATAATTGCCTGAAAAATCTCAAAAATCTCAGTGATTTATGTTTAATAAGAACCCAGCATGGAAGTAATGATGCAAAAAATATCCAGCTACTATCAAGATTACATTTTTGAATCTTTGTTCATTATTCTTCATATAAATGTCCAATGTGATATTCAAGACTTCATTCCTATCCTCCACAGACTACAAATTATTTGTAAAAGGGATTTTTTTTTGTTAATTGTCGCACAGTGATGTTCAGACCAAATAAATCAGTATTATGTAAGGTGCTGTTAAAAGGACACTAATACAAATGCTCTTATTTTGCTTGGACCTCAGGGCAGTAAGCAAAATTGCATTCTGCAAAAGCAAAATTGTTTACTCCTAATTAGTTCAAGTAAAAGCACAAATCCAGTTTCTACCTTGGGGTATAGCTATGTGGAGAATTTGCCATGCGGATGGCTAGTGGTTCAAATGAGATTATGAAGGCAAAATTTATTCCTGACTATTGACAATATTGCAGGTTTTTGAAAGCTTGTCTGCAACACAGCTAAATCTGAGCAAAATTTGGTCCAAAGTAAGCTCCTGAATTTCCCATGCATTTTCTTCTTGAATTAGAAATGAATCTAATTTTCAGGCACAGCTTACAAACTCTGTGTTAGCAAACCACAGGCCTGAGATGCAAGAGGCTGGGAAAGCAGGACACGTCTCACTCTCAGCTTTCCTGCCATCAGCTGTGGCACTAAGAATGCATTGCAGCTACTGCCAGTGGATCTGCTGTCACTGTAGCAGGAAATCTGCTGGCTTTTAGGACATCCAACAGCCCTCCTCTATTATCTGTGACCTAAATATGATTATTTCCTTACAGCAAACACTGAACACTTTGATCTATTAAATCTTTAAAACCCATCAAACCAAAACCCAAAGCTCATTTAAAATCAGGAAGCAATCTGCTTTTTTTTTTTTTTTAAATATACATATACATGCATATGTGCACACACACAGATCACACCTCTGATTTTGACTCAGAAATGAAAACAATTCCCAAAAGAAATTCCTATAAATCTGTTCTCAGAGATTATATCAACACATTGCAGTTTTATACAGGAATAAAATTTACAGTTCCTTCCTACATGGCAACAAATACTTTACATCAATAATCTACTCTGGCAAATAAGAACTCTACCAAGAAAGAGGAAGGAACTTTGGAACGAGTTATGGTGAATATCCCACTCCATGAAACACTGAAAATATTTGTTTCCATATTCTTCTCAGAGTGTCATACTTACAAGAGTAAGTGCATTGCCCTCATATCCTTAGAAAAGTAGGCAATGTGATTATCAAAAAGGGTCTGTTTCTTCAGATCAGCTATTAATCTTGTTTCTTGCCCCCAGTTTGTAACCTGGTGAAGTTACAGCATTGCCATTCTGCATCTCATCTCTGCCATAAGGTGGAGACCCAATAACATTGCTCCCAAACTGCTTGATGACCTGAGCTCAATTCTGCCACATCAGCAGATCTGACGGCATCTTGTCAATCAAACAGAGGAAGCAAAACTGGCTGTGGGTGGATTTGAGAAAATCAGTACACATTAGCATAATCCAGAAATGTCACATCTGCGCTGGCAGGAAACTAAATTAGACACAGAATGACAAATAAAAAGGAATCAAACATACATCTAAAATTAGAGTTGACTTCAGGGGGAAGAAGAATTTAAGATAAAATAATTAAAAGTATTTGTCATACATCCTACAGTAGTTGAACAAACCACCTAGGTGAAAAGTGAGAAGAATTAAGTAAATAACAGCTGAGAAATAAAAACTAAGCTGGCACACTTATTGCAAACAAGCAGCAGCTGGAAGAGTTGCTTTTAGATGATTGCTTTCAAACTTTTCACTCTTTATCTTTCTAAGGAGGAGCAGCACAAAGGAAATCTTTCAGGAATCTCTACCATTGTAATTTATGAAAAGTTGTGTGGATTGGGAATGGAGAAGATTTCCTTTTATCTCCACATCTGCCCCTTTTAAATTTCTTCCATGTCACTAAAGCTTTCCTCTCAAAATGGCGTTCATTTAAAATCTACTGAAAACAATGGAATTCCACTTAAAATCTGTGCCTGTGTCTTGATTATCACAATGTGACTTTCCAAGAGGCAGCTAAACCGAAGCCACCAGTGAATAAACAGCTTACCAAATTTCATCTTGCCATGGGAAATTGTTCTATTCAAGAGTGGGCTTAGGATCACATACTAAGCCAGCAGCTGAGCAGAGAAAATAGGCTTACACCATAGATTTTCTATTTGGTTCACATGTATGGGTACATTTATTTGAAAAGCTCAAAATTTCCACTGTATTTCTACAGCATTTGCATGAATTATGTTTTCTGTCAGTCTGAAAGGAGCCCACATAACTCTATCTACTCCAGTTCCATTCTCCCTATGAAACTCTAAACTATCTTCTGCCTCCAAAAACAACCACTCATTCTCATGAAAGTTGAATTAAGCCAAAGAATATTACAATCTACATCAGTTTTTCCCATGTAAACAAGAAAGATACATCCTTCATTGTTCTGTCACTTGGTGGCAAAGGATGTAAACTCAGTCTGGTAAAAAAATCAAGGTTCTTCAGTATTTTATCAGGACACACTAGGGAAAAAAAAAGATGGTAGAGATGTTTCTAGGAAAGAAGCAAATACCGCTGACAAATTTTGGGCATCACAGACACAAGAGAGGGAAAGAAAAGGAAGAGAGTTGGCAAAATGAAGACAAAGAGGAACATGAAAGAGAGTAGAGCTCAGCAGTGGATTAGGGTAGGGTGATGAGATTTACTAGCCATAGTAAGGGTACAGATTTCCAGACAGGATGAAACAATTGAGCATGCTTGAAGACTGATTTTTCTTACACAGCTGCCAACACACCATAGATTTGTAACTAGTGCACAATTCTTCCAAGGAATGCCTACAATGTCCAGAGCCTGGTATGAGTTATATTGAACCTAGTGCACCCTGAGAAGGAAATATCAGGGCCATGTGAATGTAGAACAGCAGAGTAGATACTACCTCTTGAAAAGCACTCTCTACCACAGCACTACCACTGACATGCACTGAATTCTTTTTCTTGGATAAAACCTCCTACTCTTTAACTGATTCTTTGTTCCTACCAGAAACCCAGTTGGATACCTGCAGACAAACAGACTCATGTCCCAGGTCCCTGAGGAATTTACCTAAGAGCAGTCTGTATGATTTAAAGACACCAAAATGTACGGTGGTGGTACTCTCCTTATGCATTTGCAAAAGTCTCTGCAGTGAGACACTTCCCACAGTAGCATTTAACTGCCTTCAGATTTAATGAGGTTGCTATTTTTCTTTAAAATTTGTAGAATCCTGTGACATATTTTTGCAATAACTTAATCTTTCATTAGTCATGGAGATGAAAGCGTTCAATTAGCTGTTTTGACACTTTCGACTGTACTAAATAAAACCTTCAAGTATTTCCCAATGATAATGCCTCCTATCTAACAGATTTTCTGGAAAGATTGCATGTAATGAAGGCAAATGGGGACATAATCAATTATACGGACAGTCCACAAAATGAAAGGATAATATCATAGGAAGAGCCTTGATAGAAAATGAATAGTTGCTTGCTAATTGAGCTTAAAGTGCTTCAGAGTCAGTACTCTGGAGATCTTCCTAACGTTAAAAACACCTACCAGAGATAGTGGGATGAAAACCCTCAGAAATACACCTGAGTATCTCAGCACATTATAGAATACATTTTGAACACAAATGACACACAGTAGTGACACAGATGACAAACTTCCTTCCTTCACTACTATATGACACACAGCAGTGGCTCCTTCCATCCTGTTCAGATAAATCTGGTATCCTATAGTTCTCTGAACCTATAGTTCAGATAAATCTGGTATCCTTCTGTCAGTAGCAGCATTTATGAACTGGGCCAAAGGAGATACATAAGTCCTCAGTGAAGATCCTTATGGGAGAAACCTGGAAGCTGCTTCATGAGCCAGGTGCTGCAAGTACTCCAAGGCTGGAGGAGCTAAGTCACTCCATGAGGAGCACTAATCAACTAAAGCCCTTCATGCAGTTCAGCTGCTATTCTAGGATCAAAGGAGCTTCTCCAGAGCTTGGTTTAATCAATTTTAGCATAATTACAATCTTCCATCACTGAGATGAGCTGGTAGTATCTCGTGTTGAGTGAGTCATCAAGAAGAGCCTGGATCATTTGCTTGTGTGGGGAAAGAGAGTGTTTGACTCTGCTGCCATCCCTGCACAGTCACCGTGGGATGGCTTCCAGGCTGTCCTGGCACCAGCTCCATTGCACACCAAAATAAGCAAAGGAGGCACAGGAACACAGGGGCTAATGTATTCACTGGGAGACAAACTGCCAGTGTCTTTAATAGGAAAGGAAAATCCCTAAGAGAGGAAACTTTTTTTTTTGTACAGCAATTCTAGTTCAGAGAAACTGATTCCTGTGTTTTTATTTTCTGTAAAATTAACCATGTTCTTCTGAGTGGGAGTTTGGCTTTTCTGATGAAGGATTATTTAAAAATTTTTTTTGTAAATTGACATTTTCTTTCTTTACACTCAAGGAATCTTTGGGCAACACTGACGTCTGCTAGACAGTAAAGACAAATTTGGGCATGACTGGTCAGGAAAGTTATTCAAAAAGTCTTCAGTGTTGTCTTTGGCTGGGATTTTTTAAAACTGTAAAATACAGAAGATTTCAAAACGTGAATCAAGGAAACACTACTGTATTTGTATGTTATATTTTGGTTTGCTTTTCCTTTTGATGTCCACATTTCCTAAGATTCTTTACATCAAAAACCATGCTAGAAATGTAACCTGTAGCACAGCTGGTTAATGCAAGTTTTAACATATATCTTGGTAAATTTTCACATAATCCAGAAATAAATATGAATGCTGTAAAGATATCTGAAACCCCCTTAGTTTTCAAATAAATTCAGTTTGGTTGAAATCAGTGATTTCTTTTTATCAAAATTACAAAATTATCTAGATGATTCAATTTTAAATCTAACAGTATGCTGAGGAAGATGACTAGTACCTTTTCTTTGTTTCACTGAAAATATTATATATAATCAGCATGGGTTTGGTGTCATTTTCTTCCTTAAGCCATCCTTCCCTTTCTCTCTGAAAGTGAGTATAATCTGCCATGAGAGAGACATTACTGGCTAAAAGAGACTTGATTGCCAGACACATAGAAATGTTCTCATAAAAGTCTGAGTTGAAGACTGCTGAAATCCTTGAGCATTTCCCACTCAACAAGCTTTGTATAATGACCAGACTGACCACAATTAAACAGTTCCTATCAAAAAATACTTTCCTGATCACTAATGTCAGCTGTAGTTGAACATACTAATGAAATATTAATTCTGCCCTTTGAGAATATTTTATAAGACTGATGCAAAAAAAGTATTTGATCAAAAATGAAATGCAAACATAAGGGCCACAAATTTAGTAACAGTGTTGAATTTTGCATAAGGAACCACAAACAAGGTCTAGAGACTGAATAATACAGATAAATCAAAGAAATGAGTAAGCCTGTTTTTGAAAGCAGCAAAGTTATGTCAGACCTGAAATAGAAGACTGGAAAAAATGTGACTTTGTTTCAAGTCACATGTCCCTCCCAAGGCTCCCACAACTGCCTATTCTGTTATGGAAATGTGTGTCATTCATCAGAGTGGGCTGATTCCAGAGGACATGCCTCTGTCTCTGGGCATTCATTTTCATGAATGCAATTGTATGCCAGCAGCCCAGAGTGGGAAACTCCTCAGTCTCTTGAAACAGAGCATCAATTCACAGAGAATATTCAAAGGATGAAGACATTTGCAGTTCTTTGTTGCTTTCCTATATGGTGACCAGGAAAAAAGGGCAAAGTCTGCTTTACAACAATCACAGATTTTTCACTGTTAGACAAACAATATAATTGAAAACACAGGGAGGTCAGCCTACTAGTGGGTTGCTATTTTACCAAGTCTCCTCTCTCCCAAATGAACATGGACACTTACATTAACCCCCTGGGTTGCCAAGTAAGAACAAGTAGGAAGGAGATGACTGAAAAAACCATGGCAAATGCCAGGACTGTCATCTCTGGTCTGGGAAACCTGCAAAGCTGATGAGATTAGGGTACAGTGAACACTTCTTAAGATATAGTACTTACAAAATCTTGTGACAGCTTAGAGAAGCCCCCAGGAAGTACCCCCTTGGGTACCTTTGCATATTTTAACAAATCCATTGAGTAAATTAGTTAGGTAACTGGTGAGGGGAGAGTGACGATCAAGGCTGTGTTTGGTAAAACCAACCTCTCTTCCTAAATTACCCTCCTGTTAGATAAAGGACAAAAGGATCAAGAAGAGAAGGGAGAGGTAGGAGACATATCCCACTTACAACACAAGGGACACAAACCACAGAGATGTTTCTGAGAGGACTGCAGACCTTCAAAACATGTGGTGTGTGCCAAGGAATCCTTCTTCATCCAGTACATTCCTTATGATGCATTATTTAAAAAATATTTTATTAATGCAATACTTCTTCCAAAACTAAAAAAGAACGATTATAGAGAGTGAAAGGTGAGGGTCACACCGGCTGACAATGGAAGGATTGCTGTGAGCTACAGAGGCAGCCTTGGCAGTCTGTGCTTGAAGCAGCTCTTCCAATCACTGATGTCAGTGTTTTATCTATAAGTTGTAGCAAAGCTACAAGTCTGTGTTCCAGAGGAAGAGCTACCACTGAGTTGTGCCACATACAGCGCGCTGATGATAAGGAAATGTAGGCTGTTACTAAAATAAAAGCAGACTCCCCGAGAGGTATGTAGCAATCTCACACCTGACTGAGCACGGAAATGAAAGGCAGAGGAACAGGAAGTACAAATGGCTGTTTGCAGAGATTCAAAGCCAAATTATATCATCACTGGGAATGCATATTCAGTCAAAAGCACACCTGTGCAAGGCTCACCACAGGGTGTGCAGTCTGAGGTGGACGTTCCAATACAAAGGATCTGGCTACAGTCCTGGCTGGGACCAGAGCTTTTCTGAGAAGCAGTGCCTAAACATATGGAGCTATGGACCTGAGCCAGGACATCAACCACATAACTGACCTCTGGTTATAGGACTGATCTGTGAGATTTGTAAGAATTTGTTCTTAGATGCTGCTGCATGAGCAAACCAGCCATAAGGATGCTTTGTTAAGAACTGCACAGCTCTGTTTATATATTTCCATGATGTGTTTGTATACATGTGTATCTATATATTTGCATGCAAGAAATCAGTGTTAACAAAAGTCTATGATTGAATGACCGACAACTTTTGAGTTGCAAACGTCTATCTAAACAACCTGCTTGTGCAGCTTCAAATAGCCACATTTGAAGAGGGAAATGTCCCCAAGTCAGCCAGTGACAAAGAACATTCCAATTCAGGATGCATTGCCAAGGTCAGGATTCAGACTACTGGAATGGCCAGTTTTGGGCCACCTTGGGAATGTTTACAGAGACTGCAAACACAACCCTGAGTTAAAAAGCACAGACAGAGGTGTGAGTGTTTCCACCATGTTCTGGCATAGCTGTGTAAGATAAATAACTGCACTGTCTGGGGCTGAGTCAGGGTTCTCAGCCTCCTTAGTTTCCCTGGAGAATGAATGAAGAGGGAAAAGCTCACATAGGAAAGAGTTTGGATCAAACCCACCTGCATTACCTGTGTTTAGCTCCATTGGAGAAGGCACAAATGAAGCTGGAGAGCCCACGGATAGCAGTCTTGTCTGCAGCTCTGGTGCCTGGCAGTTGGTACCTCAGCCAAACAAATGGTTTTGAGGATGCAAATACCTGTCCCACACTCAGGTTTTATAGACTCAGCATAGGTAAAGGGACATGCTGGCAGGAAATAATCATCAGCATGGACTTACAATAAATCAAATTCAACAGGAATTTGTTCTTTGTTCTTCTACATGTTCATGGGGGATTTAGACAAGTAACAAGAGAAAACCAGAAAATTATATGATTCAACTATCTGAGGTTAACCCGATTCCTAAGAATAGGAAATGCGGTGCAGGAACAGTTTTCAGGAAGGGTTACATCCCTGAGAGAGAGGAAATTTCTGGTACAGGTCAGTGAGTGCATAGCTGAAGTTTGATAATCTCCAGGAAGAGGAAAAAAACCCAAATCCAAACAGATGCTCTTAAAGCTCATTTGTCCTTAAAAAAAAAAAAAAAATTAAGATGGTGATAGAAAAGGCAGCATATTTTTAGAACCAGAAATCGTTAAGTCTATTTGTATAGCTTGTGTGGCTAATTGACCATCTCAGGGAAAGCAGGTGCCTATCAGCTTTCTGGAACACAGAGGAAGAAACATGGACAATCCAAGTACTTTAAATACTTCGTTTAAACAGACAATTCACCATTAATTCCCTTGATCTGAAACTCATACTAAAGCTGTAGTGCACTGCAAAAATCCTCAGATTCAAAACAACTCTGTTTTCAAAAATAACACTTTCCAAAGGCTAAAATAGCTACCTAATTTCTTTCAACCAGTACTCAGGTTCCTATTTCATAAGTTTATGTGAATGTATTAAAATATAGTTTTGATTTATTATACTTGCAACTTCAAAACTTATAGAAATCTGAATGCTGTGATGGATAATACCAGTAATCAGCCAACATCTAGGGAAAGCCTCAGCATTTAGGCAAGTAGCATGTGACAAGGACTTAGCTCCAAGGGTTAGCAGAGAGATACTGGAAGAAAGAGAATAATTTTGAATGATTCCCTAGATTTGTCCATGGAATAATTTAAGTGACATGTAGAGTCAATGCCATTTGGGTATTACGTATCTTTGGTAAGTCAAAGAATCAGGACTGTGATAGATACTTGATAATGGCATGCCCATTTTCAGACATTTACTGGTATTCCTGCAATGGAATCTTATGTGCACTGCAAATACACATAATGGTTCACTAAGGTGCTTTCAGGCATAAAATCTATTCTTGTAATGGTCATTGAATGAGAAACAGCTTTAATATCAGAATCAAAATCTTCCTGTAATTTTTCTATTTATGTGTTCCATCTACTCCTGCATGTTAGGAAGTATGAGGTTCATTCAAGGGGTTGCCAAGGATTTTATGGTCTTTGGAGAAGAGAAGCAGATGGTCCCAGAAAGACGAGCATTTAGAACATTGCAGTAGATTTGGGAAACAAACCTACAGCTGCCTGGGGATATAGATGAGAATTTTAAAAGGTTATTAACTGAACTACCACAAGCTGGGAAAATAACTCAAAACCAGATGCAATCACTAATTGCTCACTTGAACTTTGCCTATGAAGTTATTTCAGCAGGAAGAATATTTTTATGCTGACTCTAAACAAAAGTTAGAAAATGAGATAATTAATAAGATTAAGAAGGCAATTAGAGCTGGTGATGCTTGAAATTCTCTGTGAATGCTGTACATTTGAATTCATTAGGTGACAGTAACTGCACAGATTCATCATACATGGAACCCCTTTGTCCTGGAATGGACATCAACAAACTCAACTTAATTTTTATTGGTTCACAATAAAAAACCATTTTTATTGGTTCATTTTTATTGGTTCACACACAGGAGAAACCACAAATACCAAACCAGCTTTCAAATACTCTAAAGGAGCTGAATTTTAGTTCTCTCATTAGGCATAAAGAGTCCTCATCCTCTATGCTACACATGTAGCATAAAAACTGTTACCACTACTGATAAAAGATTTTTCATCTTAAGAAGGTATAGTAAAGCCTTTTGTCCATATCTCCAAATTATAACAGAAAAACAAATCCTATGAAAACAGAGTCATCATGGAGTCCTGACAGAAAAACAAACCTAACCTTCAATCTTTGAAAGGCTTAAAGTATTTGCAGTGGAAAAGCAACTTGACAGAATAGGCTGAAATGTCACTGATGCCAGTGAAGAATACACAAGAGTGGCAAAAATGTTAGTGTATTCAGCTACAAGGTAAAATCCCACCAAATGGAATTCAGAGCTATTCTGCTGCAAGATTTAAAGGAAAAGTGAAGATATTTGTACTTGGTACCACTGCAGAGCTATAAGAGTACAAGAAATCTGTTACTGTGAGGCAACATCAGCACTCATGAGGTATTCCATATCCCTGCAAGCAGATGCATAGGAACACACAGAATAAAGATTTTTTTAGGCTGCCAGCAGTGTTCAAATACAAAGCAGACAAATGCCTCATTGCTTAAGCAAAACTGTGTGTTGGTTGTAAAGAGGAGTGTACACACTTGTCCTTTGCAGCCAACACACAGCTGCTCAGAAACACCAGCAATAGAAGACTCTGAAAATGGGTTCTTTGCCAAGTGGTTCAGAATTATGCCATGACTGCAGACATGAGGAGTAGCTTCATGGAGTCAAAAGAGAACACAGGTTTGTTTTTCACATTTGAGGTCCTCTTTTGTGCTGCTATTGCATTAGGTAAGATTTCTTTGAAAGGAATACTGAGTGGAACAATAAAAATGCCCACATTTTAGCAGGAATGCCATCACCATATCAGAGTAGGAATTTACTACTACTATCACACCTTCCACTTTTAGTTATCCACTGCTAACAAGTTCCACAAATCTCCCAACAAGGGGCTATCAAGTAATGAAACTTACAATTGCTATTACCCAAATATGAATTGACAAACATGTTCAAAACTAATTTTGTAAATTTACGTGAGTAGCAGAAAATTTATCCATAGTAAATCACAGTTTCCCTTTCAAGAGATCTAGGAATAGAGACAAGTTAGAAAATCAACTCAAAAGGAATCAAATCCTCAAAAGGAACTCAGCTGTCTGCCCTAGCCACTATGCTGTGGTTCCAGGGTGGGATATCAAAGAATTCTTTCTATATTAGGGAAGTCCCAAATTTCCTTTTAACATATGCAAAAATTCATGCATGGAAAAGCTCCAGCCCCACACTGTCCTTGCTTATATTTCCAAAAAAATTCAAAAACGTGCAACCTAAGGCTATTAATTTTAACACAGGGAGTTTTCTCCTCTTTGAGTATTAAAATGTGTGCCATTCCCACTAATCTCCTTTTCAGACTAAGCTTAAACATTTGTAGGTAGGGTAGTCAGAGCATTTTCCTACCTGTACCTATTCCCCTGCCCAGGACTTCAAGACTTTACTAAAAAATGTTGGTTTTTTTTAAATCCAGCTTATTTTTAGTTCTCTCTTCACAATGTCCATTTGCCTCTATGTGGAATTACAGATGTATAGTCATGTTGTCACATTACAACAATTATTTTCACTGTGTAGCCCAATCTTCTAATCACCCCTGAGAGTTGTGCTTCCCCCATTTTACATACTAGAATTAATGATCTGACTTTCAAGGAGAAAAATTAAAATTATGCTCTCCATGACTTTTCCTGTGTTTGCCATGAGATAGCTATATAAACATTGGAACTTTAGTTTGTACTAAGGTTTTACAAAATAATATCATAGAGTTTAATAAATCTCATTATTTCTGATATAATTTCTATTAGTTTTCTTTCACTCCACCCAAGTCACATATACTGTTCTTCAGTAAAATATCAAATTATGCCAGCATGCATCCCAAAAGCAGAAGTGCCCTCTTCGGTGTTTTCTCTTTCTCTAGCAGTCTTGTTCCTTCTGCCAGTGTGATCCAAGGATCTTTATAACATCTTTAACAGAAAAATCTACCAAAAGAAATGTTGCAGCATCTCCACCTTTGATAAGCAAGCCAAGAGCTGGCACAGATGTAATCCCTGATTGAGCATTAAAAGTACACAAAGATTTAAGCAATTTTTCCTCCAGGGGCAGATGAGTCAACTGCTGCTTGGCCCGATAGGAGCTCAGGGTTGGCAGCTCCATAAAGAACTGAGAAAACACACACTTCAGCATCATTTGTATTCCAGCTGGAGATGTAAATACAGCAGCAAACCCCAACTGTTTTTCTGTCCCTCATGAAATCATTTTATCTTTGACGATTTGCGATTACGCATAACGACTGAGTGCCATATTTTGCAGACTCTTACTCACCCAAGAGATTATAAAATGCCTGGTTTCTTTGCCCAGTAACATGTCAGTGGAGGTTCGCCAAAACAAGATACTATTTTATTAAACATGGAAAGGTAGTGCACATTTATTCTTTGCATTTATGTAAGCAAATGATAATTCATATTCTTAGAACAAAAGATCGCCATATATCCTGTGGCTCTCCCACTACTGTTCTTTAATTTCACTTATTTCAAAAGAAACAAAAGTCAGAAACACCTCAAATCCTAAATGCTGCTGTGATAGTGATTGGTTATTCTGCAAAAGATAACGTTTCTTTTCTGGAGATTTGGAGCCACTGTGGGTCCTTATTCTACACCTCCCAAAATGCTCTCCCCCAAGTGCTGGGCTGGGCTGTGCTCGTTGTTATCAGCCACTAAAATTATTCCTCATTTTCCATATCATCAGATCAAAATGATCTGGTGATCATTTTGAAAGACAAATGAGAGACAAACTTCATACATAAAAATTTAGATAATCACATGCAGTTTGGGGGGTTTGTAATCCTGCTTTTAGCACTTTTCTTTATGACATTTGCAATGCACACTTAACACTGTGGTTAAACGGAAGGTTTGTTACCAATCTTTTGGTCAAATTACTTATTTTCCATTTGTAAATTTTCTTTTTACTGAACAAATATACCCACTTGATTATATCCCCCCCATCACTGCCAGTATCATATCTTTCCAAATATTCCTTTACATTTGGATTAGATGGGTACATGCATCTGGAGCAGAGGTCAGAATATGCACAACAGTTCAGTGAAAACAACAACATTGCTGAAAATTCTGACAATTCCCATCTCTCCATTTCCCAGTCATCAGCAGAGAGATGACAGCAATAACTTTACGTATTATCCTTGTAAAAAGTCAGTGGTGCCAACCGTACTATGCAGTGATATTTTGCTTCACATTTAAATGTCACATTTTAGTATCTATATAAACAAGTGTCTGCTCTGAATTTACCATAATAAAATAAAGTTCTGTGCAGTACATTTTGATGTAAGCTTTTCCAAACAGAAAACCCATTTCAGAAATATCCAGGTACTTGCAATATCTAAGGAGCTGGGGCAATGGGGAAGAAAAGAGAAGTTTATACTTGCTTTGCTCCCTAAGCAGATTTGGGGCAGAGGTGGCAGCTCAAATTCTGGCCTCAAATTCTGCTTTTCTTTGTGATAGGCTATCCAAATTAGCACTACAGTAAATATAGATCACTCCATCGTCTCAGCAGGTTCAGTTGATGGAGTTTCGCAGGGATGAGTCACTAAACACAGACCCTGTTCTGCTCCTCCCAAGCCTCCTGGACCAGCTGGGAGTAGCTGCTGTGGGAGGCAGGACACCATGTTAGAGGGATATGTGGCCTGCTTTTGCAATGCCTTCTCACATCCTGAACAGAGAGCTGGCACCATCCTGCCCACCCTCTGTGCCTGTCCCGTGCTGCAGATCCCTGCACAGCTCCCAGGAGCCCCAGCCCTGGGTGGGTGCAGAGCTCACAGTGAGCCTGTGCTGGGGCAGCTGCACTCAGCTCACTGCATTGCACACTGACCATGTGCTGAACAGAGCACTCAGCTCAGCCTCAGCAGCATTATTAATGCTCTTCACGGGTTGGCACCATTCTGCACATCACTTAATAAACCTTTCTGACCCTCCTGCTCCTGTGCCTTACAAGCCTCAGGGCTCCAACAACTGTTACTGGGCTAATAGACCCATCTGGAGCATTGAGATTATGCTTGTACTCAGCTCCATCAGCACAGTGGAGGTATCTCAGCAAGTCTGCATCCATCAGCAGGGCTGATGAGCCATACTCTGCACCTTGACGTGGCTGTGCTGCTGCTTCTAAAGCCCTGGCAGCTGCACTAATGTATTCAGTGTGCTGGATCTCAGGCATGAAAAACCTGTAATCCATCTTATTAAAGACTGGCCTTGTAAAATCCAAATCTTGTTGTTCCTTATACTTCCAGCTTTCAAAGAGCCTCTTTCACTGCATCTTTCCATGCTGTTCCTATTTTGCTACCCTGTAAGACATGCTAAAACACTGCTGGTGGTGTAAATCATAGCAAAGGTGTCTGGTAGCTCTTTGGCAAACATGATGAGACCAGAAGAAACCCATCAACAAAAAAAATACTTTTAGAGAGGTAATAAGACCAAAACTTGACTGTGACTTAGTATGGACCCTCTGTGCACTGGGTGCTGCTGACTCCCTGGGTGATTTCATTTTCCTGCCACTTTCACACAGTGACCAATGCACTAAGCCTCTAAGACTCACTGAACTCCTTCTTCGTCAAAATATCCTTCACAAAGGCAGAATAGCACTGAGATGCTCTTTTCTTTTCACCCAAGACCTTACTGTCGTAAATAAAATTGATATTTATAAGCAATTCCATTTGAGAGGTGTTTTGTTCTGAGACAAAAACTAACTGCGTAACAGATTTTGCAAATACATGTTTAATTTCTGGGAGCTGAGTTATTTTACAAGACAATGTACAGTTATTTGGTTTGTTGTGCTCTTGAAGTAAAAGAGACCAAGAAGGAGATGCCACATCTTTGAATTATTGTAGATGATGGACAACAGACTGTGGGACCAATTTAGTGATAATGTCAGAAGCAAGCTCCCAACAGATAAATAATGATGCTCGTGTAACAGCCAGACAGCTGAAACACATCCTGCTCAATGCACTACAAAGATAGACTTTCTGTACTGTCCCATTCAATTATTCTCCTCTAGTTTCTTGTTTCCCAGCAGATAATTGGATTTTAAGAGGAGGCATCTCCAATTTCCAGGGCTTCATTTCTCTTCTGTTTTCCTTCTGATTTCACACAGACTCTTATGCCCACATCCTATACAGAATCAGCCAAAGCCTTTCTAAACTTCTAAGCTACCCTTGAAGCCAAAGTAAAAAAAAAAAAAAAAAAAAAAAAGAAAAAAAAAGTCTTCAGAAGTAAAGGATTTTATCCTGCTAGGTGCAGAGGGGTATTCCTAATGTGGTGAAGGCATCACTGTTGCAACTGCTGAAGAATCTGCAGGAACACAGGTGTCCACAGAATCAGTCACTCAATAAGAATAAAATATGATTTAACTGAGAAAAAGGAATTTCAGCATTATTTAAGCACACATTCAAAAAGAGAGTAAGAAAATAGTGATTGTTTCTATCCTAATATTAAGACCATTTATCAGAATGCATTCCTGTAACAGCCTTCCTTTTTTAACAAAAGGAGGCATTATAACACACTGTAGGAAACAATATACATTCTATTAAAATATATTGAAGAAATTTCTCTCTTCAAGGCTCATAACATGCATATAGCTTGCCAGTTTTCAATGATTTTTTTAGTGTTGTTTGTTCAGAAAATAACAGAAAATAAATGCTTGTAACAACTTAGAGAAAGACCTGAGCTGACTATGATGCTGTATCTTCTTGGGTGGACAAGAAGTATTCATTAAACTACCTTCTGAAAGACTGAATTAAAAATTGTATATCATTCAAAGAAAAAGTCTTGCTTTCAGCCCAGAAAGCCAATCTATGTTAAAAGTCTTTAGGCAATTGTTTCCCAGCAAGTACTTCCCCACTAACTGAAGAAACTGAACACACCCCTGTCATTTATGAATCTATGCTTTCCCTTCCCACACCAAGCAAGGTTGTCATTTGCAAATTCTGAGAGTGCAATGTCTACAGACACCCAGTGAGTCATGCTGGGAACAGCCATAAAGTGATGAGCACCAACCCAGCAGGAGCAGCAGCACAGCACCAACGTGGTGGAAGACAGCACATCAGCAAGTGCAGTGCTTCATAACTTTAAAATTCTAAGTCTACTCAAACTACTTTTGAAAAGCAAAGTTTCCAGCTGCAGACTCCACTGTACACTTCAGCTACACCAACTGCTCCAGTCATTCTGCTGAAGGGTTTGTGTTTGGAGGGTCTCTGAGAGTGATGCCAGAAAAGCCACTGGAAAACTGCATCATAATCAATGCAAAACATCTGAAATATGAGTAGGACCTTCCAGGAGTAGCCCATGGAAGAGCCAGAATGGTTTTCACTTCATTCTTCCCCCAAAGAGTTCATCAAATCTCACTTTTCAGAAGCAGCCAGGGAGTTTCAGGCTGCTAAAATTATTCCCAGGAGCTATTTGGACCTGCTCAAGTGTGAAGCAAGAAACCATAAACAGCTGCCCACCTCTGCAGTTAATCTCTGCAAACTGCTTGCTCACCACAACACAGTCAAAGAAGCTCCAGTGCCTATTTTTACCAAAGGTTTATGTGGCATGCTTTCACACACCATCCAGACAGAGCACATAACTTGTATCTTGTTATCATCTCTTCATTCTGGTTCCCTCTGTAAAGATAAAAAGTGGTACCTTTGTCAAAGCAGCAGGTAAGTATGTGCTACATGAAATCTCAAACACAATCAGTAATAGTTATACAACAGCTACAAAAAATGCCTTCCTATAAAGCTTAAATAATGAGGTAGGCCAGAAGAAACCAGAATGGTGAGTATCTCACCTGGTGTACTTTTTCAAATTAAATGACCCTTATCCCTTTTGACAGGTTCAAAGCCAGCCCAGGACACACAGCCATCTGCGCACAGGACGACAATAAACGTGACTTCTGTTTCTGCCTGAAGAAGGTGCCACCTTCAAGCTGGGAGTAAACATATTCAAGCCAAGGCACTCCAGGAGAATTCAGATATTTTCAAATCACCCTTGTTCCTCAACCATCACTCTTCTTAGCTTTGGAAAGTGTCTTTTCAACTAAGCTATTCCCATCTTCACACTTTATTTTCCGTAAGCCTGCTTAATTCCCTTCCTTTGTGGTTTCATCCTGACTATAAATGAACAAAAAACTCAAAAGGTCACATTTTCTCTTGAAGGGCAATTTATACAAAGCTTACAGCAGAACTCTTATTATTGCCTAAAGGTATCTGTAATTCTGGTTATGCCCTTTGCTAGGATAATGCAATTGGCTTGATATCAGCTGACTGAATAAAAATACAAATACATTGTCATGTGCTCATGTAGTCAAGAGTGATCTTTAATTATTTATCAAGCTTTTATGACTAGGGCTGTGTAGAACAAATATTGTTAACTATGATTATTTGATAACTTGTGGGACACATCTATATCAGTTAATTATTACAACAATCATCTATTATGTATCAGAAACCTACATCTTTCTCATTTAAAATCTAGGGCTGTTTCATTAAACAGCATAATATTATTATCAGCTATTCAGAGAAGTAGAAGGGTTAATAATGAGATAGGTGTGCACTCAAAATGGGGCTGATGCACATTGAAATCAAGTTATAGCTTGATTTCTACCCAGTTCTGGCAGAAATGACATGGAAAAAAGAATCCCCATGGCAGGGAACAAAGTACAAGTCTCTTCTGCAACAGCAAGCAGCAACTCTTAGGTAAAAAGGGTTTATTTGTCCCCACTGATAGGGAGCATAATTGGAAATGTTAATATGCTTGACACAGAAGAAGTATATAATCCTTTCAAAGTACCAAAAAAGACAGCTTCAAAGAGCTCCTGATGCATTGAATTTTTTCCCCTGACATTAAAATAAAAGCAGAAAGAACACTAGTATGGACTCCCTGTGTAGTACACTGTCCTGCTAGAACTGAAATAGAGCCTGCAGGACAGAGATCAGTGGGGAAGCTTTACATTCATCTGGCCCCAGCTGAGATTACTTCAGAGCAGCGTTGTAAAACTCCTGTTCAGAAACCAGCCTGGACACAATGCCCTTTAATTCAAGATTCAGATGTAGCTAAGCACACAGAGCAATTCCATTAATTGACCACATGAATATCCTTAAACCCAACTAGTTTACCTAGCTAAACACTCTAGTTTACACTATTTATTTAAACTTTAAGACATTCTTTAAGTAGCTCACGGCACTTCTCTTATCAATGCAGTATAGGTATATGAAAAAAATGCCTGGGTTAGGTGTGCTGAATTTCTCTATGGGTTTTCAGGGGGAATTTTAAAATGCTTTTCTTCAGTCTTCAGTCTGCTGAATGATGGGCAAATTGTACAATTAGTTTCATCCATACCAAATGAGGGTTATCACATGCCAGTGAAGATAAGATGAAATGACGTTGCTACATCCCAGAGGAACTCCTTGAGAATGAGCTAAATATAAAAGGTCTAATTGTCTAATTACATAAGTTAAAGAACTTCAGCTTTTGCCAATGCTTTGAAGGGAAGTCAAGAGCTCTCATCAAGAGGCAGATTCTCTACAGGCATTGGCACACCACCACTTAGGGTTTCTACCTACCTCATATTTAGAGCAGAGAAATGCCACAACACAGATTCCCAGCATAAGCAAGGAGATTGTGCAATTCTCAAGAACTAGGTGATTTTCCAATTTCACATCAATTCTGTTTTCCACTCTAATGTCAATACTCTGTATGTTACACTCATGTAGGTCTATTTTCAGACCTCTGTCCCCCTCCTCTTCCTGTTTGCTCATCTCCCATACGTGTTCAACCAACCTATATAATTCTCAAAAGCACCAATTAGCCACTGACACTGACACTCTCACACTGTGCCTGAGGACCTTCCCCCCCCGAGTTCTCCCCTTTACCTCTGAACTAATGATACATAAATATAATCGCTGCAACCTTCATAGCTTAGGAAAACAAAAGCATCCTGAGGGCAAATGTAGGTATAAAGGAAAGCCATTTATGTCTTCACTCTGTTGAACTCACATAATAAGACTGTGCCTCAGGCATTTTATCTGTCATTTTAATGTGTCAAGTGAATGGGTTATTGGCTTATTTCAGAGAGGGAACTGTCTCATTGGGAGGGGACGTCTTGACTTTTATGTGACCTGGCTTTCTCCCTGAATAGCCAGACTTTGATTCAAATGCAAATATCTTCAGGGCAGCTTTCAACACGATCAGTGTGTAAAAGCCATCAATAAAAGGAACCAAAAAAATGACTAAAAATAATAAATGTCAAGCATGTGAGATGTCCATTAGTTTCTTCCTGACCTAGATCCATAAAATAGAAAGCAAACAGCAGGTGCCTGGCAAATTGATCTTCAGGAGTGCTTAGAAAGCTTAACCTTCACACTTAGTCATCTACATCACTCCACTGCATGTTTAGCCCACTGAACAGTGCCAGCACTCTGTGCTTTTCACCTTTTTATTTATGGAAAAGAGAATCTAATTGACCAAACTCTTCTCTGTGGTTCTCATTACTCCAGCTTTGTTTGTCAGGAGGGGGATATGAGAAAACAAACAACTAGGCAGAACTTCAATATTCTGCAACACTTAGAGAAGTTTATGCAAAAATTAGAACTAGTAGCAGAGACAATTTTCCAGGCAAGTTCACCCTAGAAAACTTTGAAAGTCTATCTGTGGTATGAGGGAAGGTTCAGGTGGGAGCTGAAATCCTTGGCTTGTACCTTTTACAAGAGTTACCAGGAACACTGTCAATCACAGACAGTCCATATCCCTTAAAGATTTAAAAGTGCTAAATATTTTGCAGGGTGTACTGTACATAAAGAGGTACTGCATTGTCCAGTGTTAAGCCTTCACTTTCCTGTTTCAATGAAAGGATTAAAGCTCTATCAGCTTCCAATCCCTGGGTAAATCTGCACAGGCAGAGTAAGTCCCATCTTCTTGCTGAGCTATTTCAGCAGGCATAATTACACAGAGCAGGCCTGGCTGCAGTGTATTTTGTCTGGCAGAGATAGCCATGTGAAGGCAGGAATGGAACCAGAATGCAAACTCCTTAGACTGCAGACAGAGTGGCAGGTTCTGTTCTCAGATACGCAGAGGAGCTCAGGAGAAGCTCTTCTCCTCCACTTACAGTGCTACTGTGAACACAATCTGACCACTGCTTTCCAGGGTACTTGTCAAATAACATAAGCAAGAAGAGATGACTTAAATATCTTTTTGCTTTGCACTCTACACTGCCAGATTTCTTCAGAAGAAACTGACTGTTGTGTGTCTGCACTCCATAACAAATACTAATTTATTTACAAAAAGCTGTTAAGTTGTATTTAGTCAGCCCTGAAATTTGAAAACACTCCTTTAGATCTCAGTATCAAAAATTAACTTTTTCTGTAATGCTTGCCAAACAAACTGGGACTTTCAAGTGGTCTTCTTTGCACAAGAGGTCCAGGAAGGTTTTTCTTTTGCTTAAAGGGGATTTCTTGTATTTCAGTTTCAGCCCATTGCTTCTTGTCCTGCCTTCAGATACCCCTAAGGAGACTTTTGCTCCACTGCTTTTACAGCCTCATTAGACAGTTGTACACTTCAATAAGATTCTCCTCACAAAACTTCTTTTCTCCAGACTAAACAAGGCAAGTTCTCTCAGCCTTTCCTTGTATGAGAGATGAACCAAGCCCTTACTCATCCTCATGGTCCTTCATGAGGCTTGCTTCAGTAGGTCTGTATCTCTTAGACTGGAAAAACCAGAACTGAACCCAGAATTCCAGATGTGTCTCAGCAGTGCTGAGTGGAAGGACAAGGGTCACCTCTTTTAATTGTGGAAATGCTCTTCCTAGCACAGCCTGGCAGGCTGTTATCCTTTGCTGCCACAAGGGCACATTGCTGCCTTGTGGTCAACCTGGTGCTCATCTACAGCCTCAGAAGCTTTTCTGACACAGCTCCTTCCAGCCAGTCAGCCACTGATGCACTGTACACAATACAGGCATCTAAGCAGATACAGGGAAACAACCTCAATCCGTGCCTTTTCGGTGATGTTAATTAATTGGACAAGAAGCAAAATGCGAGGGTTACAGCAAATGCCTCCTAAAAATGTTATCAGGAAAAAAAAAAAAAAGAAAAAAAGGATGTAATCACATTGCCACACCAATGAACACAGCTCACTCAGGAAGAAAATACTAGATACAAAAGAGTTCTCTACTGCAGCAGGAAGTATCATCACAAAAAGCAATACCTGGAATACAAACAAAGCAAACCCAGAAATTAGATACAAAATTTAGGCCACTGAGACAAAGAAAAGGATTTCTTTCATCTGTTGACAGAGGCACAGACACTATGTCCTTGATGATAAAAGGTACAAAAACCTTGTCACAGCTACTTTCTTCAATTCATTTCATGCCCTGATCCAGTCTGATCATGTACATTTTATGTATATTAGTCCGGGCTTAGACCCTATTTTTAGGTTGGATGAACCAGTTTCCTTCCAGTGCTGTAGTTCATCCAGGGATAATTTGTTCCAAGGACTATTCTGTATACAGAAAATGCAAGAGATGCTTTGTCACATTGAGCATCCGTTGCTCTACACACTAGTTCAGCAGCATCCCAGCAAGTCCTGCACCCTCAAACACTCTTTACTCTCCCCTACAGGCTGTGTTCCAGGCCCTTTGAGTCCCAAGCTTGTCTGCACAAGTTCTGAGGCCCCAGTGAACAGGTAGGAAAAGACTTCTCTCTCCTGACAGTGATGAAGCAGGTTCCCGTAACGCTGGGTGTCATTCCAGCTAACACACAGCATAAGCACATCCTGCATGCCATTAGCAGAAAATAAAATATACTTTGTGCGTATAAAATCTACCCTAGCAGAGGCAGAGACTGAAGACAGTGAGGAGAAGAGTAAGGACACAGCCCTGCCCTCTACCAGTTCACGCTACAAGAGAGCACATTTCAGTACTTAACACTGCAACCTCCAACTCCACTTCACTGGAAGTGGAGATATATTTAAGATGTATTTACACTTCACTGGCTGCTGTCACATGCTCTGCAAGAAAATCAAGAGACTGTAAATCAGTTCATTTACAAAACAAGTGGGGCTAGTAAACTCCTTAGAGACAGTTCCTTTTGGGAAGAAGGGAAAGAGACACTGCAGTTCTCCCTAGAATGCTGGTGGAACAAGTGTCAAGTTTATACGCATCTTACATACACCTTCAAATAGTTGTACTGAGATCTCTTTCAAAAACTTTTCCTAGAGCATGTTTTCTCCTAACTCAGCTGACAAAAGCTAAAAGTTTAACAAGAGAGAAATGCAGACACATTATTCCAACACTGGCATGAACAGTAGTCCCCCTTCATTATCTGTTTCCTATATTATACTCTGTAGATTCTCACACATGATCAGCTTTCAGGTATCCCTGCATTCACTGGAGTTCAAGAGGTCACACACATGACTTAGGAGCAGAGTAGCTGTTTTTCAGTAAGGCCATGCAATTAGCAGCCTAAAAGTAAGTAGTTCCTATAGCTGATTTATTGATAAAGTAAGGCAAATATTCATAACTCTTTTTGCTTTGCTGCAGGTAGAAATTGATAACCTTTGAGTAACTATGAAATTGAGAAAGTAAGCTTTGCAAGGTGTACCTGAGAGGAATGTGTTGCAAACTCATAGAATGCTCAATGAAACTTCCAATTATAAAGCAATGAATGAAAAATTAATGTAAATGTATATTGCCAAGGGCATTACAAATCTAAACATGAAGATTAAGATCAAAGTTTATTTCCCTGGGAGCACGTTCATTGAAGCAATCAAGAAATTTTTGCATAAATCCCATTAACTTTCTATAGCAGAACCAAAACACCCAAATATAACTTCCTAACCAAATTATGATCTTGGCTCTCGAACAAATAAGCATTATCACTTAAAAAGAATGACAGGTTTATGGGTGGAAAATAATGCTCAGGAAGCCGTATAAAGCAGCATCATTTTTTAAGCAGCCATCTCTCTTGATCTGAACCAAATGAATATTTTAAACTATTTTTCTCACAATACATTGATCAAACTTGCCCTCTGAACACAGCAAGGAAAAATTGTCTGAAAGTCAATATTCTTCTGGCAGCATATCAGAGGGGCACATCCTCCTTCACCACAACCTGTCCTTAATCTGTGGAAAAGCCTGACTGACTTGTGGTAGCTGAATAACTTCATGTCTCATCTAGTATGACTGAAATGTGTCTTTTTGATAATAGGATGGCATTTCTACAATAGTGAACACTGCATCCCAAAGTTCATTTCTTACTGTTAAAGCAGAGGTTTAGTTCATATGCCTGAACTGCTGTCTGACAGCTCAGGCTGATGGGAGTCAGTGTCAGTCCTTTAGTATTCAGTTAATGTCTGTGAACAGAAACTGCAGCTGACAAAGTATATATGTGAAACCTTATTGTTTGCTTCCAGTTCTGTCAATAGAATGCAGATGATGAGAAGCACGAAATGGTTTTCTAAAATGCCTATATAATTTTCATGAAAAAAACCCACCAACTTTTAAACAAACTCCTCTAAGACTTGAAAACCTCCTTTTGAAGCTTTTCACGCCTGTTTTTCCCCTCCTGTCAGATGAGGAAAAGAGGTTTGCTTTTACTGATTAAAGGTGAAGATTGTTTTTTATCTGCAACTTGCATTAACACGATACTCCAAATACCACTTCTACCGATTACTTATGGCCTTGAGCATGCCATACACCCTTGAACTCTTTGCAAAACTGATTTTACACAACAAAATATCTACAGAAATACACTGAAGTGGCTCAGTTATACAGACACCCATCTGACTGGACTAAACCATCTCTCAGGATGGGATAACATCAGAAATTGTTCCATGCTGTTTACTGGTACACTCAGCAAGACCTTCCTCAGTAACTCTGCTAGAATCCAATGGCCTGGGAACAGAAGAACATCAGTTCCATACTGTACAAGTTAAAACCACAAACTTTGTCAGTGCCACTTTATGTCCTGTCATGGCAATTCTGCAAACTGCTTTCAAATTAAAGCAATGATGTGTGTTCATTATTCAGATTGTAATGAGCAAATTACAACTTCCTCTAGTAATACTGCATTCTGCCTTCACCAGGGGAGAGTTAACAAGAAAATAAAGAAAAACATCCTTATTGTAAGGAAATATCAAAATAACTTTAAACATTATCTTGCAGAAGACGCTAGAGAGGATTAAATAGGCAAGATCGTTTGGTACTATTTACCTCCAGGATTTTGAAGGATTTTAGGGAGATACTTAAAACTTATTCTCATTTCCACCTGAACTTCAAAGTACATGAGCTGTTAGCCTTTAAAAATAATTAAAAACTAAGCCAAAACCCAACAACAATAACCGAAAAAAACCCAAACCAAAAGAAACACCTTAGCAGGAAAATATTTCAGCCCTTAAAAAAGGTCATTTTCATGGGGGAGAAATGAATACATCAGTTGCTTCAGTTCTGTCTTCAAAGGCTATTTGGAAAGACTTTCATGTATGTCTGATTAGCAAAGGTGGAATACAGCACCCGAGGCACTAGCAGGGATTTCTAGCTTGCTATTTCTTTAGAGGCTTTTTAAAATCAAAGCAGAAATTCAACTTGCTGTTTCATTTCTGTTTTGGACAGAGATTGAAAAAGTTCCAGACCAACAAACTAAGAGAAATTAAGCATCATTGTAGCATGGTCTAACCAGTTTGGTATATCCACTTTCAAAAAACGTCCCAGGCACAAAGACAAAAACATAACTAGTTGCTCGTGCACGTAGGACTTTAAAAGCTGCAGGTAGTGGAAGCTGGCAAAGTGGGATGCACAATACAAGAAATGCCCAGAAGCTGGTATTCTTTGAACTGCCTCACTGCACTCTGCTCGATGCTCCCACAGCTCCAGCAGCTCTCAGGATGATCAGCCAGAACTATAGGAGAAAAGGAGCAGGGAGAGGAGAAAGAAAAACAGAAACAGTGAACTTTCCTGTTTTCCTGTTCAACTGTTTCTTTTCCTGGCAGTTCAGCAAATAAGTTTCTGGATAGCAGATTTCAAGTCTGCATTAAGTCCTTTTATTGACTTCAGTTAGACTTGGTAAGGTTCAATATGACCCAACCTCTTTAATGCCATTGAAAAAAAAAAATCTTGATCAGAAAATGGCCAGCTTTCTTGATGAAATCATGGAAGTAGATGTGTTGCATTTCTCCTTAAGACACACCTGGAAACAGCAATTCTCATGCCCAGTTGTATTATCTTGATAGATACGGCTTTTTCCTGTCTCTCAGAATAGGATTTTCTGCTTGGATAAGAACTCTGCAAAATTAAGATTTTCACATCTGAAATTACCATCCAGTACGAAAACCCCATTGTCTACACAGTAATACCTGTAATATTAGTTCTTAGAGCAGTTTAATTCTGAGTTGCAGTGTTTCCACACCTCAAAAGTGCCAAAAGAAGTCAACAAAATTATTTCTGTAAACTAAGAGCTGTAGACAGTGATTAACTTTTGGGCCCACCAGCACCAGACTTCAATAAACAGGAGTGAGTTCAGTGGAGGACAAGCTGAGATGTTCAGGGCTGGAATATCTTCCCTGTGAAAAGAAGCTGAGGGAACCTGGCTTGTCAATCCCAGAGAAGACAAGGCTTGAAGCAGCACTTCAGAGCATCCTTCCAGACAACCTTATCAACAACGCACAAGCAGCCTCTTCACAATAGTGCATGATGGAAGCATGAAACAGCCACAAATTGAAACAAGAGCACTTCAGACTTAATATAATGAGAGGAAAAACCTCAAGGACAGTCAAACAGTAGAACAGGTTGCCAAGAAAGGCTGCATTGTTTCCATACTTGTTGGTTTTCATGACCAGGCTGAATAAATCCATGAGCAATCTGATCTGATCTTGTAGCTGTCTCAGCAGGAGGTTGGATAAGAGACCTCCTGTGCTCCCTTTCAACCTGAATTACCTTATGAACCCTATGATGGCAGGTTCATATGTTCAAGATCAATAGTATTTTGCAAAAAAAGGGAAAAAAAGAAAAGAAAAAAGGTACATCACTACCTAGGCTGCAGTACATATAACAAATGAAATTGTATGAAACAGGGCAGAACTGAAAAACAAATTACAACCTTCCAGAAAGATTAGAAAAAGGTTTAATTTAGATGCTAATTACACCAACTAGCATGTTTATTTTCAAGAGCAGGGCTGTTCCCTCAGCTTATTAGTAGTATATTTGCATGAAAATGTGATCTGTGCTTCTTCACCACTCACTCATCTGCTCTTCCTGATTATGCCTCATTTGAAGCTACCGTCTGCAAATTACTGTTATGCTACAGAGAGATGATGTTGAGTTCAAGTAGAGAAAAGTTGCAGGAGGAGAGAGAATACATAGAAATATTATTTTCCCCATGAACATCTGTTTATCCATAAAAACTTGAAAAGAAAGAGTACAGGAAAATACAACTGAGAATTTTAAAAAATCTTGCATTCAAATAAGAACCTTTCCAGTAGGCAAAAGCAGCTGGACCAAACAACTTCCAAGAGAGAACTTATCAAAAATGGAGAAAGACTTTTTACCAAGGCCTGTAGTGACAAGGAACAAGGATTTGAAACTGGAAGAGGGAAGATTTAGTTTGGATCTAAGGAAGAATTTTTTTTTTACCATGAGGGCGGTGAGACACTAGAACAGGTTACACAAAGAAAACATGGATGGCCCACCATTGGAAGTGTTCAAAGTTAAGTTAGGGTTTTGAGCAACCTGAAAAGGTGAAAGATGTTCCTGCTCATGGCAGGGGGTTTCAACAAGATGATCTTTAAAGGTCTCTTTCAATCCAAACAAATTTATGATCCAATGAAGAGATGGGATTAGAATTAATATTGCCTCCCCATAGAGAAATCTCCTTGCAAATGCACTTGCATTGTGCCCACTGGCATGGGTTTACCTGAAGCAAATACTTGCTAAAATGTTTGCTTGTATGAAAGAAAATTCTAACTTCTAGGGAAAAAGTATTCCTTCTTGGGAGGAGTACCCTAACATGACATTAAACCATATAATTTGGATAAGAGCAAAATAGCTTTGATCCCTTCAAATCAGATGACAGAAATTAGGACTACTGAGCAAAACAGTCCCTCTTGATCTGCAAAGCTTTCAGAACACTCAGAAAGTCTTAGGGTAAGCTTGGCTACCAGTTTTACAAGAAAGGGTTTCCCGTTTCTTACTGCTCTGTTTATTGCACACTATAAACACACTTAGAGTACAAAAATGTGAAAAATAATAATTTCTTGAATATGGTGAAATACAATGATTTTTCTGTTCCATATATGATGTATGCATTAACAGTCATAAGCTTCTTTGAGAATCTGGGGGGGGGGGGGTTAATTGTTCTTTACACTTATTCAATTTTTTTATAGAAATGAAGTCCACTGGAAATATTTTTTCAATATTTTCTGGTGCAAGGAAGAAAGAAAAAATAAGCTGGGAATTTACATATCTAATAAAGAAATATTTGCAATGGAGACATATCACCACCACTACTTTCTAGTTATAACATATAAATCCTAAAAGCTTTCAGAAGTTTCTAATCCAGAAATAAAATTTGTCTCACCAGTATGAAAAAGGCAGTTCCTTTATTGTCTTTCAGAACTACATCTTCTAGTCTTACAGCATATCCATCTTTCCAGTTTGCCAAGCAAGCTGACCTAGATTTTTAAACAAACAGGATCTAAAAATAGACTATTTGCTAAAATAAGTGTTGCACAGAGACCTCTGCAGTCAGCAATACTCTAAATCTCATAAGAAGGACATTCTGCTGTAAAAACATGGCATTTTTGTGCCAAACTTCAGCTTAACACATTTCATTTATGAAAAAGTGTTCTCTTTATTTCAGTGCAGTAAAGTGAATAAGGTCCTAAAATACACCAATAATGTTGTGACATTTATATTGAAGATTTACCAGAATATATAGAGTGAAATCTTGGCTCCACTGATATTCACAGAAATGTTGCCATCAACATTGAAAGAGCAAAGTTTCCATTCAAATAATTACCACAAATAACCACAGACAGGTTCTAGAAGCTGGCCCTGAAAGCCAGAACCAGCCTTCAGTCATATCTTTTCAGAAGGGGGCTCTAATTTCTTCAGCCCCCTTTTTAATAACCACTATCTTTAAAACTTTTGAACATGATTACTTCATCTTTTCCTGTGCTTCATCTTCAGGTTTGGCCCTTGGGCACCTTAGAAGCCAGGGCTTACCTCAAACTTCTGAATGCTGAAATCAACAAAAGCTCTGTCAATCCGTCCTCTGTGATGGTATATTCAGAGCCATGGTCCACACAGGGAGTATCCTTTGAAAAATCAACATTTTAACTTAGAGAGAAATGCAGGAGAGGTGATTCTGTTTTCTCAAAAGACTTATTTTCGTTTGCAAACCCTTCTAATTTCTTGATCAGAAAACCCTACTGACAGTAGGGCTTGACATGAGTAAATATTTAAAAGCTCACAACCCACACTACCCACTGAAATAGTGAGCAAGCATAGCCCAGGGTTGAGATACAGTACTTCATTGGGTCGGTTTCTCTTCTAAGGTAACAGAATGGCTTCCTTTGGTGCCATAGGCAGAATTTATTATTTCTCATTCCACTGGCCACTAAACTCTTTATTTTCCAGTCATTTGGAAGCCCATTCAAAAAATACTAACTGTACAACAACTTCAGTTTGTACAAATTAATGTGGCTCCACTGAATTTATTGAAGGAGCAACAAAACCTAGCAGAAAATTTATCCTGGCTGCTTTAGATGTTGCATTTAGCTGATTATTAATGTGATTACGGCTGATATTTGTTCTTGCTGTCTCTCAGTTCCTTGCTGTGAGAAATATCTGATGCACACTGGTGGTTTTAAATGAAAGTGTCCACAGTAGTGATAGGTGTAATGAAGACAATATCAGAGGCTGTCTGCTGATTCAACCAGAGAACATCTGAACCCTGCTGCCAAATTGGTTTATCTTACCTTTTTCATTTTTTTTTAAACCACAGTGTCTGCTACATTCAGAGTGACAAAAAATATGTCACAAAATAGCAACAGTGTTTATGTCTTCCTGACGGTATATGACTAGCTTTTTCCCCACATTAAGATAAGGCCTTCCCCCAGGGACTTCAGACAAGCTGACCCTGTAACCAATTATAGCTGGGACAGGATGGGCAGGATTTATATTGTTTCTAACAGACACACAGGACACCAGTGCAGTGGGCTGAGCTAAATCATGCAAGAAATTTATCTGTGTCAGTTCTTTGATCACCATCGTGACAATTGCATTGTCCTGTCAATTGTCTTCCTTGACAATCTATCATTTTAAGCTATGCTATAAATTAGGATGAGAAAAGATTGAGTATTTTCTAGGTTTAGTTTCAAAACAGCTTCTAAGTAGGTCATGTGAATCACAGTGTCCACCAAAAGGTCAAGTTAGTATGATTTAATCAAATGTGTCCAGTGGGGAGAGTTTGCATAAGTCACATACAAGCACTTCACCATCAGCACATCAATATGCTTATTCTAAAATATTCATCCTTTTTTCAGTCCATGAAAAGAAAACCCTCAAGAAAATAACATTAATTTTCAAAGAATAGAAGATTGCCTGCTACATGGTGTTGTTGGTCAATTAATAAAACATCTGAATCCATTCCATATACCTACAAAAGCAAGCCAATTGTGACAAATGACAAGAACCAACAACAAATGAAGCAGCATTATAACAGACACTATCAGAGCTGACACATGGTTGTTTATTTTAAAGAATGTTTTCTTTCATTATAAGGTAAATACTATAAAAGTTTCTCATTATGTCTATAAAAAATCTGAGAGATAAAATGAAGATTCAATATATACAAAAATATAAAATGTCGTATTTTTGCATATTTTTCCTTCATGAATAGCAAAATTAATGCTTTGCAAACATGCTAATTTAAAAGAACCATTTATGTGAATGTGTTTCACAAATTATACCTTAAATTATTTACAGTATGATATACCAGCTGCTGTGCTCATTTATTTTCTATAGGGAAAATTCTCTAAGCACCATCAATATGCAGTATGGTTTTTAGACACATGCAAGTTTTTCTTAGTGTAATTAATTTGATGTTACAGTTATAATGAACATGTAGATGCACTTACCAGCTCCTTACCTACTGTCAAATTAGCTAACCCAAAATAAGCAAAATTGCTGATCATGGCATTACAACTAAGCAAATTTTAAACTCACCCTCTTGATGGCAATAACTGCCACACAGTCTCATTTATCTCCTTTAGTTAAAAAACAGAAAAAAAACAACTCCCAAATAAACTCCCTCTACTTAAAAGTAACCAACATAAAGTCGTGTCCTGAAGTTCACATCCAAAGTCCTTTTTTCACATCAGTAAAGTTTAAAGAGAAGGAAGGTTGCCACATAACCTACCAAAAGCAATGCATTCATTCTCATTCACCACATGGATTTGGTGCACATATATTTCAATAACCAAGAGCTAAAACCTTAAAATGAAGGACCTGTCATTAAGTGTAATCTAAGCAAAGAATTAATGAATACGCTCCAGATGGTAACCACACCACAACATGCATAAGTAAGTAGGAAGTGTAGTAAATCAATGGATTATGATCCAGGATGTTTCAACACGAGAGACTCATTCTAAAATGCTGCAAGGATATTCCTCTGCAGAAAAATTGCTTCCTCTGAAGCAAGGCCAAGCACTAGGTTTTTCATGGAAGTTAATATACTTCAGTTCTAGGATTGTGACTTTGAACCAAGTGGCATCTCTGCACGTTTGCTATGTTCCCTTTGTCCTGAAACACACAGCAACATCGTCCCCGTGTTGAGGTCAATATAGTCACACCACCACTGACTTCACTAGATGTGTGATTAAATCCCCCAGGCTTTTCTCATAATACATTCTTTACATCAGTGTAAGGATCAATGGGGGAACACTAATTTAACAACTCTCAGTACAGCCAGAACTTTCTTTTAATAATTAAGAAGCTCAGCATTCAATTCAGTGCTGGTGGGAGGGCAAGTGCTCTCAAAACTATGTACACAATTTCTGCATTAAATTCCAGGTATCCATCACGCATTTAAAGTTTCCCTGCCAGCAGCTAGAGGACATGTTATATACATACGAATAGGTGAAATTGTAATTCATATCAGATCTGGCAGAAAAACTATATTTGTGAGGATTTTTTGGCCTCAACATCAGCATAAGTTGGCAACTGAGGAAACATATTTAACTTTTTATTCACTAGACAGTTTTGATTCAGAAATTCTGCAAAAGATCTGACATCTAATTACCATATTTAAACAACAAATTCAATGTAGGTATAATGAAGATATGTTTTATACACAGAGTAAAAACAGACTCAAAACCACGTTAAAAATAAAGAGCAACAAACAAGTCCCCAGTTGAGTCTCAGCACATTCTGCAAACCTGTAACTGCCTCTTGCAAATATCTATATATCTAGCAATTCCATTTCAGCTTTAGAGAGAGAGAGCAGCTTACCAAAGTTTAGAAGGCTGCCAGCAGACACAAAGAAACCTCTCTGTACTTACTGTTTTGAGAGAACATCAGCAGCAGTGGTTTAAAATCCTCATCATTACACAGCATTAAAAAAAAAAAAACCAAACTAGAAATATTTCACTGCCTATCCTTGCAGTAAACAAAAATAAATCCCTTGTACCACTTATATACTGCTATCAGAAGAGGTATTTCAAGTTAGTCCAGTAAGACATTACCATGATCAAAGCAGGGGTTAAAAAATACACAATGAGATACAAAACCCAATGTTTTTTTCACAACACTGACCTCCTCCAACTCGTAGATCAGTAGAGCCCAGTAGGGACACATCCCAGAGACTGGCTGCACTGTATGTGCCCATGAACTGAAGTGGGAGCACTGACTGTGAATGTACACTGCTCAGCAACAAACACAAAGTGCCACAGCACTGCCATTCTAGAACCATGTCTTTTTAAGATCTCCAGTTGACTGAGTGGGTAGATTTGCACCTATTTCCTCCCCTCCCTTCCCTACCCACACCTATACCCACACATTTCAGCAGGTCGTGTTTTTCTGCCCTACAAACTACAACTATTGTGACATTGGTTTTACTTCATCTTTGCACATGAGGGAGGAACCAGGCAATAAACTTATACATTAGTCTTTCTTCTGATGAAAAATGAGGTTTTGTCTCATTAGCATCATTGGCTTCATGCTGTGCAGTTCACAGTTTTCTTTGTGTCTGGGCAACTGGTAGGAGCTCCCAGGGGCAAAGAGATTAGGCCCAGTTCAACAGGACAGAAGAGATTTTAATAGCAGTGCAGAGAACTTTCAAGAAAGATGTAAAAAAATGATATGTAAGTAAGAGTGACTAGTGCTTAAAAGTTTTATCAAGAGGCTAACACTGACGTGTCTGAAGTCTTCCCCGCACAGCAATTTTCATTTGTCAGAACAGCACTCAGGACAATTTTAGCAATGAAATGAAATCTCAAGAGGAATGTTGGGTTGTTTTTTTTTCCCCCTAGATAGGCAACATGATTTACATAAGCAGTAAACAGCATCCTTGACTCTTTTCAAGACTGTTCCCAGGGTATTTGATGAGCTTTTAAGCAGTTCAGACTACTAGGGAAATCTCAGTTTTGGTTTAGGAGTATTGGGGTTTTTTGTGTGTTAGTATATAAATAAATATATATGTATTTCTGTAAAGCTGCCTTGATTTTACAATCACTCTGGCGTGTACCTTATCTTAAAAGCACAAATATTTGTATTTAAGCCAGTGACATTTGTCATATATTTATTTCTGAATACAGCTGACGATGGCTGCATGAGTGGAAAGTAAAATGGAACAATATTTTCATCAGTTACACAGCAAAAAACAAAAAACCCACAGATGCTTCCTCAGAGCTTTCTTCAATGGGAAAACTCCAGCAGTTTCTTTGACCACTTGAGGCACAGAGATGACAGATCATTTTTAATTGTGTAGACTTGACCTTTTTGCCTCTTCTGTTAATTTACTTCATGACTTGAAACTGCTTATTTAGCCTCACAAGATAGAGCTTTTTGGTAGTCAGGTCATGTGATGCTTCTGTTCTCAAGACTAGAGGACCACAAACCACTCATACAGTGAAAAACTAATTAAGAAACAAAAAAACCATAAACACTCCATTTCACAAACTAAACTTTTTCTGAAACTCTTCAGCATTACTTCCCTGGCACTATACATTAATATATTTCATTAGAAGCTTTGAAATATCATAATGGGTGGAACTACATATGTGAACGACTACCAACAGAGGCAACAAAGAGCATTCTGCAGAACCTGGAAAAATCAGACTGTAACTTGAAATGCTGATAAGCTGCAAATAGTTTTTAAAATGCACAGAGTTTCCCTAACACTGTGTAGAAGTGTATTTGATTCTGTTCTCAACAGTTCTGCTGTACATTTGATCTAAGCCAATAAATCCAGACAAATAGGAAAGTTTGAAGCTAAATTTTTTTAAAAATTACCTTGTCCTAAAATTGTTCTAATGTCCTATGATTTTACATGTATTTGGTGCTTTACACAGACTACAGATAATTAATTGGATTTTTTTCAGGAAGAAAATCTTTGGCCTTGAGCACTACTTTCCAGAGAAGTCTGATATGAAGAACATTGTAATTATTACAATCTGAGGCAAGCTTCTGAAATAACCAGGTTTTTGCATACCTAAGTAAGTCTTTAATTTCTTTAGCAACATCCACATGTCACCCTGTCATTGCATAATTTATAATGTTATGAACTTTGTAGGTAATTGTTTCCCACTCAATTGATGATATCTTCTGAAAAGTTGACACAGTTGTTCCACAGATACAAAAAATTACTTCCTCTTCATGTTTATCAGTGAGTGCCAGATCAAATAGAAAGACGACTGTCAGTCACCTATCTTGTTTGAATATTGAGAAAAAGGAAAGTGAACTTGGGGATTTGGGTGATGGGAATTTTGTTTGTTTCTTTGCTGGTTTGGTTTTTCTTAATACCAAATACCTACAATGAAATTTACATTTTATTTCTTTCAACAGAATCACTCCTGGAAACCTTTGTAAAATATTTTTTAAGAAGTAATTACAACAGTTTGTTATTTGGAAGAGTCAAATGGCAAAAGCTCAGGCATGTCTGTTTAGACAATCCAAGAATTTATAACCTTTCAAGTATGTTTTTCTTCTTATTTTTCAACTACATAAACAGTTTTCCATTAGCTTTTTTTTTCTACAAAACAGGTTGAGAGACATTTGATAGGATTCTCTTTTGTCATCACAGACATAATTAAAACCACAAAAATAGAAGCAATTTTTTCAAGCAAATTGCATTTTCATATCAAAACCAAAACAAAGAACACTGCATTTGCAGACTTTATCATCCATCATACATACAAGGGAGGATAAGCAAAGGAAGATAACAGTTTAAATACCACACTTTTTATGCAGAAGTGCATCCTACCATGAAAAACTGAAAACAAGAACGCCTTCAAAGTACAGTACGTCCTTTGTCAGCACAACAATAAACATGAAGAGCAACAGCTTTATGCTAGATCTGGCAATGGGGTGGGATGACATGCTGTTTGTGTTGAAAAAGTTGTAGCAGTCTCTGTTCAAGGCATATTATTAGGAACTCTTAGTTTTCAATAAGGCCAACAAAGAACACCACAGTACAACTAGTAAGTGTTAGGCTCCAAAAACTGCTCATACAATGAAAATGCCTGTGAAGTTACTGAAGAATAACAGCACAACATTTTGATGTATTTTTCCTTGTAACTTCTCTGTAGGCACAGAAAGGCTGTTATCTCTGTTTCTAAGAAACTAGAAACAGAATGGGCAACAAGGTGGGTGACAAAGGGCCTGACATGCAAAAATGGGGAGATATTTAAAGGCTGCTAAACCATCTAAGCAGTTCAGATACCTTTTAACCATTTAAATTACAGGAGTAGTGCAATATTTAGAAGGTATGTATTTAAGTGTTCATTTTTTTTCTTCTTTTTAATGTAAATGGTTCTGCATTTTTCTTTTATATGATTGTAAGGGAAGTTTTAAAAGCCTGTGTTGCTGAGCTTTGTCTGCCTGGATGATCCATAGCATCTATTTATTACTAAGGAATATTGTACTACACATTCTGTGATAGTCCTGAACTCTTCTGATGTCTGCCAGGTTACAGGCAGAGTGTAGTTCTGCTGTTAAAACAGATGGGATATTCAGAGGGTCTGTGTGACTGACATTTTCCAAGAACACAGGAGCTCTACACATAGGGGTGCACCCGTGGTGTAGCTGACAGGAGAAAGAGCAGGGGAGGAGTAAGACATGCAAACCTGCTTGCTTTGCTAGAAATTTTCAGATGCAGAAGTGCACACAGAAGGAGCTGTTACTGCCACAGTGATTGCAAAAGATGAGCTCCACTGCATTTAGAACAGATTCCCTGACCCTCAGCTCTGAAATCCTTCTCCATATCAAGGTAAGCTATTCAGGGCTGGCAGCAGAAATGGCATTTAGTCCTCTGTGCTCCCTTGGCTTTCTGTAAAGGCTCTATGCCATGATAGTTAGATTAGTGGGGAGCTTGGCTCAGAGATGAGCAGCAGCAAACAGATTGCAAACCAGATCATAGAATCATAGAATATGCTGAGTTGGAAGGGACCCATCAGGGTCATCAAGTCCAACTCCTGGCCCTGCACAGGACACCCCAAGAGTCACACCATGTGTCCAAGAGCATTGTACAAACACCTCTTGAGCTCTGTCAGGCTGGTGCTGTGATCACTTCCCTGGGGAGCTGTTCCAGTGCCCAACCACTCTCTGGGTGAAAAACTGCTATACTACTGCATATCCTTAACAATAAACAAACTCCACTGTTTGGCTTTAAGAATGCAGCATACACTAAAGACAGGCAGGAAATTCAGATCAGATCTGTGAAGGAATACAGGCACCAGCTTGCTGAACATTACTGTTTGGCCACTCATGGAACACACTGGGAGAGCTGGTAGTTCCTGAGGATGATACAGGAGGTCTGTAGAGAGAGCACCTCAGACAGGAGCAGCTAAATCACAGTATTCAGGCTTTGGACTGAGCTGAAGCATGGTATATAGATATCAGGATGCCTACTATCTTTCTAGATCAGAGTCCTAGATTTTGCAGTTGGTGCAGAACCACCGATTGCAGTGAGTTGCTCCATGAACGTACAGCAACCCATTCCATGTCTGCACGGAGTTGATGGAGCAAACCTTCTCTGGTTATCAATGTTAAAAAATTAGCCTCCTAAATTTCAAAAAGATTGGTATTTCTAAAGGGTTTTTCTAAAGAAAAAAAGGAAAAGGCCTATTTGTTCTTCTGGCTAAATCTGCACTACTCAGATAAGGGAGTTGCACTTCAGTAGCCACATGTTTAAACAGAGTTGAGGTTTTCCACAGTGTAAGGCATGTCAGTGGTAATAACTTGGCACAAGTCAGCATCTGTTATCAGAAAAAACAGCCCATTTACTTATCCATATTTCTGGTTTCAGTATGGCTAACCCAAATTACATGCATGACAAATTTGCACCAAAATTATACAAAAATTCCGGTCTGTACAGAGGGGTATTGATAGCACTGATAGACACAATGCCATAGAAATAAAGGTGCATTGACAAAAAAATCAGCACTAAAAGAACTGTCTGTAAGCCCCTTCAACTATCCTCCTTAGTGGATTTTACTCAAATGGATAAAAAAGATTTCTCAGTTTCAAACTATTACCTCCTGAGTTATTAGTCAGAATAACACTCTAAAGAAATGAAAAACATCACTCTGCCGCTTCAAGTGCTCAGCTGAGAGGCAGGATTCTAAATTCAATCCCTGAAACTGTTGCCACCTTAATCCTCAGTCATTATTAAGCAACTACAATTCAACACTCTACGGCATACATATATATGTATTTGTGTGTGTGTGCGTACATACATAGATATATTTGTTCAGCAATCTCAGAGTCTGCAAACACCTTCCACAAACACAATATTTGATTTTGAACTGCAACACACGTTTCTCTCCTTACTCTGATTTCAGCCTACAGTTATAAAACAGGAGTACTAATCCCCTCTAACCAGTTTCAGGGTTATGGAGGTTAATTTATTAATGCCCATGAGATTGTCTGAGATAGCCAAACTGAAAGCCTGGATAAACACAAACACACTAGATCAGCAGGAATGCTTTAACTACACTACAGCCTCAATACATTACTCAATAAAGCTAGTCAAAACACTATTTAGCAGGCAAACATTACAACAGCCAAAGAATATTTATAGAATTTTTAGTTTTGCAGAAAAAAATTGCATCAGTATTTACCTGTGCATATACAATGATAATTATTTTCTTAATAATTTTGCATTCATTTTGCTGAATTTCTTTGCTCCATTTTAAAGTCACTCCCTCCTAGACAGGCCAACTTGAAATAACTGAGAACACCAAGATTACTTCTCAGTATTCAGCACAAATTTTATTGCAATTTACAATGCAATTAAGGGTTTTGTTTAGAGGAGCCAACTCTGATTTTGAGGGTATGGTCAGGTTGTTCATAAACATAGAAAGGTTATTGTAACACCTCTCTGCATCAAAGTATAGGAAAAGGACAGAAAGATTTAGACTCATTTAAATTAATGCTTGCTGTGTAGTTAGATCTATCACAATATCTCAAACACATGGCAGAAGAAATGTAAAAAAAAAACTATTAACGGGAATGTCTCTAATCCAACGCTCTTTGATTAAACAGATATACCACAAAAATGTGATAGAAAGAAGGTAGAGAAATGATACACTGGAATACTCATATTTTTAAAAATATTTATCTTAAGGAGTATATGTGATAAATCTTGTTGAAAATATGAATTCACTGTTGGTTCATTGTTGTATATGAAGTCAGCTGTGTTCTAGACAGGATTAATTCCCACCCTCCCCTCGATAGGGTTTTAATCTGCTGGTGTTTGACTTAGGTAAATAACAACAATAACTGAGCCTGTGTCTTCCCCTTCCACCCAGGAGGAGTTTTGAGTGTGCTACCTGAGGCCCAGAGATGTGTTCTAACTGATCTGGGACCTCAGGCACCACAGGGACTCTCACAAGCCCTCCATCCTGGTCTCAGCTCTGTGCTGAAGCCCCAGAGGATGTGCAGTGGCTGGGGAGCTCTGCTTGAGCAGGATGAGCCTGGAGCACTGCACAGAGGCACAGCCTTGGGCTCAGCTCCAGCCTGGATGCTGTCCCAGGGCAGCAGTGGGCACAGCCAGCCATGTCTTGCTTCCAGTTCCCTGCAAGGTCTCAGGTAGCTCCACTACACTAGAGCCACTTCTTATTCCTGTTTGTGTGTAGAAGAATACCCCTGTGGGCCTCTCTCTAAAAAAATGTTTACAGAACTAATTAAGTGGAAACTGCTACTGACCTTTCAATACTAATTATTTCTGACAGTGTTCTAGAATAATTAAAACAGGAGGAGTGAGCTCTTAAAGGAAACAGCTGTAGTGTGCTGAAATGCTATACTTGCCACAGCTGCCTCTCCTGCCCCACAAGGACATTTTCAGCCACAAATCCCTGTACAGAGCAAAGTCACCACACTGGTCTCTATTCCTTCCTTCTCCTGAGTGCTCAGCCCAAAAAATGAATCCAAAACTCGCTTTGCTCTTGCTGACAGCTTTACTGACAGCAAGGAAAACTAAGTTTGGGCTGACTCACACCAAGGACTGGCTGATCTTGCAACATGGACGTTAGAGAATTAGATCTAGTCTCCACTTCAAAAAGCAAGCTATTCCAGCAGCATCCCCATCCCCACCAACCAAAGCATCCAGTCCATAGTACAGCCACATCAAGGAAACTAGCTCCAAAGCAGAGAAACTGAACAAAGCAGTAAACCCTCATTTTTTAAATTACGTACAGCAATTACACAGGAACCAAAATTTCTTTATGCCAGTAGATTGAGTAAAAGCCAAAAGGATCACTTATTCATTACTACTTTGCAGTCATTTCATACTTTGTTGAACAACTTAAAAGCCTTGAGAGAACAAACAACTGGCAAATTTGCTTTGAAAGGTTTAGCCCAAAAGGGAATTGGAGGCTGAGGCAATAACTTTAATTTTTGAAAAATATACATTCTGGGGGCTGTAATTAGAGCTGGGGAAATAACTGTTTTGTTGGCCCACTGACTGAAAGAAAATAGTGGAAAATAATTGAGTCTAGATCATCAACATTGTGTCTCTGTATGATCACGACAGAGCAGAAATGTCCACAGTCAGGAATAACAGCTCTGTTCACAGGGGTGGTCACTGCTAGACCTAGGCAGGATTTGTCATCTAGTCCATCATTTTCTTTCTGCTCAGAAAACACCCAGGTTCCTGAGAAGCCCATGACTAAAACATTTTAAAACATGCGTATGATTGTTTTCCACTTCATTATACATTTACTCTCTTCTGACTTCTCCCACATTTGCCCTTAGAACAGCAGCTGCTCCCCAGTTCACTGTTTGGGTTTCTTGCTTCTCACTTTTTAAATCAGTGCAGATTGCAGCGTGAAAAATGGGCTGAGATACACACTGCTCATTGGGCTGAACATTTGCAAGGACTAATAACTCCCACAGCATGGGAAAATATAAGATGACCATCATGATCAGATAATTTTATTTGGCTTTCGGTTTTGTCTTTTGCTCCTCCTTCTTGCTGTTAATGCAGCAAATTTATTTGATTTTATTTTTTTCATTAGAAATGTCTGTTAGGGATATCAGGTAGCATGTTGTAATACCCACAACATTCTTGTACTCCATCAGAAAGAAAAGAAGTTAAAGCAAAATCCAAGAAAATCCACTCAATCCACAGATTCTTTTTAGTATTTTCCCCAAACAGTAAACAGTATGTTAGCCAAAAGGATGGATGTATGTGCCTAACATACTCTGCTAACATTGCAGAGAAACAAAGTGTGTCTGAAAAAAATGGTACCAATTAATGCCACTTTGTTGGTCTCTTCAAACAGGTGTAGTACTAGATGTCTGAACATCACACCTGCTTAGGTCTAATTAATACCATTAAGGGATTAGTGTTTAGCTCACACACAGACACACACAAAAACCAGGGATCCCTATAACCTGCCTTAACTTTAGGACTTCAGTGTAAGTTTTCACTATCATTTTATGCACAATAAAGGCTAAAAAGAATGTAGGTATGCTGGTTTCAGTACCTGAAACTGCTTTTCCTAAAAGAGATCACTTGACTTGCTGCCAGTTGCAGTGCTGCCATCAGTATGCTAAATGTACCGTGTGTCTTCCTAAAATAGAAGCAGCCTCTGCAGCCCTGGCCCAGCAGGCAGTATCTCAGTTGTTCTGAACTGATTCATCTGATCAGGAGTCAGAAGCTGAATATCAGACCTAAGCTCCTTCCCCACTTAACTGGGATGACAGCATTGCTCATTCCTTTAGCCATAACAATGAGCATCAGTGGATTAACATGATTCAGGCCACCAGAACACACCAGGTCCAAAGCACAGAAATTATGTCTTTATTACTGGAGCTGACCAAGTCCTACTCAGGAACAGAACAATTCCCAGGAAATTATATATATATATTCAGTATCAAAAAGCTAGTTCATGGTGCACTATGTAAGGACAACTTACAGCCCATTCCTTTCTCCATTACCCCCTGGGTGACTTATGAGTCAGAATGTGACAAATCTAATAGCGGAGGTGGCGGAACCAAAAAAAACCCCAACAACAAAAACCACACAAACAAAAAAGCCCACCAAAAAAACAAAGAAGCCATGCACAAGGATCCTGCCACAGTCATGTGGGAGAACAAGCCTTCTGTTTAAAATAAGGGACAGCCTCTCTATGGCAGAGAAAAATAATATTGAGGAAAACTGCAGAACTGCATTTCAGCTCTTGTAACTGACCTAGTGGCAGCAGACAGGTAGGTCAAAAAATGGGTGAAAGAGGAAAAAAAGCAAGGGAATCAATGGCATGTATTCTCTGACTACCTAAAATGCCTATTCTTTTGTGATTGTGAAAAAATAAATGGGAATATACTGATGCCTTAACATGCATCTGTTCTGAAACTCTATCACTCCCTTTCTCCATGGCTTTTAGCAACTGGCTGATTTACAGAGATACAGACAATGTTTTAGGACTAGAAGTACAAAATGTTGCAAGATAATTGTAATTCCCCATAATTGATTGCTATTGCTCTGAATGTTCTTTAATGTTACAATCAAGACAAAACTAGCCATAAACACATGTATCCTTTGTTTTGTTGGGTTGGTTGGGTTTTTTTAAAATATATTTCTCCCTGTAAAGCTAGAGGAATGAATCCATCAATGATAGTGCAAGAGAAAATGTAAACATCTTTCTGATAACTTTAAATAAAGAAAGAGGCAACAAAAAGGTCTTTGAAGTGAAAGCAGAGAAACAGCCAAGCTCTTCACTAGCACGGCCCATTTGGATATTGCTTCTCTTAGCTTCGTCGCCAATATTAATGAGCATTAAATAGCAAGGGGAAACAGCAAGAAGAAATCAAGTATCAGAAAAAGCCTGAAGAAAGAAGGGTGTTGATAAAATGAGTATAACAACACATTAACTCCATCATCAAAGGTCAGACTGAATGTGTAGGCCCCTCATTGCAACAGGTAAGCAGACAAAGCCCAGTCAGTCAGCAGCTTTCCCCATGGCAAATACACCAGGCAGCACAAAAATAACAGTCTTTACACACCCTGTTAGCCTTGCTCTTACTCTGAAACTCTCCATTTCTCTGTCCACATCAGCAGCTACAGGGTACTCCAGCTGCATTATCTGCTGGCTTTGATGGTGTGTACAATTACAGGGTTTTGCCCATTTACTGAGATATACTCTGCCACCCTTTAGAAATGACCTCTCTCTTCCACCATTGAAATAGCAGATCACAGAATCTGAAAAGACAGCCAAAGAAAGGACTTCGAGTTCTTACTCTGCTTATGTACATTTCCCTTTCCCAGCTAGAGCTGGCAGCAGACAGGCTTAATTCAACTCCCCTTAATTGCACTGGCAGCTCAGTTAGATTCACTGACTTCAGCTGGAGCAGAATTAAGAGAATAGTAGATAATTCAAAGCTTAGAATTATTTTTTTTCCTAAAATGTGTGCAATTAACCCATTCAACCTAACTCATAGACATACCTCGGAATTTATTGCTTTTCAATCATGCATGCAAGAAAGGTGTTATTGTTGATGTTTGACACCTTTTAAGATTTTCCTTCTAAAATATTTATCGGTACAACTCTATGGAGAGCTGCACATTATTGTGTAGGTTTAGGATCAATTTCTGTGAAATTAGTTTTGGAAAATTATAGCTAATTAATATGAATAGTGAATTTGCTCTCATGTTCAGTCAGCTGCAAAATTCTAATCTTCATTTAACATGAACATGCTCTGATGATTTCTCTAGCAGGGAGCAAACACAGGGCATTTCCCAAAGAGCTTAATGGATGAGATGAAGGATGAGTGTTTGAAATAGATAAAGGGGGAAAAAAGGCACAGGGGAGAGAGAAGGAAAGCAGCAGTTTGCTATTTTTCTCAAATGCTGATGTTTGCATAAAGATATTAAATTCTTCCAAGACACAAATTATGAGTAATTAGCACAATTCTTGTGTCCTCCTTGAACCTGTATAACACTTATGAAAAAAAGATATATTTCTGTGACAGAAAAGAGACTCCCTCTGCTTCACCAGAATGAATAAGGGAGAAAACAAAACACACCAGTGTTCTTTGGAGACTGTGTCTTTCTTCCATGAACTCCAGTTACCTAATCAGTTCATTTTAAGGCAAATGACTGCAGGTAGCAACCCCACACATGGAAAATTATTCCCAACCGTGGGAAACACAAAACAGAAATTCAGAACTAGTAACTGGACATTCACTTAAATACTGCATTAATAAAAGTTTGCTAAGATTAATATCAATCATAACATTATTAAAAACATTCCTTTGGTCAAACTCTAACTTTCCTATTCACATTTTTCCAGATAAATCTGCTGTTGATTTTAATGAAAGGTTACTACAGGAAGAAACCCTCTGGACTTCCTTTCTTCAGCAATAATGCATAGCTTTCAAATTAACACACATGCCTTTTCTTTATTCATTTTATCACTTATGTATAAAGCAAACAAATATCTTGAAACAAGATCTACTAATTCTCTCACAGAACAAACACATTGTACAGCTATTACTTTAGGACCATATTTGAAATACAATGCACTGTGCAATTATTTTGAGTAGAACAACAGATGTACAGCTGTCAAAATATGCTTTTTCTAACTCAGGTAACCCCATACAGGGATGTTGCAGCCTAAATTGCAGAACAAGCACTGCCAGCTTCATTTAGCACCCCAAAGCCCCAGGTTACCACTGCCAATTGTTGGTGAGGAAATCCAAAGTATCTGGCTTTGGGATAGCTCAGGGAGGCCTTCTGCACATTTTCTCTTGTACCTCCCATTTCAGAACAGCAGGGTCCCTGTGCTGCAGATCATCTGGAGCACAACCTGAATGGATCCACACATGATCTTGCTGCTGCTTGTGGCTCCACAGGCTAAAATGTGTTGTTTTGCTTAATTCTCACTGCACAGATGCATTCTAGCCCCAACAGCACTGCTGCAGATATTAAGAGTTTTGATAATCTAAATAGAAAATGCTTATTGTCAGCTGTGGTGCCAGAGTACTGGGGAAGTGAAGGAGAGGGAGAATAATTTATTTTAAAATGCTGACTCTAACTACAGCTCTGGCTTGCCCCCTTTTCTTCTTTGGATACATTACCAACAAAAATATGATTTTTGTGTGTGTTTAAGTCTGTGCTCAACCATGCTTTTGAGAGAAAAGAAAGAAATCTGTTCTTCACCTACAGAATCCACTGCCTGATGTGAAGGATGCTAATGGTGTGCTATGGCCTGTTGAGAAGATGAACAGTAGGATTCACTTCACCCACACACATGTGCAGTAAAGTATGGATTCTTCTCTCATTTTTCCTCTATTTGTTACCAACCAGTGACAAGCCCACTTTTCTCTCTCTAGGTCAATTGGGAAGGCTTAGGACCTTTGACTCAACAAAAAGTAGTTGAAAATCCCATTTAGCTTTTCTCAAGCTTGCAGAAATTACATTAAAGTACCTTCCTGCTTTTGCTTCTCTATAAATTTGTAGAGTCAGTGCTATATCATTTTCTCCACTTTCATCAAGGAAATAGGAATGCAGCTGGCTTTCTTCTTCTTACTGTGGACTTGACCCTTTGGAGAAAAGAGTTATTTACACCATAGCACTATAAAATTATGAAAGCTTTCCTATCTCATGCCTGTCATAGAGAATGTGAGCTATTCTTAGATAATACAAGCACAAAAGCTGCAATTTGGGTATTTCCATGTCTTAAGATGCTGGCAACAAGAAATTGTGAAATTTGTTCATCTTGCACCAGACAAAATTGTACTGCTCCTGTAGCAAGTAAATTGGGGTTTGTTTTGGGTTTCTTTTAGCTATGTAAACATGCCTGTATGTTGTGTTGAATCAAAAGGAATACATGAGCAGAAATAAAACTTCTGCATATTTCTGTTACTTGTAGCTGTACAAATAGAAATTAATAAAGGTCAAGATTTGCGGAAAGCAGCTTAACACTAGTTTAATGAAGTATATAGGGTCCTAGGCTAGCGTTATTCTGCTTTCCAATTATAACCAAAGAGAAATATAAATGCATACTTTAAAACCCATTAATGTTTTTCTCTCTATCATGTACACAGACACATCCTGAAATCAAAACCCAAAACTTCTCTGATGGTCCCAACCTTGTCATATTCTATGAAATCTTACTTTAGTTGTTATTTTTGTAGACTATCTCTGCACCTACATAGCACTTTTCTACAGACATCATGGATTTCTGTGGGAAAACCTCACAGATACTTCCCTGACAAGAACTGGTTTTCAAACAATTATTTATTTCAGAAAGGGAATCTGGTAAAAAGAAATCTTTCCCCTTTTGCTTCATGGCACATTTCATTCATCTATTTTCCATGATGGCAACATCATTAAACTTGAGTTTTGTTCCTGTCCATATGACTGGAAGGGGGATAATGAAAACAAAACCCAACAACAAACCACCACCATAAAACACCTCCAACAACTCACAAACAAAAAACCACCAAAACCCCTAAACTAGTAGGGTTTCCAGGCAACGCAACAATTCTATCTGATTTCATCCAGGGAACAGGAGAATCTGCTTTAAAAATACTTTTAATGATAAAGACTGTCAAAATCAGCAACCTTTTATTTAAAAAAATTAAAAAAACAAACCACATGCAGAAAAGCTAAGTAAATACATTAAGACTTTGTTCTCCCTTTCACCTACATAATATGCACTGTCACTTTGCAATGAATAGTTAAAAAGGATTAAATCTGCATCTGTTTTCCCCACAGACTAAGAAGATTGCTGAAAGGCAAAGTAGAAGCTGGCTTCCCTACATGTCAGCTCTCCATACAATGTATGCAAAACATCCCTGTAGCAACAGGACAACTGTGATGAAAGCTGAATGCCAACCTTCCAGCTGAAAACAAATTTTGCTGGGAAATTAGCTGTAAGGGACACCACAGTTACTGTGACTGTCTTTGTTTATCACATGCCACTCTATTAATTTGCTGCACAATCCCTACACTACTGCAACATAATTTTAAGGTGGGTGTTTGTTTACCTGCAAAGACAAGAAATACATGTATTAAAATCTTTCTGTTTTAGTAGATGTTTGATAGCTTGGAAGATAGCACCCAACAGCACTTTTTATTTAAAGGAGAGCCTTTCAAATAATGATGACATACTATCTTGCATTGTATTATTTATCTTAGTATGCACAGGGCAAGGAGAGCACAGACAGCAATACTTTATATTTCCAAATACCAGCCCATGTATAAGAAAATTACCTTGAAATATCTATCAGAAATATACATCTTCTTCTTAACCCCTCCAGCAGAAACTGACTGCTGTCTGCTCAGCTGCAGTCCTTCAGCATGCAATGTCATAGCTGGAGATATTTACATGCTATTTGGCACCAAGGCTGGGAGCCTTGTGGAGGAGCAGAGGCTTTGCACCATCTCAGCATCAGCCCATGAGCTTCCTGAGTGTCACGACAAGTGTTTAGTGGCAATCAGAGTTCCACATGAACTTCTGGCTTTTTCTTTGAAGGCAACTAAAATTTTATCAGGATGATATTGCAAACACTGTAAGATCCTTGTTCTACAAACAGTTTTTCTGATCCTTAACAGCATTTGCTAAGAAACTTTTCCAGTTTAACATAGAAATACTCTTAGGTCTGTAAGCCAGGCACAAGTGACCATGAGCTGTGCTGTTAAGAGAATGACAACAGCATTTGATGCCAGGCATTCTTGTCTAGTCTAATACTATTCCATTTCATGCTTTTTGAGCTTGATGCACGACATTTCTTTTGTAAAACTGACTGCATTATTCCTCTGGAAACATTAAAAATATGTCAAAAGCTGCAGCACAACTTACTGAGAAGAAATATAGTGAAACAGTCTAGCATTTTATACATAAATAACAGGTAACTTTGAATTTAACCATTCACTTGTTAAACAAATATGAAAAATTGCCTGTATAATGTATTCTTGGGCCCTTCATTTTGCCCTAAATTTGTTATTTCTAGCTATAAGGACATGCAGCAAATCTGGATTTTTCCATTGTCAACTTAGACAACAGAAGAAATTTGGGGGTTTTAAATTAAATTGAAGGGCTATTTTCTCTCTTTTTTTTTTTTTAGAAGATGGAAATCTTCCAGATTCACTTCACATTATACACCAATTTCATGTTGAATAAAGCCCAGAAAAGCCTACAAACTCAAATTATCACAATGATTCACCAAATTTCCTTCTCTAAAGAACAATATTTACAGCTAGGTTTTGCCTAAATTTGTGGGGACTGGGACAGTGGTTGGGTTGGTTTTGTTTGGAATCTTTTGCAGAAGCCAAAGAACCAGACTGAGGAAGGTGGGTTGAGGCTGTGAAATGGTCTCTCCACAGGATGCCTCTGTATGACAGTCAAAAACCACAGGGCTATTTTCTGGTTTCCATTTTATGCTTTCTACTCCTGCCTTTCCCTTGTAAAACTGACAGCACAAATGAGGCCACTCCATGTTGGACTTTTCATAAGTATTTGGGATACTGAAAAAGCCTTTCTTTGAGTGTCCTGTGCCATCCCAGAGCCCGAGGCTCTCTCCTGAGCTCCATCTGAAACAGTGCCCTTTGGGAAGGCAGAGCTTGCAAAGCCATGTAAGCCCTCTTCCAGTGTAACCCACCACACACACAGAAGATTTAGACAACAAGCAAGCAGCCCTGCCTCTTTCAGCTAACATCAATTTAGAGGAAGCAGCTTCCATTAATGTTTTCAGGAAGCATCAAAAGGAATGAGGCACCAGAATAGATCAAACATCCAGCTATGTCTTGCTGAGAGCTATATATACACTTCAGAGAGGGGTATGACTGGTCAGAGGAGCAACAGAAGGCAACACAGGGTGGGTCAGGACACAAACTAGGCTTTTGAGCAGGTGGCCTAAAGACTTCAGTCAGCACCTGAGCCTGAGTACATCTCTGGCAGCCCTCAGAAGGAACCAGGTCCTCCTAACCTGATCAAAATAGGAAAAATAATAAAACTGAGTAAGTTAATTGAAACTATTAATAGTGGTTTCATTTTTTATTTTGACTTTGCATGAGGTATCAGCCAGGAGCTACAGCTTCTACCTCTCACACTGCTCTTGCTTCCTTCCCCACACTACTTCTGAAAGCACAGCACAGATGCTTTCCCAGCAGTGTGTTGTTCTGCTGCCAATTCCTTTGTCTTGCTTGCACTGTCACCAACTGTACTCTTCTGGGGGTAGCTTTTCCTGCCTCTAACAAGATGTATTTCACAAATTACAAATTAAAGCACTGCAACAGGTCTCCTGACATGAACAGAAAAATTGTGCTTGCTGGAGCATGAGCAGAAAGGAGGAAGAAATTCAGTGCCACCAGACATACAACTAGAATGGGGATAACTGCTAAAAAGGAATTTTAAAACCCAGTTATGTGGGAGTTCTAGAAGAAATGTCAAAGAGATGACCTTACTGTGGAAGTGAAGACAGTACAACAGTCATGGCATACATGCTACTTCATGTCTCTGCAAACCAGATAAATTTCTAAGCTGGCAATGGGATGTCTAATTGTTTGAGTCACATTGCTCTCAAAGTATTTTGCTACCTTTCATAAAAACACGGTGAAAAATTTAAAATATGCCAGACTCCTGTTAAATGGAAACTACTCTCCCTTGAGTGCCTAAGTTACTTCTACAAAAGGGAAGTTTAATATCTTTAATGTTAATAGCAAATTAATCTCTAGTTAAAATATTTTAAAGCCACTCCATTTATTGAATGTAAATCTAAATGAACTACTTTGTTCACATCACTTCAAGGAAAAGAATAATTTGTTACATATGTTTTGGGATCTATGCTAACTCTCTGAAGCATATTGTAAAAGTTACCCCAGATTCCTTATTAGCAAATTTAAATAAAGCAGCATTACTTTTTCTGTGAAGATCCTTTTCCATCTGCATGTTCTATGATGCTGCTTTTTATAGTATAAGTTTCCCATTCATAAATATTTGTATATCTAGTATGGCATTTCAAGACAAAAGCCAAAAGAGAACACAAACATACACATACAATTCATTAAAATTCATCTTAGGTCATAATATAAATAAAAATAAGAGAACAAGAGGGAAGACAAACATTGCTAGTTCCACAATAATGTTATTAGGTTAAGGATGTGATAATTAACCATTGTCTGTGATTTTATGTTCTACAGTACTTTATTGCTGTTAGAGAAGTAATTGAAGGAGCTTTGTACATATAATTGCACATATGCAGTGCTATAGATGAGCATTTGTTTACTGCCTGGGCTAAGTCAGCCTAAGCAAGTACACTCAGGGTTCCCAGAGCTGTTTGCAGCTCAGCCACTAACCAAAACCAACAAGCACATAGCCACACTCTAATTTCTCAGGCCTCCTACAATTACCAGATTCAACAATTGGCTCCTTATGGCACTAAATAAGGTTACTCTTTATGGCACTAAATCTCCTTGAATAATTTTTGTTTTGCAGATATCTGTTCCATTTACATTCATCAATAACGATTATTTTGCTCTCAATACATCTCAATATTAAGAACTTTAGGTTATAGACATATTCTATGCACTTCCTAGTGCAATGCCCTGAATATCATTGGTTAGCACACAAATACTTGTAGAACTGTTATTTGGCTTAAATCATGAGACAGGGTCATTCTTAAGCTGGAATTCTTAAACCTTTCTCACGTCTCCCTAATCTTTGGAAGCACAATTTTGTGGAGAGCTCCTGATGTTCTGACAATTCTCATTTCAGCGTGAGCAGAAGCAAAGCTCTTGCTCGTGGCTTTGACCATGGGTTAGATGGTTCTCTCCCATTGCTGATACTCTACTGACAGCTGAGATGAGATATGAGATTTCTCCTCATTTTTACTCCTCAGTATATTGTATGCAACACACTGGCATTATTGATTTAATACAGGAACTGTGGCCTTTATAGGTGACATTTCATCAGTTATATTATTAGGCAGTTTCATCTTTATAATAAACACAGATGAAGTTATCCAGTTGTTAGAAATTGAACAGCACTGTCTCTCCACCACTCTTCTAATTTGCTTTTCTACTTCATTTCTCCATGCGCACGTGGCAATGCATATTTTAATTATTTTAAAATTTAAATATCCAGAAGAAAGTGGTCTGCTACATATCTGAATTAAATAAAATCCACTTCTTTCTAGACTCTTTCTTCCTTTAATATTATTTCAGACAAATCCAGTGACAGTACATTAAATCAAACACAGAGGTACCTCATAAAGCTCACACAGTGTAGATTTCTGGGGGTTTTGGGTTTTGTTTGTTTTCAGTTTTGGTTATTTTTCTTTTTTTTTTTGGGGTTTGGTCTTTTTTTTTTTCTTCTCTTTGGAAACTTTCACCTGTATTCTCCATATTTGATGTGTACACTGTCTCCAACTGCATTTTGAGTTTTCTTGATAACAGTGCAAGAGACACCAGTGGTACTACACAAATTTATGTAAAGCTTAACTGAATGGTAGGAGTGAAGAGTATTCCCTAAAATTAGACTGACTGTTTCCATAGAAACGAGAGCACGAACAGAATTGTAATAACTTGACTTTATAAAGTCAAAAGAAAGGGCATTTTTATATGTTTTGTTGACGAAAGGACAGAAGCTAGTAGTTTATTATTTATGGGATTTCACCTTTAGGCATATTTCTGAACCATATTTTGTTCAGAAGGAATGAGTTGCTGATTTTTAGGTCAGGGAGGCTCACACTGATACAAAAGGTACAGTGTGCCACTGTTAAGGAATAATATGCTCTCCCAGATAACACAGATGAGAGTATGAATACAGAAATATTATTTGAAAACATTTATGCTAATGTTCAAATTGAATTTAACATTCATCTTCAGAAAAACAAAAAAGAAAAAAAGTTAGAAGGATCTCTTAAATTTCCAAATTGCTAGCACTGGAGATCAACCTCAACCCAGACATTATTACATTGATGCATTATCTTTTGTCTGTTAAAGCAGAAATTAAAAGAAAAATAAATACACCCCAAACACAGGGGAAAAAAAAAAAGGTGTTAGGAAAAAGTTTAGAAGTGATTTGCTAAATTACAATACTTGGTTTTGTGAAATCATTCCAGTCCTCTGCCTCAATTAGATGTACATTCCCTATTGAGATCCTACTGGAACTACCACCCCAGGATTTGATATGGTGCTCCAGAAACAAAGAGACAACTGCTAATCATGAAGGATAGCCTCTATTCTTACTGGAAAGGCCCTCTGTTTCTACAGCTAAGGATTAGTCCTTCTCACCACTGTAGCTCACTAAGGGCTTCAGTTCTAGACACAGAACTTCCCATTGTCCTCTCATGTTGTCTGATTTCTCATTTGTGTGTCACACGCAAGTTTTAATAGTTATTTTACCAGTTCTAATAACTATTTTGAAAATAACAGTGTCAAATGTCACAGCCTGCAAACACCAACAAAGCAGCTCCCTGACAGTGACTGCTACTTGACAATTATCCAGGTTTTAATCCCTTCTCTATGTACCAGCGAGCTTTCTATCATTCTTAATCAAAACTCTATCAGCAGCTCACATTTTCTATAAAAATAATTATATCAACAGTATTGCCTGCATCAGTTAAACTCGTAACCGAGACAGAAGAGACAGATCTTTTCAAACTAATGATCTTCCAGTTGTTTAGCAATGTGCTTATTTCTTCTTTTACTATCACCTTCTTTTAATACTTTATTATTGAATCCTGTAACAACTATTCAAAAACTATACCAAAAAATCAATGACTGATTGCTCCTCTCTACCTTCAGCCATCACACAAATGCACAGCTTTAGCTTCCTTCATTTTTAGGAAATTCTTCCATTGTTTTGAAGTGAACTAAACAGATCAATAGTCAGTAGCCCACACAGCTCCACAGGCAGCCCTCTCAAAACTTTTTGATCTGAGTTTGTTAGTGAACTCTAACTCATTGTATGATGTGAATTCTGGTAGTTCTGGTATCTATACTGATGACATATCATCTTTTTTTTAGCGCCAGATAAGGTAGAGGGAAAAAAAAAAATCAATATACCTTCCTTTAGAACAGGCTGAAAGGAGATGCAATCTGGCCCAAGAGGGATTTTCCTGCACAAAGTAATGTGCTGTGCCTAGTCAAAGGGGCTGAGAATAATGCCTGACAGGGTACATCTCCTTTAGCTCTAGCACTGGACACCAGCATAGAAAGAGACTGATGGGAAGCACCAGCATCAAGAACTTCTCATGGATTTGCTTTCTGCCCCACTGTGTTTGGATTTGCCACCAAAGAAGTGGAAGGCATTCCTGATTGGGAAGCTATTAAATTTTACTTTAAAATTCCAGAGGAGCCCCTGATTAAAGGCATCAGCTTTACTCTCACAAAGCAAAGCAGCATGAACTTGACAACAGCATTGAAATGATAAAAGACAAATCATAAAAGGAATAAAGCATAATCCCCACCCCCCAAGTGTATTAATTCATCATTTTTCAGGTAGGATGACTGTAAAATTTGTTCATGATTTCTTAGCCAGTTAGAGATTGCATAATGGCAAAAGGTTTTCTGCACATTTTCATTTTATCACAATTCACTTTATGTAGTCATCTCTCTATAGAAGGTACACATAACACTACACAAGTCTAGCTTCCCTTTGGGGAGTGAAGCTCTCTTCTGCTAGTTTTATAAGTGCATCCTATCCAGTATATCTGTTCATGAAGAAGATGAGAAAGCTGAGCAACAACTTGATTTCTACTGAATTTCAAGTGTACTTCAGCTCAAATTACTCAAGAATACTCTAAATTTTGCTTTGAAAATTGTCACAATGACAAGTACTTAACTAATGAAGAACAAGAATTTAGGTTAAAAAAAGCAAAGAGAAAGAGACCAACCAAATAAACTGGATAACATACCATATAGTCATAATTACTGTATATTGCTCTTCACATCTTCAGAGTATGTTACCAACACAAATTTTCACAGAAGTCCTGCCTGATACTAATTCATCATTAAGGTCATTTATAGAATTCAGAGGCAGAGGAATCAAGGCATTTTTGAAGATCATACAAAAGAGCAGCAGAGCCAGTATCAGGACAAACATATTCTTGCAGACTTGCCAAACCAAATTAATAGAAGTGGCTCTCAGTCCTTGTACTTGGAAGCCTGGCATTGTTACTTGCATCTGCTCTGGACCATTCTCTGGATCTGGGCTCTTCTGCCTTTCCTGTCAAAGAGGTTTTAGTAGCATTTAGTGATCTGCCATACACATATAGCCTGGAGCCAGTGATACAATAAATAGATCCTGTGTTTTAAGGGATAATGTATATGGAAGAGTAGAGTAGTCATGGGTCACATGTACAGAGTGAGAAACTAGAGTGGAGCAAGAGTGGAGTAACTGATACAAGACAAATGGACAAGAACACTCCCAGGGAACCCTGGCTAATTCCAGACATCTTTTTTCAGAACACTAAAAGCTACTATTTGAATTTTGAAGGGGGATACCTGAATAGAGAAAAACAGAAGTATCCAGGAGCAGAATGTATTATTTGAAAAATTATTCTGGTTGCTAACTAGACATCAAATATTTCTTTTTCTGGATGTACACAGAGGCATGCACACAGACATACACAAGGTGCTACTCCCACCACACAACACAAGTATTGTGGTTTTCCTCTGACACAGGCACAAGCTTTGTATTTTCCCTCTCTTTTCACTGCATTTTATTGCTTGTGCCATTTCCACCTAGATGGAGAAACTTGTTCCAACAATGCATTTTCATGTTACATGGAACAGGTTTCCCAGGACACATTTAGAATCAAGATAGTTTTATAAGAAAGAGAACATAAGATAAAAAGGTGCAACTCTTGCAACAGCCAATGCATTACATTAGCCAGGTTTAGTATTTCTCAAGGCACAAATATTCAGTGTTCCATCACATTAAAAATGGCCTGATCAATCCAATGGACTTTCTCACAGAAGAATTATCAAAATATATAATGCTTTAATATTGAGCGCTGACAGTAAGCACAGAATGCAGAAGAACTGTGTTAGAGAAACTTAGTAAGGGGAGCTTTACTGGTAAACAGATGAAACAACTCGAAATATTTTTAGTTATAAAAAAGCAGTCTTAGGGGTGCAAGAAAACTACTGGGATTTCTATATGTATGGGCCTGTGGTGCTTTATGTTCCTTCCATATAGTTTATATTGTTCCCACAGAAGTCAGTATGCTTCACGTGCAAAAGTCAATTGTATGGAATCCTAGGCAGATATGTTGGTATAAATCTGTCAAAGTAAACAGATATTGCAGCTATTTAAGATGTCTATAGAAGTTGTTTCAGCTTGATTAAATTAAATTTAGTTAATTTTTTTGGTTCAGTCTGTGGAGGGGTTTTTTGGGGTTGGTTAGGTTTGTTTTGTTGTGGGTTTTTTTGGTTGGTTAGTTTTGGTTGGTTTGGGTTTTTTTAGTAAAATTTTTAGTCTGCCTAATGATTTATTTATTCTTAACCAGAGGGGATAAGCTACTTCATAAATTGATCCAAAAACATATTGACAGTATCAGTAGTTTTTGGCAGTATAAAAGTATTTGTGTAGTAGCTTTCCCTATAAGGTTCCACCTCCTGCAACATCTCCATTTTAAGTTTATATCATTAAACTTCACAGCTTTTTAAACACAACCTATACATTTAATTCCTTTAAGTACTTTCCCATAGAATATCCAAACGTACCAATAAACTAACATCTTTTGAATAAACTACTAGAACTTTTTGTTAGAATTGTTTTTCTTTTAATTTCCCACTGTAAGTAGCTGGGTATTTTATGGTTTTTCAATGCTATTTTCATTGGCAAAAATAATATTCTGTGACACAGATCAGGAAAGGAACCAAAAAGAAAAAAAATTTGTGAAACTGAACCTGTGAAAAGAGAGAATTTAGCATAGTACTAAATGTAAGAGTGAGAATACTAAAATGCAAAGCAGATGCCCATTCTTCTTTCACTGCAACTTGTAACAGTAAGGAAAACAGTTTTAGAAGTGGTTAACTGAGGTGGTCTTCAGAAAAAGTCACAGTTGAAGATGCAGGATTTGACTTTATTTTCCAGATCTTTCACAATTCATAGGATGTGGCCTTGAGCACAGTTTACTTGTATGCATGTTAAAAGCTAATCTAACATCATAGGAGAATTGCAGTACTTCTTATAATATGCCTTTATATGCCTTCTTCTCTGTAACTTTTCAAACAACACATAGTCCCAGGGGTGGTTAAACACTCTTCCATGATCCTGCATGCTGCTACAAGACTAATAATATCACAAAACATTTTCTAAGTTAACCACACAAACATTGCAAGAAATATGAAATAAGCAAATGCACACCTAACACAATATTAAAAAAATTCTCATGAACACATAAGGTTTTCATATCTGTTGGTTAACAGAATTTTTCATAGATAAAAATATATTACAGAGGAAAAATAAAAGGAAAGTGTGACTTTATAAGTACAACTAAAAGATGGGGATCACAATTATCCGTAACAAATCATTAATAGGCTTTGAATTCAGAGTTATGCCATGAAATCTCAGATGCCCTAGCTTTTTCCTTGTCAGCCTGCTGGCACAGAGTCTTATGTCAAGAACTGCGCAGCACAGAGCTTCCAACCAATTCAAGGCACCAGGAGAGCAGGATCAAGCAGCACTGGAATTAGAAATGATGCAGGGATGCTCTTTTACACATGTAGATGTGAATTTGCCATTCCATTTTGTGCACTGTAGTGAGGCACTGTAACTGAATGTGACAGAACACTGCAGAAGGGTAGTTCTGCTTCACAGCATTTTAAGGGAAGAGAAGTGGATAATGCTGATGCTTTACAACTGTAGGCATGTTTTTCCACAAATAAGATTTATACACAAATAGATGTATACAGCAAGGAGTCAAAAGTACTTAGGCTTCATTTCAGGGAGAGGGAAAGGCAGAAGAAAACACAGTTACAACAGAAATACTATCTTAAAACCAGCACTGACCTTGCCATTGATACACCTAATTACAGCAGATTTCTCCTAACAGCTTGGGTTTGCCACATCTTGCACAATATCAGCAGCCCTTCCACCTACAGATTCTGACAATGTAACAAAATGAAAGGAAAAGTGAGATCCTCAAAGTAGTAGGAAGGTCTCTCCTGCAGCTGTCCTTATTAAAATTTCCTGCAAAAGCAGACCTCTACTTAGTAAACTTTTGACATTTGTTTTTCATTTGCACCAAAACAAAAGGCTCCTCCACAGCACTCAAACTTCAGCACTCAGATACAAAGAGAATGCTCTTGAATTCCAAGTACTGAGTGAAAACTGCAAATATAGAGTAATATAGAGACTATTCAGGAACGGGGAAGATGGAAGAATGGGTAGGAATTACACGCTAGAATTAAAAAATCCTTTTGATAGAATCTTTGCCCAAACAGACACATTGACACTGAAAGATTTGTTTCATGAACTTGTATTTACTTGGGGAAAAGTGTGCTGAAAAATCCACAAAGCCATACCTGACCTGCAGAAACCCTTTAACACCACCTAAGTACAGTGAAGAAAAAGGAACAAATAAGTCAAGCCAGGAATATTGCTATCTCCATCTTTCTTACGTGCAAGAGAAACCGAATCATTTGCCAGCTGTTTGTGGTGTTGTTTACAACTCAGGCAATGCAACACAACAAGAAAATTAATTATGCCAGCACCACAGACACATTCCCAGTGTTAATTTGCTGTGCACACCTTCCTTTACACTTCACAAGATGCCCAGGAAAAAGTGGATTGGCAAGAAAAATCCTACAACCTTGCTGCAGGTAAGAACGCAGAGCAATCAGCCACTTCCAAACTTCTTCCCTCCACCTCTTACTATCTGTTCTCCTGCTGTGAGCCACAGCCATTGCTCCCTGGAAATGGCCAAGTGCTCCCAAACCTGACTCAACTCAGTCAGGATAAAGCAGTCATGATCTCACAGGCAGAAGCCCCCAGGCTCTTGTTCCTCTGTGTTGTATTTTACCCCCAAACACCTTTGTGGCCTTGGCCTGCTTAATTTCTGCTGTGATCTGCAGAACAACTTGCAGGAAAACCACTGGCTCTTTAGCTTGGCTTGTTGCAAGGGGCTTGACCAGAGTCTCTGCAATTGAATTAATCCCATCCCTTGGTATAAGTGCCAATGAACTTGGAAGGAACAGAGGAAGACTAATGATGTCAGCATGGTATTTCTGCATGTTCAGGTTTAAAGCCACGCTATGGACCTCAGCAAAACTATTCACCTATTGGAAGTAAAATGGAGATCTAAATGTTTTCTTCAGCTAAAACACACATCTCCAGTGCTTTACAACCACTAAGCAACAAACAGATAAGCACAGTCCAGATCCTTTGGTACATCAGGGTGCTGAAAATAGGCATTTTGCTGTTCTATCATTTTTAATGCAAGGACAGAAGCTTTTAAGTGTCATTATACTCATCCCAGAGCTGGAATTACTTCATTTCCTCTTTTGCTAAATTATTTTAGAGCAGGTTGTGATACTGACTTCTTTTCCCCCTCAGTTACATCACAGAACCTGTGTGTCACTGTTGAAAAAGAGGAATCCAATACTTTAAAGCAATTAAGAAAATGCCAGCAGAGAACAAAGTCAGAATTTCTTCACTAGCACCCTTGAGTTTGCCAGGGGGGCAGTACTTACAAAAGGAACAGAGCTCTCTAAGTTTCAAGGATTTTTTACATGGGATTTTATAGACAACATGTATTCCAGAGATATTGGAGGTACAAACTAAAATTAAATTCTGAAATTAACATTATAAATTAATAGTAGCCTAGCCATAGCTCGCATTTTGGTCAGTGTTACACATTTTGATCAATGGCCTAATTCGACTTTTCATTCACAAGCAGAATGAATTGAGGGAGTAGCTGGGAAGAAGGATCCCAAAAATTGGCAGAGGTTCCCTTCAAAGCCTTTCCTCCTATGGTAGACTTGTCCTTAATATTGAAGAACTTTCGCTGCAGAAGAATTACCAAAGAAAAAGTCAGATGATAGGAAAGACAACCTACAATTTACATGCCATTTTCACTGTGCCCCCCCCCCCCCATACATCTCCTAACACAAAATCTCTGGTTTAGCTCTGCCTTCACTTCCTATACATGTCAGACAGCTTCTTGCCTCATGAAAACCTGTGTGGAGTTACTCACTACACTATAAAAATAAGAGTTTAGTCATGTCTCTTAATATATGCATTTAGAAATACGTTCACTGTTATCCAGTTTTTACTTTATAGCCAATCTGCCCTGTTATAAGAAATATTTTTGTTTGGGGGCCTTTAAAAATAAGTACAATTATTTAATGTAAATTTGGCAAATTACTTGTTAATATTGGTTCATAAACCAATACTTAAACATTTAATTTGCATAAGTAGCAAGCAGTTTTAACAATATAATCTGCAGAATAACAATTTCCCATGAACTGCCTTAACAAAATGGGGAAGAATACAGAAGTTAAGCAAAAACCCATGCACAAAAAAGCTCTGTGATATCTTGTTTCCCAATAATTCATGATTAGCCACAGATAAAGCATAAGCCCAGCATGTTCATAAACATAAAAAATATCCTTCAACTTCAACTTCCATTAAAAACCTAAGGAAGAAAAGATTCAAAGTTTTCCAAATGGAAAACCACAAAATCACAGAGGGGCAAAAAAATATAATTTCAAGCTTTTGAAAGGATGAAATGGAGAAGCAATTTTCTAGAACTCTCAGCTTGCAAAAGCTTCAATAACTTGGAAGTGGAATTTGCTTTAATTTTCCCTGCTTGAGGACTTGCTAGTCCTACTGCAGTCACCACCAGCACCACTAATGAGGTAATTGCATAAGGGTTCAGAGCTGAACTGCACTTACAGCCAGCAAATAATATCTAATGCAGTAGAACATTTAATTACATGATCAAGTTTATGTTTATTGCCTCTTGATGAATTTCGTATCACATTTGCTCCCTTTACAACTCAAGTATTCTTCTTACAGCCAGCTACAGGAAAAATAAAAGACAAGGCTTCAAGAATGAGGCCACTCTTGAAAACATAATCATTCAAATTAAAAACAAGCAAACAAAAATGAACAAATAAAAAACTAAGAAAAAAAAAGGATTGCAATCAGCCCTTGCAGACATTCATACATATCAAAGCAACACACAGGCACATCTGCCTTGCCAGGACACCTGCTGCATATGAGCAGCATGGGCTCAGTAGGATTCTCAACAGGAAATGCAGTATTTTCTGCATGTCAAATAAACTCTGCCCACACAGACTCAACCTGCAGGACCAAGGGTACTAATGAGTCCAACAGCAGGCAGGGCACGAAAAGAGTTCCCTTTTTGGTATAATAAAACTTTTAATGCTATTTCAGTGCATTTTACGTTCAAAGCACAATTTTTCAACCACCATATTTAATTTTTGTTTAAAAGCTGAGCTGTCTGCAAACAGCACACCAGAGTGAACTCTCAGCAGTACCACATTGTCCCTTCCAGTCCAGTCTGCAAGCAAAGTATGTTCTGTGGAAATAGGTTGTTAGAAGGAAATCAGGAATATTTCTATTTTATTAATAGAAATATTATTATTATTTAGAGAAATGAATTGGTAATTAAATTGATCTTATCTATTCTTTCCTCCTTCACTTGCAATGTAACTTCATATACATATACTGAAGAACTCTGAAAAACTCTGAGGCTTTAAGACAATGTAGGAATCATGCGTTAACAATCATGTGTTACTCCATTTTAGGAGACCTTAGAAATTTAAATACACATACTTAGACGTCTTTTCAGTCGTTTATGTTTTTCAACACTTCATTTCCTAACACTTCAGGCTGTAATGAGTGTCTCTAACATTTCATCTCTTATTTCACTTTGCAGCAAAACAACTTCCAGTTGTGTTGTTTGTGTATGACAGCAATAAACATAGCGAACTGTATTTTTCATTTGCAGAGAAAGTTTACATCATTTCTGTGCTACCTTCATCTCAGGGCAAGTGCTCTGACAAGCTGACCAACAAACTTTTCTCTAATATTTTCAAATAATTGAGAGGAAGACCCAGTTAGTTATTCACAGGCAGGAGGTCTGGCCTCCTGTCCTCCTCCTCCTGCCCACAGATGTTCCCACACATGTGGGGAGAGGATGTGAGCCCAAAGCAGCCCACGTGCTAACCCTGCTCTGGCCACAAATGCATAATGAAGATCCCAGGAAAGAGATGGCACAGGTGGTTGCAAAACAGAAACTGCATACAGAGGGGTCAGGTTAGGACACAAATACAGGTTCAGCATGTTGGTGTTACTTTAACAGCTTCTGCTTAACTGTCTGAGTCCTCTCTGACAGACCTGGGGCTCTGTCTCCCTGCTCTCTGTTCCTGCCTATTCCAGATGGGCTGTAGAGGTCTGACAAGGAGAAGGAATGAATAAAATACTAATAGCCACAGCTGTTCCTGTACACTAAAGGGAGCCAAACTGCAGCCAAACTACAGTGGGAAAATGGCAAAAATTCCATTTTACTCTCCTCATATTGGGGAAGCCCAAATAGTTCCCTTGATATCTACATTAAACCCAAACCAAGGAAATCAAAATGTTCTGATCTTTTAGAACAACTGCCCGAAATTAATATGCATTGCTTAGCTCCACTTTTGCCACAACAACCCTCCTACCTCATGGGTAGGAGCAGGGAATGGAAGCTATGACTTGCAGGATGCATTTCCCACTTCCCTCTTGCCCACCTTTAACTCTGTGCAGACGTACCAATGTCTGGCTGTTCTCTCTTGAAACTCTGCTTAGCAAGTGAAGCCCATGTACACACTCACCAAAGTCAAATGTAAATTAACCATATGTGTATGAAGTCAAAACCTACACATGCCAGATAGAAAAAGGCAGAATTCCTTATAACAATTGTTTTAGGACACAAAGTACACAGATACATTTTTAGCATCATGCTTGGAACTGTTTTGCAGAAGACAGTGTCTCTGCCCCCAGACTTCTGATGTGGATTAACCTTTCTCATTAACTCCTCTTCAGCAGCACAATTAGCAGTAGAAAATACTAACAAATACAATAAATTGGGAAAAAAATACTTTTTTTAAGAACTGATGATAAATATGAGTTTGCTGTGATTTCAGATAGTTTATATATGGCCTCTGTGATAAGAAAAGGTGTAAGACAAGCAACCGAATATATTTTCTGGTTCCACCAGGGATACTCTCAAATGGACTTTCACTGCACACAGCTATTTGCACAAGTGCTTCATCCAATTAAGAACAAAATCCAAACAACCCAACATGACTTGTCTGGCAATCAGATATTTGCAGTCAGTCTCTGGACTGTGCACACAAACACACACACAGAGGCACTTCACAAGTCATCAGGCTGGTAATCAAATACTGCTGTTATATAATAAATTTGACTAATGGGCACAGGACACCTGCTGGTTTTGTTGCTGCTGCTATTACTAGCCAAATTTTATGAGCAAATAAAAGCTAAGGTTGCTCTTCTTTCATTTCAGTAACTTGTGATAATGGTGTCATTAGGATCTCTTTTCTGAGCATATAATTTTTAAGCTCTGTCTACAATTTCATGAGCACAATCAGGCTTGTCGAAACTACTAGTCTCAGAATCTTCGTCTTCTTTCTCAGCTGAATTATTTATGCAGCCAATATTAAGTAAAGTACACTTTACATATAAATGTTTTAAATCAACTTAATTAAAAGTTCCCAGTTCTCAGTCACTCAGTACTGTCCTAGGTAATTTGCCTAATTTTTGTCTTCAGGGGGTTCTCTTGTGAGTAATCTAACCACACTGAACCTGTTAGGAATGAACAGTTTATTGAAGTGATATGTAATTTATTTTTTTCACCCTAATTGTATTTTGGTGTCTGACTGAACTGTGAATCTTCATCATAGGCTGGATGAAAAAAGGCTCTTGCTGAAAGAGATGAAGAGTATTTCTTCCATGAAAGGTGATTTAATGAGGTGTGGAAATAAAAGAGCTCTGCCAAAGCCTCCTTTTCAACTGGAACTTCTTCCACACTCTCAGCTGATGTAAACTCTCAGTTCACATTGGGCAGCAGGGTAGCCTAGAATCATAGAAGTGTTTGGGTAGGAAGGCACATTAAATATTATCCAGTTCCAATCCACCTTCCACTGGACAAGATTGTTAGACCTGGCCTTACTTGAAAGCTACGAGCTTTATGGCATCCATGATTCTGGGCAATCTGTTCAGTGCTTCACCCCCCTCACAGTAAAGAATTTCTTCCTAGTATCTGATATAAACCTACCCTGCCACTTTAAAGGGGTGATTCTTCACTGACCAGAGAGTTGAAATCCTTAAGGAAATAGAAAACATGACAAATTGAAGAAAATACAAAAATTAAAAAAAAAAAACAACAAAAAACCCCCCCAAAAAACCAACCAAAAAACCCAAAAAATCCCAACACCACCCTAGAGTTTAACACAAAACTATCAAGGCCAAGCAGAGATTTTAAAGAGAAAATTTGCTAAAGACATAAAAGTCAGGATCCATTCTAGATAGCGCTTGAAGGGCAGGAAAAATACTCTGTGAAGCTGAAACCATGGGATAAAGCTCATTGATATCTGTGTGCTGATGTCTGCAGAGCAGGAAGAGCTGTGGGCACCTTCTCACACCAGAGCATTTCTAAGACACACCAGGTCACTTCTAACAATCCATTAAAATCTGCGGTGTCTGTAGAAGGCTTAATTATTGAAATCAATCAAATTAACAAAGCCAAATCATCATCTAAACAACATACCTGATAATATTCAGCCAAGAGTTTAAAAGAATCTGTTAATGAAATTGCTGGTTTGCCACCTGCTAATCTATAAAGCCCTATCCCTGAAATTGGTTTCCGTATCAGACAAATGAACAGTGGCAAGGTTGATCCAAGCAACTACAAACCTTGAAAAAGGCTTTTAACTTGGGTAGAGAGGTTGAAAGTAAAATAAACAACAAATTTCCTGGGTACTTTCAAAAACATGACAGAATGGAAAGTGAATCAACTTTTACCCTTTTTCAATAAAAGTAAAATTTCAAAATAATTAATTTTTTGAAGTTGCAAATAAGCTAGCATAGTCCAGCCATGAAGGACCCTAGATTTTCTGAAAGAAATTAATTAATAAAAGTCTCTCAATGACCTTTTAGGAAAATAAGCTATCATTGGATAAGAAGGAACATCCCGTGGCAGATAAATAATTTGCTAAAGGATAGAAGGCAAATTATAAGAATAACCAATTCTCTTGTTGATATTAAATTAGTCAAGGTAATAAAGACCATAACAAACTCAGATGAATTCCAGAAAGACCTAACAATGCTGAATGAGTAATTAAAAGGCAGACAAAATTCATCGTCAATAAATGAAAAAATGTCCATAGGGAAACATAAGTACAAAAGTATGCGCTTGAAATGATCTTCCCCCCTCCATTCAAAAAGTAACATAGTATCTCTGACACCAATCGAAAATAACAGTTACTTTGATAAAAATATCATTTCAATGCCCAATAGTCTAAATGTAAATAAGAAATTGTTAGGAAAACAACAGAGAACTAAACATGAAACATCATTATGTTTTTATATAAATCCTTTGGGTGCCCACATTTTGAATCATGAGAGCAATTTTAGTAACCTCATAACACACAGAGCAGAAAGGGGCAACAAAGGATGATTAGAAACAAAATGATTTTCTAAAAATAGAGACTGAATAGAAAAGAACTCTTCAGAGTGGAAACCTGACAATAAAGATGGAGTACGCTCATTTCACGCATCTCTATCAATGTGGAAAAGATGAATAGGAAGTGATTATCGACTGTTTCTCAGAGCACCGCAATTACGCAAGTCATGTTATTTAGTGCTACTTTTAAAAGCATGGAAGAATAAATGTTTCTACATACTTCACCGGTTATTTTGCCACAGAACACTGGGGGATCAGGGAAACAGGCAAGTTCAAAAAGGAACTAAACAATTTATGGACAATATGTCCATTGATGGACACTAACACAATTCATGCAGTTTTCAACTTCGTTAGTGCTTTGCCTGCAGATTTCCACAGCCTATGGAAGTGAATCTCTCTACTTATCCTGATTTTACATCTGTTCACTGCTATCACAGTTGAAGACTAAAGACTAAACAGACTTTTGGTCTGACATAGTAAAATTGTTTCTGTATTTTTTTTTTATTTTCTAGAGGTACTATGACAACATTTTGGTGAACAAAATAACACCTTCCTAGGAAAAGAAGGAAGATAAAAGTATTGATGCTTTCCAATGGGAGAAGTGTCTCTTGCTTGCAGTGGAGCCTTACAGGGAGTGGCATTTTATTAGGCAACACCACAACAGTTTAGGTCACGAGCTGTCCACTTTTAGTTGGATGTCCCAACACACAAAGGGGAACTGGCAAATTTGCACATGAGATGGGACTCAAAACTTAGACTACATCAGTGAGAGCTGATGCCACCCCTTTGTTAAACTAATTCTTCAGCTCTGAAGAGCAATACAGAATTGCAGTTATGTCATTATTATTACCAAGCATATGGCTGAAACATAACCTTCACCTGCTGCCATTTGGATGAACCCCATCAGGTTTAATTAGAATCTTAATTTTGTATTGATATATTGGATTTTATGTGGGGAAAAATGTAGATAACCTGAGGTTATTCCAAAACTCTGGTCATTTATTCTATTTGGCAGGGATATGCTTTAATGAATCTCACTTTTGAGAATTCTAGCTCAAATTCTTCCTTTAATATACATTTTACTTCTCACTGACTCCAGAGAGAGCACTCTAAAGAAAGATATAGTCCCACATCAGCCTCTTACTGTGTTCATTGTCCTTTAGAGTGCAGTAGAAAAAGAGTAGTGTCACATCTAGCAAATGAGTTGGTTGATATATGCCTCCTTTCTGTTTCCTCAGGTTTTGGATTTGCATCCTCATAATTTTAAAGTTGTTCCTACTAATGGTCTACTCTTGAGCTATTTCCCATTACATATTTACTCCCTTTATTGTTTGCAATATTGAGCTATGGAGACTGAATTCCATCCCCACTACACAATTTCTCCAAGGTCCCATGTTTCTTATGACCAAACCTACCAATGTATACTAGCTCTAGGAAGTAAGTATTTTTCAAACTTGAGAACAAATTAAGAAGTAAGGAAGCCATTAAGACATTCTGCAAGTTCTTTGGAGAGAAGAAAAATGCCACTTACCACTGCATTCATACACAATGGGGAAGGACAGAAGGTTTCAACTGCCTCTTTACACAGCTGAAGAACACCAGTGCCCTCCCCCACATTAGAGCCTCTACCATACACTGTAGAGCTCCTAAGAAGTTGCTGCAAGCCATCAGTGATTGTCTCCTCCTAATGAAGGGATACAGTCATGGAAGAGATGCACCACCTGGCCACACTGACTCTGCACCAGCCCAGGGCTGGCTCATGCCCAGGACACTCCCCCCCATGCCAGGACAGCATAAACAGGCTACACCCAGGAGAGCCTTCAGGAACTCTTTCAAAGTGACTTATTCCTTTCAAATGCATAGATCTTACAATATGGTATCCAAGGTTACTGTGGATGAGCAGTACCTCCTGAAAGAGAAGCTGCCATTGGGTCAACACTGAGAAAATGTTTGAAACAGGCAAGGAAGAAACAATGTACAACATGATAATTCAGCATATTTCACTACTAACCAAACTATTTCCTCTCCAAACCATTTTTTCCCAGCCATTCATAGTCAGAGAAGGCTTTGGGACCTATTCAATTTTCTGAAGTATGCCTGTGAAGACACAGACAGTTCTCATAAACTTACCCTCTAAATCAAAACACCTGTCAATGTCCTGTGTGCAGATCATGAAGGTACTTCATAACAGACCTCGCTAAGGTCACAAACATGTGACCAAGCCCTGCATGTCGAAGGCTTGCTGCCAGAGTTCACACTAAACCAACCCATTTTCTGAGGCAAGGCCATATCCTTTCCTCTCCTGTCAGATGGGTACTGAGGAAGAGCTTTGCAGTGGCAGAGCCCTGCAGGACACACACAGCAGTGCCACAAGGACCTCTCACTGTGGGGGCATCTGAGCAGCCAGGCTGGATATACAGAGAGCACAGAGGGAAAGCAGCAAAAGATACAGAACACAAGTGAGTTCCCCTAAGATTGCTTGGGCTGCACAAGATTCAAGTAATGAGGGGGGATGCTTATATCTGTGTTAACAGCTTATCTCTGGGATTTTCCTCTTCCCATTTCCTTCACCAAAACTAAACCTGCTTTTTTCACAAGTCCTTTCAATACTTCCCTCCACTGACATATTCTGGATCTATTCCAATGTAAATAAGGAAAAATTGTACTTTACTCTCAGTTTGATAGGTGGGGATTTTTCTGTTTGGTTTTGGTGCAGGGTTTTTTTGTTTGTTTGGGTTTTTGGTGGCTTTTTTTGTTAATTTGTTATTATTATTATTATTGAAGTTCATGGCACTGTACAAGTCACCTTGAAGTGGTTTCAGTCACGCACAGACCAGAGAAAAGCCCAGAGAATAAGCATGTTGTAAACCAAATTACACCTGAAAAGGCAACACATTGTTTCAAATAACATATGGCTGCTGTACAGAACACAGCATAGAACATTAAAAGGCTAGAAACTAGGGAACTGACTCTGTGCATGTAACAATACAGATTGCTAGGATTGCTCTTTTTATTTGGGTGGTTTTAAAAACAAAAATTACACAAGGTTGATACCACAGTTATGCATAAGTTTTATCAACAGCTTAGGTGAGCCATTTACAAGGTATGCTGAAAGACATTGCACTTCAACTTCAGACAAAGGCATGTTTAAAAAACAGGAACATCATGATTGGGTCAAGCTGCAATAGTTTACAGCAAGTGCAGAAGCACATAAAGTGAATATCAAACTCTCAACAGCAGTTTTTCTTCCAAATTGAATCCAAACTAATAAATCTACTGTGGCTCTGCTTTTCTCTGTTCACTTTGGCTCTTCTCTAAATGACAAGTCTTGTCCATGTGCCATGGACAAGTATAGCATAGTGTCAGGGAAATGACAGAAGCATCCTAAATTCTGCCAGACAAATCACAGTAGATGGGACATTATTTTTTCTTTTGCTGTTTGACAGTGCCATCTGTAACTTCTGCCAATTTTCGTGCATTACTCAAGGCAATTGCTTTCCTTTTGTTACGAAGAAAAGAAGGTTGTGACAGAGCTAGCCATCAAAGTTAACAGTTAGGGCACCCCATCTTTGTGCAACTTCGGTAACACTCCTACCTGCAACACGGAGGAGAGGCAAAATGCTAACAAAATACATGAGGGAGTCAACAACTGACAAACAGAAATGCAAAAAAGATTTGTGCTCAGTGTTTTGTGATTCAAGGAAGCACTACAATTATGTATGACCTGTTCTGTCCTCATGGTCTAGAGTGGGAACTTGATTGGACTATTAGTACAGGAAACACCAGGCTTATGTGGAGGCACATGATCTAATAAGGAAACAGCTTTTTGTGCTACATAATGAACATATTTCTACCTTTATGCAGAGAAATAACACTCCAACTTCATGCCATTTGCCCCACAATGAGTTCCTCAAAAATTGCAGGAAAAGGAAAGAACAGTAGGAATCTTCTATAACATTAACATTGTCAAGATATAAAAGAGAGTCTTCTCTACTAATATTACAAATGTCAAATGGTGGACTTGGTCTCATAATTATTAAATACATTAACTAGATTTCTTTTGTATGTGCAAGGTCATTGTAGGAGAGTTTGAAGCATTAAAGTGTTCCAGATATACATGGTCTTGTGCAATAGTTCTACCTGAGTTCTCCTATGACAGTGATAAAATCAAAACAGCCTTTTGTTTACAAGACTCTCCCACAGCTTGGCTTAGATTCCTGCATGCTGATAACTCTTGCAATTTTTCTACATTTCTTTGCTCAGATAAGGTCTTAGTCCTCAATATAACATTTTGCAAGTGGAGCAGAGCAGCAGTACTCTTTGTCTCAGTAGTGGTAAGACATGACACAGGGAACCCCTAAGTTTCTAGTTGGCTCAACAAGTAGTTTTCTGCATAAATTGAAGTACATTTTGCAGACTGGATGCTGGCAAAATGGTAGGTATGTGTCTAGAATTAGTATTAGTTGCATATAGTTAACAACTCAAGGAGAAAAAGGGAGTTCAGGACCTAAAAGCTGTTGAGTCCTGTCTTCCAAAGACATCCACAGGGGACTGGATACTTTCTAAAAACAAGCCTGAAGACTCACAGTCTAAATCTGAGTGCCTTTAGGTACAAGCATGGATGTTTGAACCACTTAGTCTTAATTCTTTTTTCATTTTGCAAGCTTTTATTGGACTAGTCAAAGCAACAAAGCTCAAATCTTTCTCATGCAGGCTGTGACAGATGGGATCTCTTTGGATCTGCTGTCGAAAAAGATTCAGGAGTATCACTTTGCTGCAGAAATTCCCAGCAGAAGTCAGATGCTTTCATAGAAGAGGTGTGCTTTTTTAACATTCTTACCAATTAAAAATTGCAAGTAAACAAATAAGTTCCTAAGTGATCTTATAGAGAATGTTAAAGTCCTCCTTGAGCTGGGAATAACAGACAAATACTGCAGAAAATATAACCTGTCACTTTCTGTCCTAATGCCAAAGATATAATCACTCTTGTCAGAAACATTATTGTGTCATATAGTAAAATTTGAGAATATTAAAATACCAGAGCAGAGATTTGATATTAAAAACATTTCTCATGAAATTACTTGCTGCACATTGACAAAATAGGGAAGCCCTGTGGGCTTGTTCCTTTAAAATGATACATTTGATTCTGACAGAAAGAAATTTAAAGAAATTATGTACAGACTGATTTCCAAGTAATAGCAGAAATACAAGTCATGCTCAAAACCAAAAGTCCAAGTACTCTAGCCTTTGAGGATTATATTGAACATGTTGATAAATGATGTGCAAGTAGGTGAAATAACCTCTATGGAAAAATAAATATAGGGATTACAGAAGTCACAGCAAATTCTGCACAGGCAACTCTCTAGTGCATTAATATTTTCATTTAAATCAACTTGTAGCATTTTATTTCTTTGAAGCTGTAACAAGAACTGTATAAATTCTCATGAAGCCATTAGGCACAGGATATGCACCTAAGTGCACTGAAGATGCATCTGTAAGTGCAGTTAAACCAATAGAAAATGTGCAAATTAAATTAACTAAATTAGGAAAAAAGTAGAACTTTCAATATGGAGAAGAAATTCATATTTAGTTATGACTCAACAGCAGTTATAGGCTAAACCTATCACTTCCCTTTTGACACAGTTCTTAAAACAACCCCCAGCAGGACAGCATAGGAAGCTGAGGGATACTTAAGAGGTCATCTCCTTCCCTATTGCTTTCTTAAAGCCTGGAACTGAAAAATTGAGAGAAGCATCTTAAAACACAGGTTCTCCTCCTTGAGTCACAAAAGCCATTTCAGGATCTTACATCTGCTTCTACAGAAGAAGCACTAAAGATATTCTCTTAGTCTCACCACCCTACAACTCCAAAAAAAGATAAGTACTTCATAGAATTAATCTCTCCAAGCTTGCTTGTGAGATCCTTTCAAGCACTTCCTCCATTTAGTGTCAGAGTGCTCTTAAGGCACTTAGGGGCCTTTCAGACAAAGGACCAAGTTGACCATATCTGAGCAAAGAAGTAAAAATATGGGATGCCTGACTGCCATGAAGAGTTCTACACCCAGATTCCTTCTCATCCTGCCAAGATGGCCCAAGACCATGGCTTCAGCTGTTGGTAAGAGATTTTTTCCCCAAAACTCTTTTTCTGCTCTTCTAATAGTACTTCCCTTTGAATATATTAAACCCTTTTTAGACCCATAAAACTACATTTCCTTTTGGTGCAGCTAATCCCATTTCTCTCATGCATGCCAAAATCCAATTATTCTATGATAAAGCAATGAGACATCTCTTAATCTTACCATCATGCATTTCATAAAGCTAAAGAGCTTTATATTGAGGCTATTCCCTCCTTTATGTGAGAAATCACATGTCCCTATCACTGCCTCTATTTCCTCAATGCTCAGTGTCTATCCGCTGAAGAAAAATGTTTTTTTTCTGGAAAAACCCTCTATTAGTGAAATATTCCCACATTTTGATCCATCACTAGGGGTTCTGCTAAAGCAGTTTCTTGTTAAAGAGCTTGAACAATCTTCAGTGTGTCTGACCTGCACTTCACTTGCTTGTTGAAGGTCTTACTGCATGCTCAGTAAGTGCATGATCAGAAGTGAATATGCAAGTATGACAAACATTGTCGGAGATGCTGCCCCAAAATAAGCAACAAACAGGTATAAAAACATTTATGTAATTATGGAATCGAATTAGTTTGTTTCATGAAAAGTGTGAGCTGCATCAAAATAAAGAAATTGTGGTTTTATCTAGATAGAGTTTAAAGGACAAGTATTCTTAGAGCAGCTGACTGGGAACATTTTGGCTGAGATATACTCTGAACACGGAGACAGGTCTATCATTTACAGTAATAAAAAGTCATAAATGTCTCTATTAAAGAGTGGTTTTCTGCATAATGAGGAATGAAGAATTGAGGGGTCTCATAGGTGAATGCTGAATGAACAGGTAAGCTATTTTTTTTTCATAAAATAGTTCCAGACACTGAACAAGAGTCAGGTTTGAAATCCCAAACTGACATTGAGTCAGATGCTAGCTTGAGGCCATGCTTTGGATAAGTGTAGTGCTGCTCTCTGGGTGGAACATACCAGATTCCCCTTTTGCAGCAACAGCAACAAAATTGCATTAAAAAAAATTAAAGTCTGCCTACTGAGCTCTTTTGAGGCTGTAAAACTGTGTAACTTTGTGCCAAAACCTTCCATCAAAAAAAACAAAGAAAAAAAACAGAACTATTTTGTCTTTAAGACTATGTCCTCTGATATGACTCCAATACATTTAATAAAAATAGCCTATAGGAAGACAATATTTTATAGATCTTAAAAAAAAAAGTCAACATTCTACAGCAACACTGGCCACAAGCACCAAGGCTGGTGACTGCTGGGCCAGAGGGATGATATAGTTATTGTATGACCTGTACCAGGTAACTTCTGCCTCAATGTAAGATTTCCAGTAAATATACTTACTGATGAGGGACACAACATGAGAGATAAAAATCTCCTTTTAGCTTTAAGGGAATGGAGCCCACAATACTTTTGGGTTAATGTTAGCTTTAAGTCATCATCTTAGCATTGACACCTGCCTGGAGATACCTGAATCCCTGTGGTCTTCCAAAGTGGAAATGGAGAATTTTTGCCTCATAGCAATATTGGTAGTCTGCTTTCCCAGCCCTTGAAATTACCTGAGAGAATTTTTACACAAGCTGCAGTCCTTGGCAGGTGTTCTTTACTCTGGATCACAGTTTACTGCTTCACATCCTTTAGCTGCATGCCATGATGTTTCCTGCTGGCTCTGCAGCCACAGCCACTGCCCAGAGGCTCCTCACAGCTGCCAGGACACAACTGCCTGATATTTGCAAGCTTTACAGAACAAAGGAGAAAAGCAAAGACATAATTCCTTAATGAAAGGCACTTTAAAGCCCTTTCTCTCATTACATTCAGCCATGTTTTCTTCAGTTGCACTCAAATCCCACAGATTTTAAACCTTTTCTGGTAATGTTATGTTACAGTTTTTCTCCTGATGTTTTACAAAAGCATCTAAATAATGCCTTTCACCCCCACACTGAACTTGTTGGCTCGTGGAAAGTAGGCTTCCTCACAGGTTTCCATGAAGGTGGGTGGGCAACTCTAAGTTGGATTTTTAAAAGCATAATTTTGTTTCAAAGAAAGCAATCAGGGAGTCATTTCGAGGGAAGAGAAAGACTTTGATATTCTAGAAATAAATTTATAAACTGGGATTTATGAGGCACAACCTCACGGACCCACAGCAAGGGACAATAGCAAGGAGGAATGTTGCTGTTGAGCCGCTAGCAGAGAAAAGGACCCAAGTTCTCAGTGTAGCAAGAAAGAGAGTTTATTATTTTGATTTCAATATTTATATAGACTTTTCAGAGGTCGCCCAGATTGGTCAGCCAGAAACCTCCCCCTAGGCCTGATTGGCCAGGCCTGAACTGTCCAAATCTCAAGACACTGTTTTAAAAAACATCCAAACTTTATCTTTGTTTATAAAACACAGCGGAATGTTCTCACGAGAAAGACCTGTGCTAGCCACAGAGGAACTGAGGGTCCAGACCCCAATTTAGTACCTTAATTTTGCTAATGAACCTACAAACAACCTCTGTGACACCTGTGCTGGTTTCTGATAAAGCTGCCCTTTCCAGCATGCTCAGCCACAGTCATTCTTTGCCCTCAGCCCCAGGGAACTGGGATCCCATTTTCAGGCCCTGAAGCAAAGCCGTGGGACAAAGCAATGTGCATTTCCAGCCCTAGCACTGAGGCTGAGCACTGAGCAGGGTGACCTTGGCACCACTGCTGAGCTGCACCCACAGACACACCATGGTGCCAGGAGGCACTCCTGAGGGCAGCACCTTGGGGAGGAAGCTCTTGGGCAAGGAGGGAAAGGCCATGCAAATAATTAGGCTTTGTTTTATGGCCCAGTTCATGTGGAAATAAGAGATTAAAAAAATAAATAACACAGAAACCCCCACCACCAAACCGTAAATGAAAACTGGATCAGATGCATTTTAAATAGTCACTGCTGCTAGAAATTGCTGGGAAAATAAACTGACATATACATCTTCAAAAATTATAAGTAGGACAGTTAGATTTTTCCAGTTATTAAGAACACTGTACCTTAAGTTCATTTATTTCAGAACATATTTAACATTAACACACATCAGATCTATCAATGACTGTAAACCACGGGGTTTTTTTTCCATTAGATCTAAAAGCTTTTATAGTATAGTCCACCTTTAACTCTACAGGGCTCCAGTCAGCAGGAGGCTCTGAAACAAATAATTTTAATCAAAGCCTCTTTAAACCCAACTTTTTTAGTTCATTCATGCCAGGAAATGCTTCACAGTAGGGCAGCCACCAGACTGTTGTGCAAGTAAGGTGAAAACTCTGTGTTTCACATACATTAATGGGAGGTAAGGGGCTGGGAGTGGTTCCTGTGGAGTGCTTGTGTTTGCCACTTCCCAGCTCTAAGACAACCAGGGAAGTGGAAAGGGGAGTTTAGCACAGTAGTAGAAATTGTGACTCCCTAGGTAATACGATCCCAGATGGATGCTGGGATCTTGATCAGTCTGAAAAGCATCACACAATGACAGTTAAGAGCTGAACACTTCTGGAGTAATTTTTAAATGTTTGTTAACTCAGATGCCATGGTAACATTAAAACATTAAAATGTATGTGGTAGCACTGTCAGTGCCAAGCATCTTTAGGATTCCTCAGCAAACAAAATCTCCCTACAACTTCTATCCTACTCCCTCTACTGCCCAGTTGGTTGAGTAGCCCAGCTTACTACATCTGATACTCACCCAGCTCCCAGACTTGTTATCTTAGCTTAAAAGTCATATTATTCATTGTACTACTTTGTTTTGAAGATATATGCAGCTGATTTTCTGGCTGTTTACAAGGAACTTACTGTTGGCTATGGCAGATGCTGGTTCTGATTCTGTAAGTTTATATACCCAAGAAGACTATGAAAATGTTAGTCAGATCAAGAATTCAGTGTAGGATCACAGAAGAAATATGTAAATATCTACAAGTACCAAGTTTATGACCAAGCACTGAGAGAAGGTAATGGTGGCAGCAACTGAGACATGAAATCTATCCATTTCAATACTTCCTCTGGAAAGGTTCCATAAAGCTGGGGGAGACTGGAAGTCAGCCTGACAAGATTTGGATGTCTGTAAAACCAACCTAAATAGCAAACTAAATCCTGTGTATGAGGGTATTCTGAGTAGGAGGCCAGTTATCTATTTATAAAGCTTTGAATTTTAATTGTCATTTAGTAGAATAGAATTCTGTACTTAGAGAGACAAACCTCAGTTGGAGGCAATGCAGGAAAAGAACCTTTGCTAAAATATCTTTGTTTCCTTCACATCTGTTGTTGCAATCTTCAACTCATACTTCAGCCATTAAATACAAGCGAGATTGTTCTATTTCTATGCAAAGTAAACATAAATACAGCTGAAGTGCTCAAAACTCCAGGTCTCAAACAATACCAGTAACTCAGGAGTGTTGAGCAAGGCTGGAAGTATGATACTGATGGAGTTGTTTAATAAACACTTCTGTGCAATGTCAAGGCAGCATTGTTTATTCACTATTCTGCTTCAGGTTTTGTGCTATTTAGTTTATTTCTGAAAGGGTCAAGTTCTGACAAGAGGCATTAATTGAGAAGCTTAGTTTCTATTAAAAACAAAAACTATTGTAATATTCATGTCTGAGACAAAAAGTAAAAACTTCAAAGACAATCTAGAGGTGACTGTAACAATAAAAAGCTTGTTTTTTTCTTAACCTACTATTGTTTACACATTGTTTACTTATGTAGGGGGTTTTAATCCTTGGAGTAGCTAATACTGACATCTTTACTTGGCAATTTTATTGCAGATCCTTTCCGTCAGAACTAGCATGAATACAGATCAATCCACTACTCAGTGCAGATGACCTTATCCCAGAAATTTAAGAGTTTTGTTATTTTGCACTCCTCTTTATGTTACAAACACAGCATACTCCAACAGTTACCCAAAGGAAAGTTCATAGAGTAGTTTAATTTGCCAAAACAACAGCTTGCCACTAAAAACAAACAAAACAAGAGTCTACATCAGTAACGTATTGGCTTTTTTTTCTTGTTGGTCATGAGAATGTTAGCAAATAAACCTTGCTTTCTTTCAACAAATAGTTTGATACAGTCACATGTACAGAGTAATTTATGCCCTTAAGCACTTCAAAAGTGCTGGAACATAACCATATTCATTTTCTTATACCAAAATTCTTGATTATAAAATCAGTAAACAGCAGTAAGCAAATAATTCATACTAAAAATCTATTTCATTTATTTTCATGTCTTACTCGTAATGCTGTAACGCATGATGCTCTCAAGCAATGGTCAGACCTATGCAAAAAAATGCAAAGTCATAGAACTTTCCCCTAGTAGACATGATTCAACAGGAAAAAACAGGGCAGCCTGGGAATAGCCAGGTGAGGCAGAGATTATTCATGCAGTTGAAAAACTTTGGGAAAGCCCATGAGCTAAATCATTACAGAGATAGAAATTAAAATAATCAGAGCAAGCAATGTTGCCTACAGGTACCATTATAGTGTCTACCATTATGATGCATAACTGTTATCACAGAAGTATCAGGCAATTTTAGAATTTTCTCTTATTCCAATAAATGGAACTGAAGATTTCCCACATTATCTGCTCCATACTGGTTTGACTTGGGCTTTTATTTTTTTTTTTTTGGGCCTTGTACCAGAAGTACTTCAGTCATTTGTAAAAATTGTCATTAGCAAAAACTTCTCTTTTCTTCCTATTAACAATATTCATAACTGGTTTTTTTAAGTATCTTGGTATGTATGCATGTTCCTTGTCATCAAGAATGTATTTTTCACCATTTCTATGAAAAATACTACTTAGCTGTTCCCATGCAGTTCACAAATGCTCTGTCTCCTGGCACCAGCAGGAGAGCCCAGGCTGTAGAGGCAATAGGCAGAGAAACCCAAGCAGAAACACTCTCTCACTCCTGGGTTTCAGTGCTTCTGCTCCTCTCACCCAGGCGATATGGCAAGGAAAGCAGACTGGCAGATGGGACAAGAGCCAGAATGAGAGATTAGAAAAAAGCACAGACAGAAACAAGAAAGCTGCAGGTAGAAGACCAAACGCACAAAGTAACTTTCAATTTTTGTTTCTATTGTGTTTGACTGCTAAGTTTGTAACCTTGCTGTCTTCCTACACAAATTTTATTTTATGACGTCAAATATTTTACTAGATTTCTTTTTTTGTCTATATATATATCTGTGCATTGTTTGACTTAACAGACTAGAGAAGCATTTGCATAATCATGTCTTCATCTGCCACTGCGAACATGCACAAAACTCCTTATATGTAGGAGCCTGCAGTGTTCTCAGTTAAAAACAAAATGTTTGGTGTCCTTGCTCAACAGAACTTTTTAATATAAAGTAAAAACATATAAACAATGCTAGTTCAAATATCCCTGATAGGACTTCTTTTTAGTTGTAACTATCTTCTGTGTATAGCTGTGATGTTAGCAGATGTGAAATGGCTTCCTGTTATTCGGGATAACACACAGGCATATGAGAAATGAATGGTACTTCTGCACTGAAATCCCTTTTAGATCTTGGCATCAACAACCCATTGAAAATACACATGCACCCCAGATATCTGACAGACATGACTGATGTTAACATTTATGATGTTGAAGCAGCAGATTTTTAACATGAGCTATAACTAGACTCAGCCTACCATATAAACCCATTTCTCCTTCTGCTCATAGGAATAGCTTTAAAATGATTGTGTTTTGCCACAGCTCCTTATTTCTCCCAAGACCAGTGAACTCTACAGAGCCAGTCTTCACTACGTCTCATTCATTGTAAATTCTATTTGGGTGCCACATAATAGACCTTGATCCTCTGCATCTTCATGCATTTGGAAGAAACACTCAGTGCATCAAAAGCAGTGAGTCAATGCAATTATATAAATGTCTATGTAACATTTGATAATTAATCCTGTCTCCTCATGCCCCCCCCCCAAAAAAAAGAAACCAGAAAGACCAAACACAAACACATACTTTGTTCTTGACCAGGATTAGTTATCTTTCACATAATTCATACTTCCCTTTGGATTTTATATTAGCCTAAATACAAGTATAATGACCCTGGCTATGGAAATCCAGCACTTGCTGTTACACAGATAATAACCCAACAATTTCTCTGTATACTCAAATTGTCTCACTGACATCTCTATTTTCACTAGCAGCAGTAACTCCTGCTTTCTCTGAGCCACATCATCACTGCAGGCACCAGATCATTTTCGTGCACCTGAGAATTGCTGCTCAGGACTTCCTGTTGCATATCACCTACTGCTTCTAGGAAGCAACCCTTTTTCATTAACCCTTGATACTCCCATTTTCTAAATCACAGGGTCAGGGCTCTTTTAAAAGCATTTCTCCATCTTGTATAGCTACTATAATCTAATAAATGACTGTTCAAATTCATAGACGGTAGCCTGGTAAGACAGTGAAGTACAATTAGAAGAGAAACCTGTAGTTATTTAATCACTTGGGTCCCAGCTCTGCACAAACATATTCATTCTAAACAGTGGTTGTTCTGACTTCAACGAAATTGGTTTTGACACAGCTAATTACCACCAAAATTTGCTGATCAGGGCCTCTGTTACCTCAGTGAAGGTCTGATCAACTGATCCACTAGAATGTTTGTAGCCATCTCATGCTATAATTTATCCTGTGAACACAATAGCTGCTGCCTGCTTTGTGCTGCAATTGTGTTACAATTAGGACAGCAGCTACACATCTGTCAAGTATTAGGTATTTTTCACATAGACCCTCTGCAGCATGATCACTGAATGAAATCTTTTGGGAGATGCTTGTTCAGGTTAATCATGGCATAAAGCAAGATATGTAACTGAACGGTGAAGTCACTGTGCTCATCTCTCATGGCCATCACCCAGAGATATGAACAGGCAGCTTGTCTGCACAGAGCAACCCCACACTCCTGCAGACACAGGCTCTGCAGCTTTGGTCAGTCCTTTCAGTCCTACAGACACTCGGACACTGCAGACAGCTGACCATTCTAGGTCATGTCTCCTGAATGAAATGTTAATACACTTACAAAACTGATTAGTTGAACTGACCCATCTTTTTGTCAGCTCTTCAGTTTGGCTTCAGAAATCCCATAATAGGATTTACTCTCCTGCAGCAGCTTGCATAGGAGCCCTGTAAATTCAGCCTAGAGGGCTTTTACAAAAGGAAAATGAGGTGGTGTATCATTTCACTGCAGTACATTTCAAATACTTGTGCAAAAGCACAGAGACTACCCAGGTTCAGCATTGATTTGCATGAGGTCATATCAATATGATTATTGTTCCTCTAAAAAGTACATGTGTTGTAGCAAATTCAAACTGCATTGAAGGGGCATGAAGGAGGGAGAGCATGGAAACTGCCTCACCAACTTCATCAGCCACTGAACAAAAAAGACAGCAGTCAAGAAGTTAGACAAAGTAAGCAGGAGACCTGTATTTGGCAACTCATCTCTACATGCAGCTCCATGTCAGAGCAGTGAGCAAAGTACCTCTGGTAGCACAGCCTCCATTCAGCTACACAGAAATTTGCTAAACTCTGCACATGGCTGAAATTTTCAATTTTCTATCGCAACCATTCTCAAGGTTTTTCCTAAAATGAAACATGTCTAATAGTTATTTAAAAAACATCTGTCTAGAACAGAACAATTAAATTTGAAAAAATAGCATGTTGGTGCATATGTTCTGTGCTGTTCCAAATCTGCACAAATACTGCACCTTTGAAAAATATCACATCAGTGAACTCTGGGACATGTTGGACAAGGTGAAAGGGCAAGGGGGCAGTGGGGAATATCATGGAAAGTTCTGGTTTCCTCTCCAAAAGTAGGGCTAGACAGAACTTACAGAGGGCAAACAAGGTTGTCTAAAAGATAGGAAAATTCTTGTCATTAATGTCCAAGACTATGAAATCTAGAAAAGCAAACAGACATAGGAAACAGATGTTCAAAACTGTGAAAGTTGTAGAGGCAGTAAGGTAAGATGTCCATTCATCATCTCATCAGTGCAAGAAGGCCTCAAATGAGGCTAGCAAAAACCAAAGTCAAAACAAACAAAAAGGATTGGTTTTTTCATACAAAATTTGTAAATATGTTGATCTCCTTGCCATATAACAGTGAAAGTTTATAAGGTTTTTTGGATTGAAGAGAAACTAGACAAATATGTGGAAGAGATATATGCTAGCAGTTACTCTTTACATGTAAATCCTCAACATGCTTTTGTATTAAAAATACTTGGGGCTAGGGAAAGGACTAGAGGGTGGTGAAATATATGTTTCTCCTGTCCTCATTCTGAATCCTAGATATTTACTTTTGATTTTTATTGGAGGCAGGGCTTTGGGATATAGGACATTTTATTTAAAAAACAACAACAACAACCAAACTTTAAAAAGTCTTAAAAACACCTATTTCCATGCTGTTATCTCTCAAGTAACTGTAAGCCACAAAGAACAAGTAATATGTCTTTGAAGTCCCAGAGATTTTAAAAAGGCCTTAATTAGACAGATCCTAGAGCACATCTAATGGACTCCTCATTTGTACAGTATTTTATTCTCCCCAAAGGCTGCCTGTACTGACTTTTCTCCTTGCATGACCCTCTTACTCCCAAGAGCAACAAGGAAGAAAGGGGAAGCCTGGCATGCAGTTTATCTCAGCTCACATCCAGAGGGGTCACATTATAGCAAGGGGAAAAGTCACTGTCAACTTTCAACTGTTATATAAAGGAGGCAACTTGCCCAACAAAATAAGGAAAAAGAGGCTTCAGTGGGCTCTCCCAGACAGTGATTCAGAGTTCTACACCTACTCAAAAATCCTCTGAAGGTGTTTCCATCTCTCCCAGGCAGACTAGAAGACAAGCCAGCAAACACAGACATCCAAGGAAAATGGCTAAATTTAGGCAGATAAATACTGCTTCTTGTGCAGATTGGAAATAAAGACAGAGCCTAAAGAGAGAACGATCAAATAAATTGCCAGTGATTGCTTTTGAACTGCCCAGGAATGATGGTATTTTATCTTGTCATCACAGCTAATAAACAGAAAACGCAATTGAGTCACTCAGTAGGCAATTGGATTTGATTTTTCATTTCCCTTTGATGCTCATAATTCCATCTTATGTTCGCAGCAGAGAGGGTTGGGCCGTGACAGTGATAACAGATAATCTAGTAGTGCATATTTTTTCCTAGAACATCATGAAAGTATCAAGTCGTGATAACCTCTAGCAGCAACAAGGACTAAAGAGGAGACTTTCACATAGAGGCTTTTGCAGCATTACTGGCATCATTACACTGCTGCTCTGTAGAAATCATTTGGCATTTTCACTATAATAGAGCAACCTTCCTCCAGCAAAATGCTGGTGTTAGCTGAACTACTCTGGAAAGCCTGGAGGGGCTCATTTACACAGGGGTTAATGGTCTGAATTCTGCACTTCTATTCCCAGAATCCAAGCCTCCGTGCAGGCGTTCTCCCAGTTTTAGTATCATTCAGCAACCTTTGCCTTCTGTTCCTCTGATCAAATATAAATTGCACGGCTTAGCTTTTTTTCACAGCTGTACCAACTATTTCAGCTAATGGTTACCTAACTTTCACAAGCATAACAGCATTTGTATCACAACCCAGCAAATACTCCACACAATTCCACTCAATTCCTCTTCAAAAAGTCCTTGAATTAATGTAGGTTCATAATTAGCCAAGTCTACCCTTAATTGTTTTCAGATCAGTCCTCTTATTATGATTTTTTTTCAGTCTCTCTCAATTAGGCTTAGTTTAAGTGCTTCCAGCTGAAACATCCCAAGATAAATACTCTTCTAAGTACTCTTGTGACTACCATGAGAATTGACAGTTTAAAGCCCAGCACGAATGTAGCAGAATTTATCTGTTTGGGAACCCAAAAGTGAGACAGTATCTTGAACCTGATAGTTAGATAAATGCAGTTGAGCCTATTTGTCTCCTGCTGTTTTAACTCCGTGAGTGCTCTGTGCTTCAGACCTGTGGTACAGGAGCACCTGACACTGCAGTATCACTGAGGTACAGGAATGGATTACCTGTAGTGCTGATGGAAATGTCTAGCAGAGGGAATTTTTAAGAACATGTTGGACTAACTGCTTCTGACAGTTGCTTAAGTAAAGTTGACATTACTTTCAGAAAAGGGGATTATCTTACACAGGTCTTCCCAGACCTATTTTGTAGAATTTCATGGCATAACAGCTTTTAAACCATGGCGAAAATTTATAAAACAGCAGCAGTTAACATATCTTGGGATGTGGCATGACTGTATGGCCACCTGAAGTTCCTTCCAACCTGCCTTGTCCCCTGATTCTCTGGGTAGCTGTATAGATTGCCATGGATCTACTGTTCTGTGTGAATTTTGGAGGTATACAAATATGGAATATATAAATATGGTATATATAAATACATAGAGGTATATAAATATGGAAATTTATACAGGAGAGTGGTGACATACATGTCTTCATATAAATAGTTCCTCTACTGCATATTTCTTCCTCTTAACCTTGGTGTGTGCACACCTCACCCATCTGTATCTGTCCACATTGTGATCTGTTTGTGCTCCTATTTCTCTCAGCTGTTCTCTTTTCCTCTGCAAAGTACCACATTCTGAGGATTTTGGTGGACACTTCTACACGTTCAGAATTTGTCCGAAGTGTTTTACCATTTTAAAATATCTTTACATCTGACTGAACTGTATTTACAGATGAATGTTCAGAACAGTGGAAAAAAAATTGTTCAAATTTTAATTTGCAGTAAAAGTAACAACTTGGCTGCTACAGCAATAAACTTTTATGTAACTAACTTTGTGATGCAGTGAACACTTTTGCCTATATATAATGGATTATAAGTATGCAATATATTGAGTCAGACATAAGATCTCAACACAGAAATAAAGAAAAACGCCCCAACATATTATCGCCTTCAAAAAAAATTCGACTATCTTGAGTTCAATCTTCAGTATAACTAGCTTCATTATCAGCTAGTATAAATGAGCTTTTGATCCATGGTGCAATTTACATGTATTTATGGTGTGTTATAAACCCACACAATAATTTTATTTCTTTCTCTAGAATTTGCTTCTTAGCAAGTGTTTTCTGACAAGAAAAACAGCTTCATGGCTCCATAAGAACAAGAACATTTGGAGTTTCTGGTGACAGATAAAAACAAGCTATGTCCAAAACACCATTAAATCTGTAAAGCTAGTCTATTTTTTTTCCCTTAAACTTAAGGACTACATAGCTGATATACCAAACCCATTATGATTTCTGGTCTTTTACTCCTTAGCTTAGGAAGAAACAAATAAGCAAGAAAAGTCCCCCCTCCCCCAAATAAGATGATTTAAAACATATATATATACATATATCACAATTCCTGATAAAACATTGATTAAAGCCATTGGTTTACACCTAGAATATAAGGAGGACTTTTATTTTCCCCCATTGTCCTTTAGATGGAAAAGAAAACCAAAACTCAAGCAAAAAAGATGTGACCAATATCTCACCCTCTAACATCACATCAAAGGTGAAGATCAAGCCCTTGTATGCATAAATATTTAGTGAGAGCTTCTCAACACAAGGCTTTTCACACTTAGAAGAGTTTAAGCAACACACAAAATATTTTGATATTGCACTGAGGAACAAAGTCAATAAACTGCCACCAAGCTGAAATATGAGCTCCAAGAAGGATGATAAAGTCATTGCATAAGTGTTGGGTTTGAAGATAACTCTGCAAGATATCAGATAGTACATATACTAGTTTACATTCAGATATTTATATTTTATCCAGAAACTTACACACATACTAATGTGTGACATTCAGTTTAAGTACTACATATTAATGTGCAATTTTAATAGTGTTTGAAGGAAGGGAAATGACATCCATTGCCCTACTTGTCTGCCCCCTCCACCCCCCAGCATGTGTTTAAATTCAGCCTATGGAGTATGAATAGCATGGCAGTCCCAAAAATTTCATGAAGCAGCCTCATATATCCAAGCAAGTAATATTTACTTATAAGACTCAAACTGTGCTAGGGAAATTCAAGAGAGTTCTGCCATCATTGCTGCAGAGAGTGAGACTGGATGTTAAAGCAGATTCAACAAGAGAAAAATATCCATAATAAGCAGGGTCTGGTAGCATAACGCAGTGGTCAGCTTTATATAAAGAGTAGGGGAATGGTTGCAGGGATTTCAGCTTGGAAGACTGACAGTGAAGAAATGTGAGCATGTACCATGAAGCAGTGAGTAAATGCATACTCCTGAGCCTACTCCAAATATTTTACAGTATGCATACATAAAGCTCAACCAACATTATACCAATTCAGTATGGCATAAAATAAAAAATAAAGTAAGGTATTCAGAGAAGCAAGACACGATACAATTACCATCAGCTTTGCCTAAGGTTTGAGAACCTGTAATTGAGAGCCATGGGAAAACCTCATCAAAGTAGGTCTAATTTTATCAGGCTTTACTTAAATTACTGAACTGCAAACTCAGTTTGACAAAGCTGGTTTAGTATGGCTCTACTGTTATTCTATTTTAACTTTTATTACCAAAAAAAATTAAAATTCAAGGCAATGTAAATTAAGGAAATTATTTTAACATACTTCTGTTAGAATGAACTGCCCTTAATGAGGTCTGTATGCGTGGTATAATATCTTGCTGAAAGCTGATTAAATAGATGCTTAAAAAAACTAAAAAGGAAACAAAAGATCCCTAAATTAGAAACTTGAAGCCCAAATACCAGCCTGAGCACTCTCATTTGGGCTCCACTGCTGCTTGCTAGAGGTTCAAGCTGCTTGGTGGATAGTCAGATTGAATTGATTCCAGAAATATGCTGAGCTATTGACTGGCAGATGTCAGAGTTGCATGAGTGGAATCTCTGGTGCATTTGGCAGGAAATTTAAAGCTTAAAGTTGGGTATGACTTTTAAGAATCTGAAAGCAGGTGGTACACTGCAACTTGAACAGAAACAGAAGAAACTGCCGTTGACTTCAGTGAGAGGACATGCAGCCTGAGACATGTGGGATCAGTACAGGTGCCCAGCCTGAATTCAGACCACTACTCACACTGCATTTCTTACAATCCTGTGCAGACTTCCTGCAATTCCATCTCTAACCAGTGAATTGAAATTTGGGTCCCTGTGAAGGCACAGTGCAATAGTCCATTCCTTTGTGAATTACAAACATTTTGGCAAGCCAAGAAGGTGCCAAGTCCAATAGAAGGTCATTCTTACTGTGTATGCCAGCTCTTCACAGGAGTCGTGAATGGCACTGAAGATTAGAAGAAAGGAACAGGCCCTGTATCAGTGCACTGTCCCTGCTCAGCCACCCCCAGCAACAGATGCCTTTGGAAAGACTGTACAGATGCTTTGGAGAGCTGAGGTGTTAGAGCAAAATTTTCTGGCCATACCATCCACAATTTTAATCTCCAAAATCATATGCGATAATTAACATCAAGGGCTTTACAAGGAATTCTGACTTTGGCCAAATTATCCCCAGCAGATGGCATGGTCACTAAGCACAAAAAGCCCAAAATCAGTGGTAGCACATCTATGTATAATGCAACCAAACCCAGACTGCAGCTGTTATGAGGATGGGTTTAAAGTGCAATGAAAACTCAGTGCAACAGGAGTCTGGTTTTTATCAGCTCTCTTTCCTGACAACATCTCAAGAGCACTCAGGGAGAAAGATGTAGACTGCGTTAGTTACACTGGATGTCTCCTTAAAAAAAAAATTTTAAAAAATCCCAAACTCCTCTTTCCTAGGGAAATGCAGAATGCAAAAGGATTTGCTGGCATGAGTGTAGAAGAACACATAAGGAATAAATTAAAAATTTGGAAAAAGTTACTTTTCTCATGCATTCTCTGTGCTCTTGTACAGACACAGAGCACATACACAGAGCACTCATGGTGCAAGAGATTCAGTCTTGCAAAGAGATACAATTTATGAAGAAGAGAAATGTTAATCCTGCAGAGGACAAGAATTAGGTCTGCTGTGCCTATGAAAAGGCTTGCACAGAATATAACATTTTCCAGATTCCAAACTAGTCGGCAATTCCTATCCTGAAGGTTGTAATTAAAGACCAACTTCACTCTGCAAAAAGCAGTGGAGCTGGGCACAGTATTTTTCTTGCTTCTAGGTGATGAGGAGAGGAAATATGACAGAACGGCAAAAAAAAATCTATGAAGATGGATGAAACCGTTCTTAAGTTTACTGAATTATCAATTACTGACTGACAGTGGAAGTCCTAAAAATCCCAGTGGTGCAGTATGACATTCAGTATGGATAGTGTGGATAACACTGACTGGTTTTGAAAAATATTGCCTGTTGAAAATGTAACACAGGAAATGTAGGAAGTGTCATTAGGCATGCCATTAAAAGCCAAAGCTACAAGTGATAAATTCTCAGTGCAAAATGTGAGTGTGGGGGAATTCTGTGAGTTTGTATAGGATTGTCACACAACCCTTCTGAGCCATTAAAACCAAACAAACTGGACTTTTGCAGGGGTTTTTGAATTTTAAGTTATCATAATTCTCAAATGAATTATGCAGTAACTTGTCACAAACTTCAATAAGTAGCAGCACTGCAACATTCTACATTCAAATGAAGCAAAGACTAACAAAACCTCTGCCTTATTTTGAGAGACTTAAAATGAGATGACCATGACAGATATTTTTACAAATTCACTCCTTTGTGGTCTTGACTTCTGTTAATTCTGCAAAACACTTTTCATTTCAAGGACAAATCCCTAGTAATTAATGTTTTGGGGCAATCTAAACTCTAATCCTTCCTTATCTACAATTAAATAAATAGCCATTATTTATCTACTTGTGCGTAAATATGGCTTAGCTTAGGAAAATTGAATGGTTAGTGACAGACACCATGAAATCTAAGCTATATAAGAAATCCCTATCAGTATAATAAAATCTTTTCGCTTTGTCAGACACTTTCCCAAATTATTATGTACTTTCATTATCAGAATATCAACATGCAATAAGAAAATTCTTAATAATGATTTTCACATTATCTGTAGGTCCTCAAACAGAGACAGTCTCCATTTGTTTAGACTGAAAGGTTATCCTTACACACATCTTTATTGTCACTGAATTGCTGTGGCCTGATTAAAGTTTAATGACATGGCTACTCTGCTGATGAGTCTCCAGAGACTACCATGTGCTGACAGATCTGTTTGTTTCAAAGAGAGCAGAAGTGCTAAAAGTACATAAAAGCAGTAGCTGTACAGTTTCTGATTATCCATGCCTTCTCTAAAGACACACAGTGCAGCAAGTACAGCCTGAACCTGTGATGTTATTCACACATTGCTCAGGAGGCTGCCCCACAGAGCTTAAAAAAAAAGCACAAACAATTAATTAAAAATTATAGATATCTATCCAGAATTTCTGGAGAGGGCTTCCAAGAGCTTTTTGTTTCACAGTTCCATTGCCTCAACTGAATACCTTTCTCACATAAACTATATCTATTGCACTACAGAAATCTCTAAGGTACAATACAACACCACAGCATTTACAGGAGTTTTCTCCAGTTATCTTCCTTATCTTGTCTGTTCATATTAGAGCAAACTAGTCTCTTCAAAACCATGACAGATCCTTTTCTACAGCAACAGAAAACACTAACCAGGATATGCCAATGCAGACTCACCAAGTTTTAACATTCGCATCAGAGAGGGTAACAATGGTATTAGCATTAACAGTGGTATTAGCATTACTGCATTCTTAAAACACTAGAAAAGAAATTGGATTCTTGACCATAGGTGGTAATTAGTCATCTTCATTAATAGTTTATGAATATGAGTTAAACCTCAGAAATTCATTTTCCATTGGAAGTCATTGATGTTACACATAATGTTAATTTTCCAGTATTTATTAATTCTATATTAAGAATAAAAATTCATTCTGTACAACAACCAAAAAAGGATTAGTTCTTCAAAACAAAATTTCATATGTATTTTCTTGACTCTAAGCAATGGTAATTTTGTAAATTCTGCAGTAGTTTCTTCATGGTTAGGACCAAAGACCCTATTCCTAGTCATAGCACTTTAGAAAGCAATGGTGCAACTGTGAGCAGAACCTAATCCTGTGTACTGAAATAGCTTTATTTAGAGAAACTTCCAAGGTCAAATGATTACTTTACATGGACTACCAATAACCAGCAAATATTACAAGTCAGTGAAAAAATTGGGAACAATGTCTTCAGGAATTAGAACTTCACCTATAATCCAATGGACAAATTCTGCTATTTTTAACATTATCACTTCACTTCAAAACCAAATATAAGCCTAAATATTGGCTGTAACCCTTGCAATTGTCATCCCTGAAGCAGGAGGGCCTGCAATAATGTGTTCTCTCAGTAACCTGTGGGAACTGAGGGCTAGATAAGGCTTGTGATGTCTCCAGCTGAAATTGCACGATGCAGGCAGTAGAAATGCAACCATTCCAGTGAGAACCAGCATTGCCTGCAGGTGCTGTGCTCAGAGTCCAGGCACACTCTATATCTACCATTGCCATACATCAAACACAATCTGCATGCAGTAATCAACTGCATAGTACATTTTCAATCACTGAAATGTTTTCACACCCTGCGTGGTTTCTCAGCACGGGCACTGCAGAAGTCCTGGGTGTTCCAGCAGTCAGGAGCCACAGGAAGGCTCAGTACAGCAATTCTTGTCAGACTGAGAAGTCCAATATACAGAGATATTAGGCAAATGGTGAATCCACATAGACATAATCAACAGTCTGGGGAGAGTCCAAGGCAAAATCAGTGTATACATCTAGAAGTGAATCCTGACAATGCTCCAGGGAATGAAGCCCCCATTAGACTGATTTCACATTCACCTGATCTATTTATGCACCTTTCATACTTCTCTGACAAAGGACTCAGAGGAAGCTGTGCACAGCATCTTCCAAGTCAACAAGTAGCTATTAACTCAGCTACACACCTCGTAGATAAAGCTTATCAAATGAGTGTGATCTTTGAAGATATGATAGCCTGCTAATTAGAACAGTAATACAGAATATTAAAGACCTGGGTCTAATATTCTTCACTAGGTTTAGAGGCATAAAAGCCATCTGTCAGGGTGATGCTTCTGTCACCCCAGAGAGCCTGAGATGCCAAGCAAGCCCCATGTTCCAGTTCTGAAGTTACTGTATGAAAAACTTTGAGAACCAACAAGGTACAAAAATACCAGAAAGGGAACAAAACTCACCTGAGAAAGTAGAGCTTATACTCCATTCCATACTCCAAGCTAATTATACATTTTATTCAAAGAATGTTTCTCTTTATGTTGTATCCTTGAGCCTACGCTTATGACTCTATGAGGCCAGGATGAATATTCAATTAAATTTCATTTATCATTATTTAAATCGAGTACTACACAAAATATGCACACAAACACACTCCAAAGACAAAACAACCTGTAAATGCTCAGAGCTTTGCAGATCAGCTTTCTGTATGAAACCATATAACTTGCAGATAAAATTTTACTACACCACAAAATGTGAACTATAGTTTACAGCAGAAAAAGCTACATTTATTTCCATCTCCTGATTTTCACATCAGAATATCATAATCAAAACAATGTAAGAAATATATTTGTGTTATTTAATAGTTTAGTAGCAGAGATCTTTCTGCGAGGATTAAAATTTAATGGTGCTACTCATCTGGACCAGTTTTTAACACCCACAGAGTAAGGGCCTAATTCTTCCTTAACATTACTTAACTGCACAATGTCAGAACCAAACTCTTCATTTATAGCAGCATGAGAAGATAATCTCTTGGGAGAGGTCATTGAAGTGTGATCTCTTATTCTGCCAAAAGTTGGGTTTTGTTTGGTTTGGGTTTGTGTTTTTCTTCGAACAAACAAAATTAATTTCAAATTTTTCATGCTTCATACAGAAACTGGTACTGGCAGGAACCTAAAGAAGTCATCAAGTCCATATTGCAGTATCAGTGCAATGCTAAACTCATTCCTTTATGATGACTTCCCAGCCACTCCCAAGAGCATCCTGTGATCCCACAGTAATTTTCAGTGATTGACTATCCTTATATCTTCAGGTTTTCACCTAAATCAGATGTCTCAAGACTCTGAGAACCCCGAAATACTGTGGTCTGCCAGAACAGGCTACTTTCATAATGCTTTAAATGCAACCACACTTAAAAAAAAAAAAAAAAAAAAAAAAAGGAAAATAGAAAATTACACCTAGAAAACCCCTAACCATCACCAAACTAGGATTCATTAAATATTGACTGCATGTTTACTCTTTCTGGGTATGCTTAACCATGCCAGAAATATTCTGAATTTTGTCCTTCACAAGTTCCAAACATACACCATAAACAAAATGTCTCTCAAACCATTACAACTCATCTTCCACATGAAGCACTCACTTACTTCTCAAATATACCATCCCCTAGACAAATCTTCAATTACCTTTTCAAATGAGGCATCTCTCTGACTTTTAGGAATTAGAAGTCAGACACATAGCAGAAGTATATGTGGCTTGCTTCATTTTTATTACTGTTTCCTATTTCAAAATGTAAATAACTTAAACACTGAAGTGCAAATTCACTGACAGAAGTCAAGAAGCATATAGTCAAAAGCAGAGATTTGTGGAATGAAATGCCTGCTTTCGCATGCAGTTATAAGATTTTAATTTTAATTTTTTTTTCCTCATAAATCAGAAAATTATTTCAGGACATCATCAAGCTCTAAACACTCTCTTCTTCTCCCCAATTCTAGATAAGCTCTTTCTGTTCAGAACTATAAATGAAATTGCCTTTGCCCACTTGAAACCTTCCCAAAGTGTGCCATATATATATATATATATATATGTGTGTGTGTGTGTGTGTGTGTGTGTGTGTCTTATCCCTAGGTTCCCCTACAAACAAAATTTCATTCAAAAGTGTTTCAGCTCTTACAAATTTAGCCTCTGATGCAATCCTGGTTCTCATGGATATCTCAAAAAGTTATTCTGTAAATTTTACAAGCTTGCTGAGAAAATACAGAGGATTACAGGTCCGGGGGTCGTGTTATTTAAATTTCCTCAGACTACAGAGTAGGGCTGAACTATGATAACAGGGCTGTGCAGAGGGGGTTTCAAGCCTGTGTACCTGTTACAGTGGAAATACACGTTTCAGTTTAACAACTGGTATTTATGATTCTGGAAATACCATTAGCTACTATGGTGATGAAAATTGATTTCACAGTAATTTTGAAACTTTTAACTCCATAGGATTTTGTACGTGACTGTAGGCATCTGTTTACAATCTTCCTTCCTGCAGCTATTAAAACAACTCTACATGGTAATTTAGCAGCCTAAAGTATGAAAAACATGAAAGGTCAGGGTTTTCACATTTAAGTCCTTCTGGTTTGTAAAAGAGTTGCTAGCTTTTTGTTATTCTCTTGAAAGTTCAGCCAGAGATGTCTAAAATGAGATTGAAGGACTGAAGTTTTTTGGGGTTTTTTGCTGGTAGTAACTGTCCTGCTCTTTTCATGTACCTGCATTTTATTGTCAGCATATCCCTTCATTTATTCAAATATATTGCATGAGCAGTTTCTCACATTGCATCTCATGAATATATAAACCACACAGAAAATTAGCACACAGCAGTTGGTATACTCTTAGATGAAAAGTCTACCAAAAGAGTAAAGCATTTTTTTTTTCACATTTTAATGGTATGCTCATATTACCTATGCAATTTTAATGCTTCAATAGCAATCTAACAAAGCAAAGAACACTATAGCTACAGAGAACCCAGTCAAACCAAACATTCTGCATTATCAGTTACACTTGTATTTGAATTTTCTTTTTCAGCCTCCTTTTCTGACCTCTTTCATATTTTCTTGTTTTCTACCTGCCTACTGAAGGAAAAATGGATAGTTGTTATTGATAGCTGCTATGGGACCTGTTAACTATGTCTTTTGACTTGACCTCTTCTTCTAGGGACATACAGAATATAATACCTATTTAAAAACTAACTGTTCCCAGAACTTGAAAATTTCACTCAGGAGAACAGCCAAAAATATGAAGCCTGAGGGGAACACTACACTGGAGGATGGCAGCTAGAATCTAGACAAAATTTCGGAAAGTAGTTTAGCAATGAAAAATTCCAGTGGTTTTCAGGAAGGCTTAGAATTCCAAATCGCATTTTCATTAATTATTCAGAATAATTTAAGAATTCTACATGTACTCTCAAAACAGAGATGACCCTTATCACCACAGCCTTTAAAGTTAGTAGCAGCATTCTGAACAACCTCTGGAATTGCAGGAAGGGGCAAGAGCAAACACACAGCAGTTGTGCAATGTATTCATTCTTACAGCTCATGGCACATTAGGTTTGGATGCTCAGACAACAGGGGGAAGCCAAAAGCTTTTTTTTCCATCTTTATCAAAAAACCCAGGGCAGCATAGTGAACTCAAAGAGTGTGTTTGGGAATGTGTCACCTTCTGTCTATTCTACATGCATCACCACCTTCAGATGCCTAAAAGATTTCAGTTAATGCCACACATGATGGCTCATTGTCCACCAGCTGGTTATTATTGTCAGCCTCCAGCCCAATTCTGAATAAAATGAGGGCATTACTTTTGACCTAAGAGGAACTGTATGGCTCAGTTTGAGCTTATTGCAAACACCAGCTCCTTTCCCTGTGGAATAATACAGTTGAGATCAGCTGGAACACTCAATTATAGGAGCTCTCTAGTTTACTGGAATGAGAGTGACAACAAACTATTCAGAATTTCAAAAATCTGGGATGAACTTATTATCTTTGATTTATCTTTCAGAATTTAAATACAATCTCTTAGCCCCTTCTCTTCCTTCATTCCTTCCAGGGATGCAGGTACGCTGAAAATTGAGTGAAGTTTTGGGAGCCAGAGAGAGACAGGCAGACAGACAGAGCAGTTTTAATATTTAAACTTGCCTATTAACTCAAAAAAAATGAGGTTATGTTAGAAAAAAATTCTCTTTGTAGTTGCAGATATGTACATAGATGAAAAATAAATCATCTTGCACCCACGGCCTGTGGCAATGCACTGCATTTATTAAATGGGGAGCCGTGTCACGCAGTCTGGAGTGAAGCAACAAACAACACCGTTCATCCTCTTTTGACTACATTCAACATCTTGGCCAGACCATCTTTCTCTCAAGCTCCTGGCCATTGTCAGTAAGAATCTTGTCAGCCAGATCTGCTCTGTTATAAATTAAAGTAAGTCATGCTACTTACTTGTTGCGGCACATTATGACACCTCTTCAATTCTGGTTTGTTAACTGAGGGTGCTTTAGTCACAGCCCAACTACCCATCGCAAAAGGAAAAGGACTTTGATTGACAGAACAAGATTTTGTAATGAAAAAAACCCAAATCCAAATCAAACCAAAATAACAAAAAAACAAGGTATTATACAAAAAACTCTGTCTAAAACATATTAACGTATAAAAGGTAACAACCTAATCTTCAATGCAAACAATTTAACCAATACAACTTTACAAGCAAAATACACCCGATATTTTGGGTTAAAAATGTGTCCATCAACATCAACCAATCTACTGAACAACACAAAGAGAATTACGCAACCTCATCAATAACCTGATAGTACAAGGTCATTGCTTATGCATGATAATCAAACTCACAGTAATACAGCCAACTGTAATATCCAGTTCAGTAAACAAACACCTAGTAGAAAAATATAAACCATGTTAGATTACTTATATCTAAAAAGCCTTTCAAAATACATGACAACCATGTAGCACCCCTTTTATGTTCACTGGAAAAGGGACATAGTTTAGTTGTCAGGGACAAACTAAATATCAAAACAGTAATCTGTGTACACACACCAGCTGCACAGCAAACATGGGTAAGGAGGATAAATAGCAGTTCATCCAAAAATATTGGTTTATTAACACTAGTGTCCAAAGGCCCCTATTACAGTTAGGACCTGGTTGTGAAAAGCAAAATGCTTTTTTCTCCAGTCCCCTACAACAATCTATTCCTGAAAATACCATCCAATTACAGACCCAGCACAGACTTGCAGAGTTCCTGAGACAAACCAAGTCATGCATAAGCACAGTTTCTGTGGAGTTTCTCACTGCAAGTGAGCAAAACCTCAAAGCTGCTGAAGCTCAGAATCATATAAAGCACAGAATCTTCTGGGTTGAAAGGGATCTCTTGAGAGCACTTAGTCCAACCCCACTGCTCAGCAGGGTCAGCTAAAGCACGTTGTGCAGGACTATGCCCAGAAATATTTTTAAATATCGCAAAGAGTGGCTGAAGTCTAATCAAAGTCAGTGTAAGTTTGGCTTCCTCTGATTTTCAGGAATGACTGACATATTTTCTTAGGAGACAGTCAGCTCAGTTTGGTGCTATTGTTTCAGTTTCTGTCAATTCAGACTAACAGCTCTGCAGCAGTTTATTCTGCTTATCTTCCCAACAGAAGGGCTGACTAATTACTTCTAAATAGCCCTTTGGTTTTTTATAAAAGCTGAAACTAGCAAAATCTTAACAGCTGGAATAGTCTGTAGCCTTAAAACATAAGAATATTGTATTCTCTAGCCATGACTTTCTGTCATCCAGTATGGGAACAGTGTCCTAGGCTGACACATAAAAGACAGACAGCTAACTAAAATGCCACAGTATTCTCTTCCTCTTGCCAATTCATATCTAAAAGCTGAGGGAAAAATACACTCCTGGTGACAGCTTTGAAACAAGCCAATGTGTGACAGCAATCAGTTCTCTTCTGTCAAGTTGGATTCCAGGAAAAAGAATATTTTTTTTTAGGCTATGTGCCAACATTGTCAAGGAATAAGAACAAAGGCACAAAGTAGTACTTGGCTGAATCCCTCAGAAATAAAGACTATGGGCTTTCAGTGAAGAGGAGAGATGCCTACTTAAGAAAAGGACAATTCTGGTAGATTTTGAAGAAGTCAAGCTTTAATGGCTCAAAGAAGGGCTCTGAAACAGTGAGAAGAAGCAATAGAAGAGGACGTGTCTGTGGAACAGGTTTGTGGAGTTTTTGTAGGATGACAGAAAGAGAAAATAAAGATTTACTAATGCAAATACAAAAAAAGAAGAAATCAAATTACATGGTAAGAATCATAGGGCTTCATATCGACTACAAGGGTGAATGATAAAAATCAAACAAGGAACCAGTACCTTGGTAATGTCAGTGCTATCTGCTGGAGTGAGGGACAAAGAATGGCAGTGTTTATGATGGAAAAATGAGGGTTCAGAGCTCTATCATGTCGGAAACAAAAATCAAAGGTGAGATTGAGAAACATATATTCCCACCCCTAATGGTGGAAAAACCTTTCTTCTTCTGTCTCAGAGCTCTTCTCCTTTGGCAAATCACAAGAGCAGACAATCTGAAATTAGAGTATAAAACCTGTTATGAACAACTGAAAAAAGGCTGATCCCAATCTCTTGACATCTATACTTGAAGTATTTGTATGCATTGATAAATTGTGTCTTCTTCAGGCTAAACAGGCACAGATCTCTCAGCCTTTCCTCATGAGAGATGCTCCAGTCCCCTCATTACTTTCATAGCACTCCACTGGACCCTGTCTAGTAGTGTCACATGTGAACTCAGTCTGAGATACGAGGAAATATCTGAAGACTACTGACAGTGAGGGGGAAAGGACCAGATAATTACAGCAAAGGAGTAGCTGACAAGCTGCTGAACAAGGAAGAACCCGTGTAAAAGATTAGAAGCTCAGCAGCAAAAGGATTGAATTTATCTGAAATAAAATACCATTATGAAGAGGAGACAAAAGAATATTTCAAATACAAAACCAGAGATCTGATGCAAAGTCACATAAAAACAACTTGAAGATTGATGAAATTAAAGTAACTGATCAAGTGGAAGACAACAGAAAATATTAAGCACTATGTGTACAGGGCAGTGGTGCATCTTAGAGAAGAGCTGATGAGAAACAGTCAACAGGGTTAAGGGACACAACAGAGCTGGGAGACTGAGTGACCCCAAAACACAGAACGTGCATGGTTAGAACTAAGGAAGATGAACCAGCACTACAGCCTGTTTCCAGAAACGAAGGGCTGCAAGAGCACTGGAAGAGCACAAGAAAAGTATGGCACAGCAAGGGGCTGACATCTAAGTATTAAGCAGATATTTAATGTAGATAACCAGTTCTAGTGCTAATCCAGACTTGCATTTAAGCAGGTAAAGTGCCAGGTGCATGTGGGTCAGGAGTTCAGGACTTTTCACTAACTCAGAACTTGGAATGATAGTTCCTCAGGTCTCTCTGCTGGTAGACGGGCTGGCATAGAAGGCCAGCACATTTCAAACACTCCCCTGGGAGGCTGTTGTGTCTCTATTTCTTCAGCTTCTCCACTTTACTTCCCTTTGCTTTGATTCCCATTTGCCCTTAACCCCACTGATGTAGCTATTAGCCTTGCCATCTCTTATGTCACTTCCCATGTTGACAGAAGGTGTAATCCAAATCCTTAGCACAAAATCTTGAGAGATATTTAAAAATTAAGATGAAACCTCCTCCTCTTGGTTACACAAAAGTCACCAAGAAACCCTTCAGGTAGCCCTTCTTAACAATGAAAAGTGTTGGTTCAGTGGTTAAAAGATACTGTGCCCCTGGCCAAAGATGGTTAAGAAATTTCTGCACTATAAATTGGAACAGAGAACAAAACCTGATTTAATATATAAAATAATTCTCTCCACATGCCTCAGGCCCTTCCAAAACTCACTAAACTTCACAATTTCATAATGTTGTGCCAACTAAAGAGAATAGCAAAGTGCAGAAAAGAGAGAAATGATGCATTTAAAAAGAAACATTTTCTCTTTATTGAAGAAAAAAAAAAAGGTTGCCCAAACATGGATTTACTGCCCTTGCCACCTGCCCTTCCTCTTTGTCTTTGAATTCACTCAACAAATCTCTGAACAGAGCAAAGACTAAAGAGCAGAGCTCACTATACATGAGTCAAGCTTTCAGCAGCATGCATAGATTTATGTATGTTCTTGCTATTGTTTTACTGCCGAATTCCTGTTGAGCAGTTAACATAACTAACAGGAGTAGAATATCTCATCAGCTAACTGGACAGAGCAGATCTTGGGCTTTGACATTGATCCTAAACTTACTGAAAACAAAGCTCAGTAAGAGGAGAACCTTGCCAGCAACTACAAGGCAATGACAGTTGTCTACAGCCCTTCAAATTTCACACCTGAGCCAGGATTTCTGCTGAACCCAGGAGGCTCTGGGTTCAAAACTTAATGATTGCACCTCGCACAAGTGTGTGGTTCAAGAGCTTTTAATCTCTCCTTTCATGACTAGAGACCAATTCCAATAATTTGCACTGCACAGATTCTCTAACTCGGTATTTCCTTGAAAAGAAAAAGCAAACAAAAACGAAAAACAAAGTTTGCCGAAAGTAACCAAATAAAACCATCTGGATGAGCTCAAAACAAGACATAAGTTGTAGTTAACTCTAAGCTCCTTCTCTAAATGCTTGAGCATCAAATCTGAGACAGCGAGAAATCCCCGTCATTTAAATCACATGGTTTACGGGGCTGGGGCTCCAAGAACATCATGACATTGGTGACGAGGACTCGGCACGGATCGCCCGTTTCTCGCTGGAGTCACCCAGCACCTCGCCGTCACGTCCCTGTTCCCACACTGCAGCCAGACCACAACGCCAGCAACTTCTGCAGCCGTCCTGAACTCCGGCAGCCGCCACATCGCCCCAGCGAGCAGCTCCCGACCGGCCGCCTCCTCCCGCATGTCCCGGCCGGACAGCGGCTGCCAGGCAGCGGCTCGCAGGTACGCGGAGCGCCGGGCACGGCGCTGCCCTGAGGGAACGGCGCTCGCCGGGTCTCGCCGTGCCCGAGCGCCGCCGCAGCCCGCACCGCCCCGGGGAGCGCAGGGCCCCGCGGGGCCCGGCCGCGAGGGAGGGCCGGGGCGGGCGGGGGAGGAGTGAGGCGGAGGGCAGGGCCGGGAGGCGCCGCAGCGCCGGGGACGCGCCGTCGCTGCCCCGACACGGCCGGAGCGGAGAGTCCCGCCGCCTTCGCCGCCGCCATGGCCGGGCGCCCCCCGCCCGCCGCCCCCAGGTAGGGCCCGCGCCCCTCCCCGCGCGCCGCCGCCTGCGCGCTCCGGGCCGCGCCGCTCGGGGCCGCGCAGCGTGAGGGCGGCCGCGGAGCCGCAGCTCCCTCACGGTGAGTAGCGGCGCCGGGCGCCCGCGGGGCCCCGCACGGTGCCCGGCACCCTGCCCGGGCTTGGCGCGGGCAGCGCTCCCCGGCCGGCGGACGGTCACGGAGGAGCCGCGCTCCGGTTGTGCGGTGCCCGCGGGGGAGCGACGGAGCGGAGCCGCTGCCGGGCGCGGTGGGGCTCCGGAGCGGCTGCGGAGGGCGGGCGGCGCGCTGCACCTGCCAGAAGGTGCTCGGGCACCCGCCGGGGCTTTGCCCCTACGCGAAAAGCGGGAATTAGAGGGCTTTGCTTACAGTCGAAAGAAAAAATAGACTTTGTCATCTAAATTTGCTCTAACAGCTGGTTTTCATGCCGTAGCATCTCAAGAGAGTCGGTAAGTTAATTAGTGCTTAATGATTCCTTTAGGATGTTGTGCTTAAATCATTCCGACGCGTGTCCGCTACCTAGTAAATCAGATTGTTCCACGATGAAAGAAGGACCTAAAAATCACTGTAGTTGTGTTATCCTGGCTCCACCAAACGCGCGTTTATAGCGGTCATGAAGAAGCGATTAGCGCAAAACTTCCTGCGAGACGGAAATGGATGCACAGATAGCAGGAGCTACCGGAGATGCAAGATGTGGTTAAGCATAATTTTCAACAATCACAAGCAAATTGCATTTTGATGGTAGCAGGCAGACAGAAGTCTTATAGAAATTGTACCATTTAAGTAAGATGCAGGCTATCATATATAAAAAGCATGTGTTGTCAATTACTACAATTCGTTTTGGTTTAGTTGCCCCCAGTGCAATGTCTCAATGAGTCGTAAAAAACCCATAGAAATAAAGTTTGGAGAATGCACAGCCTTAAAAGGAAGATGGTGAAATGATGTATAACTACCTGAATACACAAGAGGAACTACTTGGGGAAGGAGGGACAAAGACACCTGAGTGGGGTGATAATCACTTGAAGGAGAAATTGCTTCTATTTACTAGAAGGAGACAAAAAGCTTTAAAGCAATCCCTTAGAGAGACTGGATTAAATAATGTTTCATATTAATAAATATTTACTGACCAAAGCTTAATAATACTTTTGCACTTTGATCTGAATTGCCTGATCTAGAAATAATCCTTCCCAATTTTTCCCTTGGCATTTCAGGGTGAAATGAAAAGGATTTAGCTTTTTTTTTTGTTTTGTTATTAATAATAGCTGATAAATTTGTATGCATTTTTTATACAATGGATAACAAAAAGATTGTACAACTTTAGAATTTTGTGGGAAGCCACGATCTGAAAGAGAGAGGGGTGCAGAGTTTTAGGCTAGAGAGACTTTCAGGGTATCTGGTGTGACATCTTGTATTTCACACTCTACAAAAATTGGGTAGAATGCAATCTTAACCCCACCATAAACACACGTTCCAATGAGGCAGTCTTAAAGGTACCGAGAATTAGACAAGCTGCTGCTTTCCTTGTGTATAGCCTTGTTCTCATTGTTAGAAATTTACCTCCTCATAAGCCTGCAGCCATCTTCCAACTCCACGTGATTGTTGCTAAGTTTTTCATCACTGTCTGAAGGAACTGATCAAACCAATCCTACTCCATCCCAGAGCTCTGCCATCTGGTCATCTCTTCACCTCTGCTATAGCCCTATTAACCCAGATAAAATTGCCTATTTCTGTAGCAAGGCCAAAGCTAATCTTACTCATGTGAGCAACGTACCTCTTTCATCTTCCTGAAGAGTGAGTCTCTTCCCAGAGCTTAAGCAGGTCAAACCTCCCTACACCAAGAACTCCCCTTCTCCCTTTCCTTTATCTCCTGAGGCTGATTGTTCACAGCTGCAAGTTATTTGTTAATCAAGGTAACCCTTTCTTTGCTGAAGCTTTAACTGTAAGCTATCTGTCTGTGAATAAGGATCACAGGACTCCAGGAAAGAAGGTGACCACAACAGCAAGTAGTTTATTCGGGTCGTTCCTGTCTTCACCAGGAAATCATGGGAAAAAAAGCACATCTGGCAAGCTGGGGGACATACAACTTGTCATCATACACCTTCAGCTCATGATGCCCTCTATACAGTACTGAGACAACTTTTAATTGAGGTCTAGTTACATCAGCTGTTGAGAAATATAAACTTTGAATGGTAGCATTTAGGAGTTAGCTTTACTGAGTTCACCAATTAAAGTTTTCGCTGTCAAACTGTTACAAATCAAAGGTATTTTCCTTACAGAATCACTTCAGGAATTAATCTGTTTCTGTGGCTATTTATGCCTGATCTTAGTCACCCACACACATATTCCTAAATCAAGGCCACAGCTCTGCCCACTTGCTGACTATCACACACTACTATCCCTCCTGGAGTTCAGCACAAACTCAGGGTGCACATTAATTCGTGCTCATTACCTTCCCTTCCTTTGGCTTCCATAGCTGAAGGCAAAAGCATAAGCCCTGGGTTGGGATGCCAGCAGTCACTGCAGAGCTGAGCAGGCGAGTGGCCTTCAGGCTTCCACTGATAATTTAGCATTTCCAGCAGCAGCTCCATGCAGTGAACACTTAGCCAGGGGGTCAGATGAGCAGCTGCAGAGAACTGCACAGCATTAGTAGCTGCCACTTTTTCTTCAAGCAGCTAGAAGACATTCTAGCAACATTCTGCAACAAGTGCATGTTGCAGTTGGGAAGCTGGAAATGTGATCTATAAGGATTTATTGTTTGGGAGGTTTTGTTTGTTTGTGGTGGCTGGTTTTGGGTTGGTTGTTTGGTTTGGTGGGGCTTTTTATGGGGGAGGAAAAACACCCCCGCATTAATATCTTAAATATACCAGCTTGCACTTTGCCTATTCAGGTGAGAGTAAGGAAGAAAAATGGTTGAATTTTTTACATCTGAGGCAGGAACTTCTGTGCTTCTGTACCCTCTGCTAGTGACTATCTGGGATGCTGCCTAAGAACATACAACAACCCCTTTCAGTAAAACTGCAGTTTCTCTGCTCAAGCATATGAAACAAAACCAATAAGCATATGCAATTTTTGGCCAAACATGTATATCTGAAAGTAATATTAGCTGCCAAATAAAAGTCTTCCAGCATGTCTTTTGGACTGGCACCTGCTTTCAGCACATCTTTTGTGTAAATACTAGAAAGAAGTGGACGAATTAAAAGTGTTCTTCAGAATTGGAAGCAGCACTAAGGCTTAGAAGAGACAGTAGATGGAACAGTAATTCAGAAAAATTACAATACCTATACACTCAACAGAGATGAGAAGTAGCAGGTTTTATGTTTTAAAAAGTGAAAAGACAAGCTCAGAGAAAGTCTGGCTATAGCTGAGAAAGTTGCTCTGCATATAGTACAAAATGTGGTGTATCACCAACGCAAGATTATCTTTTCTACACCTCAGTTATACCTGCTGTGGCACATAGTGCACAAAGGATGGCTGGGAAAAGCCTTTCTGGGTTGCAGGATCCTGATGGAAACCAAGCACTGTTTATATTTGATGAATATGCCAGGGCTAAGCACAGATGTAAAGATTATGGTAAGTTCAGATATTTAAAGCCGAGAAGAGATCCAAAATCTGTGGCTGTATCAGAGCTGCCTTACAGGCAGCAGGCATGTGGCACCACACACTCAGTGCCACTGGATCTTGCACAGTAACACTGTCACAGACAGAGCTGACAGCTGCTCTTGTGGTCCAGCAAAGCAGCCTGGATCTTGTGTAACAGAGAAATCAGATTTAGTGGCTTTGTACTAAGGTGCTTTTAGAAATTAATGAAATAAAACTGTGATCCTTCAGGGAAACAAAGTTGCAGGCAAGGACCCCACAATAGCCATGGAACTAAGCTACAGATAACAATTAATTTGAATAAATCATTAAAGAAAATAGAATGCCAACAAAAATAAAACAAACAGAAAAGCAGCACGTAAATGGAAATCAATACTAAAAATTTATGAGAAATTGTCAGTGATGAGTGAAATGATATAAGCAAAGAGGAGCGATGGGTAGTGTTTGGTGAGACTGACCACATAGACCAAATAGCCTACAGGTCTGTTCTCCATACTTTTCCACCTCTGAGTAAAGGAAAACCAAATGTGTTACAAATCTTATTTAAATAAAAGAGAGCAAATAAAGAAATCCCCTGAACAAGTGTGTAATGTCAGAACTCCCATTATCAGGTCAACTACATGCATCAGAGCAGCAGCTGGCGTCACATATGAGGATGAAATTTGTCTTTCTGCACTCATGCAGAACTAGAAATGCAGCCCAACCAGAGAAATCAGTTTAATACTTGCTGGGTATGCTTTTTATTTGCAAATTAGTAGATGAATTTACCAGATATTATGAGTGGAGCGACCAGAAAATTTATCTGGTAAGTTTCAATATTCACTAATTCTTAAAATATTAGTTTGAGCATCAGTGGGGGGAAATCCTGAAATGACATGCTCTGCCCTGTTTTCATGGGCAATTACTTTAAACAGTTCACTAACCTGGTTAACTTGTGTTGTTAAACATAGACAAAATTCTCAAAGATGCTTTCCTTTAGTGAGGTCAGGGGAGGAAAAAATCAGCTAAAACCAGAAGGAACCTAAATTGTCAAACATCATAATTCTGTGCATGAGGAATCTAATCCCTTGAGGAATGGGACTGTGGGTGAAGGGAGGAGGGAGAATTGTATAAGTAGTAAAGAAGTTAACTGTAGAGTTTCCATGCATTTTTTCACCAACCCACTTGCACACTACAGTGGCAAAACCATACTGCATATTTCCAGGCTTGGCACCTCCACTTCTTCCTTTATTTTACCAATCCCATCTGTTTCGAATTCTTTAATTCTGGCTACCCTAGCCTCCCACATGAATTTCTCACTGTTTTCCTGAAACACCCATTAATCTCCTCTTTCAACTCTGGCTCTAATCCCATGCATCCCTTCTCCCCTTTGACTGCAATGCTTGCAGTGGTGTTGGTCACTCTGTTCAGTCTGCCTATGTGTACCAATCCTTCTATTTCTTTCAGTCCTCTCCTACTCCAAACATACTTTCCCTAGGACAGACTTGAGAAATACTAGCAACTATTGCTGAAAATTTGAAACACCCATGTTGCTATGCTGTTCATTTTGCGTATGATTTAGGCTATGACCTCCTTCCAGTAACTGTTGTAGGCACATTCACTAATTCAACAGGGCTTTTACAAATCCTTCCTCAGCCCTATGATAATCACTTTTTCTTGTTACATGTGGTTGGTTCAGCTGCTCCCTGAGAAGGAGGGAGGGAGGCATGGATTGATGGGAGCCTTTATCTGCTCTGTGGATAATGAACCCCAGCAATAAATCTGCTTAAGGTCACTCCTCATGCAGCTGTCATTTCCTAAACTTGGGTCTAAGAACACCCTCTAAAGAACAGTATATTAAGCCACAATTGGCACCTGAACAGCCAGAATTCCTGCATGCAAACAGTTCTGTTGTGTGCTGGAGGTGCTGATGAGCAGGAGCAGGCTGATAGGAGGTTTGGAGAGCTCCCTGCATCGAGGATACCAAGCTGGGATGTCAGGGATCCCGACAGTAATCCCTCCAGGTACACTGCTCTATGCTACACCCACTGCAGCTGCCTCTCACATTTCAGTGGAGAAACAGCTTCACCACGAAGGACCAGGAATGCAAGCACTAATGGCCATGTAGTTTTGAGCATTTACTCAGAAGTGCAGCAGGCAGCTTTAGTTTTTTCTTAGAAGAAGAAAAATTAATTAAACTTCTACGTCAAAACAATAGCTTTAATTACCAGCTCACTGGATAAGATGTGGCAGCAGCTCCTCTTCTCCTGGTGTGTTGTACAGGCTCCTGGCTGTGCTCTCTGGGGAGAAGCAGGAAGGGGAAACCTGCCTGGCACCCATGGGAATGATGCACTTTGAAAAACTTCACATCTCTCAGGATAGCAGTGTCAGAAACTTGTGGGGGTTGTTTCCCAATTTTTTCACAATGTCTTTACTTATCAGTGGATTCGATAGTACTTCAGACTGCATGTACAGAAGCTTCCCTTCCTCCTGCTTGGAAAGGGAAGAGAACAGAGAGAAAACTGGAACAGAAGGGAAAAGTCCATACTGCATATTTCTGGTTTTCTTTTAACCAGAAGTACAAAGTTAGCATGTGCAGATTAATGCTATGATAGCTGGGATTTATTTGCTGCCCAGGATGAATTTTAAAAGTTCTTTTTTAGTCTATTTTTAGTCTTGTCAACCTTTGTATTGTTTTCATTAATCTCTTTAGCTTCCCTCAGTAATTTTCTTCACTTCAAGACTTGCCTGGTTATTATTAAATATCTGGCTACTACAAGTGCCCATGACACAAAATAGGTAGGTGGTTTTTATCAAAGTTATGTTTCCTCTTGGTTGTGGCATCATAATTTGTTTTATATCTAATTATTCTTGAGTACTATGTAAGAAAGTTTCATTTGTAGATCTTGATTAAATTTAATTTATAGCTGAAAGAAAAGGTTTTTTTCTAAAACTGCTAACACAGAACTTGATGCTGCAATACATATATTTCATTGCTAGTGAAATTCAGAACTGGTTAACCAGTCCTGTATAAACCTAAGCAGTCACTTTTATGACTGGAACTTACCTTCATGTACTGTCATGAGCTGGCTCCATGCACTTGCCAGCTTTCAGGTATTAGGGGAGCTTTTTGTTTTCTGGAAGAGTTTTGATATTTTACATGAACTGCTGGAAAACTGAAATGCATTGAACGAATACATTGTTGTGGTGTAGTTAAAACTTTTAAACAGAAAGATGCACAGAGTTCCATAGGACTTCTATTTTCTTTCAGCAGTGAAAAACTTTCTGTGGCCCTCATGCAGTCCCTGTGAGATTGCATGGTTATCAGAATTTCATATCCAGGCATTCCATCAGTAGTGGAGCTGTTCATTACATGCAGTGGCTCTTCAGAATAGTAAAGGGAGAAAGAAAGGGTGTCTCTTAGTTTTCAGAACTATGTTTAAATTAGGTTCAAATCCATCTCCCCTAAGACTCATTTATAACCATCTATGCTATTTCAATTTGGAAAGGGAAGAGATCAAATCAGCAGGGTAATGTTTCAACAACATGGATTGTTCCTCTTCTATGTTGTCAGGGCAATGTCCTCCTTCTCGGTGAAAAATGTGTATTACAGTTGTAGACATCTAATAAAAATGAACAGGTCATTAATTTTTAAAAGGAAAAGATTTGCACACCGTGGTATTGAAATGAAAACCCATTATCCTCTCATAAACTCTGGAATAAGACCTTCCTCTCAACTGGAATAAAAAATAATTGCTTCTTGAATATGCAAAAATACAGAAGTAATAGCACAGCTATTAGGGAGCTTAGTTAAATGACCACATTGTATCTGCTAATACCTTCAATCCTAAACATAGGGTATGCCATAAATTTGGTGAAATCCAATGATCACATTATCCACATTCCTAAAGGCAGCATATATGAACTGTATCAGTGTTTGCATGATGTAATTAAAATGTTAATATAGCTACCAAACACACAGTTTTGATTCTTTTACAAGTATAGGCAGATTTCTCCGATTTTGGGAATCTGTGCTGTACGTTATGTAATAAGGCATCTGACTATAAGAGAGAGGTGTCTTTTGGTGCTAGCAACAGTAGCAGATTGTTATTTCATACAAGAAAAAGTAATTCATAGGTAAGTATGTATTTGTTGAGTGCAACAGGTGCTTTTCTGATTCAGAAGATAAGGCTTTTAAGGCATCACATATTAGAAAAATAATTGACTAACTACTGAAAAAAGTAGTGACAGACCATAAACAAGTAATATAAATACCAACATTAGTCCAAACCCCATAATGGAACAAACTATGAGGCTGTAGTCCAGGTTTACTTTGCATGGATTGCTTTTGGACACACAGAACCAGAGTTCTGTATTAAGTGTGTCTTTCTGTAGCTGTAGTTACTACATGATCCCTCACTGATGAAAAAATAGTAATTTGGTGAAACCCGGATTTAAGTGCATACCTCTGAATTGAAAGATCTTAGACTGTCTAGTGTTGATTAGAGTAAAATACACCCAAAGACATGAAACGAGAGGCAACTTCTACTCTTAATAATGAGCTTAATAGGAAGAGCTGGGGTTTTTTTTTGGTTTTTTTTTCGGTTTTTTTTTCGTTTGGTGGAATTGTAAGAACACTCATTTGGCAAGTACTGACGGAATCACACTGCAGGCAGTGATAAGGTTGTCTGAGAGCTTAACCTGGGCTCAGTCAGTGGTGCAGATGGTCCTGCTGGACCTTGTGCATCCCAGTGAGAACAAGTTAACCATGTAAAGCCCAGAGTTCACAATAGTTTCATAATTTGAAATTCATTACAAAGCAGTGGCAGTCTATCTACATTCTACCACCAAGGAAAAAGACTGGAGTAATTAAATTAATAACGTGTTGACCTGATTCACTGTTAGACTCCCAGAGGTCATGTCCCACATTCATTATAGAGAGTAAGAAAGGCTGTAGATTTTAGGGGTAGAAAGAAGCATTCATCTTGCCAAAAAAAGCTCAATCATATTTTCTTGGACTGAAATCTCATGCTTTTCTCATGTTTTTTTTTTTTGCTGGTGTCTCGCTGTGTGGAAAAAGTTGTGAGTGTTGCCTTCACATACCACTCAATCCTGTTAATCACATTACAGTCCATGGAAAAAAAAGTTTCACGAATTGAAGCAAGTTAAACCAAAGACAGTGTTCGCAGTATCTGACAGAATTGCACAAAAGCATGTTTTCTCATATTAAAAGCCAAGTTAATTAGAGGCAGCTTCATTTTGTTCACATCTCTGACAACGTTATTTTTAAAAAACATACTTTTTAGCAAATTAGTTTTGAGATTTTGTTTTCTGCCTTATCACAGACTGTATTCGTTGACATATTAACACAAATCAAAATCTATCAAAATAGATAAGATTTGTGTTTCTTTGGGATATTAGTAGCAAATCAGAATTGTTCAAGAATATTTTGGGCATGTAAAATATGTTGAAACAAGACTTGTTGTGAATAAGCAATGACAGAATGTATTCTTTGGCATTAAAATAAGCAGAATGTACTCTGACATTTTAACTAGACAGTTTACAAATGTAACTGCAGGTGGTCATAGAAACAATACTGGGTTAAAGAGTATAGGAAATTTCTGTGAATATTTCAGATGAAAACACTTATTTTTAGACTATTGTTTTACTTTTCCAGTATCATCATTCAAGGTAAAAACATATTGCTTTCTGAACTCTATTATAATCCTAAACAATATTTTGGAAGGTTTAGCAGGAATCTAAACCAACTTGGCTTTCTTTCAAATCAAAAGGGCTAGGAAACAGAATGGAGTTGAAGAAATATGTATACATTTACTAGAAATAACACCCTTACTGGATAGGTGCCTTTGAAAGTACTTTACATACTGTTAAGGTAAAATATTTACCATAATCAAACTGAGTTTAGTAGGGACCAACATCACAACTATATAGTGTCGTTTTTGACCACTTGGGGTTTTTTTATGTGTAGATCTGTTGGTATAGCTACGTGACCAAAGAAATGAACAGGCTACAAATTGCCTTCATTTTACAGCTGTAGAGATTACATTACAATTGGACAGTGTTACCGCTGAGAATAGAGGAAGAAGAGCATAACATTGGTTCTGCTAATACATGCCTTACAGATTCCTGATAATAGGAATTCCTGATCACCTCACCATATTTTTCTCTCTCTACTCTGATTGACTTAGATCTCAGAAATGCTTCTCCCCCCCTCAAAAAAAAAAAAAAGGGGGAAAAGGGAGAAGAAAAAAATGTCATGCTTTACTGATCAGTTCTGTGGCTTTCTTGTGGCTGGGGAGTCCTCAGGCATTTGGAATAAATACTGTCTTGTAATTTTCTGTAGTATTCAGAGACATTTATTTCTGTGATATGGGAAGGTTGATCTTCACTACACTGAAGTCAATTGTCGTGATTTGTAATAAAAAACATGTCATATGCATACTTTTCTTTTTCCAAGACCTCAGTCTGTTCCATGATTCAGATTCTGTGCTGAAAAATCTGGTTTTCCAGTATCAGTAGTCCCTTTTCACTAATGGCTTTGCCCTTTACCATTGCTTAAAGGAGCTGAAAGTGATGGTGCAACAGTGGGAAATTCCCAAGCTTCTACCTTAAATATCTGTATTTAGGTTCAGACAGGTCACCCCTTTCTTAATCTCATTCTTCCAAAGCCAGATTTATTATTGGTACAAAGAATTTCAGAAAATCTGCTGAACATTAGAAAAATTCCATTCAAAAGATGAAAATTATGTTCACCTTCTGATCACGCACATACTCCTGACTACCTACCACATTTCAATTACACTTGTACAGTCTGTTTGATTTGTAATCAATCTAAAAAGGAAAACATGTGAATAGCTAGTAAGTTTTGATTAGCTACTGGCATTTTGTATTCAAATAAAATCATTCCATATGCATTTACTTCTAAGTTATGAACATCTTTGTGACATTACTATTCCCTTCAGAAATCGTCAATATCTGTCTTGAATATAATCACTGCAAAACTTTTTTAAATTAAATTTGAGATCTTTAAAAGGTAGCCTTTTAGAAAGGTTGTCATATGGTGAAATACTTGGTTACATGTGCTGTGCTTTGGGGCCCGTTTTTGACTGTTGTTGCTCTGATGCTCTGAATGAAAAATCACACTCCATGGGTTGATGACAAAATCTGGTTGAGAAGCTTGACTGTGATGTTTGGCTATATAATATAAATAAGATGCCAAAAATACTTAACGAATTAGTTAAGCTGAGACTTACATCCTCCACATAAAAACGCTGGTGTCTTCCTGTGTCGTGTTCCACTGTCTGTCCTGAAATGCCCAGCTGACAGTTTGTGCACAGCAAAAGGATGAGAGGAGCAGGCAGTGAACACAAGGAGTTTGTTAGATACAAGAAACATATAAAACAGACTGAAAAATTACCCAGTGGCTTATGGCATGAAAGCCTAATTTGCAGCATCTTTGATTTCATCTTGAAAAGCGCTCAGAATTTCCATTTCTAGTTGGAATCTGTGGGGGCTGCATGCACATTTGTTATGTGTTTAATTTGGACCAAATTTCACCAGTTTCCAGCTGTGTCACAATGTTTTTTCTATTCTTTTTAAAGGGGGATCAGATAGCATCATACATTTGGACTATTACATTGTGCTGTACTAACAACATAATCTATGTTAAGAATAGGAATTACCATCAAAAATGCAGTAATAATATAATTTTCTTAATAAATACACAGTCATGAACATTCTTGCTAGAGTGGAAAAACAAGTGTTTCCTCTTTTGCCCTCCATTCTGCAGCACGAGGACAAGTGCTATTGTGCAGTACATCTACATATGCTAAGTGATAAGGAATTTTTAATGAGACATCTTTTTAAGACTATTTCAGATTTTGTATTGTTTTTTTTTGCTGAGTTAGTAGGCTTAAATAGTAGCAAGCCTATTGCTTTGCTGTAGAGGAAATAAAACTGCCTTATTCTGATGTTTCTGTAATACCTGTGCCTGTGTCTCTCTAAAATCATCTTTCTGATCAGCACTGCTCACTTAAGTTATATGTATACAGACTAATTACTCAAAAGAGTCCTTCCTTTAACAAGATTTCTTATCTTTCCTGCAGTCAAACCCTCAACAGAGCCTTAGTTTCCCACTGGCTGGCACTCCAGACCTGAGTCCAGACTCCTTGCCTTTGGGGCAGAAAATCAGTCTGGGTTGTCTTTCAGTCCATCCCTATAAGGTAAAGTCCTTTAGCCCTCCCTGAATTTAAGGGTTTGTTTCTTAACCTTTTCCAAGTTCAGTCATTTTTCTTTATCACCTTGCCTGGTTCCTAGCTGTTGGTCCAGAGCATCTTTTCACACCGTCTAGAAAACCCTCCACCTCAGGAACTCTGCAAAAGTTGCTGTTACCTGTGAATTGTAGGCATTTCCCACCAAAAGAGATCTCACAGTTCCTTGTGTGCTTTTCTCTAGTCTCCCCTAACTAAGGTCCAAGCCTGTTCTTTCTGGGTTTCCTTAGTAAGTAGCCATTCTACCAGCATAACAAATGTCCATCAAGAATTGTCCGTAAGCAATGTCAAATCCAGGGATACGTGGGGAAAAGGCAGGATGCCTATCAGCTCTGTGCAAAAGCCAGTTTATCTTGGGTTGACTGTCAGTAAATTACTGAAATACAGTTAACCATCAAAACCCACCAACCCAATCATCTGTCATTCAGCTCCTGGGTGCCAAATCTTTGATTTAATTGTCAGCTCTCTGAACTGAATATATCCTGCTTTAGCTATTGAATGTGGAGGAGTTTGTTAGACTTGTACATAAAGCCTCGTTATTTTAGCCTTAGGAATTCAATCAGTAAACTCAGAAAGGAAGGAATATCTCTAAGTAGATCATAAAAAATGCAGTTTGTTTTGTTTACATTTATTCTTCAGTAAAGCTTGCCTGTTCTTTTATAATATTTTTAAGGCATGATTTTAAAGAAGGCTGATGATTGCTACTGCTTACAGAGGCTTCTAGATTTATTTACTGCTTTAATTTGGAGCAGGATAAAGGTCATTCAGGGCTATTTGGGCATTGTGAAGTGTACCCCAGCATGGGTTGTCTTTTCTCTGCTTCTGTTTTTCATCAGCATGTAGCTGAAGACCTGGCCTTTTGGCAGCTGTATTATCGATAAAAATGAAATGTAAATCAAGGGTACCCAATAGACTATGAAATGAGCAATCTGAATATTAAGCATTTCAACTTCTAGTCTTTTTAGTGTGCTGATCTGTAAAACCCGATCCTGTACCTGTTAGACTGCATAGACAATGAAAGGAAGTATTCAGTATTTTAGTTTCCAGTGAAGCCAATAGCAGCCATGGGAGACTGAAACAAGTCTATGAATACCTTACAAGATGAGATCCTGATATTGCCAGTGATTATATTCTGCACATGGGTTCCAAATCCATAACAAAATCAGAAAGACATTTGTTTGAGGTATTTATAGAGCGTCTGTTTGACGAACCATCTGTGCTCTGATTGAAGTATACACATGGTCCAGACTGAATAAAAACCATTTATATGGATTAGAATAGTAACTTTGACAAAGACTGTGCTCCTAGTGACTTTGCTGACCTGTTTACTTGCAAAGGTAAATTTTAAAACTGTAAAATCTGAAAGGTGGCATGAGGATAGTGTATTACTAGTCTGTCCAAAAAGGCTTTGAAGTTAAGAGGTGCTGTTTGCTCACTGCATGCCTTTCAAAACTGCTTCTTGCTTAGGGTCTGGATTAAGCTGGCTGCTTTCCTCAGTTGCTGAGCAGCTATCAGGTTTCTTTGTGAGGGTAAAGGTAAGAAGATGCTAAGGTATTTTGCTGTGCCTTCATTTCTCTCCTATTTCAAAATGAGATTCATCCCTTTTTTTGTAGTTCATGATGTTCACTACAAATATTAGCAAAACATTAGAAATGTAGCTTACTATAGCTTGACATTAATTGCACAGAGAAACCTCATGGTGTTTATTCAGTTTGCTTCCTTCAAGATTATGTTTTTCATGGATCAGTATGTTTTATATGTTCAAAATGCCAAGATTAGAAGTCATGATGAAAAGAGAAAAGCAGCAGCCTGTAATATGATTGATTCAAAAGATATATATACATAATTGTCACTTATTATTTATCTAGATTGCTCCTTAGGCATGATTATTGAACTGCAGGTTTTGGGAAGCTGGTTATGCTTGTTCAAGATGGTAGGAAATTGAAGTTTCTGATATTGTTTCACAAGATTAATTTTCTTTACTGATAACCTGGGGAATTCTTCAAATTACCTCATCTTAGTTGATGTAGCACCATCTGCCACATCTGCAAAGAAGATAATTGTTTCTAGGAGCAGCTGTGGGTTTTTTGATTAAGTCTTGAGTCATCGAGGTCAGTATTTTTGAATTATTCAGCATAGGAAAGATAAAGCAATTGGTTTGCATTTTGGTCAGCAATACACAATGTGTTATTATTACAGTTAGTAAACCTCATAGCTATTTACGATAGTCCTCTAATTTCCAGGAAATTTGTTTGTATTCTTTGTGAATGCATATAGCTTGTAGGGAAAAAATTATCAGTTACAATTCATGAATCAGTAAGACAGCACCTGGTGGCAAATAACTGAGTATGGAGACTTCTCTGTCAATAGAAATACTAAAGTGAAAATGGTGCACTTAACACTAAATCATAGGTCCAGGTTCCCAACTTCGGTTTCAAAAGCTGAATTATAGATTAGGATCTTTCACACCAAAAGAAAACTCCCAAAATGAGCCATCCCTTAACAGAGATTCCTTGCTATGCCTGTGGCTTTTTGTGAGACCTCCAAGTCAGAGGAGCACATCTAATTCAGATCAGCATTCACCATCACATACTAAACAAGGGACCCAATCAAACTTGAGAATTGAGACCTGAAAACTTCAACAACTTTCTTTATCTTGTAGTGAAAAGGCTCCAATCTGTGCCAGATGTCTTGAAAGTCCAGCACTTTCTGTAAGCTCTTAATGTGAAGTAATGAGCATAGTATGTGAATGTAGAGCTATGCCTTGGTGATGAGCTGGCTACATCTCTTTTCAAGAGTTTCTTTCAGCTTCCTGCTATTGAGGAACTAATGAGAGCAGGCAGCTTCTCAAAGACAGAATAGTTTTTCCCCCGGAAGAGTTAATGAAAAATAGGTTTATATTATTGCCTTTGCTACTGAGCGAGGGTGGCAGAGCTGTATGACCTGAGGAGGGTCTCTTGAGAAAACACATACCTGTTGAAAATGAAAGCTTAGAAAGGATACCCCGGGGATAAAGAAAGAGGAAACTTTGCCCTGAGAGTTAGCTGAAACAGAGATGTTGAAAAGCCAAATCCATGTTCCGTGTTGGAAGAAAGACCTGTGCCCCTGAAGGTTTCTATGCAGGACCTCATACACTGCACTTCCCTGAGTTATGGAAGACTCAGTTTGGTGGTGTTGGATTCCCAGCCTGAAGAAGCACAGCTGGGTGCTCATTTTCCCATCAGTTGGCATGCACTGCTACAAATCTCCTTTGTGTGACACCTGGAGGGGCTCATGTACCTGACTGACTAGCAAGAGTGGCCAGGCTGCAGCAGGGGGTCTCCCTGTGCTTCTTTTAGAAATTATGTACCCATAAACTCAACGAGGAAAAGGCTGTGGAGTCTAAAACTGTAGCTCTCCTATTTTAACGCTTTTTTGTTAAAATTTTTCTGCTTTTTTGGTGACTGAACCGTGACTGGTTGAGCCTGTTCGCAAGCAGTGGGAGCCCAGAGGTCCTGTCCCTGGCACAATTTAGGAGTTGAACTGCAGTGCAGCATGAGAACAGGGGTTCTGCTCTGCAGTTACAGTACAGGAAATGTGAACCTAAAACAATAAAGAAGCTCTGAAAGTGTTAGATATACTTGTAAATGCATTGTCCCTTGTCCTGTGAAACACAGTTGCTGATTTTTCCTGTGCTCCAAGTAATCAGCTGGATGTGAAATACAACTCTGAGGGCTGGGATAGGTGACAAGAGGATTTAGGTTTACCAAATTTTGGGATCACCAAAGGCAGTTGGGTTTCCTATCTGAATTTCAGTCTGACTTGGAGCCTCATCTCATTTAAAAAATTTAATGGCATTCTACATTTATTTCAATCATCATGTACTTTTAACAAGGTTGTCTATATTTCCAAATGAAAAGTGGGCTTATTTTGAAAAGAACTCAGATTTTTAAAGGATTAAGAAGCTTTTACAGATCATTTCACTTTCCGCATGACTTGGAGGAGAGCTTTACTTCTGTAAGGGACATGTCATGTGCTACCCCTTGCTGAAGTATTGTCCAGAGATAGCACAGATTTGTTGATACTCCAGAATGTGACTCTTCAACTAAATTTTCCAGCTATGCTTTAGAGTACTATTCTATTTGTACTGTTTAATTAAGTTCCAAAGAAGGCCTTTCAGGTGGTTGACAAACTGTTGTCTTCATTGCTGTTAGACTCAGCAACACTTCACACACTGAAGTTCACTTCCCTGGACACAGTGGAACTGAGAGCAAATAGTCATTTGCAGCCCATCAGCTCCCTGTAGGGTGAAGCAGTGGCAGAGCCACTCAGTCTTCCTCTCAGTGAAGAGCAGAGAAAACAACAGGCCTTGTACTTCAACCTGCAGGTCAGACTTGATCTGTAATTTTCTATTAGATTGCAGAAGTGATGCATCTTGTAAAAAGAGGTAGTGCACAGCTACTGCCAGGAGTAGTGAGTTTTCCCTTGTACAGAGGCTGCATCTCAATGTGGATTTATCAAGGAGGATTCTTAATTTACATAGGACTTGACCCTCTGAATATGAGGTTCCTACTTTTGATGAAGATATAAAGCCAGAATTGACTTCATATGTTTAATTTCCCTCGTTATGTTAAAGAACTCAGTATAAGTCCTATAAAATGCTCTTTTCTTTGTCAAATGCCAGAGAAATTACTGCCCACATATGTCACTTTGTATCTATATCATCTGAGCAATGAAGCAGAATTTTGTAAACAGGCAAAAGACTTTTTTCTATGTATAAATGATGCTGGTAACTTACAGAATATTAAGTGGTAACACACTTTTCAAGTGAAGTCAATTAACCCTCTGATCTCACTTGTGCATCTGTATTCAGTCCTCCCATGTGATTCATTAAGCTTCCCCCAGCTAGCAATTAATAAGTGCTAAATTAGTTTTATATTCTTTGTTCACTCTTCTAATTCCAGCACATCTAGGTACTTTCTTTAAATTATTATGGAATAACACCACACACATCAGGAAAATTCTCATTGACAAAGTTATTCACAAGTGGGAATAGATATATTCATCGCTAGCCCTAAACAGTGTCAAGTGAAAGGTACATGCATGAATCTTTCAGGGAAAGGTAGCCTTCGCTACCTTAGCTTGGCTGTGGATTTCGGAAAAAAAAAAGAAAAGAAAGTGGCCTCCTCTTAGCATACTGGTTAACACTCCAGTAATGGTGACTGAGGAAAATGCACTTCAGGTTTGAGCTTAGCACAAGTTGCACATGGTTTTTATCCATTGGAACCGATGAGAGATTATTACTCGAGCCATGGTAAGCTGGTCGCTCGTTATGGTCCATCACAGCATGCTGCACATGTTCTCATAGGTGAGTTGCAATAATTAAAAGCAGTCTAAAGACCCAGCCTGGGAAGCAGAACATGATCATATAGGATACTTTTTTCATAGTAGGTTTCTGAATAAATAGTCCTTTAGCGTGTGTGGCCTTTTACTGTGATCATGTTATGACCAGAAGGAGAAGCATCACTTGTCTTGGACCAATGTGATTGTTATACAAAGGAAGATCTTACAAGACTTGCCTGAACTATTCCAAAAGAAAAGTGTGAGGTTTAGTTCTTGCTGTGTGTGCAAATAATTTGGCTGGGGGAGTTTGTTTTTATGATTTTGTACTTCATAACTGCACAGTCCCAAAGTAAAAATTTTTGTTATGTACCACTGACTCACACACCAGAATATGTGCACAACTTCCCTTTCCTCTAAACCTACAGTGTATTGAGCTATTCCACCTGGATTACAGAATACTACCTCTCCTATTGTATTTTTCACTTTTTAATCACTATTCCTTTACTTCCATCCTGGCAGGTACAAATGCAGCCAATATTTCTGTTGTTTACCAACCTGAATTAATGCAGCAAGTATTTAATTTGCTGTTCGAAGCTGCCTGCTTATGAAAACAAGCTAGAACCACTTTTTACAGTGGCATTCAAGACAGACGGATCTTGTTACAGGCAGTTTATGCTTTGCTCTAGTCTTCAAAATACATCAGTCAGCTGTTATACATCCAAAATGTGTAGTTCAGGATAGTCTTCTAAAAAGGGAAGATTAGCAATAAATAGACTAGTAACATCAGCAAGGAGAGTATAGACACTTCTTGTATTCTAAGTTACATCTCTTAACTGACCTGTGTTTTGGTATTACTTGAGTTATTTATGTAGCTGAGTCACTGGAAAGGTTTTTGGGGGCTTGTTTCTTTTTTGTTCTTCAGCAACTTTGAATCTCCACTGATGCATGAAGTCCCAGAGCGCCAAGGCAGCAGCACAGACAGTTCTGCAAGCAGTTTGGGAAGCTCTGTCACAGCATGTAAGAAGGTAACTTTTAAGTTTATGTTATATTCAAAATCCAATATATATATATATATAGCGTTGCTTTTTAACTCTCTGGTTCAGTGAGGAATACAGAATTTAAGTGATACTTAGAAAAGGTTTGATACAGAAAAATAACTTATTAGTGCTGTTATATATTTGTCTGCCTGGTATATATTGCCTGGTCCCAAAATACATTATACATATATGGCAGGTAAACTCCCATTCAACATTTCTAATTTACCTAATTATCTTATATTTCATTATATGAAATAAAAGCAGTGCATAGCATGAATACCTTCAGGACTGCTCTTCAATAAATGGCAAGTTTCTGGGACCCAGTCAGAGCTTTGCTTCTCTCAGGTCAATGCAATGGAGGGTCCTTCATTAAAAAGCTTTGACTGGAAGGGTTTCTATGACAGGAGGTAGTACAGGCTGCTGTTAGCATTTCCTAAAACCAGGTTTATATGTACTAATTTAATTTAGAGCATGGCAAGGGGGGGAAAAGTGACACCTATGTGTGTATGTATGCTTTAGGTGGGGTCAGATGTCATTGTGTCTCACATGTCCCTAGGACCATGTTATGGCAGTACGGTCTGAGAGACTGTTGAGAAGGACAGGCTGTATTTCACCTCTCCCTTTGTGACAAACCTCAGAGCTCCACTGTCTCCCAGAGCCATAATTCTAGAGCTGAAAAGATAGCATTTGTTTTAAACCTTCATAGTTCATTCAGTTTTCCCACAATTCTGACTTTCAATAATGCTTTCCTTTTGTGTTTGGAGTTTTTTGTTAGTTTGCTTTCAAAATAACAACAATATACATTTATATATGTAAAAGGAGAGAAGGATAAAACATGTAGGTGCTAAAGATATATTTTCCTTATCCTGCCAACCACGCACAGAAATTTTGTTAGGTATAATATCACTGATATTAAAAAAGAACTCAATAAAACAGATGTGTATGCTGGGACTGGGCTTCTCCACCTCACCCTAACATGGCTAAAAGTGTCAATATTTCATTTGATCAAAGGGTTCGTTTGCAAAATAACACTTGGTTTTTAAAAATGCTGCTGATGGTAATTGGAATCCTCATATAGACAGAAAATCTACTGTGCAGGAAAACATCTTAAATTTTCATTTAATCTCAGAGTTGTCTACTTTATGTAAGAGTGAAGGATGGTGGCACAGCACGAAGTGCCACCACTGCCTTTACAAATGCTCCTGCGTAGTCACTCTCAGAAGTATCACTCTCTTTTAAAGGGTAGCCTGTATCACATAATTGAGAGATGCTTCACCGGCCCAATCCTATACACTTGAGCTGTTCATTGTAACACAAGTCAATTTTATGGCTGTCAGCACACTAAAAGAAGTTATTCACTTTGACAACGTTTCCGACAAACAGGATGTTTTGGGCTTCTTTACTCCATTGTCAGAGAAAGTGTTTACCTTTTGTGTGTGTGTGTGTGTGTGTGTGTGTGTGTGTGTGTGTGTGTGTAAAAGGATAAAGAATTCTCTTCTTCCAGCCTCTGTTAGGTGATTTTTAAGTTAGGTGTGTAATTAGTGGTGGAGTGAAATGCCATGGGTTCCTGCTGCAAGGGAACAGTTTAAACAGTTGACTTGCAGGTTTATGTAGTTATATTTGGCATGAATGGCTCTTGTCAGGAACCATATGAGACGGAGTCTGTTACTACACAGAGCAATCTAAACAAATGCAGAAGATGTGCCCCATGATATCTCATTTTATTCTGTATGTCCCACTTTCCCATCTTTTTTTGATGAGTAGTAATTAACCAGAGCAATTAGGATGTTCAGTCACGAAGACGCAGATGTTTCATTTGTGGAGCAGAGCCTTTTTAATGCTGTCTCGGTTATAGATATTTACTGTATTTTAATGTCTTATGATCTAAATCAGGGAGCAGGAAGCTGTTACACTAAACTCATACGCAGTATTTTCCTCTGGGAAAGAGTGACTTTTCTAATCCACACTCTGCTAGAGGCTGATTTAGTTCATTGATTCACAACACACTGACTAATGCTGACGGCTGAGTCTCCAGATGAGAGTGGAAAACTTTTTTTTTAGAACCATGAATTACTGCTGATTTCACATTTAGTGCATGATGCAGATTCATCCTGAATTATTTTCTGAGTGTGATGATCCTGCTCCAAACCAGTATACAGCAGTATAGTGTGTGCAGCTGTCACATCAGTGTGGTCAATAAATCAAATTCTGCTTTCAGTTGCTTTTCAGTTTTCAGCTGATAGCAAAAATCCTAACAATGTGCAGTGCGATTGGCCCTGGACTTGTCTTAATTAAATAAGAATGAAGAGAAGTACAAGACAGGAGGAAGAAACTTTGGCGAGTGATACTGTTTTTCTTAAAAGTGCAGGAGTGCAGACTGACAGCTGAAGGAGAAGAGGGTTAGTTTTCTTGTCATTTGGCACAGATCACCTCACTATATTTTGAAAAGATGCTCTAAATGCAAAAATGGCAATGGGAATGTTCTGGTAGAGATACAGATCCAAATAATATCAGTTCTCACATTGCTTTTGATTAATTAAATAGCTCTGTTAATTTAGATCAACTCCTTCAAACTTATACACTTTTGATCATTGTAGTAATATATTATTTTAGTGTAAGGACTTCAGTGTGTTCCTTTAAAAGTATGAATATCCCATGAACTTTTCATACATATGCAAATTCCCACTTTATCTAAACACCTGAACTTATTTAACAGGGAGAATTTAACAGGGAGAATTGCCTTACCATAGCAAGGGGCAGTGAGGAATATTCCATTTACTCTTACGATATGCATGTCTTTGACCACAATAATACACTGTCTGTTATCAAAGAAAGATGTCCAAAAGGTCACATGCCTTCTACTGATATGTTTTTGCACAGCAGATGTGTGTAAGCCTACCTGTGATCAGCATTGCAGGGTGGTCCAAATTATCCTTCCTCCACAGAAGTACTAATGGGAAAGCTCTGAGTCATGTCTGTAATGGTCCTAATGCAGGAGCTTGTGTTCTTGAAGATGAGTTTGATCCAAGGTTTACCCCTCACTTCTGGCACCGCTGACTCAGATGTCACCTCCATCTCCTGAGCACCACCCAGAGCAGAGTAAAAACAGACCATGTGCAAGGAGGCCTCTGGCCCACGTTCCTGCATGTCCCCCATTCCCACAGTGCTGACTTTTTGGAGTAATTTTTGGAGTCTTTCAAGATGACTTTGGGTCAGCCTCTGTTCCTTGGATTGCTGACGTCTAACAACTTCTGCTTTGTGGACTCAAGTACATCTGGTTTTGTTTTTCTCACCTGTCTTTTTCAAATCCAAATTGCTGCAAATTATTTTCCCAACCTCCGGTATGAAAAATGTTATGTGTATTCACCATTCTTCACATTTCTGAATACATCCTCAAGTGTGTGCGCAGAACTACTTCTGCACAGGACTGCAGAATCTGGCCCAAGGAAAACATAATCCTACTAATATCAATCATCTGCTTGAGGTTACTTACAAATGACATGCTGTCCCAAACTTCCACGTAATAATTTCTAGCCTTGACTTCAAAGTCTGTTATGAAAAGCTGCATACAAAAAATTAAATGCAATGTAAAGCCTTGGAACTCATAAACCACCCTGGAGTGACTCAAGCTTATCAACCATGACCTGACCTGACCAAAACATTTTTTTGGGAAAATTACTACTTCTGGTGCTGCTTTACCAGTATTTGCTTCTTGATAAAAACATCCTCTGAAAGAAAGATAGAGCTACCAAGGGTCATTTAACATCCCACAGGAGACAAAGCAGGTGAAGTGTAGGCTGCCCAGCTTATTTCATGGGTTTATCATGTACAATATACATCTGCTATGATTGAACTGTTCTGAAATGCACACCAAGTCCTCCCGAGGAAAAGATGAGCAGTACCAAGGATATCTGCAGCTTGTTTCTGCATGATAAATTTCTGCCTATCACAGTTTCTCAGAAACTCTCTGAGTTTTGGGAAAGAAAGATCTAAAGTGATTAAGGCTGCAGACAAATTCACTGTGATCTTTAAGGAAATGAAACAAGATTGCTTGTTACAGCAATAGCTATTTGGGCTAAAGAGAACTGTTTCTCGTGTATGCAAAATTATGTTTTAAAAGGTAATTAGAACTTCAGCCCTTGAGGATGAGAATGTCTAGAATCTGATTAGATCTGAAATCATATATATATATATATGTAAATATATATGTGTATGTGTGCATTTTTGTATATGTTCAATTCTATATGTCCTCATAAAAACCTCAGATGATGGTTATTTTTTGAAAAGAGGAAAATAATGTTTAATTCTTGATTTTACCAACCAGTTCATAATGCTTCCAAGATTTTCTTAAGAAAAACTAAACCCACACAACAGTTTATTACACTAAAAGGAAATTGTTTCTTTGGGATAAGGAGTATATTATTTTCCCCATCTAGTCTCAGAGTTAGTTATGATGGCAGGAATCTTTTTGCACTTAGACGGGAGGTTATAAAATTTATTGAGTGCAGAGTCATTGCACTGGTAAACAAGATTAGCTAGCAGCCTCCAAGAAGAGGCTGTGAAGTGTTCATGGGAAGCATTCATGAGCCTTTGGCATTCTCAGAACAACGTCTTTGATCCCTTTCTCTGAGTATTTTGTGATCCCTAAATTTGTATGCTAAAGCTTTTTGGAAGAAAACCCATAGCTGGGCTGGTGTACTGAGAAACAACCCCAAAGAAAGTCTCTGTGAAGGGCACCAAAAAAGGGCACTGAAGCAGGTCAAGCTCAGGGGCTGTGGTGCTCCCCATTACCTCCTCATCCCTCTCCTGCTGACTTGTATTCAGAAATCAATATAATATAGGGAGTGAAGTATTAACTGTATAACTGACTTTCTCCCAGAAAGATAAAAATTAGAGTGGGTGTTAGTCTGTGGGTAGTAATAAGCTTACTTCTGGATGCCCTCGAGCATTAGAAAATTGTGTCAACTGGCCAGATCAGCTTTCCACAGTCATTCATCTTTCTGAAGTGAGAAAGCCTCACAAGTTATTCTCACTTCTTCTAAAGAAGGGATCTAGGCTTAGAGATCAAGTGTTCTTGAAGTCGGACAAATGTGTGTCAGTACAAAACATGCAGTCAAGTAAAGTGCTGCGGATAGATTTCTTTTTCCCTAGGTAAAACAAAAAAATTTATACATTTAAATTATCAAAATAAAAGGCTGGAAACTAGAGCACAGTCTATTTCCATATAATACAAGAATTGCTAGAAGTACCAAAAAAATATATATCCATTTCACAAACATGCGTCTCAACATTGCTGCCTGGGGAAGATGATAAGCCACAGAAAATATTCTTTAAGTAGCATCAATGTTGCAGCAATATTTTTCCTGCTATTCCCTAGCTGTTTTAAAAATACTAATGGTCCCTCTTATTCAGGGTAGAATATTAGTGCAGAGGCAGAAAGTAAAGAATGCCGTTTAATCTAAACATCAGATTTGCAAACTGGCTTTGCCTCTTTAAAGTCCAGATATCTGTAGCCCCATTTTGTTTTGTTTGAGCAGAGGCTGTGGCACAAGCTGTAGGGCTGAGCCAACACAGATTAAACCCAAAGTTTTGGTCTCAGGGTGCTGACTGACCTCACGACTCATTGCAGAAGAGCTGAAGTACTGCAGCTTCTCAGAAAGCAGAAAAACTTGTTTAAGAAGGAGTTTGGAGCCTTGGAAGTCCCAGAAATGAGGCTGCTGGCAGAATGAACAGTACTGATCTACTGTGGAGAGAGATACAATCAGTCATAAAGCCTACAAGTTTGTGGACTCTGGTGTAATTGAATAATTAGTTTTCCCAACATCTATGTTTATCACTTTAACACAGAACAAAACTCATAGCAATATTTTCCAATAAAAATATTTGATATAGGCATTCCCTTCAAGTATCTTCAAGGTCTCTTGCTTCTGAAAGAAAATAGGCTAATACTTTAGGGGATACATAAGTAAATTTGACTTCAGGTGCAGTAACTGAGTGGGTCCAAACTAAACAGAGGTCCATCTTCCTCCAAGACCTCCCCCAAATTTTGTTGGCAAAATTTCCGTTGAGTTACAACAATAGGGTTCAGTCCCCCAAAGCACAAGAGGACTCAGAAAAATTTGTAATTATTTTAACTATTTTTAACTGTTTTAACAGATTCTCTGCAGTAACAGTCTGCTAGAATCAACAGACTACTGGCTGCAGAATCAGAGGACACCATGCCAAATTGGCTTTCTAGAAGACAAGTCGGAAAGCAACTGTGCCTCAGTAAGTATTCACTGCCATCTCCTCTGGAGAAAAGTCCCTTGAGAGTTACTTGGGTAGGGTGTGGGGCTGACAGCAGTACGTTAGACTAAAAAAGTCTGTAATTTCTAGCTTTCTTTTAAAAGCAAGCATATAAACTAAAAATACAGATTACTATACAGAGCACATTAATAAAGATCACTGCAGAAGTTTCCCCACATTTGGCTTTCAGATTTTGGTGGCTCTCAGTATCTTTTTTATGTTCATAATTTGCAACTCACAAGAGAGAAAAATAAGCCAAAGAGAAAATTATTCCAAACCATAACTTGTTAAGTGGCAGGTTGGAAAGAGCAGATGTTTAAAAGGCTGCTCAATGTTCCTGAAGGCAGAGACACAATTAAAGAGAAAAACTCTTTCCATATTAGATGAGGAGAAGCTGCTGAAGAACTCAGAATTATTTTGCACTTGAAATTGAATTTAAATCTCATTATTGTGGGTTCTAATGCAATTAAGATCAGCTTTTGTTTAACAATGTCCATGAAGAAATAGGAGTTCTGTTGCTTTACAAACTATCTACGTGAAACTGAATGAAAATACATTGCTATGTTTTTAGTAACGTTTTACTTGATGAAGGACTCAGGAGAGCAGATCTTTACTCAGAATCCTATTTGAATGCTATTCCCTTGTCTCAGTGAGCAAAGAAGGGCTTTACAAAAGATCAGGTTTATCTCAGGTAAAAGGTTTCCATCACTGCTTGCACTGCGCACAACCTAAAGAGCAGCTGAGGGCTCTCATGGAGTCTGCTGGGATTCCCTCAAGGACATGGGCATTGAGCTCCATGCAGTGAACCCAGACTGCTACTGCCAGGAAAGCAAATCCTCATCCCGTGGAGGTGATGACTGGAGGCTTTGCATCCTGCCTGGGCTGGTGCAGAATGCCCCAGAGCAGCAGCAGTGACACAGAGTGGAATTGCAGCAAAGTTAGCGATATGCTCAGAGGTTACTGGGATCAATTCAGTCATACTGAGCACTGTCTCAGTTTCCATGAGACAGAGTGAGCAAAATACACAAGCTAATCCCAGTGTGGGAGTGAGCAACCATACAAGGGGAGAACCTGAACACCTTCTTAGCCAAAGCAGGTTCATCAGGCAGGTAGTGGTGTCCTTGTTATTTGATATAGGGATTACTTTTCATGCAAAGCATATTGACCACCGTCACCTAATTTTACTATTTAGTATTTAATATTCTAAAAAAACCCAAACTTATTTTCTCAGAGGAAATTATTACTTCAAATAATAATATAAATTAATTAATTACGGCTTGCTTTTTGACCTGTTGAGCTTTGACTTTTTGCTTAATTTTCCGCAGAATCTTGGAGGAGATTGTATCTATCTCCAATAAGTTAGACATACCAAGCAAAGATAACTTCTTATAGAAAGATTATGCCATTGCTCCCCTCTTTGTTTCAAGCAGTATTGTCTGATTTTGCCATGCTGTCTAATTTAAAAGGTTGAACTTTTAAATTTCAGAATCAAAGCTTTTTCCTCTACACCAATATTATAAGCGGGGTTTTTTTTTCCTCTTTGGAGGGTATTTGTCTAATTGCTAAACATTTTATTAAACTTATTTCAATTAGCAATGGTACTGTTTAGCAGCAGTTTACCACTGCAGATTAGAAAATGTAGTTTCCTGCTAATATAAACGGGTAGAATTTTAAAAGTAGTTTAATTATGGAAGTCTTGTTTTGTTTGTTTCTACTGAATGAGAGCTTAATCAAAATCTACCTAATAGAATAAAATACATGGATTTGTGAAATGTAATCACTCATAAACTCCGCACAGTGATTTATAAATATAATTAAAATATCTGTAATGTGACATTACCCCATGGAGACACCTCATAAAATAAATGTAGTTTCACATAAAAATATATACCTTTGCTTACTCCACTATTGCCAGCTTTCTTTCTCTGGACCTATGACAAATCTTTCCTGCTCTGGACATGCTTTTAAAGAAGACCTTATTTGAAAGGAAAGAATGGATACATACTTTATCCCTACTTTCTCTCCAAAGATCTAGATCTAGATTAATTACCAGTGCTGAATATTTGTGGTTGGCTTATGTTAATACAAGTTAAGAAATTTAAATTCTTCCTTAATTAGGTGATTTATAGGTTCTTCTATCATTGGACTCTGCTAAAGCACAATCTTTTCATCTTGCACCCAGAAATGTCAATTACAACTTTATTCTAGTAGTTGCTAAGATTTAACATTTTTCTTCGCCATGTTTTTACAACATCTCCACTATTAAAGTGGCATTGCCACACAGCTAAAGATGTATCTTAATTACCTTTTAGGAATTCTTAAAGAAAATAGTCCTGAAACTATTACTTAGGAAAAAAGTAGGATATAACACTAAATGAAGAAAAAAAAAAAAGATGGTACAGTCCTGCAAGAGATTTGGCATTCATTTAGATCAAGATACTTATAGTAGTGAATTTTACAGAAATTCTGTGGCCTTTTGTGCTCCAGGCTGGCAACATAAATAGTCGAAAAGCCATTAGAAATTATATTTGCATTGAAAAAAAGATTTTCTCTCAAAATGGACCCAGGCTACAATGGTCTCCCCACAAAATCATCATGCCCCATCAGTCATTGCATGACCATCTTGTCCCAACAGGGAGGCTGGGAGACAGACATTCCCATTTCACACAGCCTAATGTGGAATTGTCCTTGAGAACCACTGATGTAGGAAGGTAGACCCTTCCTTCCCAAGCAGTGTGCCTTTGTGTGAGGTGTTGTGGATTTCCAGCCTGGCAGAAATCCTGCAAATTTGTCAAATATCCTGGAGAAGCAGAAACATGAACTTTACACCTCTAACTGGCAGTGATAGGTATGGAAGATACTTGCCCTTCAGTTAAAACAAAACACTAAAAACCAGTGCTCATTTCTTTAGTATAACAAGATAACATTTAGTCAGGATGTGGCAATGGCTTATTTTAAATTAGTTTAAATCTCCTTAAAGCTGAGAAAAAAAACTGGCTTTGCAGGCAGATGGATGAGAGAACAGTTTCAATAAAGTGTTAAAGGTTTTGAAACATCCTTGAAATAGTCCAGCTTTTCCATTTGCAAGTGCTCCTACTCTGTAACTACATAACTGCTCACTCCAGAATGCTCCATACAGGGATATATGTAATTCAGGCTGTACACACAGATGTAGGGAGTTGTATATTGGCTAGGTCCAGCCCAAGGGAGCAGCAGGAGCACATGGCCAGAGCAGAGGGAAAGGACAAGGACAGCAGCCCAAACTTCAGTCAGATTCAGTCATGGTAAAACACCCTCTCATCTAATTGTTGGCTGCTTTTGTGTGCCCCTGTGCCATTGGCACTTTTTCTGGAAGTGGCCTGATGATGATGGTGGAAGCACATGGAGTGCAGAACAACATGACTGTGGAAAGTGGGACAGTGGAGGCAGCAACAACCACTGAGTGGGCTTGTGCCACATGGAAAACCCTCATCCATCTGCTGCACAGAAAGAGGAAGAATTACAGTTTAGGGTTGTGATTTGGTTAGCTGAGTGCAGGAGAATGTTCCCAGTCCAGGAGCTTCTCAAAGAAGGGAAGCAATGCTTACATTAATGAAGTGACAAGTGAGAGAGAAACCAGATTGTTACCAAAGCAAACAGGTGATGTGATGATGGATCACATTGTCTGTGATCTCTCTGTTTACTGAGACAGTGAAGAATGTCATTTTGCCATCATAGCAGCTGGCTTTTCAGAGCTGGCTGCTTGCCTTGCAACTGCATGGCTTTGGTATCCTAAGCAGGTACTTCAGCATTATCACTTCCACTGCAGTTGAGCCACCAAGCTTTTAAACAGCTTCAGGAGGAGGTTAAGGATGCCATTATGTACTAATTTGAGCTGGTCAAATCAGGGCTTCTGTGATCTCACCTCCTCCTCTAGCTCCTGTTTCATCTCTTTTACTGCCCTGGCATTTGTACAAATGTGAAGTAAATCAATTCAGAGAGAAAAGTAACTGTGAAATTAAGAAATTAGTTTTTCTAGCCAATTCTTCCTTGAATCATCTCACCATATTGTCAGATAAATGCCAGTGCTCACTCAAGGGATGGAACAAAAACATCCAGGAAGCAGTTCCCACAAATTAATTCAAACTGAATGATAACATATGCAGAAAGGAAAAATCCTTGGCAAGGTGTATTTTGAGGGGAAAAAAGGACAGCAGCTTTCACTTGAATTAAAGTAGATTATGAGTGGTTTTCATTCATTTCTTCAATCAAGTCTTTTTAAAGATATGACACTACATATCTTTGGATGTTTGGGTACAAATATACAGATTCATATTTTATATCAGTCTTTGATACTAGATTACTTCCAGGTAACTTGCTAACAATAGTGGACACACTGTGTCAGGGACATTTTCTCTCCCTTAGTCAGGGTCCCTGTATCCAATATGTTCTTCAGTGTCCAAAAATGAGAGCATGCCCTCACTGAAGAGTGGAGGTGTTGTCTTACAGGAGCTCAGAAAGAAGGGTTATTCCCAGTACTGATGGTAGTCAACAAGGCTCTTTACGCAGGCCAATACAGAAGTGCGATCTTGAATCCCAAAGGAGGAGATTTTTGTTTGTTGGCTTTCTTTAAAACAAAGCCATGTGCATTCCTGAACAGTGACCATGCACAGCTGAGACAGGTGCTTCGTTTTATGGTGTTTGAATGAAGTTTTACATTTCCTAGTAAACATAGCAAAGCCCTATTTTTCTTCCTAAAATCACCACACCTACATACTAAGACCTTTTCCCTCCCTCATGAGATTGCTTGCACACCTCAGCACTATGTCATAGGCAGGGAATTACAAGGGTGTTTATTTTACCTTTCACTCCACAATTACTCAACCATCTTCAGGAGCAGTATTGTCTCTCTCAGAAATCAAAATCCATCCATTGCTTTCCAGATCTAAACCATAATTACTAGAGATATTTTTAGGTTTAAGTCTCATCTTCCTATTCATCTTGACAAAACCTTAATTACATCCTGACAAGGTGCAGGAATCAACAGCAGCGGGCTAAATCGTGGCAGTGAGTTGTAGTCCTTTCTCAGGCATGTGTGGGTGTTCACGCTGCTGTGGTAAGGAATTGTACAGAGAGCCCCTGTCTGGCTTGCACAGGGAAATAAATCCCCTCCTCTTCACCAGTTGCTCTCTGCCTTTCGGAGTACAGTGCAGGCAGACGGAGCACTTGCTTAAAAGACCACTGAAAGGATTACTTGTATAATCTGTAAAATATGTTTCACTTTCTGCTCTTGCACATAGTTGGCTCTGAAAAATATATCTTCACATATGAGCTAATGTTAAGACAGAATTTAAATATGCCCTTAAAGGGTTGAATTCCCACATTTTCAGTACCGCACGTCTATCATACAGCAGCCAAAAGCTGCCTCATGGATTTCAGAGTGTGAAAGATTGACAATAGATTTTCTCCTTTTTCCTGTCACTTCAGACTTGGACACTATTTAATCTTCTGTCTAGATCTGCCATATTCTTTGCTGTCCCTCCGTGACAGTCTCATACTGCAGTGGTTTTCTGTCTGTGCTTAAGAGAAGCTCATGCTTAACCTTACTCTGACAAAGCTATAAATAAACACTGGGAGGATCAAGCATGGCATTGCAGCTGTATCCTCTCCAGCATTCCACTCTGGCATATTCTCAGTGCCTCCATGACCTGCTTTGTAAAGAAATGAGGTTCTTGTCCACCAGAGTGGACATCTGTGGCTGTTGCTGCTGTTATAACCACGGGCTCCCTCTAACATGAATTGCAGGCTGAGGTTCGCAGAAATTTGTTAAACATTAAGTATACAGGGCACTGGAGAGAGTAGATGGTACATGTGGCATAAATATTTATTGGAATATTTTCTCTAAGTCATAAGTGGCAATTAATTACATCAAACCCAAAGGAATAAGCTTTAATAGGAAGAAAATATTCACAGCTGGTTTTGAAGCAATGGATTATGAAGAGATAACTTGGGAAGATTCATTAATGCAGTCCAGCCATTAAAATACGGATAGTTTCTAAAATATCAAGAACCATAAATCCACCAAGTCATTTGAGATAAGCACCTTCTGAAGAAAAATTTCGACTAAATTTCAGACACATTACTGCTAAAAATGCTGGAAGGAGAGCAGTATAATGCATCCTTCTAACAACATACAAGGTGTACCTAAAAGAATTGTTGCTGGGCTGGCAGGACAGGGGAAACTCATGTCAGGACCTTAGTTAGGTGAACTTGGGTGACTCACAGGAGATGCACTGAGTTGTTTGCTTTTAGAAACACTCCATTAGGACCTGCAAGAAGAGTGGTTGGAAACCTCATCTCATGTTAGATAGCAGTTGTGCAGCTCACAGAAGAGATTTTTACACAGAACCTGAAAGGAGTAATGTGTATTTTGTGGGTGTCCAATGAAAATACAGGGCAAGAATAGGAAAAAGAGTTCCTCCGCTCACAGCTAGGAAATTGCTTCTCTCTAATCATGCAAAGACTGCACAACAGAAGGAAGGCTTGGACTTGATTTCAAGCTGATGTTTCCCTGAGCAGCCTTGAATCCTCTTGTAATTTTGAGCAGAGAAACTGTCACTAGAGTGCCATTGTGCTGCTTTGACAAGAATGGATTTTTTGATGGTAGCCTGATCTCACTTTGGTGAAATAAGTAAGGTACCACTGTAAAGCTGAGGGGTACCTGTCATGAAGCCTTTTGAGTTATTTGCAGTGCTGAAGATGGGCCTGAGCTGCTTCACACTCTGAGGTTACCCCTGTGTGCTGGGCTGGAGGTAATGCTCTTCCCAGTGGCTGGTGTAAGGCTGTGCTTTGGATTTGTGCCGAACAGGGCTGACAATATAGAGATGCTTTTATTATTGCTGAGCAGGGCTTGCACAGAGCCAAGACCTTTTCCCTTGTACTGCCCCCACCAGTGAGTTCACTGGGGTGACAGCAAGCTGGGACAGCAGACCCCAGGTGACCCAAAGGATGTTCCATACATGTGACATCATTCTCAGCAAATACAGCAGGGTGGACGAGGAGAAAAGTGGGGACAGAAATTCTGCCACCTGGGTAATACTGCTGCCTCACATTTTCATTCATGTAAATCCTTTTGCAAGCAGCTACAGGGCATATCTAATACTTCCAAACTAATATTTTAATTTCTACATTTCACAGCTGGTTCCTCTGCCAGAATCATTTTGGCAAGCATGGAAATTAATGCAAGACAAGCACTGCATCCAAATGCTAATGGATGATTAGCTCTGTCTTCCAGAAACATTTTTTTTTTTAATTCTGAGTCACTATCAGGCTATTTCAAATACCTCATATAAGACATACTCCAACTCAAGATCATCTTTAACCATTTAAATATAAAAGATCTGATTTTACTGTACATGGAGGAGAGAGCTACATCTCATACCATTTCCAGTCTCCTACCTACTAAAAATTTGCACTCTGCATATTAGTGATAACTGCTAATGACCCCAAAAAACCCCAAAAATTATTTTCACTGCCATTGAGAGCTAATGGCAGTGAAAATAAATCACCAGAATTTAGTCAGTGGAGGAAAAGAAACTGTAATCTAAAAACAAATACCTGCAACAAAAAAACAACACCTGGTAATTTTCAGTTTCCTTATTTCTTATAATATTGCAGATCTTCACAAAAAGATATCAATCCTTAAAGCACTATATACTATATATACCATATATACTTCTTTATTAGATGTTTATCTCTACGCTCAAGGAAACACTTGGAAATTACCAGATTGCATTCTTCCATCACAAGACAGCACACCAATTGTGTTAATAGCAAGACACAAAACAAAATCCTGCCTGTTTCCCAAAACTACTCTGAGGTGGAGTAATAGGAGGCAAAATAATAGTAATGAAAAAAAAAAAAAAGTGGGAGAACACTCTGAAGAATATTACCTGAAACTCACACATTTCAGTGAGTAGTTTGTTAATGGTTGAGATTTTTCTTTCCCAGAAATCATAGGGAAGTGTCTTTTCCATGACATGCTTTATAATGAAGGTGTCACAAGCCTCACTGTTCTGCATGAAGGCATTTTAAAGCCTACTATAAAACCAGAAGGAAGATGAATGAAGATGACACATAAGGCATTATGAAACCTTATGCAAAAGAAGGCCACGTGTGTACACTCCTGCTTCAGATAATCCTCATTTCTTCTTCATTAGTGTCTAGTGTGACTGCACAGTTATAGCTTTAAATAGCTGGGAAATGTGTGAGTGGGCCTGAGTGGGTGCAGGAACTGTGTGCCCCCAGGCAGGGTGTCTAATTGCCTCTGCTGCAGCTGAGGTGCTGCTGGCTGTGGCAGCAGAGCTCCTCTTGAGTGAGAATGAGCAGTTGTTTATCACACAGATAAACACAGAAGCCCCATGCTAGTTTGAGAAGTTAAGGGACATACCAGGGTTGGCAGTTCTGCATGGCTTTGTGCTCTTAGCATGGAACCTTAGCTTCCACTGTGGGTTGCACTTAGCTGCAGCTGAGTGTTTTGCCACAGATGTTTTCTTCTCCAGAGTGTTTCTCTCAGGACTTTGTGTAGACAAAGGGTGTGTTCATGTGCCCTTTGAACTGAAGGATCCACTGCAGCTGTCCATCCAACATCCAGTTTATCATCACTGTATTACCATATGGATTTTTTTCCTAGCTACACTGAGAGAAGTTTCCCAGGGATATGAAAAAGCAGGGATAGAGGTTTCTGTGTTGTAGAGATATTTACCTTCTCTAAGTATCTGTGTAAGTCAGAGAACAGAGATCACACTGCACATTTCAGTGTCACTGAAATTACCTAAAACACCGCTTCTTACAGTATTGCAGGAACCTAGTTCAGGCTGAGATTTCCAGCTCCTTTTCCAAAAAGATCCAATCCAATCGTCAGGTAGATGCCAAGATTTCTCATCTTTTGGTCTTCTGCCAAGAGACTGGGAACTACAGAAGCCCTGACTTTAATTGTCACTATAGAGGTTCCTGGGCCCCTTTCTGTCATATGAGTTTAGACCTACAGATTTAAGATGGATCTAAAGAAAGTAGATGCTATCCTGGTAGAAGCTTGTCTAGGGAAAGAAGTTCAGACCAGAAAACCTTTCTAATTTCCAGCTTTACTATTTCAGATACAAGAAGTTGAAAGCTAGGAGATTCTTGTTTTATTCCAGGGGTTTGTTCTAAATGTCTCAAAAGTATTATTCAGGTATTTTTTTCCTCCAGCCATGTATGCAACCAAGTATGTGGAACAAACAACTATTCTTTTAAATTGCAAAGTTTAAAAATGGTAATAATAAAGCTAATAATCCAACTGACTCGTGGACAGATCTTTATTTCTGTCAGCTGCTATGTAATTTAGTAGAAAAACATCTATGATTTTAGCAGCTCTAAGGTCTGGTTCTGGGAATGCAGCACTTCTGAGAATGGATGAGTGTGCAGAAGTACAGGTATTTCTGCCTGACACACAGGGATTAGGGATGGATTCAATAATTCTGATGTGATAGCCACCTCCTCCAGATTGCAGTAGAAGTTTAACTGAGATATTTCATGCTCTTTTCAACTGATAATATGCAGATATGGGTAGTAATATTTTTAAGTATTTTTTTCTAAGTGTATGGGAAGAATTAGTATCAAATCCACCAAAATGAGTTTTCCCAGTAAAAATCACTTTATCTACTGCAAGGAGTTGAAAGAATTTCCCCGTTTGGTCCTTAAACAGTGTATTTGGGTAAACGAAGTCCTTCCAGATCCACACATCCACACTGCATCCTTTTTTTTTTTTCAAAGTGTTTAAAGTACTCTGTGAGAGGGAATTATTTGGCTTTACTGTTTCATATTGGATGCTGGAACTCAGTAAAACAGACCTCAACTGGGGAAAGACCTAAATCTGTCCAAAAATACATGTAATTAGGCAAAACATTGTCCCAAAGCAGCTGTGGATTTGTGTGCACTAAAATAGTTTGACAGACTAGTTGAATTATATTTAAATTAGTTTGATTATATTTTTTTTAAATAATCAAGAGAATACCTAGGATTAGAGCCTCAGTAAAGATGCATAATTAGACTTTCTAGTTGCCTGTTTGCCAACAGAAATAATTTTAGGCTCAAGTGAAGTAGTCATTTCTGACCTTATTGGATGATATCTGTCAAACTTGACAGTAGGCCAGAGGTTCCAGAGTTAGAGTTCCTACAGGTTTCATGAATACAGATGAAACTGGGAAGTTGTAGGGATGTGAGCTCAGACCTTCCTCATACGACAGAGAAACCAGACAGAGACACACTTTATTAAAGTCTACTGAGGGGAAAGTGGCAGTCAGAGCTTATACCTCAACCTGCTGAAAAGTTAACCTGAAGATGTTAATACATAGATAAACAGACTTTTCTAATCTCAGCACTGACACAGCCAGTCAGACAACCAGCTGTTTTCCGGACCGATTCATAAGCACAAGAACCTGTACTATTCCTTCTTTTTCAAGTAATCTTGCTGCCTCAGAGCTCTACCTATTTATAACCTGTCTGACAGCTGGGGCAGAGCTGCCCTGCAATTTGTAAAGCATGCATGAGCTGACAGATGCTGTGCAAGTCTACTGCAGCAGAAACAGAGGTCAGACCCAAAAGGTTTGGTTAAAAATGACTGAAAACATCACTGTCACCAAACTGTATCTGTCACAAAGCTGTAATTTCTGTTACTTGTGACAGTGGTCAGCAGTAGCTGGATATTTTCTGTGCTGAATGCAAACACTGTGAAAGGAAGGATGAAACATTCCTTTTCAATGGGAGAAAACATTATGGTCTTGGTTTGAAAATATAATTTCATGACCCAGGAAGCAAGAAGAAGGACTGGGGCCAGGATGGGCCAGGTGAAGAAAAGGAAGAGCTGAGGAAATTATCCAGACTAGTTAGATTTTACAGTCCTAATTTCTTACAGTATATAATAGTGCATATTTATCATACGACTGAGCTCAGTCAAAACCGATCATCAGACCTGTGCACTTCCCTCCTTAATTCTCACCTCATTCTCTGAAAAGCAGAGAGATCTTACAGGATGATCTGCTTTTACTACAGAATTTTTTTCATCAGAGGAGAAAAGGGGCCTGTTTTTCATCTAGAGACAACAGTTTCTGATCCACTGGATACAGTCCTGAAATCCCTTCACAGAAAGCTTTGAGTAGAGGTTTTTCAGAAAGAGTTTCATCAGGTGTGACAGCCATGGAGCTGCTGGTTTTTCCTGGTGCCCTGCAAAGTGTCACCTCCCCATTCCTTCTTCCCCCACTGTAGTCCAGCACAAAAGGCACCTAAGCCTGGGAGATTGCAAAACACAGCAGACCTGCTCCACTGTGTGAAAAACAGAACAAAAATGGGATACATGGACTGAACTATTATACATACTAACATTTTATTTAAAAAGATGGGGGGGTCAGGGGAACATATTGGGTATTATAATGAAGTGATCAGCATAATTAATTAGAATAGTAGAAGCAAGTAAGAATGAACTAGCTCCGTTTAAAAAAACAAAACCAAATACACTGTTCCAGATACTGGTGTTTTAGCTTCTGATCTGACAGCCTGTATCTCGTTGTATAATGCACAATTTGCTCTACCCAGCCAATAGATACTCTTACCCCTTGGTAATACCTGCTCGTTCAGACACCCCAGAGATCTGGAGCAGGTGGAACTTGAGTCCAATCATTCCCTCATAGTCACTGCTATGGAGTATTTTCACTTGACATCTTTGTTTAGCAAAATCATTTGCATTTTTTAATTAGGCTTAGCCACATTTACTTCTTCATCTTTCTCAAGTAATGAAAAATCCTGTAGAGCACCACAGAACAGTTTGCTGGGCACAGATAAGTGGAATGGATTTAAGTACTTATAATGCTTTAATCTCATTTTGTGCTTCTACATGACATACAAATGTCTTTGAGAAAAATAATTGATTTTTATAGTAGTTTAGAGCAATGCTGTATGAAATAAAAGTATCTAGGTGTGTTAAAGAAACAGTGAGCAAATAATCAACTGTCCCAGAAATCTAAACATTCATTTAGTAATGGACCATCAACATCATCATAATTTCCCGCTTCAGTTGCTTATAGGATTAAAGAATTCATCTGTTTAGCTTTGTAGAATACAGGCAGTTATATTTCTTGGCTTACCAAAACTAGCCTGGGCAGACACTGGCAAGATAATCAGAATTTGGGGCTGCAGGGAGTCAATCTTTCACCTTGGTTTCATTGTTAAATAGCTTGTTTTTCCAAATCATTAAATATTTTATATTCTTTGATGCAACTGGGACAGTGTTCTTATTCAGTGATGGTTTCAGTCATTTTGAGCTAAACCTTTCGGGACTGACCTCTGTTTCTGCTGAGTTATTTAGCAGAGTCTGGCCTGTAGTTAACCACAACAGTTAAAACTTCATTGCATCACTGCATTTTGGCAATTGAAAGTTTCAACAATTTCTATGAAATACTTTCCCTGGAAGTGTCTAAAACTTGAAAGCACTGTTTTATAAAATTATATCTTTTTTCTTTCTGGAGCAGTCTGATGACTGAGATACTGTTCCAGGTGGTGCTAATATTTCAGTAACAGGCTTGCCCTGCTGAGCAGGAGGTCAGAGGATGCAGGAAAAGCATAAGGTGCAGGACTGGCTTCTGAGGAACCCACAAACTGATTTCAGGTTACTACTTATTATTTTGCTCATGAACAAATCCTCCTTTAAAATACCACCTCCTGTAACAGCCTGATGGAACCATAATTTTTCCATACTAACAATTTTCAAATGCAGGAAATGGAAAAAGTCGAGATTGACTTGAGCAAAGCTAAATGATGGTATCAATTATGGCTTATTGGTTTATATTTATCATTTTTTTATTTGGACTGGCCTTGAGATCAGATTTCTAGGCTTTATTAACTGTCACAGTTATATTATCTAGTACTCTGAGATTCTATTTAACATTTAAATGAAGACAGATAGAAAGAAAATAAATAAGCATAATAAAACCTATCAAAATAAAAAAAGAAGATTAATGCAGGCATATAAGGCTTTACAGAAATGTACATTAACCCTATAGTCTTGCACAAGTAGTAATACTTTATTTCTGCAGCAAAAACTTCTTTTGATGCCAATCTATAAATTAAAATAGTGACAGACAAAAAAATTAACTTTGTGATGGTAGTGAGAGACAAGCAAAGGGTAGAAATATTAGGCTGGATATTGCTCCTGGGCTTGATGGGTGCAAAGTCATTTCTATGAAGGAATTTTTATACTCAACATGTGCATATTCACTGGCACAGTCACAGAGTAGTTGATAACAAGATTCCCATGAAATGCTGTGAATTTGCCCAAGACCCCAGATGTCTGAAGATGCAATGTAAGGAGAATTCTACTCTCCAAAGCCTGAGTCACAGTGAAAACCTGACAGCAGCTTTTCAGCACATGAATCAGGAGTATATTGTAGAAATGATACTGAGAATTGCAGCCATACCAGCCTCAAGTATCAGCTATGAAAGTTTGCTTTTAGTAAATAATTGTGGTGAAGGGACCAAAGCCACAAGCTTCAAAAAAAATTTTGCAATCAGCCTACTTTCACACATGTTCTACCAGACCAAGATGACAAAAAAAATCCTAGAATCTCCAGAATTAGTTTGTTTCCTTATTAGGTAACGGATAATATTATGTGACATTTTAGAACATTTATTTAGAAATCATCATTTCACAGCTATTTGTTTTTATTTTTCTTTAAAAAAAAAGTGCTTGAAACTCTATTGGGATTACAAGATTTAAGAAATTGCAGTTTTGAAGAACATAGAGGTCAATGACTAGGGAACCTTACAGACAGGAAATATATTTATATATACATTTATATCTGTATATTGCAAGATGTCCAAGAGTTTTTATTTAGTTATCACATTAGCATAAATAAGACAAGTGAAAATAAATGTGAAGTTCTTTCTGAGAGCTTTGCAGATCAGCATTTTGCTAACCATCAAAACAAATGCTCCTGTCACACAAACTGGCTGTATGGATACAATATGCTGGAAAAGGCATTTTATGCTGTCCTAATATAAGTCAAAAATATGAGTGATTCTGGTCATTTTCAAAGAGACAAAGCTCACAGCAAATTTCTGGACAAAGTCTGGCACATTGCCACTCTGATATTTTCTGTGGGTTACAGTTTACTTTGGCTCAGAAATACAGAGTAAAACAATATTTTTTCCTTAGGCTTTTGCTGACTTCAGCTCCTGAGGGAGCCCACCATGCAGCTGTAGGTTCTCTGAAATAGTCACCATTCCAGTGAGCAATGCCTTAAAGCAGTTCTATTGTGTTATTGTGCTGTGGGGAAATTACAAAGATCTAATCTTTCTAAAGCCAGGAGACTCAGACTTAGGTCTAATAGAAGTTTAGAGCAACTGTATTGTTTTTCTACCTTGCAGAGATGAAATTAGGAACAGAATAGACTCAGAATTCCAGAACTGCCATCCTATCATGGAGTTATTGCTAAGAGCAGAAATTATTGAGGTCAAAGATTCCATTAAATCCCTAAAACAGCTGTCATAGCAATCACAGTTGATGTAAAATTTGATCACCCTTTTCACAAACTGTGCTTTCACAGTCCTACACTTAAAAAAAGGGATAAAGTGTTTAGAATAATAGTGTATAAGAAACAACACACACCCTGAGAATAAACACTACCTGCCCAAAATATGGTGGGGAAACAACATGGAATTAAAATGCCAAGCCTTTAGTATTTCAAAGGATAATGCTAAACTATAATCAGAACATTGCTGCATTAGTGTAAGACGCATGTCACTGACACAGAGTGTGGCTAGCACAGTTTTTCCCATGAGAGGTTTTCTTGTGTTTTGTAAATAAAGATAAAGTTTGGATGTTTTGGAACAGTGTCCCAGAACTTGGGCAGTGCAGGCCTGGCCAATCAGGCCTGGGGGAAGGCTTCTGACTGACCAATCTGGGTGACTTTTGAGAACTCTATAAATGTGATGAAATCAAAACAATAAAGGTCATTCCTTCTTGCCACTGAGAACCGATGCATTGATTACTCTGCTAGCTGCTCAACAGCGACAACAGAGCAAGGCAAGATGCAGAGCAGCACACTGAGGTGCATATTAATTTAAAAGTGACATTGGGAGAGCTTCAGAGCTGGTCACCCAAACCAGGACAGAGAGGGCACAGCTGGCTGTCCTGCCATACAGCTGCCTTCTGCTCCTGCCACTGGGCTCTGGGCAGCAACAGGTGGTAACACTTCAAGGGAACAAAATCACCACTCAGGGCATGGGGCAAAGCTCTGGCTGCAAGGGGCAGCACAGTTTGATCCTGCCTTTCCTGCTGTGGAGCTGCAGTCGCTGCTGCAGTTCTCTACCCTTGAGGACTGCATTCCCTCCAGGACTTCAGCTTGTTTTTTACGTAAAACTACCTTCAGTCCTGGGCTCAGCCATTGCTCACCTTCTCATGTCCCTCGGTTGTATCCTGCACATCCTCAGGTTCAGGCATTTAAACTACTTTAACTTGGCACCCACAAACTGCCTGCTCAGAGCCACTTTCTCCTGAGATCTCTCCTGGAGCTAATTACCTTTTTCACTTCTGTTTGAAGGATATTAAACATGAGTTTTATGAGCAGGTTACAGAGCAGTCCTAAACTAGTTGTTTCCTCTAGCTGTGTCGTGGAATGTCTGAATTGGTACCTGGCATGAGTTGGCTCAGTGACATGTCAGGAAGAGGATGGGAAAAGCAGAACAGCACAGTCCTGGAAGATAAAGTCTCTATAAGCTCATTTTCCAGACAGCATTTACATCCTGACATACCCACCAGGACAGCATAGAATGTGGAGAGTTCTACACAATTCTGCTGCATACACATTTAGCCTATGCTGAGGTGTAGGGCACAAAATCCAGATTCCTAGTGACACCTAGGCCAAAACCGAGGATCAGATGGATGGGTACAGTGGTGGAATGACAGGGATGAAGCAATTTGTGCCACCTGGATATAGTTCTGCTACCATTTTGATACTGTCTTCAACTGTGTTGTGGTAATCAGCAATTGATGGATTAGAAACTCAGAAACCATGTTTAGGAGTGTCCTTTAGTTTACAAATTCATAGTCTTGAATGTTAGAAAATGGCAGATACACAGTACTCTGATTCTTCATCATTTTGCCCCTTTTTGCAGGCTTCCTGTTCACTGAATCAGGAAGCAATACTGCATTGCATAAATGTGGGCATATGAGGTAAAATTCAGGTTGCACTAGCCATCTGTATATAGTTCTCATTTTTGAGTCTTGTCTCTTCAGTTTAAATTGCTTGCTTTTAAAATAGATATTGAAATTTTTTGGGAGGGTGGTATAACGTAGATGTATCTGATTTTATAGGGGAAAAAAGCCCTCCTCCTGCAGCACTTCAAACAAGTCTTGACCATAGTCCTTCACAGCACAGAACACAGGACTGTGGCTCTCACTTTGCTTTCCAGGTTAACTATATCCTGAGGCCATTTGTCAGTGAGGAAAATATCCTGTGTGGACATCATATCCTTAAATACTTTATGAAAAGGAATTTCTTAATATATAGCTCTTAAGAAGTGAGGTAACATGATTTCTACACCAGCTCAAGTGCAGATTTCAGGACTTCACTGATCTAGAGAATTTACCCTGGGCACTTCTTACCAGTTATAGAAATGATCATGCAAAATAGGGAAGGAAAAGCAAAAACAAAGTTTCTATATTTGCTTTTTCTGTGATCCTGCAAAGTAAAGAATTCTTAAAGGTAAGAGCTCAGCAAGTTAGTGATGATAACCTGCCTGGTACTATCCTAGTAGAAATGCTTGGAGAGTTTGATGAGAGGGTTGGGGATCAGACCCAAATCTGTTCTATTCATGTACAAGAGTCTGCAAAGTGCAAGAGTTGCTATTTACAGCGTGCCTGTGTACTGAATAGCTTAGGGACATGGAGCATCCTACTTTGTTCTACATTTCACTACAGTGGTACACGTTCACCAAAAGAACAGTACTTTTCTCTCTTGAGCAAATGGGATTGTGGGAACTCAAGGATATGAAGCATAAAGAAGTGGCTGGGAAAGGACTGACATTTAAAAATACTGTGATGAGGAGAAGGTTGGATTATAGCTAAACTAAGCTGCATCTGATACAAAGAAAAAGAAAATCAGAATTAAATTGAGGTTAGCAAATCCTGACCTGACCGTGGCTGTTTCTTCATAATCTATGCAGTATTTCCACCCTGAAAATTATTAATTGTTCTTTAGTGTTGTTTTGGCTTGTTTCGATGGAGGTGTCCCTGACAATTACTAGAAGTTAATCAAACAATGCAAGCTAAGGAGAGCTTAAAACCTGTACTATGTAAGTAGAAAACAGCGAGAGATTTTTTGTAATAGAGCATTTTCGCTTTGAGCACTACTGGTGAAGTATCTCCAACAAAAACATCCTCACAGTGAACTTCCTAGAAGGAATCAGTAGTGCAGAGCATGCCAGGATGGAACTGTAGAGTTAATTTATGGTTACAGTACGTCTCCATCTAGTCCTGCCTCCTGCTCACAGCAAAGGGAAAAAGTAAATGAGTTCTTCAGTGTCTTTCACCACTGTGAAACTGTTTTTGTTAAAGAATTGCCTATAATTAAAACTGCAAAATCCACAGAACGGGAAATGCTAAAGGACTGCATTGGCAGTGTAATAAATCAATGTCCATGGAATTTGACAAGTGTATTTGGAAACTGGAATCAATACTGCCACAGGTTTTATAGTACAAGTTCATTAGGTTCTGAAAATCAATTAAAAAAAAAAAAGATCATGGGACTTGAAAGACCAGATATTCCTGCTTGTACTGAGGTTTCTTCTACTGAGGCAGTAGTGAGTTCCATGCGCCGCACAGCACCTGAAGCAGAGAAGGTGACTGTGTGGCTGCTCTAGGATGGCAGTCGGTGTCACTGCTGGCAGTGCCAGTGTTCATCACAGCAAAGTCATGAGCCATCATCCCAACATGGATGGAGCAAAGGGCAAAAGTTTATCAGAGAATCAGGTGTTTGGCTGGGATGTCCCCAAAGACACAACTGCTCCTGTGCAGCTTTTTCTCAACACTCCTCAGTAACAGTCCTACCTTCGACTCAAAACTGGCCCCACACCTTCCCACACTCCTACCCTGTGCCAAATTCATGGTTCTCTAGGCAAGCACACCTCCATGCACCTGCAGACTCATAACTCATATCTTGTATTGTTGTGGGCAAGTTCATGGGCAAATCAAGAGTGTCATTTTCTAATGCTTTTTAGTAACTACCTATTGCTGATAATGTGAAATGCCCACGTGTGAAAACCCAGCAGAAAGTAAGAGAAGTGTTTGCCTAATTCACTGTAACATGTTCAGGACATTACATAACCACCATACCATGTTGCTAGAGGGTATTTTTCCTATTTTGTAGCTTAGATATTTTCATAACCATTTCTTAAAAGTTCAGCAGATGACAGTGGCATATCCTGATTGTTGTCATTATCGTGCACAAATATTTTTGCGAAAATTGTAAAAGGACTGGCAAACATGTTTGTAAGTTCATGTAAAGGGCAAAAAGCTTTCTTTTTCACTGGTTGGTTTTTTGGGGTTTTTTTGGTTTGTAATGGGAGTACTGGCTGGATCTTTCCATCTGCTGTGCTGGCTGTTACTGCAGATGGCCATAATCTGTACATATGGCATATGCATATATAAACTGAAATCAGGGTTGTCTTGGTGTAAAAGCAGGCACACAACAGGAGCTCGGGTGCCTAACAAAACAGTGTTGGTGAAGGGGATAATTTAGAGCATTTTCATTTCCTATGGGATATTTACATAGAATTAGGGAAAGAAGCATTTCCTCTTTGCTGAAAAAGAAGCAAAAAAGACCCACTCAGCTCTTCTATGTTAAATTTTGGGTCTGCAATTTATTTGGAGTCAGGTGTTGGCTTTAGCTGAGCCTTGAATTTGTGTTACGTTTTGGTTTAAATGAGGACAACAGCAAACTCTCACAAACTTCATAGTCACTCTAGCTTTGGAGTCCCTTTTTCTAACTCAGAGCTGGAGGAGGGATTTTCTCATTAGAAAATGGGCTTTCAGAGAGCATATAATAAAATAAATGTCTTCAGAAATTAAAAGGTCTTTAGATCTGAAGTTTCTGTTTAAGTCAATCTCACTACCATTAAATGGTCACTGAAACTCATAATAATCAAAGATGGAGCAAAAACCCTTATCATCAAAAGTAGAACTTTCTGGTGAATCAGGTACTCCCCAGGCAGTTAAGTTCTGCACTTCTGCTGGTACCCTGTTAGCAGTGCTGAAAACTTCTGGTTGAATGAACCAAGGCTAAAAAAATTACTTTCATAAAGTGTTAAACTTCTGCATAGACATCCTGGAAAGTTTGGAAAGATATTCCAATGTTTATGTGGCGTGCAGAAAAACTCCAAAAGCAACTCACAATTGCACTTACGAAACATTTAACAAGTGCTTGAAAAGAAGTCATTGGAAAAGCAAGACATGAAGAATTTATCTGATGCACAATCAAATGTATTTTTAACATTTCCTCTAGCTTTACTAATATCCTCTGTATTACAGTGTTTTTGCAACACTTGCTCATTCATCAGGCAAGCCAATTGTCAGTGCAGTTAAAGTCATTACTCTTTATTTTTATTCCTTTTTTTCCTCCTTTCTTAACATCTGCTCTACTGTTCTCTTTACTAACCTTTCTACCTTTCTTGTACTTGGGAAAGGCTTCATAGATTGAGCTACAAGGCTAGGAAATGAAAATATACTGACTTTGAAAGGGCTGCTGCCACTCTAATACAACTCTATAAGGTGCTGTTTCTTTTTCTCTCATTACAGGTTTGTTTTGTGAATTTAGATGCCAACAGAGATGACTGCAGTGATGAGCAAGTGAAACAGGTAACTGTTTATGTCTTAAAAACATGCACAGTGGATCTAGTCAGGCATACCAGGACTCTCCAGTACAAATACAGATTAAAATTCTATTAACAAATCCAAGCCAACCCTAGATTCTTAACCCTTGCAGAGAGCAATGCGTAGGGAATCTGAAACTGTCTCAACACTGGACCATGTTACATAGTATTTCTTATTCTCATCCCAGAAATACATAATGGTTTGTTGCAGTCTGAATTCTCAGCAGTTAGATGAGTAGATTTCTTGCGTTTATTGGAGAAGTGAACATGGACATGTCTTACATCCATTTTTTTAAATCTGGCTTAATACTACATAAAAAGAGTTTCTGGTGTCCTGCTCTGCCACCAGTTTCTGGTTCCTTTCTCTGTCCTACTCCCAAAAAGCCTTTGAAAATCTTCCACTCATCTAAGGCTTGTTCAGCTGAGCAGTCTTAGTGAGTCAAACTCCACATAGGTAGATTATGTGGTCTTGAGGAAGGGGTTTAGATAAAACAGAGCTAAAGGTGTGTTTTATCTGTTTAACTGAAAGTTATGAAAAAAGGGGTTTTAAAAAAGTAATAAAAAACCTTGGTTATTTTACAAACACTGAGACAAACTACATCATGATATGATATTTAAAACACATATCGCTAAAAAAAAAAACCCATAAATCTGCAGAAGTCACGTTTAAAGATATGGACTGGTGTAAGTTTTGTGCTTAGATCTTCCTTTATCAGTTCCTTTTCATCATCCTGGCTTGGTGCCCATGTTTGACACACCAGTAGAGAAGCAATATGTAGTGAGTGAACACAGGTAGGATCTCCTGACAGTACCCAGGGAGTTCCTTGATTAAACCATTACAGTTCATCTGCTGAAAACACTTTTATCTCATAGAACAACTAGTGCTGGGGCTTTGATGCCTGCTGCAAGTCATCCGTTAGCAGGAGCAGTTTTTCTGTGCTCTTTTCTGCATCCTGGATCTGTGAAAATTCAGTTGTCAAAAATAAATGTGGCATCTTGCAGCAAAATGATTTTTCTATTGAATCAGCAGGTTAACTGTGCGGAACAGCTTGAGAGGTTTTACTTTACTGAGTCCACAGAAAGCCCTGGTTGTCTTCTAATAAGCAGTGGTTTTATTGTTGTTTACAGTTTTTGTTGGAGAACAAAAGCTATAAGAGGAAACACCAAAAGTTTCTCCCTCGATTTTAGAAGTAGACATCTGTTTTCATTTTTCAGTGTAGGTAATAAAAATCTCCTGCTAACACAGGTGCTATGCATTTTTCTCCAAGAGGAAACTCCCTCATCCCAATTTTTGTGTATAATAAGCTGGTTTTCTAAATTAGCACTGAGTGGTGTGGAATTTTATACAATACACTGGTGTGGTGAAAGCATTTCTTAGAAGAATTTTGAAGATATTAGCAGAGCTGTTGTTCATATGAAATATATAGCTATTTACTAACAGGTACTTGATTTACAAATAGGTACTGTTAGGATTTTGTATGACTGATTGAACCTGGAGTGAGTTAAATTAGAAGGCTTTGTGTAAAATAATCAGGTTTTCAGACTTCTTTTTTTTCTGAACAAAAGATAAAGAAGTGAAGCAAAATATATGTAAAATACCATAACTTCCTACCTAAGAAATCCGATAAAATGTAGCAATTTAGGCAGTAGAAAGACAGAGATACTTCAGGAAGTGTGTGTGATAACAGAAAGGTTATAATTTGAAAAAGAGAAAAGGATGAAAACTTTTTAATGCTACAGTGAAACATCAAACTGAATTGAAGGACTGAATTTAGTTATGTCACATAAAAATACTTAGTCTCAACTGAAGCTCAGTCCACTGAAAAGTGAACTGTTCTCCACTATTGATTTAGCTTTTCTAAGCCAGAAAATTTTAGTGCATCTAATTCAATCCAAGGAAAAATAACAGTACTGAAAGCTTAATATTTTGAAGATGAAAATGAAAGAAGGTGAAGTGTTGTTGCCTTGGATAGTAACTAAAGCATATGGCTGGGTGCCCAAGATCTGCACTCCCTGAAGGGCTTTGCCACATGGACTGTGTTAGTGCAGAAAAAAAAATGGAGGTGGTATTTACCCTGCTGCTGCTGTGAGGGGTCAGTCTTGATTCTCTGTTCACAGAAGTACTCCAAGATCCTTGGCAGACAGAACTGCACTCTCAGAGTAGGTATTGTCTTTCTGGCCTGGCCTTTGTACACAAATGTCCCCTGCACATGCACACGGGGGCTATACAGATCACCTGTGTAGCATCACTGGCGCTGTGACCATTACTAGTTTTACCCCTAACAAATGTATAACACGTGGGAGGTGACTGTGTCATGACAAATGGAAGGTTGTGAAGGTATGGTGTGTGAGAGCAAAGAAAGGCATATTTCCTGATCTCCAGAATTTCTGTTGTTCCATGTTTAGCATTGCATGGATTTGGCTGGCAATTTCCAGGTAACTTCCAGTTGTTCCTTGCTAGTCATGTGCCTGGAGGAAAACAGGAAGATTTGCCCTGTTCTCATTAGCACACCTACTGAAGCTTATGTGTTTCAGACCATAAGAGGGACACTGTTATCACAGTCTATAAGGAACTCACATATAGTAGGAAGCATTTAGATGCACCAAGCCAGTCAAGCTGTTCAGCACGTGACAATGTGAGCGATGGCAGATTGTCCTGCTGGACACTTAAGCAAAAGTTTATACTCTCATCCTAGTCTTGTCTGGTGTCTCAAAAGTAAGAATGTGCATTTTAATGCTGCCAGTTCTATTCTTAATCTACTTGAAATAACACTTTCAAGTAAGCTTCCTAAAGGGTTGCCTATAAGTTATTTGATTTTAATATTTATGAGTACAACTGTGCAACTCAGACTTCGTTACCTGAGAGCAAAAATCTCTCTTTCATACTACAGAAGTTGATCAGCGTCTCTCCCAGTCTCCCCAAACTCATCAGTTCGATGAATGTACAGCCACCGAAGGAAAATGAAATAGTCCTGCTGAGTGGATTAACATCAGGAAACCTTCAGGCCGATTATGAGGTTCCCCAGGTAGGAATCAAACTCATCTTTAAGATCACATCATGCCTGCAAATGACGGAATTTGGAAAATGGGAAAAAGGAACCTGAAAGCAAAGACCTGACATCAGTTTGAGAGGAGTGGAAGTTTGCAAACACAAAAACAAAGAGACTTTTGTTAGACAGATTTCACTGTGTGGTGTGCAGGGTGGGGGGCACACACCATGTACACAAAGGTAGGTAACGGATCTTGCTGTTCCCTCTGGATCCTGCAGATGTCTGGATTGCAGCTGGTAGTGCTTTAAGCCACATTAGCACTTGATCTTTCAGGGGAGGCAGGCACTGATGGCGGAGATGACTGATTCAAAAGCGCAGATTTCAACCCCACAGACCGTGGATTGAGGAAACAGCAGGAGAATGTTTGATCTAAGGCTGCATCTGTTTTTAGTAACATTTTCACAATATAGTGCATGCTCAAGTCTGATTCAATTTCATAGCAGCTATCTAATCTATCTTTTCTGTTTTACTTTTAACACACTAATTTATCTGATTTTCTGTTCAGACACATTTTTTAGGTGGAAAGGAAGAGCAGGCTAATAAACATGTTAATCCAGCATAACACTCATCCCACTCTCTTTATCAGTAGATATTTGCTTTGCATTCACAGCCAAAGAGAAAAGGTTCAGTATGGGGTCACCTTGTGTTAGATACTGTGCAAATGCCTAGGGGGTCCAGGGTATCTTTTGCACAGCCTAAAACTAGGCCTTTTGCACAATCTAAAACTTCTGCCTCAATCCAATCCAAAGGTGATTCCACCCAACCTGTCTCTGTCCTGGGAGCCTGGATCACAAGATCACAAAGCACAAGATCACAAGCTGCAAAAGCTTGCCTTTGGTTCAGGGTACATCCATACAACAAGCATGGTCCCATGCAGAGACATCAGCTTAGCTCTGTTGTTGTATAAATGTGCCACAGTTTTAAAATCAGTAAAATGAGGACAACAAGAATTCCTTACTCACAGTTTCTGTCCAACTTTCAACTTAATTGTGCAGCTTCTCTAGGTAAGGCAGCTTTATAGAAAGGCTCAGCACATTGTACACTGGAGTCCTATTTTCAGTGGGAGGTTATATCAGCCTGAAATAATGGGGCTTTGGACAAAGGGGGAATGAAAGGAAGAGTGGCAAAGAAACAAACTAAAACGCTATTTAAAAATGGTCGGTTGAACATCTAAAGGTGACCTGCCCTTCACAGTCTTATCAGCCAGTATTTACAGGCTTCAAACAAGCATTGCAACAGAAATTATCCTGAAAAGGAATTCATGCCCACAAACAGTTTCCTCCAGAGAGGTAATGCTGGGTAGCGTGAGGCCGTTAATAACAGCATGTCAGATGACTAACATCGAATGAGTCTCTGTCATTAAAACAAGAAGTTGATCGAAAACAAACAACTTGGCAATTTCAACAAAATATCCCCTGTGATACAGCTGGGCTCTCTACTAGAACACTTGTATAACAAAAGCTGTCAGTCCAAGAAGTCTTATTTTGGCATACATGTAACTGCACACTGTTACTAACACTGAAATGACAAATTGTATTGCATCTTTGCAACAGAACATTCCCGAGATATTTATAGAGAGGGAAGCTTAAAATAAGTTTTATTTTTTAATTAAATAACTGAGATTCTTTTCCCCTCTAGTGTCCTTGGCTGGCAGATGTCTGCTTGGTTCAGTGTGCGAGGGGGGACAGGAGAAACAGTGCAAGCTGCATCATTTTTGAAATAAACAAGTTTCTGATTGGACTTGAGCTCGTTCAGGAGAGGCAGCTGCAGATAGAAACTCGTGTCCTAAAGCCTGAGGATGATACGAACTGCTCGGTGTCCTCAATAGAAGAAGATTTCCTCACGGCCTCTGAGCACCTCGAGGATGACAACGAGGCTGATGAATATAAAGCTGGTAAAAGCAGGGGGACTGAGCATAATTCTGCTATTGTTCATACTGCAAAATAGCTATAGCAATGCTCACAGAAATTGCGCTTGATGTTAATTCATGCATGTATAATTTAGAAAATGGACTGCCATTCATATTTTTAAATGTTTGTTCAAAGACAAGGTACATGGCTGCACAGTACTTTTACAGAGCAGTAATGCAATACAAAGTTGTGCAGCTCTTTTAAAAGTCACAAGTTACTCTGCAAAAACTAATTTTTAATTTTTCTTAATAGGTCATGAAAAATTAAATGTTTCAGAAGCATCTTCAGATGTCAAAAAAAATAAAGGAAAGGGATTTGAAAATATTCACTATAGAAAAGCCAGATTGCCATTCATTCTTGAAGGAAACTGCATTAATAAAGATAATGCAGCTACTCAAGTCTCTGAAAGTGTGAATGTTGTGGCTGAAGATGGCATCTCACAACCTGAAGATAAGTCAGACCAGGAAATTCTGTGGCAGAAGGAATTAGCTGAAAAGGCTACTTCATCATTTAGTACTACTAATTTGACAAGTGAGGCTGAAAACTCAGGACTTGGGTTAGAAGATGTATCTGTAACCAAAATGGCCAAAGAGGAGCTGGAGCCTCTGGGTGACCCAAAAACGAAACATAGCAGCAAGACAGACGGGGAAGATAGTGCAAGTATCAGGAAAACTGATCCTCCCTCACAAAATGAGCAGGCAACCACAGGTCAGTATGCCACAAATTTAGCAGAATCTGTTCTGCAGGATGCGTTCATTAGACTGTCACAGTCTCGACCCAGTTTCAGTGAGGAGGCTGCAGTCAGCATCTCTGTAGGAAGCTCCTGTAAGTCAGAAGATGTATCTGCTTCCCGATCATGGAATGAACTTCCAAAGATCGTCATAGTGCAAAGCCCAGACAGTTCTGAGAATGTCCCTGACTGGCCAGGGTCTGCCTTTCCCAACCTGAGCCACTGGGCTGAGGCAGAAAGCTCTGCTGAAGGTTCAGATTACTTTGAGGAAGAACATTCAAACGGACACGACCAAAGTGCACTGGAAGTGGCTCTGGCTTGTGCAGCCACTGTCATTGGAACCATTTCCAGTCCCCAGGCTGCAGAAAAATTCCGCCGAGACCAAGAAGTCCCAGACTCTAGAACTGGAGTGGTTGCTAATGAAGAGGTGCACACAGCACCCTCCCAGCTCCTTGACGACTGCGCTGGCACAGAGTACTCGTTCCCGTCTGCGCTCTGTGGCATGACTCAAGTAGCAAGTGCCGTGGCCATCTGTGGCCTGGGGGAAACAAAGGAGGAGAAGTACCCTGCAACTTCCAGTGGACTTCTGTCTGCTGCCCAGGCCTCTGCGGCCATTACTCTGCACTGCAGCATAGCTGTGGGAAGCAGCATGGACAAGCTGAATGAGAGCATTGCAGAGGCACTGCTCAAAGAGGCATCTGTAATTCTGACAAAGCCCAACACATACAAAAATGTTGGGCATTTTGTGGAATCCATAAATGGGAAAATTATTGAAACAGCAGCAAGACCACGTATTCCACGTGCTGATGGAGTAATCAGGGATGAACTTGCACAAAACTTATCCAATATTATTCTACGACATTCTATGGAAGAGGTTAGGAAGAAGAGACAGCTACACCTCGGTTCAGAGAACGGCTCAAGTACACAAGACATTTTCACAGAGACTGCAAACGAGTTGCTTTTTAATATAATATATTTCACTTGCAAGAAGATGAATGACATAAGGCAAGTTGAAGAGTGTTCTCCTCTCTTTTCCGAGGGCACAAAAGCAGAGAAAGAAACAAGAGCAGAAGGATGGCCAACACCAGCAACAGCATGTGAAACTTCACACAGCCCCCTTGATCACTCTGCTGTGAAGCCATTTGGTACATCCTACAGCACCAATACTAGCAAAGATCTTGAAAAGGTCACAAGCACCTGGAAAAGTAATATCAAAGATGTAAATAGCAATGAAGGTGCCACACTGAATGCAGAACCAAGTGGAGATACAGGGCATAACACACTTGGTGCAAAAACATCTCCCAAGAAGAGATACCTAAAAAGAACTGCACGAGACTGTTATAAATCCCCAAATGAGAGTAACAATCATCATCAGAAGCAAGACTACAGATCATTTTCAGACAGAGAAAACAGCTTGGTAAACAATGAATGCAAGCATGGTGTTCAAGAACAGCTGTCTTCCAGTGCCACTATAAATACAGAAAACCAAGCCAAGATTAAGTGTGATTCTGTGCTAAATAATGATGTTCAACTTAGCTTGTCTTTGTTAGGAAACCATGTCTTGCTTCCTTCTCAGCCTGTGCTACAGGTGAAAAATTCAAGGGACAAATATTGTATAACAGATTTTGCAGAAGAATTGGCAGAAACAGTTGTCTCTATGGCAACAGAAATAGCTGCCATTTGTCTAGAAAATTCAAATGGCAAGCAACCCTGGTTCTGTGCATGGAAGAGAGGCAATGAATATCTGGTGACCCAGAGTTTATCATGCAGAACCATGAAAAGGAAAAAGGAAACCCATACCAATGGTTCTGTGGTTCGGAAGCACAGGGCACCTCGACTGAGTGAGATCAAAAGAAAAACAGATGAGCATCCTGAGCTAAAGGAAAGATTGATGAATCGGGTAGTAGATGAATCTATAAACCTTGAGGACACACCAGATTCAGTCAATCTCTTTGCAAATGAAGTGGCTGCCAAGATCATGAACCTCACTGAACTCTCCATGGTTGATAGCATCTGGCAAGGTCCAAACCACCCCAGGAACAGACTGCACTGTGAAAGATGGAGCCGAGCCAAGGCCTCGAGCTGTGAGAGCATACCGGAGGAGGACTCAGATTCCAAAGCCTCTTTCAATACCCTAAGCCTAATGAACAGCTTTGGTCACTCCCTGAGCCAGACAAGTTCTGTCTCAAAGCAGTCTAGTTGTGAAAGCATTACAGATGAGTTTTCAAGATTTATGGTGAACCAGATGGAAAATGAAGGAAGAGGTTTTGATTTATTACTGGATTACTATGCGGGAAAAAATGCAAACAATATCTTAACTTCTGCCTTGCAACAGGTAGCCAAGAAAAATGGCCACCTTAATGTAAGACCAAGTTGCCCATCCAAACAGTCCAGCACAGAAAGTATAACAGAAGAATTTTATAGGTATATGTTAAGAGAAATTGAAAAGGAAAATAAAGATAACCTATCTTCCTCTCGGAGTTCAAAGGACTGGTGTGGCAGTTTGCTGGCACCCTCTCTACGGTCACCTTTCTGCTTTAGGCAGTCGTCGATGCCCGACAGCAGATCATCAGGCTCTAGGCTTACAGTGAACGTCCCAATTAAGGCAAATTCCTTAGATGGGTTTGCCCACCATCGCCAGGATTCCTTAAGCGTACAGCCAGTGAGCACCGTGGCGGCTGCTGGACTCTGCAAGTCTGACTCGTGTCTGTACCAGAGAGGCAAGACTGACCAGATCACAGATATGCTGATCCACGAGACGTGGGCCAGTTCCATTGAATCCCTGATGCGCAAGAACAAAATCATAGCAGATGAGGCAGAGGCTGCAGAGGCAGACCAGTTTTACAGTGATTCTCCACCACACGTGGAACAATATGCAAAAAGACTGGCTGCAAATATTGTTGAAAGTGGTAAAAGTTTAATTGTTGTCCAGCAGGATTCCTTTGGTTATACAAGCCGAGAACACGTGCTGGAAAGCAAACATCCCCAAAGCACAACTCAGATACAGTCAAAACCCAAAATGGAAGAAGTAGATTTGGATGAGAAAAAAGATCATGTGAAGAGCCCTGGAAGCCTCCCTGCAGGACAGCACAGGGAAGTGCCTTTAATTCAGATAGAAACTGATCAACGAGATGAGCCAGATAAAGAGTCTGAGTCCTTAACTTCACGTGACCCATCTGGAAAGGGGCATCAAAGTAAAGAAAAGCCTCCAGAAGCTTTGGATGGGAAACACATGGCTTCCAGTTCCCCAGTAAATAGGTAAGTGACAAAACAGCAAATCAGCACATTGCTTTGGTGTTCGGTTTTTCTCAGTAGAAGTTATTTTGATGAAGAGGATAAGAGTGGTACTTTTAAAGAAATAACCAGGCTGGGCTTTGACTATGGGTTTCTATTGGCATAAAATCACCCAACCATGTGTCACAGTGCTGCTTTCTGGAGAAAACTTACATTGAATATGACATTATGGTTCTAAGATTCAAATCTAATACTGTACAGACAAGTTCTCTCTCTACAGACGTTTACGTCTCCCATAATCAAGACAGGAAAGGCTGATACCAGAGCTAAAAAACAGATAAACAAAAATCAGTGCTAGCATATAACAGAAGATAGACGGATTTGAGTTGTAGTTCTCTGCTTCCTGTTGCAACTAATGTTTTGTGTACCTGGAAACAAGACCAGACTTCTGACAGCTTGGAGTTCAACTTTGTGTTTACAGTCTGGAGCTACAAGTAATAAAAATTCCTTAGTGAAGGAAATAAAAGATTAAAAGTACCCCTCACCTCCTTTAGCGGAAGAGTTCTCTGGTAGAATTTAGATAGGGAAAAGAACATTTCATTTTGTTTCAATGCCGTTTTGTGGAGTTTACACCACAGCTTACTAACCATTCCTTACAGCTGTACTCCTTTTTTTTAGGAAATCCGCAGCTTGCTTTCGTTAAGGTAAAGTGTGATCCCAGTATGAGAGTGCAGTGCAAATGCTGAGGATTGCTGTGAGTGCTCTGAGGTTAAGGGAAATTCTCTCTTCAAGGCGTTGCCTCTTTATAACTGTACTTCATTGTATCTGTTACTTTAAAGCTATCTAAACTGCCAGTTTCTTGGAGCACTTGCAGCACCCCATTATCTCAAAGTGACAGGAAGAGTGCAGGTGCTAGTGTTACAAACCATTTTGTAGCTCATTTTATTCTAGGCAGTGCTCTGTTTTGGCATTTGACAAAGCTCTGCTTGAAGTGAGAAAGCAGAAATGCGCCCTCACTTGAAGTGAGAATGTACAGGGATTTTAAGTACTTTCCTGTGTACGGCAGCAATTAGCTGGATAATTACCATGGTGTCACTTGTCTTCCGTACTGACTCTCCCCCACTAACCTTCCTCTTCCTTAAAATACAACCTGCTTTTAGTAAGATACATTTAGAAATCCACCTATCTGGGATCTTGACTGTTAGAAAATGAAGTTATTTTTGCAGTTTACAAGTCCTTTCATAGCTTTTCCTCTACCTTTGAAGCAAAGTTCCTAATGTGGCTATGACACATTTAAACCAATAGGATTGGTAGGGCAGAATTAGTAGCCAGAAGCTACATCTGCACAAGCTTCTTGGCTCAGCAATGCCATGCAGTTCTAGTTCAACTTGCCTCCATTTCTGTGCATCAGCCTCATTTGCAGCATGGAATGGAGAGTTCTTCCAAAGAAATCTCAGACAGAAGCTGCCCAAGTGCATTCCAGATGTGCTCATACCCCTACAGGGGAAGGCAAAGCTTCCAGTGGTTCTTCACACAGATCTGAACCATTTGTGGCGTGGCTGTCTGGACCAAGTCTAGGCTGAAGTGAAAAGCTAAAAATATATATAATGTGGCTATAAAAGCATCAGTAGAAATTGCTTTGATCCACTCCTACTGCATGAAATTACTTGCTAGTTCAAATACAGGCACAGAACTCCAGGCAAAATATCAAGCAGACATAGAGTCAATTAGAGAAAAAGAAAAAAAATAAAAAGCCATGCAGTCCTTCGGCGATGAAAAAAAGCTGCTTTTTGTACGTAGGCAGTGCAACAGAGCCAGTCCTGTCACAGTTACACAGAAAGTGTTCCAAGTGACTGTTCACAAGTGGGGAACTGTCAGTTCAAAGCATCGCTGGTGTGAGCTGTAATTGCATAATGAATCAAACAAAACCTAAAATGCCAAGAAACATCACCCACACAAATCTCATGTTTTGAACCAGGTATCAGGAGCTACCTGTCCTGTACTAAGAACCTGAATAACACCCCTAGCCTGCAGCCTGGGTGCTCAGTGCCCACGTGTCAGGGAGTGCAGGGACAGAGTTGTGGGCCCATGGGCTCCAGGGTGACAGGCACAGGGCTTTGGCAGTGCTGACTGCCAGAGGCAGCAGAGCCCCAGGCAAGTCCCGTTGTCCCTGCACAGGCTGCATCTCTGTCATCCAGTATTAATGCAACGGCTTCTGAGAGTGAGAGCTTGGCAAAAAGAGATATCCACACTGATATTGTCTCAGTATATGCCTAATCAAAGTAATTACTCAGAAGCAATAGAATTTCTGGTGTGATATCCTGTTTTAACTGAAGGCAGATGCCTCAACCGTAACCACAGGTAAAGCTGTGAAGGCAAGAACGTCTCTAGAGAGATCAAGCAGAGGGTTGTCAGTACAGAACATAACATTGTTTTAATCCCTAAATTGCAAATGCAGACCATCCAGTGAATATAAAAAAATAGTTGAGCTTTACTTGTTACTGTGGTGCTACAGTGATACAATTATTTGAGAGATTGATAATTATTTCATTTTCTTTGTATCAAAAGCCCAGTTTAGCTCTAAAAACTTAGCAAAAGTATGGTTTCTTTCTTTTGTTTCTGTGTTTGTGGGAGCATGTGTACGTATATACGACATACACACGTGTGACATATGTCAAGTGTCCAGAATTAGAAAGCATTTTTCCCTTAACCCTATACTTTCTAAATTTACTCTGGTTTCTGACTACCTGTTGCAATATTTTATCTTTCCCCAACCTAAGCAGTGAAGGTCCTAAGGACACATCAGGCTCAGAGTCATTAGTGATTCACAACCCACAATACTTTCCTGCTTTCACTTCTTTTGGATCTACAATTTCAACAGAGTAGAAAACCCTGTCAAGAAACTTATTCACCCATTGGCAGGACAGGGATTTAGCAGCAATATGAATTTCCAGAAACGCTGTCATTGTACACTAACATATACCAGGTGTTTCAAGCACTGACTGAAGTCCATTAAGCAATCAACCTTTACAGTAATTAGGTTTTTTATACATGTCAAATCTTTTTGTACAAGTTAAAACTTTCTATCTGTATTTCAATATAAGGTTTGTGTTTGTTTATAGCAGTCACAAGAAAGTCCTTTTTCAAGAGCATCTCAGCCCATATGTTTTACTGGACTGTATGTATAAATTATAAGCCTGTCCAGTCTTTTGCATCTCTATAATTCTGCAGCTTGGTTGACTTTAATGAGCAGCATTGCCTGAACACTGGTGGCACCAGTTTGTTTGCCTTTATTACAAAGTCAATGTGCTTTCCTTATCGCCCTGCCAGCACCAGTCCTCAGAGCAGATCGGATGCTGAAATCATAGGAGAGACGAAAACAGCTGAAGAATTTCCAACCCATCTCAGCAGCAGTGAGGAAAGCACTGGCAGCTGGTCCCAGCTTGCCAACGATGAGGACAATCCTGATGACACAAGCAGCTACTTGCAGCTCAGTGAGCGCTCCCTGAGGTACCCAAGTTGTCTCTTCTCACTGTACAATGTGGTCTGTCCACCAAGCCAGTGATTTGCCTACCCTGCATCAGGAGTGAGAGGCAACAGCTTGAGATTTACTCTGAATGCTGTAAAGAATATCTAATGGTAGCCTTTATCTCTTTATTTTTTAATTAGGGAAAAAAAATTACCCACGTTCTGATTCTCAGCTAGGTCTTTTAGCTATTGGTGAGTAGCTCCATTCAGACAAAGGAAAAACCTCCTGGCACCACTGAAGTGTCTCAGTCCTACAGTAAAAAGGCCACTGGACAAGTTAATTGCTACAGTCTTTCTTTTGATTTATTTGCTACTGTTTGCATAATGTTTATTTTGGTACCTCCTTAGCCAAGATTGGTGGGACTGCTATTCCCACCAGAAATCCATGCACTGAGAACAAAGATTGACCACTGATCTACTTAGACTGGCACAGGGGTGCAGATTAACAGAGGGTGACCATTTTTTCCCTGATTAGACATAAATTTAAGAGCTCCTACTGCTATGTGCTGATTTTGTTCCAATTCAAGTCAGGACAAATGTTTAAAAATGTTACTTAGTCCTTGGAGTTTATATAGACTGATGGCAGTTTGACTTCAGCCCTTTTGCAGCATCAAATTGAGCAATGTTTTTCCTTCACATGCTCATAGACTAGGTTTTAAAACATTATCACATAATTACATCTTTCTCTTGAGTATTAAGATGACAAGGAGGGAAGACATTATGGTAATGAAGCAGGGAAAAGAAAGAGTCTCTGTCAGAGAGCACTGTTGGCTGGCTGAAATTACTGAGCAAAACATGGCTGTTGGTGCAGCTGAACATTCATCCTGTTATTACAGTACCAACCTTTAACAAAGTCCTTGGTCTGAGAGAGCTGAAGTATTGTTCCTTTCAGCTCTGCACTGGAACACAAATTGCTACAGCAAGTCTGAATGCATGGCATGCTGACAATGTCTCAGAACACCGTGATGGGGAAAGGAACTCTCTAATCAATCCTTCTAATGTAGGGGGAAATACCATTAGTTGCTTTTCCAGTAAAAATTAAGTGGTTCAACATGACTTGCCACACAGAATTTGTTCATGGTAATTGACTTGCAGCCAGCAAATTCACAACCTGTCCATGAGACAATTACAGTATCTGCATAAACATTCACTATCACATTCATAATAATGTTGTAAAGTGAACTGGTACTATTTTTTTCCAAATATTCTCAAATGTGCTACGTCATGCTTGTGAAGAAGCCAAACATAATACTTCTGTGTATTTTTGGTCCCAATGAGCATTGGCTTTAACCAAAATCTCAGTCTTTCAGAGTAGTCAGAAACATGAGGGGCCATCTCTGTACCTTTGGGTTCCATCAGATCCCAAACAGAATTTGGGGTATGATGTAATCCACTGGAACTGCTGCTGGTTACAAGCGAGGACTGAGCCTCCAGGTAAGTGGTGTGATGAGCAGCCAGTGCCTTGCTAGACCCCACCATGTTCAGAGGCAGCTGGATCTCTGCAGGTTTGTTGCAGGACATCTCTGTACCTGGTAATCCTTCTTTTCAAGGACTCACACACACTCAGTTTTTGTTTGAGGCCAAGTGTTCATTGCATAAGCCATTCACAAGAAGAAAGTCCATTTCTTTTTCCCCCAATTTACAGCATCACTTGATGCATTGATGCCCTTGATACATGCTCCATCTAGAACTATTTTAATAAAAGCCTCATTACTTTGAGCAGACTAGTGTGCTTCATTCAGGGAACCACTTACTGAGCACAGTTGATTTTGTGGAACAGGGTTCCTCCCCACTTGGCTTTGTACAGAAATAAATTTTTAAAAAATGTATGGAGACATGTTCAGCACAGCTTGGCACTAATACTTAAACTTTTGCTTTGTCAGCAATGGCAACAGCAGTACAACTAGCAGTCTTGGCATTATGGACCTGGAAATTTATCAGGAGAACGTGCCATCTTCTCCTATGATTAAGTAAGTAGTCACTGAAGTGAGACGTGATGTTTAGTCCAATTTTAACTGCAAATCGTTTATGCCACCAAAACTGTGCCAAGCCCTGCTTTGCACCTGCTGCTGTGCCTGCCATGGTTTCAGAAAAAAGCACATGCAGGTGTCTGTGCAGAGTGAGAGCACCAGACAGTGCAAGATTACAGCAAAGTCCACTCAGGTGGATCTCTTGAAAACACAGATCCTTCAACCACCCTGTCTAAAAGACTGTGACATCAGTTTCCTGTTGTATGAACCTTCTTCTCTGAATAACTTCAAATATTATCAAAACTCTACTGTAATAGCAAGTAAGGTCAAGCAAATAAGGATCAATTTAAAACAATTTTAAAAACACAATAGCATTCTTTCCAATAATAACAATAATAATTTGGCCCACAGTACCTCCTATCATTTCTGGGAATGTTTCTACTGAACATGCAATTCAGTTATCAAGGGATGTGCAAGTACATCCTGCCTAAAGATCCTGGTAGAACCTGCCAGCTGGTGAATGTCATTATGCAGCCAGGGCACACCCACTGCACAAACATATGGACTGTACATCACATACTGAACAGGAACCTCCTGAAATCAGTGAAGTCAGAAAATTGTCACAGCAAAATACAGACATTGGAAATTCAGCACTTCCACCCATGTTATGAGACTTGCTGTGTCTTACCATAATGTCATTTGCTTGTCATTAAATGAACTATAAAGGTACACATCCTGGTGAAATGTAATACATGACATAACTAATCAAGTACTTCATCCTACTACAGGAAAAATGCTGCAATTAAGTTTTTCCTGATTTACAGATTAAATAATGAAATATATTCAGCATTTTATTGTTTCATCCTATGAAACTTTTTTCTTGCAGTTTTCTAGGTCTTGCATTGAGGGAGAAGTTTATTCATCATGAAGCAATGTTGTAGACTGTTCCTAAGTATGACTAATAAGCTTTGTTGTTGTTTGTTTCTAAGTGAATTAGTAGAAGAAAAGGTTTTCCTTAAAGAACAGACAGAAAACACAGAGGGTAAGTTGAACCATATCAATTTAAGTAGAGTGTTTGAAGTTAACACAAGTAATTGCACAGTCACTGGTGGGATTATTTTTCCAGAAAGTACTTCTGAGCTTTCAGTGGGAACAGCCAACTGTCAAAAGGACCTCCTGGTGATAAACTTTGATCTGGAACCAGAGTGCCCCGATGTGGAGCTGCGAGCCACCCTGCAGTGGATAGCTGCTTCAGAACTTGGAATTCCAACCATCTATTTTAAGAAATCTCAGGAAAACAGAATTGAAAAGGTAGTGCTTACAGAATTGGGCATACTAATAATGTGTACATAACTGTAGCAGTTGTGATTTATTGAAGTTATTGAGCTTAAAAGCAGATGCAAAAACATCTTCTTTATAGCAAGATGGCAACACCTGTTTATGAGAGAAAGGAATGAGAGGATAGGTGTGTCAGAACATAAGGTATGTGAAATATATAGCAGATTGTCTATGGCACAAGAAAATGTCATCATGAGACCTTCTCTAAAATCTCTATAACATACTTTGATCAATCTGTCCACTTTTTCATATCAATAATACATTAAGTACCGATGCCCAAGGCAGAATTAACAGAGTCCTTTATGTGCCTACATTGGAAGGGCTGTACATGGTTTACATGGAGTTTAAATAGAAAGCTTTAAAAAATAAAAACAAAAGCCACTTGTGTGTGGACATCACATGTGCAAAGTTCTGCTACTTGGTCGCTATCATGTGAGACATTGTTTGGACTTAAGACTTTCAGTCCTTGTGCTGGTTCTGCCTTGCCTGTAACACTGATTAGGGCAGCCTCAGGTCAGTCTGAACTCGTGCCTGGCTGTTCATGGATTGGTCCAGCTGGGGATACAGCTTTGGAAAGCAGAAGTCTCTTTCCAGAGAGAAGTGGACAGACACAGAGCACTGAAAAACCTTCTAAAGTGTTAGTCCAAGCCAGAGCCAAGAGCAACACTGAAGTCCAAAACAGCCACAGGAAGCGCAGACTCTTTCTATTCCTGAATGATCAATTTGGGCTCCTTTGCAGACACCCCCAAGTACCAACCAGAGTATTTCAGGAAAGACCAAAACAGACCCATTTCCAAGATCAGCAAGAGCAGCTTAAGCTTTAATGCTTAAAAACACGTTAGTATTTAAGTCAATTAATGAAAAAAGTATTTCAAATCAGTATTTTGGTCTCTTATGGGAAGATCATTTTGAGTAGCAGAGATATTGTTTGATTTTCTTGAGTACATGCATTTGGGAATCATAAACATAATTTAAAATGCATTCAACAGCAACAGTCCAAATTGCATCTAATTAAAGAAACAGCTGTCAGCTTTACCCATGTGCTTTGGCAAACAGTTAATTCAATTGCAAAAATACACTAGAGAATAATGAAGCACATCCTGCTACAACAGCGTTCTTGGAAATCACGTGCCTATTAAATATCATTAAAATACATATTAAAAGTTTAGGCTGCAGTATGTAAATAGCAAACAGCTACACTAACTAGAGACACAATCTTGTGTGGTTTAAAACTGGAAACATAGAAGGAGAAAACCGATTATTGTGAAATTCAAAGAAGTGAAAAGCTTTGATTTTCATTCATGTGCTTCAGAAAAAAAAAAGGGACCAGATGCATGATCCTGTGAAGCCCATCATTAAGTACAAAGTGGACAAAACTCAGGATTTTTTTACAGCTGCTTAAGAACATATATTTAACCTCTGGTTTCTCTGGAAATTAAAAAAAATTAAATATAGATATTCTCTCTTTCAACCCCAACTGTGGCAAATTATTTCATGTGATAAAATTTCACACCGAAAATTAAATATAAATTAAAATATAGCAAATGGTAAGGAAAAAAAATTTTTAAGATGGGTAGTCACACTGCCATTATTTTGACAGTGAGTTGTTGATAACAAGGTAAATAGTGATTCTTTATAAAGTCACTTTCTCTGTTCTTACTTTCATTGCAATAAATACAAAATAATAGACAGAAGCAGTTAATTTAGGAAACGTCACGATAGCACATCAGTCTTTGGGGAGCTGTAGAACTTGAGAAGTGAAGTTTTTGTAAATAGAAAGAACACTGCTGTTGCTGTGCACTGGATGTTGTCCCCTCCCTCATACAGCTGTGCATTAACAAAGGGTGGGCTACCAAGAGTTTGTGTGTGTGCACTTCACAAAACCCTGGGAAATATTCACCACATCCTCAGTGTATTTCATGGTGGTTATTTTTCTTTAGTTTCTAGATGTTGTGCAGCTAGTTCAGCGGAAGTCCTGGAAGGTGGGGGATATCTTCCAAGCCGTGGTGCAGTACTGCAAGCTCAGCGAGGAGAGCAGAGAGATGACGCCCAGCCTGTTTGACTGGCTGCTCGAATTGGGTTAAGAAAGTTCACTGGTTCAGCATTTCTGTTTTATTCCAGTTTAAATAAGCAGTGGTTTGTGTAACACTCTGATTTCTGAACATCACCAAATAAAATGTGCGAAGATGTACAAACTCTACAAGAACAGCACACGTCCATTCCACAACTGACCCAGGAGCAAAGTGAACCTGAATTTATTGTGTCTTTCTGTGTCATGAGGGACTCTTGCCACTTTGTGCTGTAGGATGCACTGTACTATGAAGGGATGGGTTTTTAGCTTTCTTAATTAATGGACTACACAGTAAAGGCGTAATTAAGTAATATATTCAATTATAATCAATTTGATTAAATTGGTCAGCATAAATGGGATAGGACACTACCATTCAGTTTTAAAACAACACTGATACTTGTACAGTTTAACTGTTAGAAGCAGAGTGTGTTTCAGAATGCCTGGAGACACCCTTGGTCCCTAGATAAGTAATACTTATGGGTTTTTTAAATCCCTATAGTCTGCTAAAGAGTAAAAGCTTTTGAACAGTTAACACGTTTGCAGTTAGACAACACAACAAGAAGCTGCTGAAAACAGATTTTAGTTTCTTCCCATGTGTTCATTTCTCTTCCATAGCTGTTCCTGGTTCCTGCAATCTTCCCAAAGAAATAAAATCCAGTCTCTCAGTTACTACACCCTTAAGAAATGGATTCCTTTTCCCTGGGAAGCAGTGCAGTTCAGCACAGCTACACCTGGCAGATGCCGGGGCAGCAGTTCCCAAGCCCTGTCCTTCCCCAGCCCTGGGTGTGACCTTGGGTGAGTCATTTCACCTCTGTGCCTCAGTGTCCCTGTCTGGCAGAAGGGAATAATGACAGTACAATGGTTACCTAAAGAGCTGCTGTTGAAAGCACTATGGAACTTCTACATATCAGTTAAAAGCAGTGAAAGAAGTACAATTTTAATTTTAGTGTAATTGAATAAATTGTTCATGAGGTGAAGAAAGGCGTATCTGAAAATAGCACCATCTCATCCTAAAAAAACTTAATTTTTGTAACTTACAAGAAAGCAAAATGTTTGTTAAAATTTCAGCAGACATATGTGTTCATTTTGGATATAACTGTTTGGACTATATGTGAGAGTTCACATTCCTATAACATTTCTATAACTGTTTGATAAGATATACTCTGCTATTGTCCTGTTGAGATGATCTGTTGGTATCATGCACTTAGTAATACATTCTCTTGACTCTGCCAAAGAGACTGGGTTTGAACTTAAAGGTAAAAGTAACTTATGACATCACAACTCTTCTGAAGTTTGTTTTTTTTGAAAATACTTTCCATCTCTCCTACCCAAATAGTGTAATAGAATACCTGCCTGCTTTTCCCCCAAAAAAATATTTAAGAGAAGTTTTATTTTCCATATAACAGTATATGCTTCTGTAATATTTCTTGAAAAAAAACCTATCCTTTTGCACTAAATATTTTTGAAAATTTTGAAGTAGTTTTAAATAATTTATGAAAAAGAGCCATATTCTCAGTTTTATCTTTAAAACCATTATGAAACTTGCATGATTGCATCACTCGTTTGTTACAAAATACAAATTGCTAGTGAATCAAAATCTAATGTGGAGCATTAAATAACAGGAGTAATTCTCCATCTACTCTGCACTTAAACAGAACAGAAGAGGTCACTTTACAGTCAAAATCAAGCTCAATTTATTGCAAACACTGAACATAACTGTGCAGTCACTGGGCCCCTAAGAACTGCTGAATGTCTGTAACTCCCACTAACATGAGGGGCAACTCTGAATGCTCAGCATTTCTGAGGCTGAAAGCAAATGAAAAGCACTAAGAATTACAGACTTTAAGTGCTTTGTTTGAGTTGATAAATGGGAAAGTGTATTTATTTTTAAACCAAATACAGTTAGTTGTCAGTATACAATTTTTTGTGATAGATTAAATGTTTACAAAGCACAAATATCATGACAGAGTTGTAACAGTGTGATGCAGTTTCTCTGTACAGTAGTTCTTAATGTTGCAATTTATTCAGAAATAAATTTATGTTATAACGTGTGTCCTTTTTGCCTTCCTAAATAGTTCATGAATGAGCTATGGATTTTTTTACCTATTAAATATTTGCCTGCCATCCCTGAAGCTTCTCAAACTCTGCTTCTCAATGACAAATCTGATCCATGGTTCTCACCCAAACAAGTCAGAGCAAGGTCCAGGTCTAACCTCAGTGCCAAAGCTACTCGGGTTTCACAATTCATTCGAGAGATAAAAGGCTAATCATACCATTCTTAGTGTCGCAATAAAATAAATTATACTTTGATTGCCCAGAATAACTCCCAACATACAAATCTACTAGTGTTCACTCTGGCTGCTTTCAGTACCTACCAAAGTGAGCAGGAGGATGGCAAGACAGAAGTTCAGGAGGCAGAGCCATTTCTAAGCCTTTGCCACATACAAGCAAACCTACAATGCCATTAATTCAGTTTTTCCAGCCCACCCTGAACCCAGTCATCACAAGGAATAGGCCCTCAGAAGGCAACTTGCAGCTGTGCAGCATTTAGCAGGACAGACAGTTAGAACAGACAGCTGGACTATCACACTAATTAAAGCAATTTGCAGTGAAGACAGCTCTGGCTGATGGGTACTGCATCCTCCCCAGCTTCAGCTGAGAACTAGATAGTAAAGTGCAGCAAACTGGAAAATAGAACCAGGATAAATTTCCACGTCCTTTCACTAACTACCCAGGAAATGCAAGTGATCCCACTGAGGGAGACAAAAAAAGAAACTCACACAAAACGCCACTGTTAAAACATGAGTGGGCATGAGTATTACTGTCATCACCTATTCAGAAAGAATTTGAATCTCACACGTCACGAGTCCAAGTACACATTGTGTGCTTACATGGAAATCCCCATCCTTGTGAAGTGTATGTTCTGTTCCAGAGCAGTTACAATACAAACTTTCCCAGAAAAACAAAATTGTATATTCACAGAGGTTTATCCTGAAAGGACTTCAAAGGTCTAAAGGACAGAAGGAATACAGCAAATATGATTTCTCCAAGCCCTACTAAAGCTCATCAGGGGTTTCCCGAGGTAATCTTTTCAATAAGCTCACAGGGAGCCAAGTTTGTCAGCATTTCAGGGTAATGTTGAAAGCCACAGCTCACTCCAACCACACAGTGATTAAAATAGCACTTGGAGAGTACAAGGTATGTAGATTAAAAAAGTACCCAGTAATAGAGTAAGAATATACACATTCACCATTTTAGCTAAGGGACTAAAGTGGAATCAGAGAAAGGGATAAAGCTGCTGCCAGACACATAGAATGGTTCCAGGAAGATACATTTATGTAATGCATTCCTAATGTATATCTCTATAATTTATTAAATCTACATGTGGGTAAATCAAGGTGCAAAGAACCTAACATCAAAGCATTGTATCAAAGAGAGTATCTAGAGTACTACTGAAGCTCTTACAAGGTGCCAAGCCAGCACCCTTTCCAGCAGTGCTGTGAATCACACCAGATGTGGAAACATTTCACATTTGAGAAGGACACTTGGATAGCTCAGCCTGAAAAGTAGTTCTACACACTCAGGAATCTAGGAAGAATCAGAAATAGAACCCAGATGGCCTCCTAGTCCAATGCTTACTGTATGAAACCTCAACTCACAATTTCTTGCAAAAATAGGACAAGAGCTCAAAGCCAAAAGCTACTACAGATGTTTGATTCACCAGCATAGTATAAGAAAAAAAATCCATAGAGGAAAAAGCAACAGGAAGAAAACCAACTTAAAAGATTAAGGGGAGGGGGGGGCAGGGAGGAACCTAGTTCCTAATCACAGTCCAAAGAATATTTTTTTCTTTGTGAGAGTTACATAGCAAGTCAAATTTCAGTTTTTAACTATGTAGCAGTAATTATATACATCTCATTATAGTAATTTTCCTCCATTTTTGTCAGCTGGAAACCCCCGAGATCACAGGTGCACCTCAGTCTAGGGACACTGGGCAATTCCAAACCAATACAGAAGAGCATTGCCCTTCCTGCCCCTTTCCATTACAACTTACTGAGATACATTTTTCACATCTGAATGTTTTGCACAAAAACCCAGAAAGCACCACAAGCATTACAGTAACATTTGTGTCAGCCACTTTGCCTACTGGTGAAAGTTTCATTTCAATTGATTTGCAACTCTCTGCTTACTTCTCCCACAACACTACTTGAAATAACCAGGAAATCTGCCAAGTGCTGAGAGGCACTTTTGTTTCTTCATTTACACACAAGGATGCTGGCAAGCACTCCGAGGTAGTCACAACACATCAGCATTAGTAACTTCCTACTAAATTTAACATTTAAAAGTCAAGTCCACAACCACCCAGAGATAAAAGAATATAAACAAAATACCTCCAAGTTCATTCTCTGCTGTACCCTTCCTTTCTCCCTCTTTGACCTTCTTCCAAGCTGGCTGGAAGAGACCACTCAGTTCTGCTCCTTCCCTTGGTCTGCAAAGAGCAACTGCACTTCCAGGTGCTCTGTGAGGAAGTGGAGTGAGCTCTGCACAAGTGAAACCTATTGGCACTTGCTGGGAGAGGTAAGCTGGGCTAAAACTCATTGTATGCTGGTAAATAACTTGCAGGAGTTTCTCATCACTTCTCAGTTTATGTCATGATCCTTGGCTTCCAATCTTTGGTAAGCAGAATTTCTCCATGCTGGACTTAATCTTTGGGCCAGGATTCCAAGTTGAAATCAGTGCTGATACTAATTTTATTTTTAACCTCAGCTCAAAATAGGAGAATGAGGACTGAGCAGACAGGAACAGATTGAATGGAAAGGTGTGGGCAAGTATGAGAGGGGACTTTAAACTACAGCATGCATGTAATAGTTAATAGCAATGCAGCTCATAAATGGCTGCTGGTTTTCTCCAGAAATAGGAAGGGGACATTGTATTACAAATAGCAAAACTGTCATTTTAATTCAGTATTTTATTACACACACACAAAAAAATTAATACAATAGTTCTTGAAGCAAGTCCATACTGACACTCCTTTCATAACTGAGATTACTATAATGCTCTATATTTTTTCATGAAAAAGGTTACAAGTTAAAAACACATTAATAAATGGATCCATCCAACGCATTCATTCTCACTAAACGTTATTTCTCTCAGGTGACTGAGATAACAGACCACACTCTTCTCAGTGGTACTCAGTGAAGAAGCAACATGCACAAATTGAAATACAAGAAACTACTGCATTTAAACATAAGAGAGAAAAAAAAAGACTACTTTTTTTTTTCTCTACCATGCAAGTGACCAAATACTAAGCAGGTTGTGTAGAGAAACTGTGGAGTCTCCATCCTTGGAGAGAGTCAAAACCATATCAGTCCTGGGCAGCCTGCTTGGATGACAGTGTGCTGAACAGGGCAGGGTGTGGTGCTAGGAGATCTCCAGTGGTCCCTTCCAGCTTCTGCAGTTCTGTGATTCCACATAAAAGTCAAACCTATCAAATCTAGATAATTGTTCTACTTCAGCAGAAAGTGAACAAAGAGAGGAAAACAGATCTGAAAGGCTCAGTTTATTGACTGAAACTCACAAAGCAGGCAGGCATATACCAAACTGGATCCTTCCTTTTCTTCAGTCATTGCCAAATTCTACAGGAGTTATCCTTGCTCCCTAGTAATAAACAGATATTGTGAAGGAAGCATTTAGCTGTATCAGACAGTCTATCCATTTTTGTTAAAACCTACATCAACAATGTGCCCAGGAGACAGATAAACATTTTTCTGTCCACAACTAGCAACAGGCAGCAGCATCTAGGGCAGTATTTTTAGCTGAGATCATCCTGCATCCCTTGAGTTTTTGTCTGAAATGAAGGAAACCTGATCACAGTTCAGTACCAGATACACAAAAGGTATGCTCCCATTTAAAAACCTTTGCCTTTTGCTCATGCACACCTCCCTCATGGCAATGAACTGTGAGAAAGTGGCTTGGTCACTGCTCTGGTGCTGGCATGTGCCCTCTGGAGAGATGGGACAGTATGCCCACATTCTCTCGAAACCTCAGTTCTAAAGTGAATTTCTTGATTTTCTTGACTATATTGTAAGTCACTGCCGGTACCTGTATTTGGCATATGGCCCTAGGAAAGTTTTCAGACTTTTTTTTTTTTAGCATAACAAGATTCTTGATGTCTCTCAAAAAAAAAAAAGGGAAAAGAAAAATGGGATGTATTAGTTACCTGTAATGATTGTATCACCTTTGTAGTTGAAAGCACAGGAGAAGATCTCATCAGCATGACCCTCTAATATCTGAAGGCAGTGTCCAGTAGCAGCATCCCAGAGTCGAGCTGTTTTATCAGAACTGGCTGTTAGTATGCAATCGCCTTTAGGGTTGAAACACACCTTTAAAAATACAGAAATGAGTTATGTTACTTAGCAAGTCACTATGCCTAGAGAAATATGCATATTGAGAGACTGAAAGATTAAATTAGAAAGCAGAAACTCTTGCATTCAGTTTTTCAGCTAAAGTCAAGGACAGTATTCCACTAGATTCATGCTGGCAGACTAACTTCTGTGGCAGAAAACTTCGTGTATTTACAAAGGTCTACATACCATGACCTTAGCACAGGATCATAACTTCCAAATATTGAACCTCTAAATCACAATTGGCAGCAAATGCAGCAACTTTATTTAAATGTTATCATTACTCCAGTGTAAAATTTATACGTATTTTATAGAGTTTAAATAACGTACATCTCTGTAGCACCACAATTTGCACTGGAAGCAATTAATTTTATAGTAATTCTTCATATTTGTTAAACATTCACTGCCAAAACTGCATGGATTTCCAGATAATCAGGTACATTTTTCCAGCACTAACCAGACAATATCAGTTCATTATAGAATGCAAAATTGCTTAATCACTGAGGGCAAAATGTCTGCTCTCTAGAAATCCCATTTCCAGGTAATAACCTTCCCAACTGGTCACATCTCCACAGAATACCTGCAGAAATACATGGCCTTTTCCACACGCTCCCAGAGGAACAGATTCTCTCTTCCAGCACAGAAACCATGCTGGCACTAAGGCCCTGATGGAAGCTGTCTCTAACCCACCCTCATGGCTGCAGGGGTTCAGACTGTCCTCAGTGGGTCTACACTGAGTGTGAAATATTGCAGTGACTTTAGGAACTGAGGAAAGACCAATCCTTCTGAACTTAATATTCTTGTCTGAACAGACAAATCAATACAATGAAAGCATTTAAGTAACAGTCATTGTCTGATAGCTTTTAACCAAAAGGAATATTCTTTTAGTAAAGATAACTTCTTAGACAGGCCTATCAATCCTAAATACTAGTTATTATAACACCACATTCTTTAACCATGTTCCTGTGTCATGGAATAACTGGTGGATTGAACGTCACAGTCAAATAAAAAAAGGTGCAAACCACACATAACTTACCTTTGAAATTTCATCTTCATGCCCTTCTAGCTTTGCAATGCACTGTTTTGTTTCTGCATTATAGACTCTTGCTGACCCTGTTGCAGTAGGAGCCATATGTGATTGTTATGCTTAAGCATGCATTTCAGTAAGAACATTTCAATAAAGTCAGAGGGAAGTCATCCTCAGGTTTAATTCTGAGAGAAATGGAAGGCAATCTTCACAGAGTTTCCTCCAAGGGTAAAGTATGTTAACAAGAATCTGTAATCTGCTTAGAAAAGACTGACTTCCTTTCCTGATCAGAAATGGTTTATTCTGGAAAATTTCTAGAATGTAAATACAAAGGTCCACATAGAACCCACACTACTGAAGCCTGTAATTTCAGAATGCATGTGCATTATATTCAGAAAGGTTTCATCATATTTCAGATACTAATTTTAATAATCTATTCATTATATTTAATAAGGTATTGATTCAATGTCAGGATACTTTTTACAATGTCTTTTGTCTTAAGATAGTAAGTACAGGAAAATAGATACAAATAGTCCTCCCCATCCAGTCTAGTGTCCTATTTCTGGAATTGTGTATCTAAAACTAATATGGTATTGTCATTATACAGTATAATATGAATAACTGAGCAGGTGACTATAAAAAAACTATTTATTGTGATTCCTAAAAAATAATAAACATGCAAAATTCTGCCTACCAATAACAAAACAAAATTGCTTCTTTCACTACCTCTTTATTGTGTATTCTCTTGCTGTGCATTAGGAAAGCCTGCTAGCAAATCCACCAGTAAAATTCCAACTCGTTTTTCATTTAAGCCTAAATCTGAGCCATCAAATCAAACATCTCAAAAGCTATTTACCTACACATTTAAAATGTATTTCCAGCCACAACTGAATTATTTCCTTCTAAGTTTGAAGTTAAAGGGAAAAGACATGTTGATTAAAGTACGAAAATAAGAACTTTTTCACTGGAGAAAACTTCTAAAGTTTAATGCCAAATTTCTGTAATGCAACAAACATTGCTTGATCTATAGCTTTGAATCAAGTACTCCTCTTCATCGAGCCACATCCAAAGCAGAGCCAAAGGGAAAGCACAAAGGTGTTTATGGCACAGTGTCAGTTCTCCCAGCCCTTCCCTCACCGTCAGCAGAGGCAGTCGCGATGCGCCGCCCGGCGTAATCAAAGCACACATCCAACACCTCCTTCCTGTGCCCTGCCAGCGTTGCTATGTGAGTGCCACTCACAGCATTCCACAGCTGCAGAGAGAAAAGGGGCATTTGATGGCTTCTTTTGATTCATTTACTTTGTAGGTATCCGGTTGATTGATAAAGCAACATGTAGAGGCCTTTTCTGATTGATATCTGACACGTAATAACATGAAACCTGGATATAAATCACTAATGAGTCACTCTTTAGTTAGTTTAATTAAATCCTATACATTTTTAGTTCAGTGTATTGATTAAACAAGACTTAATTAGACTTCACTGAAATGAGTAATACTACAGGTTTTACATTTAGTTGTAAATTCTCTAATCCATTACATGTACTAGTTTAAAATAATGCTCCTAAATTAAAAAAGGTACATTTAATATGTCAAGTAGCTGCATTCCCTACCTACTCACTGTGCTTACCATGCATGTTTTGTCCATCGATCCAGTGACAATGAGAGAACAGTCCCAGTTGAACTGGGCACTGCTAATCTCTCCTCGGTGGCCAATTAAAGTATGTAACATCCTACCAAAAGAAAATAAAAATAATAATTTACATTTATAGTGTGAATTTTTATATACACATATAAATTGTAGTGTAGAAAATGGTTTAGTTAAGGTGTCAAGCCTTCACCATTAAAGCAATTAAATGGAGTGGTGCAGCTCATTTAGAATCCTAGTACTACATCAATTCCACTTTCTATCTTTGGCAAAAAGAGGCAGTAAGGAATAAAATGGAAAATTCCACCCTTCTCTTTAAAAAATATTTTAGTGAATATATTTCCAGTGAAATGTGATGATTTTCAGTACTAGAGACATATTCTTTGTATTCATCTACATGCTAAGCATATACAGCAAGTTTTTCTACATTACTCTCCCATTACCCTACTTCAATGAACTGTAAACAGTACATCTTTAAAACTCCATATAATCTAAACCTTTTATAAAATCCACTGAAGATCAAATGGAAGTTAATCAGGTACTTAATGCGAGCATGTTCCCAAATAACAGGCAAATGACAGCTCAACTGAAATATGACTTCTAATCCTCATTAATCCTGAACTTCTTGCTGCACAAGACTGGCAATACAAGTCCCATTAAATTCTTCAGCTTTATCAGAATAGAGAGGTTACAATTAGTCAATACTGCTTCCTAAGAATTAATGGCCTATAAGGCAGCAAAGCCTAAAAAAGATTAATTGAGATATACATGTATTAAAGGATTAGTAAACTGGGTTATTATCACAATGCTAATATCATTGCATCATTAATAGAAGCACACTGTAAATAACAGATAAACTGATTACTAGAAAAACAACTAAATGAGTTTAAGTGACTGCAATTTTTTTTCATTGCATAAGATATGTAACAGTAGCTAAATTATTATATGTGCCAAATAAAAAGAAAAGAAAATTTCCTGAGCACGGAATATTCTATTTGCCTATGATAACACAAATTTGATTACATTCATAGCATTTTACAGAATTAGTCCTTTTGCTTTCTAACACTGTGAGGTCTACACTGCTGTAATTGTGTAGATTTTTTTACAGCAAAGCCAAAAATCAACAAGCAGATAACAGAGGAAAACTTAATTTTATAAACATGTTATTTGGCCATCAAGACCACTGTTACTGTAATACCTAATGCCCAAAATATGTAGCAATATGTAGAAAAGACGTTTTAATTTAAAAGCTGAAAGCCTTAACTTCCAATTTTCAAAAAGGCAGTGTGGGCTTCAAGCTTTGACATAAAAATCTGATCAATAAACAGAATAAATAGCAATGTGGAGAACATCTCACATAAACCATTGTCAGATACACAGTTCGAAAGAACACAGAAGAGAAGCTTATGAAGTGCCATGAAAAATTTCCATTTAAGTTATTTATTAAAAACAATCAGCTTTAATCATGACGGTATTTCCTTAGCCTTCAGTTTCCAAGTGAGATTTGGTGCATGGATGCTGTAGTATTTGACCATAATTGCAAATGAGAAACTGCTTCTCTCTCAGCACCCTCGTGTCCAGCACTCCTGACCCAGGCACAGGTACAGGTTGAGGAACAGGTACAGGTAGAGGCTGTTGATTTGCCAAATGAAGCTCTGCAGACACCTTCAACTGAACTACAACTGACTGTATCTGCCATGGAAATACAGACCAGTATTAAAAAAGCATGTTTCCCCCTTCATCCTTTTTCTTCTTCTTAGTTGTGTTACTTTATGAAGAAAATCTTGAACCTTGCTCAGATTTCTTGTCCCTACATCAGCTTCCCTCAGGGAAGTTCAGGCTACCTACCCAGAATAAAACTCAGGAATACATATGCTCACCAGGGTCAGCCAGCAAAATGAGAAGAAAGTCAAATATGGAAAGCTGTGTTTCTCATGTATTTCATATGGTGAAAAACAAGCACACAAAACCTCAACTAGAAGATTTTTGTAAATCTACATGAACCATATTCCACCTCCTGGTATCGGACCTGATGTGAAATCCATATTGATTTCTTAGAAAAAAGAATGCAACATGAAAAGCCCCAGATTTTATTTCACTGTAGGCTCAGACAATAAGCTCGAAAAAGTTGTTTTCAAACAAAAATACTTGCAAGAACACCAGGCTGAAGGAAGCTGAATTCAAAGGTCAATTTGCTGAATGAAAAAGCTCAACACTTACAGGATCAAGCCTTAAATGATGTACTGTGTGCACATTTCTTAAAAATCACACAATTAGTCTCATTTTGATACATATTGTCTATTACCCCAAGATACCACTATACACACACTTTCCTTTTATATATGAATTTCAGAGATATTCCCCCTGCTTTCACAAAAGGAAGATATGACTCCTGTAAACAAAAGAGAATCATTATCTTCATAAATTACTTTGCCAGTAATCAGGGTGATCTTTTTAATATTCTACTTACACTGAGTTTTCCATTGAAAAATCAAGTGGATTTGTCAGTACTATAAAAGTTCATATTTAGCTATCACATTATTATTTGTTGGCATCTTAATCAAGAGATTTTGCTCTCTACAGTCAAAGGAGAACACATTTTAAATTTATACCGACAAAGGATTGTGAGAAGGAAAAAGACACCCTTTGTAGTTTTTAAAGACAACATAACCAGACTAGTTTTCTATAACAAAATATACTTTCTTTCTACTTAAACAGTCTAGAAATCCTAGACACCTTGCAAGTCATGAGTTTCCATGCTGATATTTTCCTGTTTGGAGAATTCACCAGGAACAAGCACAGGATCTGTCCATTCTTTCTGCCTCTTCAGCCCTCAGAATATAGATATTTAAAACAAAGAACAAACACAAAAGCATTTCACTAGCAGCGTTCCTTTTCAGAAGAACAAATAGAGCAGGAGCAACAAATTACAAGATGAAGGAACATATACTCTGCATGAAATACAAGCTTTCTAATGTGTAGCTCAACATTTTCTATTTAATTTTTCCTGAAATCATGCAAAGTAGAATTATATTTATTAGTGCTTCAGTACCTGCCAGTGCCAACATCCCATATTGCTACTGTATGGTCAAAGGAGCCAGTGATGATCCTGTCTCCAGTGGTATTGAAAGACACTGCAATAATTTCTGCTGAGTGCCCCTGAGAGAATTTTTAAAAAGGAGAATGAGAATACAAATTACGAATTTTCCATTAATATAGTTTATTATGTAATCTTTTTCAGCAGCAAAATCCTTCCGTAACTCATCGCTATTTTATTTACTGTCTTGTCCAGTATATGACAACTTTGACAGAAAAATCCAACCAACTGGAATAGTCAATATCCCAACAACTGCAAATACGCAGGCACACCACTTAAGCAGGAAGCTTATTCACTACATATTACTTAGGATTTATGTGAGAGAAATGCATTGAAACAGCAGAGATCAATCTGACCCTGGGGAACCCTAGCAAGACATGCAGAGCAGAGATGACAATCTAGGTAACTGGACAGCTGTCCTCTGCACATTTTTACAGGAAGATCCATACAGAGGAGGTCACAACTGATAACAGAGCAGCAGGTTTCGGTTTTAACAAGTGATGGAAAGCATTCTAATCTATAGCAGTAATGTCACTGAAATAAGAAAATCTATGTTTTGATAAGTAGGATTTATAAAATACCAGAGCTTTTTCATTCTCTTCAAGTTTTCTTATTCTGTTTTCTAACTGCAGTCACTATGAGACCACCTGGTTAAAGAAACTCTGCAAGGTTTGAAACTGCTGTAATGGTTTTTCTGTTATTTATCTCAGCTGGAAAACTAAGACAGCAAGGAACATCTTTAAAAACATAAGGAATGCAAACATACACTTAAGGTGGCTACTTCTTCTCCTTTCTCTATGTCCCATAATTTGGCAGTGGTATCCATGCTTCCAGTTGCCACCAATGTGCTCTGAAGATTAAATGCCAAACATACCTGTAGCAAGAAATATTGGACAGAAAAAGTTTAAAGAAGTCCATTTATTTATTTTTTCTAAAAAAATAAAACAAGGGTCAGGATTAATATTTTTAAATAAGACAAAAGTCTGACAATGTTTTATGGCATACAGAAAACTTGCAGAGTTCATCCAAACAGCTCACTAGAACAGCAACAAATCCCTATCACACAACCCTGCAGAAGTACTCAAATCAAGTGGACTCCCTGGTTGCTTTGCAATGGCAATACATTAGACTTACAGCAAGTTTTCCTGCATTGCTTTCTGAGTGTTCTTCATTTTGTGTCACAAGGAGAAACTATTTAGTTCACCAAGTTTTAATAAAAAAGAAGAGTGAAGTAGTTTGTTCATTTATTAACAGTTGCTAGTTAACTGGCAGAGAACTGTCTTCAGTATCTGTAATGCAATAGATAAGCTTATGCCATTTTAATAAACAGTTGCAAGTTTCTAAACCTCCTCCTCTAACTCCAAAGAGTTTTTAATCACACACTTAGCCTCTCACACAGGATGTGTGGGTTGCAAGCACATCCTTTCCTAGGAGAATGTGCTCCCCTGCCTTCACACACCTGCCCTAAGGGACATGAGTGCCTCAGCTTCAGCTGAATTCATGCCACTTCCTACAATCTCCTGATCCACATGCCAGGAAGGAGGCATCCAAATTCATATATGTACATCTTACATGGAGGTAATGGGGCCTTCTTGTTGAACCTCCTACTGACAATCCACTAGCTGGGTTCAGACTCCTAATGGTGTCTCCAAAAAAGGCTATGCTCTGAATTAGGCAGAGGTTGTGATGATCAGGGTGACTGCTGGAAGCACCAGGGTAAGTTTTGACAACTGGTGGTTACAGACCTGTATCTCTCCCATCCTGTTATACCTTGCCTTGCTTATTTTATCTTCAAGTTATTTCATTTTCTTTATTTCAAAATTCTCTTTGAAATTCTCCAACTACTGTTCAGTCTAACTGACATTGCTCCCTAGCACTATAATTTGGAAGGATTCCTCTCTTACTTGATGAGACTGGGGCAAAGATCATCCAAAGAGTTTTGTGTATCCACAAATCCACTCTGTGCACTCTTTTCCTATCACATGTCATTATCTATGTCATTTGCCGAGGGCATCACCACAACATCATATTTATGACAAAGCAAGAACAAAGCTCAACTACTTTAATTCATTTTTCACATTAAAAAATTAGGCAGTCATCCTCCAATTCTCTGTAATTGTTCAGCATGATTGCTGTGCAAATAAAGAATAGGAGGTGCCATGAAAAAAGGAAAACAGTAGCTCATTTCTTTCCTACTGAATAACTATGGGCATGCCCTTGCCAGCAATGTATCAGATGCAATAATGGCCTTTCAGAAACAGGTCTGATTCAGAGAAACACCTCATTTTCTGCTGGCAATTATCTTTTACTAATTACTTGCTAGCCCAACTCATAACACTCTGGGTCTAATCTAACCCCTACAGAAGTCAGAAAAAATGGAGAGGCCATGAAACATTTACCTGATTGATTTGTGGAAGCAAAAATCACTGCAGCCTTTCTTAAAAAGCAAACACATTCTCTTTTGTAAGGGGTAATTCTTTCAGAGTATCCAGACAATCAAAACACCACTGAAACAAATCCCATTTTCCAATATGGTAAACCATCATTTTCTTGCTCTGGTTAAGGTCTCTTGATCTGCAATTAAATTCTTTTTTTTTTTTCCCAGAAAAAATTTCCAGCAATATTTTATTGAATAGTAATTCTATAGCTATTTAAAAATTTCCAAAAAGCCCACTCAGCATTGAAATTCAGAGTTTTGGTGTCTTTGCCCTAATCTTTTAAATCAAAATGCTAAGCATCAAGGTATTTGCTGCTGCTGATAGAGGTCCTAGTGCATTGGAGAGGAAACCAAGCATTTTTAAGCTTAAACTGTTTTAATTTCATGCATCTTTGACATTTCAGCATCCCACATATTCCCAGTTAACACACTTTAAAGTTCAGAAATTCATTTTTCTACAGCTCCAATTGGTTCTGTACATGAACTACAGATCTCTGTGTGAAAAACAATACAAGCAATGATGTTCTTGCATATTTAGTTCTGCAAATATGAGAGACAATGCAAGATAGCCAGAAATACATGTGATATGTAATCAAGCAATAAGTATGTACACTAACTGAAAATTCCATCTGCTATGGTATTTTTCAATGTTTTAACATTTAGCAAACAAGGAAAATCAGAACAATGTAAAAATAAAAATATAATTTCAAACTTTGTATGATGGTTTATTCTATCTCAAAAACTGTCAGACTATCTTCCCTTGCAGTGCAGAAATGTTAACAATATCTGGATGTATGAATAGATGTACCACAATAACTGTGTTTGCCAGTGGGAGCTCACAGGGAGTTGGAACTCTCAGTCATCCGCAATTGTGTGAGGAAACATAAAGGAATAAGAAGCATCCATCACTACTCACAATTTCAGCACTATGTCCTCTGAAAGTGTGATAACATTTTCCTGTTTCTGTACTCCACAGTTTGCAGGTTTTATCAAAAGATCCAGTGGCAATCTTGTCACTAAATGGGGGAAAAAGTCCTATCATTTTTATTTAGAAAAAACCTCTGACTCTAGAGACAGCAGACTCCAGAGAAATACCCAGCCATGGAAGCTGACATGCTTTGGCTCTTGCTGCCACACTATGAGATCCTGCAGCAGAATTTCACAAACACAAGTTACATGACAGCAAAAAGCCAACACAAGGAGTTGCTAAGAGAGCTACTGTGCCTATTTATTAGCACAGAAGTGTTCATAACTGATGACTAACCTACTTTAGGGATGCTGTTGTGCTCCACTTCCAGAACTATCAAAATGTTATATCATTTCATCAGATAACATCTGTTTATCAACAATTATAAATGCAGTTCACCCAAATTTCACAAGTTGAACTCTACTCCCGCTGAAGACAGTGGAAGTGTTGTGATCATCTGCAGTTAGAGCAAGGCTAAAGTGAAGTACCCAGAAAATGCACCAAGGGACACTGTATAGAAACCTAAAGATTAGCAGAAAAAAAGGTATTCTTTTATCAAATTTTTAGTGTAAAAGTAGTTCAAGGTTCTCATGAGGTTTTGTCTTGCTGTATGTTGCTTCTCCACTTTTATGTCACAGTCTAGTCACTATCTTTGCACAGGTTGTCATTAGTTTCAACAAGGTATATAAATGAACTTCATTAAATTCTATTCTAAAGTAAAGAATAATATCTGAATATAAGACATTGACATAGCAAGGTCTAGGTTTTCCTTTTCATATAGAAGAAAGAAATAAAGTTTCAAATAGTGTAAGAACAAATAATTTAACATTTCTTTCCTGATGTTGACTGTGTATTGCTTAACTGATAAATAGGACACCTGATAGTAATGTGATTCAACACAAAAAATAGAAATTAATTTATCTTACCTTACAGAAAAACAAAACTGTTTTCTCACATATGACAGCTTCCTCAGGAAGCAAATGACAATGAAACTTCAGTAGCTAACATGCAATTCCCTTTACCTAACAAGTGGCAATTCCAACCTAGGGCAAACAGTTTCTTAAGAAAACAAAAGGTGCAAAAATTCATATCTGACGTTCACACAGCAGCACCTTGTGGATTTTACAAAAATTACTCAAAAGCTGTGACATTTCTAAATTATGTCCTGAATAATATTGGATGTGTAATGGCAAATGGAGAAATCTCCTTCTTCCTTCTCCTTAACTGAAGCAACACAGATTGTCATAAGTACTTATACCTCACATCACATACAACTACATGGAGGCAGAAGAGAATGATTAACATTCAGAACACAATCTGGTCATGTAGATATTACTGAAATAAACTGTGTTTCAATATATTCAACTGACTCATTTATATTTTTTTCAAGACTGAATGCCTAATTAAATTTGCGGCTAGAATTTCTCAATTTTATTTTCAAAAATGATACCAGAAAACATGTTTAAATGGATCTCTAGTACAAATAATGATAGCATCATCCCACAGTGATTAGCTATAGCTGAACTCTACAAATTCAGAAGCTGAACTCTTTAAATTTGAAATAGTCTATTCTATGTCAGACTATTTGCAAAATAACATTATTAGCAACTATGAAGAATCTCAGAGGATATTTATTTACCCATAGGGATTATTGAAAGCTATTGCATAGACAACGTTTTTGTGTCCCTCCAGTGAATGCAGCTCTTCTCCCGATGCCGTATCCCACAGTTTGCAGGTTCTGTCATAGCTTCCGGTGATAAAGCTAAAGCAAAGAGAAATTCATTTCTGAATACAGCAAATATCTCACTGGGCCCAATGCATAGCCAAATGATTCATTCCCACAGATTTCAGTTAGCATTCAGTTAGCATGTCTCAGACCCTAAATCTCCTCTTTCTTTCAAAAATATAGATTAATGACCATAGAGGTTCCTTTTCTTGTTTTGGTTTTTTTAACATATTATTCATAGAAACACCTTTTTTCTAATCTTCAATGTATTTCAACCAGAAAGCATGCTGCTGCTTTCAAGACATGAAGGAAAAAATGATAAGACATATGTCCACCCTGAAATCAATTAACATGCAAGCTACACTTTCACTACAATGAAACCCCCAAATGAGTTTATGTCAAAGACTCATTTAGCTTTTAGAAATATTTAGTTTACTGCCATAAAGGTGCTTCTTTATGTAATATGGTAATTGTCAACAGACTATGGCCATGGAAGAAAAAAATTACATGAATTGAATCTCACCTGCTACTTTTTTGCATCTCCCATTGGTTTTCCCACAGAGGCCTGAACTATAATCCCCAATTATGCCTGAAGCTGCTTATAAGCAGCAGAGCTGAATTCTTTTTGCAGCAAGATAAAAGCACTGAAGTTTCCTTACCATTTAATTTACAAATACAAAACTTCCATTAATGATTATGTACTTCAACTTTGAAAGCAGCTTACCGGGAACCAGATTTGTTAAATGCTACATTAGTCAGTGGCAATATGTGTGTTCGAAGCACCTGAAATAGAAATGGGGGCAGTGAGAGGAAAAATATTTGATTCTAAAAAAATAAACAAAATTGCTCAAAATATTCAACAGATTTTTTGTCCTCCTCCTGTTACAGGAGGAGAAATCCCACATTAATCACCAGGTTATCATGGAAGACATGATACAGTATTGATTTCAATTTTATACTTGAATGAACTGGTTTTTCCCCCATGTTTGCATATTCTTCATCCTCTCTGAGACCAGCAAAGTAACTCTAGACCAGAGCTGAATGGGCAAAACAAATGAGGAGACCACGCCTGCTGAGATCACTGATGACAGAAATCCCAACTAATATTAAGCCTTATCCCATGAACCAAAAAATTCAGTTGAACTGAGTCTTTGAGACTTTGAGGGTATAGGATGCTTCCAGCTGGCTTGTGACTTTGTTATACCAAACAGGAAGAACAGACTTAAGCTACAGCTCTGTCCTATGAGGTCATGACAAGGTGCAAAACCATGACAAATATACTTAGCAAGACAAAATTCCACAAGAACATTTCAAATTTAACATCTGCATGTATTTTGTAGGTTAGGGAGGTCACTCTTTTCTAACATTGTTTCTAAGGTCCTTTAATTGGACAGTATGTGATTAATGTGAATGATCCCATAGCCATGATAATACATACCAAGGTTTATTAAACATCAGTTAAAATAGTTTCAGATACTGCCAGTGAAATTCTGCATGCCATGATTCTTTAAAAAGGACCAAAAAAGTATAATCAAGCTGGCTGCTGTCATGCATGGTTTGCATTTGAACAATTTTCACCTATTACAAGCTGCCCCCTCCTCAACTCTAAAGCATAATAAAATCATAAACTGGGAAATCACAGCAATTGCTGACAGAGAAGTAAAGTAATCTTAAAAATACACCAATGGTTCACTAGGTCTTTTCTGTAGGGTAAGAATGAAGAAGAAACTATTTATGAACAATGAGATTCAATCACTGACATATTACCAGAGCTTCAACTTCTTGTTCTTATCTCCAATTTTCCAAGCTGCCTGTCTCCAAAAGGAAAATGAGAGAGGCTCATGGGTCTTCTACTCAGAAGAGTAGGGACAGATCAAAATGGAAATAACAATTGTCAAGAGAAGGACTGATAGAGAGACAGAAACAGAAAACATATTTTATGTTACAGAAACAGCAATTTCTGATCTCTAGAGAAAGCAACACGAGTTGTGCTTTCAGCTACAGCAGTGAGAATGAGCAATCAAGATGTGGAAATGACAAAAATATTTTGCCTTTAAAGACAGCCACAATATCCATCTGCCTATGAGAATCAATAATTATGGAAATTTATGGAAATCTGACCCATAACATTTTTAGTACTCCATGCAGGCATCTCTGAACAACAAATGTATTTTAAAATTTTGAAAAAAGGGAGGAAAACAAGATGGGTTTATGTTTAATTTCAAATTATGAGACTAATTCTGTTTTTCCAATGCCCAGTGCTGCAGTTACTTCATCCACAGAACTCTGATCCAGCAAGAATTGCTTCTGTAAATGATATAACAATCAAACCCTAAGGCAATATTAGAAAAAATATACCTCAGTTCTGCAAAATCTGCTAAAGCTGTACCTAAGACAAAAATCTCCAAAGCACTAAAGCATTCCATGCTATGTAATAGTTTAAAACCTGAGAAATTGCTATAAAAGCTCATTTCTCTGCAGGGTGCCTAACACACCACCATCACCACAATTACTGAGAATAACAAAAAGATGAGTTTTTACACTTGTTTCAGATTATACTCCAGTGCAACAGGAAAAAAACACGCATTTCCAAACAATGCACACATGGAACATTTTTCTGAGGGAAAAGGAAAAAAAATCTAACTCCCACCCATCTCTTGTATTTTATTAGTATCTCAGAAGCATCTGGTACTCATGTTTCATTTAGAAGCCTTAAATGAAACTGAAACATCAAACAAGTTCTTTTCACACACTTCTAACCACTCTTGGGTGAAAGAAATAAGCCAGCACTGATTGGATTTGCCTGCCTCTATTATTTCCAAATACAGAAGTTCAAATATAGCACTATACCCAACAATGAACAAATTCATTATTTACACTCAAGTTTGAACAAGCATTTGAAGACTTGTCAGTATCTGTGAGGAACAAGCAATTTTAAAAGCTTTTGAAAAGCAAGGCACTATCTCAGTTGAGAGCATAACTTTTTTTAATTTGAGCTGCCTTATTACATAGCTCAGTTTTCAAGGTTAGATACATATACCTTTGCTGAGTTCACTCAAATGAGTATTGCTGGTCAAAAGAACCGAAGTTGTATCTAGGAACATGTAAGAGGTGTTTTAGCTGAACAAACCAACACAAAACTTCTTCCTTTTCTCTCTCAGTTTAAGGTAACAATAACCACCATAGCACTGACCATAATTTTTTAACAGCTTCACATTGCCATCTGCTGACACAGTAAAGATACAACATTTAACTATTTCCAATTGCAACACACAGTCTCCAGAAAAAAGTTTCATTTCCACAATTCAATATAATTAAATCTATTCTCTTCTTACAGACTCAATACTGGATTTGGAGCTCTGAATCATTATTCTTAAGAATCCTGTTTGAATGTTGTCTGTAAGCTGAAGATCAATTTATCAATATTCAAAGGTAATAGTAATGACAGAAAGTAATGAAAACCAGGATTAGTAATCACAATTGCATGTAGCACAAAACCTCATAAAACAATAGCATAGAGCCCATAATTTTCACAAAATTAGGAACAGGAAGACAAGGGTATGAAAATATTTCGGTTCTTTCCCAACAGTTAATTTACTTTGTTCTATTTACAGGTTTTGTTTAAATGTAACCATGAGTATTGCAGGCCCATAAATCCTTATCTGACAAAATAAAAGATTGATTTCTCTCCATCCAAAACACACCCTAGCACATAAGCCTGTGTAAACAATATCTAGGGACAGTTACACCTCTCAGCCTTTTTGGGGGAATTCCTGGCAGAAACAGACAGACCTGACTCAGTCGCTCTAAAAGTGCAAAAGGGATTGAAAAGAGCCAAGAAATCAGTCATAAAGTCCCAGTATTGCCCTCAGACACAATACAAAGCAGTAAAAAAAACCTCACAATATCACAACTTAAACCCCCCAAAATGCCCAAAATAATTTTAACGATGCCTCTGACCTTAAAAAGAGTGAATTTGTGATTCTGTTTTTCCCCTAGCTTCTCCTGCAATCTGTGTATTACGTTTATGACATGTTCCAAGCAGGAAGCTGTGATGAGAGGTTCTCCTTTTTGAATTTCTTCTACTAAGGCCGTGACATCTGTGCTAATTATGAGAAAAGAATGAAAACAAACTCAAAAAATAGCCCAAACTCAAACCCACCAGATTCAATCCTCTGGAAATAATTAGGAATATAAACCGAAGAATATTATTTACTTGCAGAGAAACTGAAGCAAGCAATTAAATGTAATCCATTTATCTCATTCTCTAAAAAGGCCTGAAGAAATATGGATACATTGTTCTTGGTTTTTATACTTTTTTCCCCTCACTTACTGAAGATGTACAGTAAAACTTAACTTTTAAAAACTGTAGCTTGGCAAGAAATTTATCTTTTCAAAGGAGTTCCAGAGGATCAGACATGGGAGATGTGTGGCCCAAACTGTCAGTTTAGATATCTGAATTAAACAGGAGTTTCATACATTCCAAACACTTGTCCATAAATTAACAAGATAAATTATGTATGCAAAGTGTTAAATTTGTCTCTGTCTGTGGCTTCAGAAATCTATGCCGTTTCTGCAACTCTTAGTTATGACAGTAACCACCACAACAGAGTCCAGTCTGTCAATGTCCCTGGAGCCCCCAGGGAGTGGGTCACAGCTGCTCTGTGGAACTGGATCATCTTTCTGTGTCATCAGAGAACTACTGATTTCTGGCCTTCTGTGAGAAACTAAGGGTTGCCAATACCTGGGAGGCAAAGCACCACTACACTCTTAAAATCAGTTTAGCAAGAAAGCCAAGCATTTCTGTTAATATGGAAATTATTCAAGTCTAAAGGGGATTTTCTGCATCAGTCCTCTAAATGGGAAACACTACATCCCATAAATTACTATCCTCTCAGTGTTTATACTCCTGTTCAATAACACCAGACAACTTATTTCTTTCACAAAGAGACTTGTTAGGTTTTACCCACAGCACTGTACTGGACAGTTCCAGAAAGACAAAATTTAATAATTTTTAAATTGGGATTTTTCATCTTGCATATCTAGCCTACATTGTCTATTGACTTTGGCTTACATGCAAGGCCTCTTCCATATCAACACTGGTATTACGACAATCACATTATTTCATGCCTTTCTGCCTAATAAACTCCACAGATTTGGGCAACTTTATTTAATGGTGGCACTTCATTATTTTTCTGAAGCTCTTCCTACCAGAGCTGGCTGAGTAGAGCATGTAGGCTCTACATAATAGCCAATCTCAATTGTGCCCAAAATAGTCAATAGAGTTGTCTATGAACATGCTATATAAAGGTAGAGAGTGCTGTTATCTGAAATATTACCATACTTACTCAGGTCTAAGATCAAGTAGATCTATTGATCTGGTCTTTGACACACCACCTTCTATATATTCCAAAATAATTCCTTCAAAAAAAAAGAAAAAAGAAAAGTGATAAACAGGTCATAATGAGACTTCTGGAATTTTATAACATGCGCTGTAGACAGCAACACTGCCACTTGTATAGCTCCACTAACTTCAGACCTACTTCCAGTTCATGGAAGGAGTTTGGCTGTTCTCACTGAGAGTAAGCATGGTGATGAACAACTCTGATGTGCTTATATCAAAAAATATATTAAACAATGTATTTCCTGAGCTATTTTCTATTCTGGAAATGAACAAGGTCTTTTTTCCAACAACTTTTTGTATCTTTTCATCAGCACTAATTTCAAAGAAGCAGTTCTAAAGATACGTGCTGTAACTCAGTGTTCCAAGAAGCTTGGAAAACACATTTTACAAAACCCACTATATTTATTCAACTGTTTGCAGAGGCTTGAGTGCAGTAATATATCAAAAACCACAACACACTTTACATTTCTGTGTTTGCTCTGGCACCTCTACAACTTCCACTGAGCTGGAGTATTAGAATGTTTAACCACCACATGGCTTCCTGTTTTGAAATAGCTGATAAAAGGATCAGCTGCTCCCTGATTTTCTGTGGGAAAAGATAATTTAGATTAACTTCTCTGTCATTCTGCATTTTACAAAGTTCATAGGAAAGGTGTTTAATCTGAAAGGATTATCTGTTTTTCCAATACACTTCCTGAGCTGGCCATCTCCAGCTTGTTTCACTTCCAAAATTTCACTGAGTCACCTGGGTACAGGATAAACCATCAGAGGCTGGCAGCACAGCTTTTCAAAGCATAGATCTGCTGAGAAAATTCAAAAGTCAAAGCCAAAAAATAAAAATCAGTATCAGCTAGGTTGGAAAAGACCTCTGAGATCAAGTCCAACCCATCACTGGCATCACCTCGTCAACCAGACCATGGCACTGAGTGCCACGTCCAGTCCTTCCTCAAACACCTCCAGGGACGGTGACTCCACTACCTCCCCGGGCAGCCCATTCATTCCACTGTCTGATCAGCCTTTCTGTGGAGAACTTCATCTTAATATCGAATCTAAACCTCCCCTGGCAGTGCTAAAAACTGTGTCCTTTCATCCTCCCACTAATTGCCTGGGTGAATAGACCGACCCTAACCTGGCTCCAATCTCCTTTCAGGTAGCTGTAGAGAGTGGCAACTTTTTTTGCTAAACAGCCATTTAAAAACAGAAGTACTTTTTTTTTTTTTTTTTTTGGTGGGGGATATCAGCTACAGTCACTGTTGACTTTTAAAACTCCTCACTGTGATGCGAGCAAGACTGCCTAGACTTTGCAGTAAGTCACTAATTACAGCGGCGATAGGCGAGGAGCTCAGCCTAACCCAAGCACCGGCACGAAACACCCGCACCCCAAAGGCCCCGCCGGTCGTGCCCACAAAAGGCATCCCAAAGGCCCCGCCGGTCGTGCCCACAAAAGGCACCCCAAAGGCCCGCCGGTCGTGCCCACCAAAGGCACCCCAAAGGCCCACCGGCCGTGCCCAGCCCTGCCGGGCTGAGGGGACCCGCCATGCCGGACGGTCCCGCAGGGCCCCCGCCACACGCCCCACGCCCAAAGCCTCCCCGCGCACAGCCCCAGCCCCGGCACAGCCGCCGGCAGCGCCGGCAGCCCCCCGGCCGTCCCGCCCCGCTCCGCACCCGGCGGGAAGTAGCGCAGCAGCAGCCGCCTCAGCCCCATGGCCGCCACTGCCCCGCGCGTCCTGCCGCCGCCATGGCAACGGCGCCATGGCCGCGCACGCGCAGCCCCGGGCGCGGCGCTGAGGGCGCAGGGTGCGCCGTGGCGGTGCCGCTGGGAGCCACCGTGGGGTCTATATTACCGCTGCTGGCACTGCACAACCCGCACCGAGCTGCCACGGCTTCTGCACTGAGGAACAGAGAGTAAAAAACCGCGTCTAGAAAGGAGTGCGCTAAAAAAATAGATCAAATTCGGAGTGCTAACGAGCCATGCGAAGCGGCGTAGCAAATGTGTAAAAGCAGTTTGGAAAGCGAGTAATTCTAAGGAAAGCAAGCAAAGATTAAGTGTAAAAAAAAAACCCCAACTTAATCAGCTTAATTTTTTTAAGAGGTACTCAGGACACAAGCATGAAAATGCAGTTATAATTGGAGAATCATTAAGGCTGGAAGAAGCCTTACAATGGAGACCAAGCATTAACCCTGTTCACCACTAAGCCATGTCCCCAGGGGCCGCACGCCTGTACCACACTGGCAGGAACGGGATTCCACCAATTCCCCAAGCAACTCTTACATCCAATCTAAACCTTCCCTGGCACAACTTGAGGCCATTTCCTCTAGTCCTGTCACTTGTTACCCGGGAGAAGAGACTGACTGCCTCGCTACACCTTCCTTTCAGGGAGCTGTGAAAGTGATAAGTTTCCTCCAGACTGAACGGCCCAGCTCCCTCAGCTGCTCCTCCTCAGGCTGCCGCTCCACACCCTGCACCAGTTTCACCGCCTTTCTTTTCATCAAACAGAGAAGAAAAAATATAATTGTGAAGAGATAACCAACATGGGATCATTAAAATATAATGCATTAATAGCACTGAAAATCTTAGTCAGGCTTTATGCTGAAATGGCTGTAGAGCATCAATAGGGGGAAGCAGTAAACACATTTTCATTTGGCCAATTTCGTAGCCCAGATTGTTGACAATGGATCAATACAAGACAGTCCCACGTGTTTAACAATACGTGACTTTTCCAAAAACACCCATATGGCCCCCTACAGCTTCGCTTTGAAGACAGTCCTTTGGTTTTTTGAAAGCCAGGAAATAAAATACAATGGCCAGTTCCAGACTTACTTCAGGACACGGCTGGGGGACAAAGCGGTCTCTTGCGTTTTTCATTCCCATTTGTTTGTTTAAAGTCTTTTGTCTTATTTGTGTGTGGAAAGTCTTGAGGCAGATAAGAAATACTTTTACTGAAAACAATCCAAACAGCTTTCTAACTGAATTTACTTACTTGGACCAACCCTATCCAAATATATCCAAATAACTTTTTGAACAGCCCCAAATCTTGGTAGTCTCCAGTTTTTTAACGTTTTGTATTTCTTTAGCCTAATATGTATCTACCCAGATTATAATTTCAGAATATAAATATTTTTCTGTTCTTTTCACTTAAATGACATGAACAAACAACCTGCTCCTTACCTTAAAAATTTGTTCATCTCATAAACACAGGTTCATGAAGATTTTCTGGTACCTTCAAGACTACTTAACAACAACTGGAAGTACTACAGTTAATTTTTTAAAGTCATATTTAAACAAAACAGTCAAACAGAGGAGAGGGAAGTAGAAAGGCTGCAAAGCTCCATGATGTCAATACCTGTTGGTTCAGCACGTTTTCCCCTCACTTTCTTGCTCTGTATCTTCATCTGAATACAGACACTTCACAATTTGTCATTAGCTGGGATTAAGAAACAATAATGATGCTGGAAGATGATAAATCAAATTAGTCCTCAGCTTTCACCTCTTGCCTTGCTTCTGTAAGCATAGGATTAGGGAGCAGTGGAGTCATGGCAGAATTTGCCATGCCCTGTGCCTGCTCTCCTGGCTGTTCTACTCCTGTACAGTAACTAGAAAAAAATACTGACCACCTGAGTGGTCCTTTCTGGGGCGAAATTGTTGCCCTGATTTTTTTTCCTGTCTAAAGAGTGCACACAGCCTCTGAGTCAGGAAAGGCCAGCTTCAAAGACTGCACACTGTAGGGAGTTCAAAAATATCTACACTGGAAAAAAAAATTAAATGCTGTGACATCCAGGATGAGATAATCAGCTTTTATGTACTGAGATCAAAAGTATTGATGATACCATCTTGGAAAGATAATTTATGTATCAGTTGCCCCCTGTGCATTTTTGCTTATGTCAACAGCTTCCAGGAATGGCAGAAAGTTAAGATACTATAGAACTCATAAGTCTGTATTCAAGAGCCTTTGAAAAGCTGCAGTGTACACTTATCTACAGTGCCGAAGGCAACTGTGTCAATGTGAAGCAAAATCAGCGCAGTTACAATGAAGAGCTTTCTTTTGAGAACCTTGGGCTCTTCCTGCCAACACAGGTTCTGAAAAATCTTTTCTTGAGCCAATGTACCATCCCAAGGATAAGAAGAAGCAAATGTTTCTGACTCAAACACACTTGCAGAGAAGAGTGGGCTTTAGGCTTCCTGGTTTAAACTTGTATCATGACCCACTTGTTCTGAAGTAGGTCAGCCTGTGGTATGTTATGAACTCAATCAGAAAGGCCAGACCAAGAGTAGTCTGAGTTAAGGGAAAGATGTATAAAGCCACTTCCTATTTCTGTTATGTCAGTAGTGGGTGGAGTGAATTTTTACTAAGCGGAGTTTTTGTGTGCTGTCCTTTCTCATAATTGTTTGGTCTGTAAAATGCAGAAGAACCATGCTCTGATAGTTCCTTGTTTCTGTTTGGTGAGTTAAATGGGTTTACATGACTTTTTTGTTTCAAATTTGTTGTATTCTGGCATATTCTGCTTCCTCTTGCCCAAACAGACTCACCTATATGCATACACTTCTCAGTGCATTGCTAGAGCTCCTTCTCACTTCGGCTCTGTTATTTCCAATGTTAGTCATGACACCACATCCATGAAAAATGTTAAAACTATTACTTTCATAAGGAACATGATCTGGAATTTTGTTCTTTGCTAGGTGAGAGCTATTCTAGGAGAAAGAATTGACAGTGTGTTATAGAACAAAGCGTTCTCTTTCCTAAAGATGGTTTTTCCTCTTTGCATGGCTGTTTTCGTTAATTTTAAAAGATTTAAAAAAAAAATTTACTAGTTGCAATTTGCCAAGAAAGTGTGTCACCCACAAATTTCTGTTCACATGAAGGAATAGTTGCATATGCTGTTCACCTGCAGTGAGATAAAAACAAGTAGCAGAAAGGAACGGTAGTTCTCTTCCTTGCTCTTCCATTTTCCACCTGTGACAAACTGCTTGCACATCCCATGCAGTCAGGGAATTCCATACTCTTTACTTGCTTCAGCCAAATTTTTGCTTAGCTGGAACAAGATTTTCCTTGCTGTCCACTTTTTATGAGGGTCTTTCCCTTTACCTTGCCAAGCATGAGTTGACCTGACAACAAAAAAATCCTCAGTGCAAAAACCCCAATGAGATATATTTTTCTTACCGCGTCTGAGAAGAACTCAGAAAGGCCTTTAATCTTTTTTTCCATGGCCCAGGCTGTAGGGGGCTGGAAACCTTTAGGCTGAGCTCTGCATCCTCCCCTTGAGACGGCAAAGCTGATGGTGCCGGGTAATAACGCAAGTGTGCTGCGGTCAGTGAGTGTTCCAGATGCACCCAGTGAGGAAAAGAGAGGAGCTCTTCTGCACATACATAATGCACAACTGGGTCAAACCATGAGTCAGGAGGCAGCAAAAACTCCTGACAAATAACAGGATTTCTAGTGAATCTACAATAGAATTGGAAAATATAAGTAGTGAAAGCCACTTTGTTTTAGAAAACACAGCTTCACTGAAGTAGAAGTGTGTCCATTTCACCGTTGTTTTTAATTAAAAGAAAAAAGCCAAAATAGCTACTTTGGCATTTTATTTTTAATATTTATAATTCCAAAATTTATTAAACATTGCACATAAACAAGTATTTTCTCCATATCTGTTTCAAGGCGAGGTTGATTGGGGTTGGATGGGTCTTTGAGCAGCCTGGTCTCGTGGAAGTTTGCCTAATCTTGTACTGATTTTGGGAATGCTATAGAGTGAGCAATTCTTTGAGATTTGCATCATGTCTGAAAGATTTTTGGACCATCTATTCCTAGTCATAACAACATGAAACATTCAGATGCTCACTGGAACACACAATTCTCTTTTTGAACCAGCTCTATTAAATGAACATTTGGGAATCACTGTAGTAGGACATATAGCCAAAACATTATTATTTTTTAGATATGCATGACAAACTTTTACATGAGCATTTTGATTTGCATTCCCTAAATAGAGCTGAATGACAGTGAGATACAATTTGTGGATGAGTGAACAATTGAAGTCGCTCTATACACTGACTACTCTACAGCTCTGATTTATCTGCCACATTAAATCTATCATTTTCAATTTCCCATTTGTTTACTTTGTAAGTTTATAGAGTTATCACTGGCTTTGTGCCTGAACAATGGTGCGGCAAGGATATTGAACTACTAGTTTAATCTTGACACTGTAATTGACAATTTCACTGCAAATTGGACCAATAACTTGAGTCCATCTCCACTGGCACAACTCTAATCAGATGGCTTGATTGGTCAGTGCGTAGCTGTCTGCTCCCCCCAGGTCTGAGGCTGGAGCTCCTAACAGATTTCTAATGCTTCTCTGCCCTTGGTACCTAGTGATGCTATCTGCTGTCACCTCCATATTTGTGTAAATTAATTCTTGGTAGAGAGTTGATCCCCTTACAAGTCATGTTCTTTCAAAAACTATATATATTCTGATTAAATTTTATTATCCAATATATACAGGAAGAGTCAAGTACTGGTTGTACTAGACCATCCTACACATAACATCCCTGCCTACACATAAATGTTTTGCCTTGGGTTGTGGGCATGTGGCCAGGAGAGAAGACAGTTACAGTTTGAATCACTGTACCTAAAGTATGGCTAAGAAATTAAAAAATACATTGTGCTCTGTTTTGAACACTTCGGTACATGCCTACACTAACCATGGATCCCTAGCTGCACTATTTCAATGTTTCATGGTTCCTGAGTTGCCTTATCTTGTAGCTATCTATTTAGTGGATCACATCATTCTGGCTTTCTCACCAGGAGAACCCAAGTGATGGGCCACCCTGCTCCCATTTCCAGAAGCTGGTTGGTTTGTCTTTCTCTCCCTCCTTATCAGGAGCACGGCTCTTACCCAAGTGTCATCTAACAGAAAGCAAATCAGATATCAGGTTACAACTACCCGTGTGTGCCCTCTCATGCACTGTGACACAGAAACAGCTAACGCCAGCCTGGGCATGCTAAATCTTCTCTAAAGGCCGTGAGTCATTACATCCGTCTCCAGCAGTAAAGTCGAGGAGAAAAAAAACCCTGTAAACCAAACAGAGAGAAAGAGCATATACATCTTCAGCCTCAGCTACAACAGCCATTGTTTTCACTCAAAACAAAGGGGCTCAAGATCATAATTTCTGATAACTGGAAGTTATGTTCACTGAAAGAAACATGGCAATAACTTTCCTGTTAAATTTCACTACTATAGCTGCTATGCAAAACCATGACTTGTATTTTTAACTTTGTGCATCTAGCTTAAGTGTGGAAAGCTGTTGAGATGCTCTTCATCATTTTTTTTCCAGTGGTTTGATCTGTAAATTTTGAGGGCTAGAAAAAATAATCATTGTGAAGATTAGATTTTTAGATAAATCAAGACACTTCAGGAGAAGGAGCATCATGAAAACTTGGTAAACTGAAATGCATTAAATGAAGAGGTCATACAAAAAAATTTAATCAGGGGGTTGGGGTTTAGAATTTATGTGTGGCAATTGTTCATATATTTAATGAAACTTAGTTGATTGCTTCTCATTAATATTAATAGCTGGGAAGGAAGGGACCAGATTTAACAGAACCTGAGATACAACTTTATCTGTAGAACAGAGTCCCATAGAAATTCAACTCCCACTTGTATCAGTCAGCTCATCTGAGAATAGGGGCAGCTCTTTCTCCTTGGATGTTCATACCCCTTTGCTGGCACACTCAGTCTAGGCGAACCTGCCTTGTGCAATCTCCCTTTCCTCATTTTTTTACATCAACTGTGTGGCCACAAAGGGAGGTAAAATCCCTCTCATACAGGACATACCTTGTAAGTACATCCAGCACAGTCTGTATATGAGCAGTGTTTAGAGAATACCTGTTTTTTCAGGGAGTTTCAAACCAGATTATCAATTTCCTCCTTGATACAAAGAATGTGTAAAAAAAAATAATATAGTTTTTAGTTTAAAGTCAGGGAGCAGCAAAATTTCAGGAACATGGAAATGTAGATGCAGGTGCTTACAAGTAAAAATATTACTTCATTTTGGGGCTATAAATAAAGGCATAGAAATAAAACTATAGAAATGCTGTTGTAAAAGAAAAAAAACAATAGTATTCTAGTCTCTACTTTTTTTGTGGCATACTTGCTTTTTATCCATACAGTATTCTAAATTTCACCTGCTGCTTTTATATTTAATATGTATTTTGTAATGCATAATCTTTGAATAATGCTATAAATTCAATGTAGCTAAAGCACTATTAAATGAGTGCCCAACATTATTTACAGTAGTAGCTATATGAACAATATGGCTAATGAACAATAGCAGCCACAGCTCTGCACATATTATATATCATATTTAAATGTTCTAGCACCAGCAGCTCTAGGAGAACTTTCTCTGGGAGCTGTCTGCACCTGAAAGCACAGAAAGAATAAACACAGCAATTGAAAGGCCTTTGCAGACTTAGAACTGCAATGCTACACAGTTAAGGCTGACAGCTCACAGAATAGAGCAACCACAAGATCATGGGAATATAAATCATAGTTTTCATTTATGTACGGTCATACAACTATAATTGCTTAGTACACTTAGCATGCAGAACACATTTGTTCTGAAGACTAAAAGCTTCTTTTATGATTCATTTTTTTTGGCAAAGGATGTTGCCTGTAGCATGGTATTGGAGCAAGACTGCCAGGGTGTACACAGTTGAACTCAGTGTAAAGAAGGCTTGTTACAATTGATCCATTTCTATTGTTTTGATACTTATCCAGCTGGGTGGATGCCATTAGAATCAAATGACAGTCATAAGCTTTAAGCCCTTTCTGGTTCTTGAGTTCCCCAATTCAATTCTCAACAAAATTGCAGCTGATTCCAGTTCATCAGGAGTGAAGTTCAGCTGCATGTGGGCTCATTGCTATTGGTAATTGAAAATAACTGACCAGTTATCAACAATGCCTGTGGAGGAGCTGAAAGGGTCACTGTCACTGTCAAGCACACCCAGTAAAGCTTGGGTTTCAGATATACTTGAAAACTGCACGCTGCAGGACAAGGCCAGTCACCTATTGGTGTTCTCAGGAATGCATTAAGGCACATGCTATTTTTACATAGATTTTCCTCCTAGTAACATAACAACCTTATCAATATCTGATATTGAGCACAGAAACCAATATTTTCAATATCAGTATTCTTCCAAAGGGGTTGGTTATTAAAAAATTCAACCAGAATAAGAACTAAAAGATAAGTCACACAAGCCATAGCTCTGTGGGTGAAACATGGGGGTTTGTAGCATTAGAACCATGGATGTCCAGGGGAAGGGCGAGTTACAGAAGCAATGCAAAACTTTTAAGAGGCCTGAACTGGGAGTAAAGAGCCACTCACAGCATTCCTCACATTGGTCCTCACTTCCTTATTTTGCTCCCTTGCTTTGAATTCACTAGTTTGGTCTCCAGGCTTTCTGCACCAAGTTCTTCATTGCTCTGGTTCCTAACACCTATTCCCAGGGTAGGCTTGGGGAATCTCACCTTCCCACACTTTTAACACAAATCCATTCATCATGTCTGTATCATTTTGTTGGTACCTGATTTAGCCTATGAACTCTTTGAGCCCAAACAGGAGCCCACAGCAGTGCTTGCAGGTATGAGACAGAGCACTGCAGTTCTGCCCAGAAGGTGAGGGAATCCCCAGGGAGCAATCTGGGTAATTACTCCTTCCTGAAGAATACATTATGTTCTCAATATCAGGAATCCACCTTAAGGAAATTAAAGCTAATTAATTTTGCACCTTCAGAGCTTCACTCACAGAGAACTGACAATTCCCAGATTTGCAGAGCCATGGGCAGATTTTTGTAAGTTCTAACAAGCCAGAAAATAACATGCTTACACTCACGACCACCATTTAAAAACCCCAATACCTCTCAGCTCCTCTCTAAAAGGCACCAAAAATACTTTGCATTTAAGTTTAAATTAAATTAAAATTAATGTTTGTATCTCTATGACTAAAAGGTACTAAAAGCCAAGGTGTAAGTTTACCTGTAAGCCCCTGGTGCTGACAGTGAAAGGACTACAGCTGCACATCCTACACAGTCACATCCCTGAAGTCCTCGTGGGCCATGTCATAGTAGATAAAAAGCTGAGCAGTCTTCCCCATTCAACCTGCACCCATCTCTTCCCTGAGGTCTCATTACTTTTATCAGACATCACTGACCTCCATCGAGAGCCCCTGCATCAGGAAAATCTCATTATGCTGGAAGCCATAGGATACCATAGGTAAACACAGAAAGGGGAGGAAAGCACTTCAAGTTTCTCCTCTGGAGAAAGCCCTTGAAGTAGAGAGCAGATTGTGTTACCATAATGAATCCTCCTTGGTGAATAAGCTAAAAGCTTGCCTGGTAACAATGTGTAAGGCTCCTTCTTAATAAAGAGAGAAACTGGTAAAAGGAGTTCTCTCAAGTCTGATTAAGATGAAGCTGAGCTAAGAGCAGGTAAACAAAATGCTAAATGAAAGCTTGCTATATAGCAGCTGTCTAGGGGTAAGGAAGGAATTATATGCTATGGAGGTCATAGCTACCCCTGGGGCAAGCAAAGTGAGCAAAGTGGAAAGTGGCTTTAACAGGTGTCAACACACCTGTGTAATTGTTTCAGCTGGAGGCTCTTAACAAAAGAATTCATTTCAAGGGCAAGTCCCGTTTTGAATTAAAAAGAAATAGATGTCGCACAGAGAGTGACAATTTTAACATTTATTTTTTTTAAACTCCAAATTCCTTTTTTTTTCTACAAATAGACTTTGTTTAACAATAGTTCAAGAAATATTATAATGCTAACTACAGCTAAAAGGAAACATTTTGGCACAAGGCAATAACAAAATAAACAGAATAAATAACCCGCTTTACACATGCTGAAGAAAGCAAAAATAACATGAAATACATTTAGTAAAACTCACACCCTGTACAACAGCTTAATGTAGTCCTTACTAAACAGTACTCATGTCATATCAGTAACATACACATATTAGTAAAAATAGAAACTTTAACAAAATGCTTAATTCAAGCAAAACAGTGATGCAATATGAATCAATTCAAGAAGTTCAATGGTTCCAAAGAAGCCAGAGTTGGAGGTGAGTGAGCACACAGCAGTGTACAAACGATCTCACCCAGGAGCTTGAGCCTCATGGTTCTTCAGCCATGTCTGTGTTTAGTTCCTTGCTGGAAACCATGTTAGACTGACATCTTCTTGAGCTTCTGGCTGTTAAAAGGAGGAGAGAGCTCACATAAATAAGGACCTAAGCTACAGGTCAGTTATAGTTTTCTCTTCTTCCCTGAGAGAATAGCTCAGGACATGTGACATGACTGTCCCTGAGAATACTCCAGAAAGGAGTAGCTAAGTCTGACAGGAGTTGGAAAGAGAGATGTGTTTGCCAATGCTGTCAAAAGTGCCATTCAGGAGATGTAAAAAACAGGCTTTCATACATGACCTGTTTTCATCAGGCTGGTGTTATTTAGAAATTTAGATTCCTACCTCAGGAAAAGAAGATGTCTCTTCACCCAGGCTTCCTTAGGATTTACACAGGCCTTCAGTCCACTGGAGGTGTGGAAACTGGAAAAGAGAAATAATGATAAATAAATCAATAATGTGAATTAGAGGAAGTCCTGTCAGTTATATCTCTGCTCACAGGTTTTGGCAAGGGAGCACTCTGTGTTGGCCAGACAAAGCATGTCTTTATTTGTAGAGCCGATTCCTAAAGAGTCAGATTTACTATTTACATTGTATGACTGTCCTGTGAATTAGCAGTCCCTATCAGCTAGAGGTTGTGCATTTTGTTTGCAGGTGTGATATACAATTTACTCAGTTAATTTAACTTTCAGAAAAGGCAAGAAAAATCATGCTGATAACATTCAAATCATTATTTCTGCCCAAACAGACATCCTAAGGTTAATAAATGTCAGAAAAACCAGAGGAAATTCAGAGAGTAACTCACATGATTGCAGGGATGTCACAGACCTCACTGGAGAGCTGTTCAGTGTAACCCTTCAGGGCCCACCGAGGCAGACGCACTTTGGTGTAAGACAGGCAGCAATCCTGGTTGCTTTGTGCTGGAGTGAAGGAAAACAACACAGTAAATAAAAGTAAATAAACCCCATTTGGCCCACTCTGCCATGCTGTCTAGGGAACCCACTGTTCAACCCCAACTATCCAGCTCCCTCTGGATGACAGACAGGAGCACACTTTGCTGAAAGCATTCCCTTCCAGCTCAGCCTGATCCCGCTGCCAGCTGTGACAGCAGCGGGAGCCCTTCCTGGGGCAGAACGCCCGAGTTCACTCACCTTCGGAGCTGCCGCTCAGGAGCAGCACCAGGAGCCCCAGCAGGGAAACCAGGACCATGCTCTTGCTGCTGGCAGTCATTCCCTCTCCACGCTCACAGCTGTGCTCTGGTGAGTGCCTGGCTGCTGCCTGCTTGTCCTGCCAGCCCTGCCGCACCTCCACCTGCTTATAAAGGGGTGGCAGGAGCCACGGGAATTCACACGGGCGGGTTCCACTGTCATCAGCGGGTTTCCCCACAGCAAATTCCATCGTGCCCGACTTGGCCCCAGCACTCCTTCCTGGTACTATAACCAGAGATAAGAGTGTGCTGGGGAATATTTTTTTTTTTTAAGTAGCTTTAAATATTTGGTCTAAAAGAAAAGGAAATAAAAGGTTGTGAGGTAATGGTTCTGTGGGTGAAGCACATGTAGTTTTAGGGGTGGGAGTGTGGGTTGTGAAATGAGGAAAGTCGAATGTAGGTAACTTTAAATATTACCTACAGAAACTGTGCGGCTGCTGTGCTCTAGTTTAATAAACCCAGCCGGGGGGGCAGAGGGAGGTGGGCTGAGCCAGCCAGATTCATTTCAATATGGCAGACTCACAAGCTGCACTGACACCAAAGCACTACATTAATATTTACTGATTAGCCATCACAGTAACATCAGACTTTCCAGCTTACTGCTTCCTGAGCTCTAGACTGTAGTATTGGCAAGGACACATGAGCAATATGGAGTATTCATGGAAACTGGTTTCTTTAGTTTCCTTAACTGTATATTCCCTGCCATGACTTCCTGCCAGTTTGTTACACGTCTGAGCTATTTCATCTGAAACAGGGTGAGCTTAAAAGTAACCTGAAACTTGAAAAGTAACTGAAAAGTAACTTGGTCCTATATTCTCCTCTGTATCTGTGCTGTCCAGAATGCATTAATGCTGCTTCATATGCAAGAGCTGTAGTTTGTTGCTTTCCCAAACTGTGCCAGAGCATTGTGATTCCTGAACATTCAACAAAAATACACAGTTCTAAAATTGCCTCACACGGCTCTAGAGAAACCACCAGGGAGAGGCTCTGTCACCACTCCAAATCCATTGTTTGAGCTGCTACTGAAGGATGATACTTTCCCATGCTGTTTAGGGATCTCTGTGAAACTAATGTGATAGCTGTGGGCCATGTCATGGCCAGCCAGTGTTCACAGGAGCTGCTGCCTGCTCCAGGTGCTTACAGAGTAACCTGAGCTTTAAGTGGCTTCTCTTAAGGCAGAGCTCAGAGATATGGTCATAGTTTATAATTCCAGATATAAACTGGAGTGTCAGTACCTCTCCCAAAGGGTGAGTTCCTATTATTTCTTTGTAGAAATGTGAACAGCTCAAACTATAGAACATACTGTTATTCAGAGAAATTAATTTCTCCGTATAATAGCAAGAATTTAGGGAATTTTATATGGCTGTGGTGTACATGAGCAACTTTGCAGTATTCATGGCATCACGTATGCTGGAGATGCTTCTCTGCAGAGCCACAGCAACTGGCTAAAGGATGGGAAGGAGACAACAAAGAACACATGCCCTGATGTATGCTGCTTTTTGTAACTTTTAAGGATCATAGTGAAATGCCACAAGATTACAAAAATACCAATGCTCTCAATATGCAGCTATCTCTGCACTGCTTAAAAGCTATCTGTCAGCAGTAGGCAATGCCTCAAACTAGCTAACTAGAATGGTAGTTTTTTCATTTACATATAGATTTCATGGATCCCAAATCTATACCAAACATTGGCATTTCTTATGCCATTTCCTAGGCCATACTGTCATTCAGATGGAGCTGGCCTTGCATCCCAAGTCTTCTTTGTGCCTCTACACCTCTATTTCTTCTCCATTCAGTGCTTCTTGAATAGAATCTTCTCATCTGAGCTTTGACACTTCTATCTCTGCACCAGCAGTTTGGATACCAGAGCAATGACACCATCCAGGCAGTGCTCACCCCATACTCCTGCCCTCAGGCAGTTTCCATCACACCAGTGGCTCCCACAACTGACCATGGCCATGGCTGGCGATGTGTCTCATCACAGCTGGACTCATGCTCATGGTACTCCTTTTATCTCATGTCTTGTTTGATTTAGGATATTAGGTTAAGATTTAGATTTAGAACAACAGCCCCAAGGAGGGCCCCAGCTTCAGGAGTGCAGTCATTTTGTTTGTACTTGGTGTGTACAAAGTACCTTCAGTTTATTTGCTCAAAGTAGTTAAAACAATCCAAAAAGTTCAGTGCAAACAGCTGAAGAAAGCTCTGCTGGTTCTGATATGGTACATAACTGTATGTTATCAGTCTTTACCTTTACAAATCCATAATGCAAATGGAAGACAAAAATATATATAAAAACAGGGAGGTTCTTATCTGTTCCAGGGAAGTGTTATTCATAATTCCTTGGGAATGAGAGGACAGTGACTGTTGTCCACCCTGACCCAATCAGACTTTCAACCTGTTTTCCTTTGGCACCTGTGTGACCAAGTGGGACCAGGTGGGCTGGCCAGGGACTGCCACACAGACAAAAGATGGGGCTGCCAGGCCCCAGAGTGGCCAGCAGCACCTCTGAACCTGTCCCTGGGTCAGTTCCAGGTGCCATATAAATGTGTTTAGTGTCTTAATACTGCTGCAGTTCAAAGGCTGCCCATGGATTGGGCTGCCAGGTCAAGGGACACCATCATTTCCCTGCCCTGGGGCCTGCATGGGGAGGGCTGTGCCCAGAGTCTGCTCAGAGGGTACAGCCAAAGCATGAGAGGTATCAGCCACAAGCTGTGAAAAGGGAAATTCCCATCGGACATAGGAAAAACCCCTCTCCATAGCAAGGGGGCAAGGCACTGGGGCAGGCTGCCCAGGACAGGATGTGAAAGCCTAGTTTCAATACCCTTGGAGATACTTGAACTTGAGCTGGACATGGCTCTTCCCCTCTTAAACTTGGGTTCCTTCCCAAGCCACAATCAAGCCCACATCATTTTTTCTGGGTTTTTCACGTTTAGCTGTTTGCTTCTTATTTTAGTTTCCTAACTTATTTGTCTTCCTGACTTGACTTTGCTGTCAGCTTCTCATCTTCCCTCCTTCCTGTTGTCCCTCCTCAGATCCCCTCACAACAATTGCATTCACAGTAAGGCAGAGCAGCAAAACACAGACTGACAAAGTGCTCATCCTCTCCTAAGCTTCCCCTCCCTTTGTTCCAGGGGACAAACAGGCTCAAATCCCTCCTGTGTGTGTAACAGAAGATGCGGCAAAGATAGCTCAGGTGCCAGTGCTGCAGAGCCATCCAGTCAGACCTGGGAAAGGAAAGGAAATGCATCAGGGAAAACTGAGCCTTTTTCCAAGTGATGAGACTGGGAAACTGACAGTTTTGAGCAGTTTGGGGATGTTAAAGAGGAGAGCTGGGGAGTCAAACTGCTCTCAGACACCATCTGCAAAGCTACAGCCAGAGGCAACTTTTTCTGGTCACCAAGCTGCTGCATCCTGGTAATATCCTTCCTCTCTTGTTTCCCAAAGAACTGCTACTCACAGAAATACCTGCTGAAAATCTGAAGTGCTCAAAGGACTTAATTGTCCAACCCTGATAAACACCTCCATACCAGTGGGAAAATAGGCATTCTTGGGAGGCGACGGGCTTACCACATCACTCTCCCCATCACAGAGAAGCACAGCAGTCCACCTGGTTTCCATGCAAGGGTTAAAACAGTTCATGGACTTTTGAAGAGAATGACACAGGAGGAATTTATAATCATTAACCATTTTACTATCGTCACTTTACGGGTTTAGGTCTAATATTAAACATGAAAGGTTAAAATAAAAAAGCCCAAACCATCTCTTATCAACTTGAATGTTAGGCACTGTCAGGATCTTTACCTGTACCCTACAATAAGATGAGAAAAGTAGTGACAGTTGTTAATCAACTGGCAGTTAACAATAGTTTCCATGTTTTGTATCATCACAAATAGATGTTGTTTTATTGCATATTAGTACATTGTCAGAACTGATGAAAATAAAGTCTTAGAGCAATACAGCTGATCAACCAGGAAAAATAGAACCAATCAGGGGAAATTCCCTTCTGTAATTTCCAAAGGTTTAGACTCCTTTGACAAAGCAAAGGGCACGAGAAGGCGGTAGTTAAAAGGAACGTGGCCAAATACAGGGATTTAATTATTGTGTAATCTCTGATGAGTAAATACGTAGTAAGTCCCAAGCACAAAAGTTCCACAAGTCACTTGCTCAATATCTCTGGAGAGGCTGTGATGCAATCCAGTGATTTCATGCAATTCAGTGCTTGCATGACAGACAAAAATTGTTATCGAAGGAAGAAGCCAATTTTCACTAATTGTGGGTTGCCCTTCGTAAGTTACAGATCTAGCAGTACCATTGAATGACATTGCTTTGATGCAGTTATGAACAAGTCATATGCCTGTTGGGAGAAATTAACTTCCCATCCATTGAAAGTGCAGGTATTGAGGAGACTGGTGTACCTGCCATGAACATCCTGACAGCCATCCTTGCACTGCTGACTGCTTGCTGCTACCTACATATAGAAATGAGTATCCAGTGTTCTCAGGTCTAAAGTTAACTCTACTCTGTCTACAGTCCCGTGGGGTAGCTGTATCTACCATCTTTCCACAGAAATGGACCTTCCAAAGGTGATGGCAAAGCCTATAATTGGAAAGATGAATGAAAAAGTAGTCTTTACTGGATTTGTGTGGCAGGATTTTGGTAGTGGATGGGCACCGGGGAGAAGCTGCTAGAATGTTCTCCCATGTCTGGCTGAGCCAATGCCAGCTGGCTCCAAGGAAGGACTCAGTGGACAAGGCTGAGCCTATCACCGGCAGTGGCAGCACTGGGATAATGTATTTAGGTGTATAATGTATAATACCTCTGGGATAATGTATTTAGGAAGGAGGGGAAAAAACCCTGTGCAACTGCAGCCAGAGGGAGCAGTGAATATATGGAGGATGGATATATGAAATCACTCTGCAGACCCCAAGGTCAGTGCAGAAGGAGGGGCAGGAGCTGCTCCAGGTGCCAAAGCAGAGACTGCCCTGCAGCCCAAGGTGCAGCCCATGGTGAGGCAGCTGTGTCCCTGCAGCCCATGGGTGTGGCAGGATGTTCTCCCCTCTCCCTCTACCACATGGCTGGTGCATAAGATAACTGAGGTTGGGTCTAATGCCCAGCAAGGGGTTATCTCTTGCCCATTAGTCCAACCAAGAAACCACATCTTCATATGTAGAGCAGATGTGGAAAGGGATGAAAAGAATAAGTGTGTGACTGAAAGACACACTTTTACACTATAAAAGACACACTAAATAGTACAGAGGCAGAAGTCTCCTACACACACTCTGGAAATGTGCCAAGGCTTCTTCCTGGAGTCTGGACACAGACTCTGCTGGTTACTTTCCTGGGGATTTAGTGAAAGGATTCCTAGGTATGCTTCACCACCAAATTGGCATTGGTAAGATAAATTGGTTCCTAAGTTATATTATTTCTTGCTAGCTGTATTAATAGTTATCTTTTCATGTGCTGAATGCTCTCTGCTAGTAGTTACTTTTATTTTTTTCCTGTGTAGTATGTAGTTTTTGTCCTAAGTCTTATGGCTGTTATTTTCTGTGTCTAATAAACGACAATATACGTCATATTAGACCTGACTGGCCATTATTAAAGAACTTGTGAATGAGGGTCTTGGGGTGTTGGCCACCCCAATAAGAGCAACTGCCTGCTGCCAAAAGCCTAGGCAAAAGGCAGAGATTTATCTAAGCTCCTGTCTCCATTCATAACAATGGGGGAGCAGAGATCCACCTGCAGCCCTTGACGGAGCCCATGTCAGAGCAGGTGAATGCCCAGAGGAGGCTGTGACCTCTTGGGAAGCTCACACTGCAGCAGGATCCTGGCAGGACCTGTGGTCCCATGGAGAGAGGAGCCCATGCTGGAGCAGGGAGATAGTGTGAGGTGTCCACCCCTGAGGAGGAAGGAGCAGCAGAGGTTACATGTGATGGACTGACCCAAACCCCCATTCTCATCCCCCTGAACTGCTGGGGGAAGGAGGTAGAGAGAATCAGGAGTAAAGTTAAGCCCAGGAAGAAGGGAGGTGGGGGGGAGGATGTTTTAAGATTTGATCTTACTTGTCATTATCCTACCCTGATTTGATTGCTAATAAATTAAAATAATTTCCTCAAGTTGAATTTGTTTTGCCTGTGTTTGCAATTGGCAAAGACAGCCCATATTGGTGAGCAATCCTTTATTTTGATCTCTGAACCTTTACCTATTTGCCTCTCCTCTGCCCAGCTGAGGAGTGCAGTGATAGAGCAGCTCTGATGGGTGCCTGGCATCCAGCCAGGGTCAAGCCACCCTGTAGTCAAAACAGGAAACAGTTGAAAGCTGCCTGCCAAGCTGGGCTCTAAGTTACATTATATTTGCTTTGTAATAGCCCTATTTGTCTTCTGACTTTATTTCGTATTTGTCTTTAGGCATAGTAAACACAACAGCAGAAACATTTTGACTAATACATTTCTGATCCTTAAGTAGTCCATATGTGCTGATCTTCTGGAAAACTTCTGCAAAGGTGGGGAAGAAAGGAAGGAATCACTTGAGAAGATACACTATGTCCTGCAAGGGGCTGAGACAACCAAGTGTCAGTTGCGGACAAAAAGAAACCTGACTACAAAAAGTAGCAATTTGATTGATTAATTAATTAATGTAATTAATGAATGTAGTGCAAGGACATTAAACACGTTAGACCCAGATGTGTTTAACATCCCAAAATCTTCACAAAGGAAAGCTATAAGCAACTTTTCAGTGCTAGAGTGATCATACAACCACACTGATACTGAGCCTGACCCTCACCACTTCTACACAAGTCAGTGCTTCTCCTCTACTGCAGTTTGGCTGAGAGTTTCCCCAAGATGCATAGATCCCAAAGAAAATTTGGAAAGGGAAAATGACTGGAGCCAAAATCCACAGCATGAACACAAAAATGCCTTCCAGTACTAAGAAATGAGGGCTTGCACTTTAAAGATATTTAATTCAGAAAGAGGAGAAAATTCCTTGCTATTCCTTGGCAATTATGAAAGAGATGTATATGACATTTTCTAAATCTTGAAAAGTAATAGACAATAATAGAGGAAGGTGAGGAAAAAATCCAGGGCTCAAAATTTTCATTAAAATGCAGTTTTAGGTGGGCTAAAACTATTCATGAATTCAGTTGAATTCATGGTTTTGTTTAAAATTAGAATAGAATAATTTAGAGAATGTGAAGCTGCTTTTTTTCTTGTGTTCTATGTTTGCTTCCCCAGGAAGACCTAAAATGAATTTAAAAACCTTACAAAGAGTAAAAAGAAGAACTAAGTAACACAAAGTGGTAAAGTTTTAAGTTGACCAGGAGAACCCATTTACTGAAGGTTTTACCAAGTTATACCTGCCATGTAGAACATGTGATTCCTTGGACTACCTAGTACATTATTAACACAGCCAGTGGTCTGTCATGTGTTACTGGAAGACGAGCTTAGAAATACCAAGTCATACCTGCTTATTTTGGATTGCCAAACAGCAACCAGTCAAGATTGTTTTAAATAGCTGTTAGTTAACACTGGAGTGGCTGTGTCATGAAGGCTGGCAGAGCAGCTGTGGACACAGGCTCTCTCAGGGCAAGTGCTGCAATCACTGCAGCTTTTCAGCACTACACAGTTACGTTATAGGGACTTTCCTGTCAGGAGCTTTAAAGCACAGTTGCCCAAACCAGCTGGCTTGGACTTCCCTCTTTCCAAGAGGCCTGCTCTTTTCCCAAGGAAACCACACCACCACATCCCTTCTGTCCTGACTCTTACAGGTTCTTTTGCATAACATAACCAAGATCACTGACTTCCTTACCTTCCTACACTCCTTTTCTGGACCTTGGTCCTCACCTCTTGATTTCTGCAGGAGACATTTGGAGGCCCTAGAAAGAGCAGCCTTTCCCTAGCTCCTGTTAAGGAAACATCTGCAAGTGTAAGTGTTCCTCTCTTTGCAGGGTTCCCTTGGCTGCTTCAAGCACTATCTTGCTTGTCCCCATTTTCAAAGCCTTTCTTACTTGTAGCTAGCCCAGACAACTCCAGCTAGCCCCAGAAGTGCCCTGTTGGTTGAGCCCTTGGCTGGGGATTTGAGGAGGGTGCTTTTTCCAACCACTCAAGCCTGCTCACAACCATCAGGGGCTCCTATAAACAGCAAGGCAAGAATCAGAAAAACTGTCTTAAGCCAGAAAAGATGTTTTAAGTCAAGCAATCTGGGCTTGACAGAAATCTGCTATTCTAAAGTGACCTATGTTTTACAAGAACATCTCAAGTAAGTAGGCTCAGCCTTCTAGAGATCAAAGACTGGTCCTTTTTCTATTCCTGTTTGTACCCAGCCTAGCACATCGAGGGACATGGGAACCAGGGCCAGAACTTCAGGGTATCACACATACACAGTAAGTGCTCTGCCTTTGAAAGGACTCACAGGAAGGTGAAGGCACATGGAGAAGAACTTGGACCACATTAAAAAAAAATTCTTCATTAAAGGGATAAAACCTAACAAAATGTTGAGGAAAACAAACAAACAAAACCCAAAAAAACCCTAACAAACAAACAAAAACAAAAAAAACCCCAAAGACTGATGACTCTTTGATCAAAATCTTTCTAAGTTGGCATGAAATCAAGGCCTTAGAAGAACTTAGGACATTTTAAATGTAAGAATTCTTACTTTTAAGCAAATGCTAGCAGCATAATGGACTTATTTTAAGTCTGTCCCAAGTGTCATTAGAGATTTAGCATTAAATGAAGTAGCCAGCTTGTTATGAGCACTTGTCAAAACGTGGCAAATGCTCTTCCAGCAGGACTTTACACTGCCTGGGCTGTGGCAATGATTCAAAATCTCTCGTGGTATCTGTAATGAGATGCACCTTGAGGGTAAAAAAAAAAGGTAGGGAGGAGGTGCTGGGCTGAAACTTCCTACGCACACACACAGAGAGGTTGTGCAAATGTTAATTTGCATCTCCGAAATACAACATCCGTCCGTGACGACAGGACAATATCTGCTACTAGTGGGTGGTTTGTGGAATAAGTCTACAGGGGAACACGCCCTGGAAAGTGATCTTTCAACATGGAAAGTTAGTTGGAAGTCTTGTAAGGATTTTCCTCTCATTTCTCTTTGGCAATGCACAGTAAGTGATCATTAGTCACTACAAGTACTATCAAATTTAAATGAGATTTCTTTGACCTATATATATAATTTCCTTTTTATTACTTAACTGGAGATTTAAAAAGTATGCAATCCAACAAATTTTGCCATCTATTCTACTTACTTGCTTGATTTTGTTGTTGCTGTTCAACGGTAGTTTTGAAACATAAAAAAACCCAAACAAACCAACAAACAAACAAACAACCCACACACAAACAAACAAAAAAAAAGAGAAGAAATTTAGTTGTACAGCATTCTCAGACCTATAAAAAAAAGAGGAAGATACCACAAAATGTGCTTTATGCCAGTAAAAGTGAGAAAGTAAAAGGTTGCTCAACCAACAAACACAGTCCTCAGACAATGGGAAACACCTTTATTTGGAAACCTCCCAAGGTCTCTGAGAGGCTTTTGCAAGGGGCACAGAGCAAATCAGAGAGCTGCAATGCAGGTCACTGCGATGCAAATAAGGGTGCCTGTAAAGTCTTGGCAATGCTTCCAATGGGACACCTACTGTAATTGGATGTTCCTTTCCCAGCCTCTCGCAACTACATCAGTGACCTCTCACCTACAATGAGCTCAGCAATGAAACCGTAACCAAAAGGAGAGACAAACCAGCCAGTGAGTTATGTTGCAAAAAACTAATGAAGCTTAATTTTCCCTGACCAATAACAGGGTATTAAGAGGGTAAATCACTCCTTTCAACCCAGCACTGGCCCAGATTTTGCTGTGTACAAAAGGGGCACAAAGCATAGCTCTGCAGTGCAATGTAGGTTCAAGAGGTCTTCATGAACTCATCACAGGACTTCTGTGTGCTCGATGCCATGTTGGAAGCACATTATAACAAGAATTACAGGCCTTGCTTGGGCAAATACCCCATGCTGTCTGTAAGAAAAAAGAATTTATCCCCCCAAAATGTCTCAGGGTGATGATTAATGACACAGCTGTTTGTTCGAGATCCTGCACTGCAGCCAGCAGCCACTGTCCTGCATGGTGCAAGTGGCAATAGCCACTCCAGTGACAAGAGTAAGAAGAGTGACTGGATAAAAAGGAAGGGCATTATCCTTAGGTAAGGCACAGCATAGTGAAAAACAGCCTTACATCATTACTTTTTAGTAAGGAAGCAGGTGTAAGTCTACATTTAAACCAAATACCTGAAGCATTAGTTTGGTTGAATTCATTTCCTAACCTACCCCTTAAAGTAATGCCCTCACTACCTTCGAGCTAAATATCCCAAACTAAAATTTGCATGTTCATTCTTGTGTCTCAGATGAAAAGCACCTGAGCAGAGCATATGAACCTGGGGCAAGATTCAGCTGAGAAGCAAGTTATGGAAACCCTCACACACACCGTGGGATTCTGGGCCACACTGCAGAGAGCAGCTCACTCCCAAAGTGAGCATGCAGTACACGAGAAAAGATAAAGATCAGCTCATCCATAAATCAGAAATTGAACGTGTCCTGAGAATACATCTGGGTCTGAGAAATCTGACAAATATGCACTATAATTTTTGTAATTGCCATTGCAACCTTCCTGTGCATAGGCTGTAAGTGGCCACGAATGGAGAAAAATCTTCATTCAGTATTAACCACAGAACATTTTCTTTGTTATCACTTGCTTTAGAGAGTATAGTACACATTCTTCAAAAAGAATAAGCCTTCAGTTTGATTTGAAGAAGTCTCTTTGTCTGAATTGGGCAGGAGTCAAGAACAGATGTGATTTGTGAGCTGAAAATCAGTGCCCAACTAGACAGATAGAGACCCCTCACACTGCCAACATGAGTCTCTCAGCCTTGGTGCCATCCTGTGAAACACCAGAGATAGTATCAGGATTGAGACCAAGGGGAAGCAGAGGCAGAAGAAAGTATCAGGATGACAGAGGATTGTAGTCTTGTTCTTTTCCTTTCCCTCTCAGATTTTTTGCTATCTCCTTGGTTCCTTAGAGACCTTATTAGATTAACTCTGTAGGATAAACTACTACCATAAAACTCACCTTTCCTCCAGTCCTACAGAATCTTCCCTTTCCCAACTGAACAGAATTGGGATGTCGGCTAGAAACAGATCCTCCAGCCCACCCTCCAAGCAGAACACTTCTGCTTCTGACTAAACTCAATGAAAAGAGCATAGTCCCCTTCAAACCCAGCAGTCAGGCTCTGCTGCAGGCAGCTTAAGGCACAGGGCTCAAGTTGACCAAAAACTTGCATAAGCTCATCACAGTTTTACAGTCTTCCATTTGGAATTCAGATGTGAATCAGTGAAAAAGCATGAAATTTTAACTATAAACAAGACGGACTGAAGACTATGGGAAAAACAGATAATAAAGGATAAAAGAGGATCTGAAAGTGGAGAAACCAAACACCAATGCCTGGAAGTTGCTCGAATCTTCTTTCTCATTTTTGCATTACAGGAAAAGCAGAATTTTGCAGTTTTTCTCAGGGTCAAGAAATTTGAGTTGGATTCTTGCCTCACTAAGTCAATGCAAACCCCAAGTAACACTGTTTCCCTCAACAGTCCTCTGTGTTTTAGCAAGAGTTCATGAGAATAAAATCCAATGCAGGTATACACAGTGTTCTCCCAGAGGGGCTCTCACTTCCTGTAGCTACAGCTTCAATAGAATATGCAAAATCAAGATAGCGCTGGGATGTGTCAGGCAGTGACCAAGGGCTGGGAAAGTGCCCAAAGGAGTTATTGCATTCCTTTCATGTGTTACTTTCACACACATAACCGAAGCTGCCAGCATTCAAGGAGTGTCTGGATGATGCACTGAGTCACATGGTGCAGTCTGAGATAGTCCTGTGATGAGAAGGGAATAGGACATGATGATCCTTATGGCTCACTCCAAGCTTGAGATAATCTGTGACTCTGTAAGTACACAGCACTGTCCCAGGCAGGAGGAGATGATTTCATGGACAAGGGCCAATAAATTATAAAGGCAAGAGGCAGGGATGGGCCCTCTAACATCACTATTCCTGTAACTTTGACTGTTGAGGGGTAGGAGGCAAAAAAAATTGCCAAATGTGGCCAAGGGTGAAGGCAAAGGACTGGCTGAGCTGAGACACTCATTTGACCCAGCAAGGAATGCCATACATTTTTCTTATTCATACTACATGTCCATAGAGTAACTGTTGCATTTTACTGTGTATGAACCTAGATGCTGCCTTACTGTGATCGGATAATTCACTGTCATTTACAAATTACATTTTCCTACTGTATTGGTCATATTCCTAAATAATTATTACATCCCTCATTCCAGACCTACAAGTTGTGGGACTGGGGTGGGAGTGGATCTAGATTTGTGTGCATATTTTTGTGAAAATCTGTACATTTTACAGAGTACACTCTGCTGTTGGGAATCCAACTGAATCTTCTGAAGATGACTATATGGCCATCCCCATCTTCAGCAGCACTGTGAGGACCCACCTAAGCAAAAGGTCTGACAAATTTACCAGCAAATAAGTCAAGAGGAAGCAGAGAAGGGTGTTTTACCCTTTACTTTTTAAATTTGTCAGAATAGTTTGAAACCCCAAGTAAGCAGTATGGATAAGTTCCAATCTTACAGCACTGGTATTTGCTCACCCTCACCTCTGTCACTACCCACGTATAGCTACTGCTCCCTCTTTAAGATAGGCCAGTTTGAATCACAGATAGCTCCCAAGCCACATATCTTGTCAAATAGATCCTAAATTCTTCGAGAACAGAACTACCTCTATTGATTTTGTGCCAGTCAGGCACCAAACTGTAGTTTGGGTCTTGGTTTACTGCTGGCTTAGGGGAAAGAGTGGCCAGGAGTATCTGGCTGTTCCTTTAAGGGTGCTGAATGTGGATGCTGAAAGAAAGCCAGCTGGAGGCAATTCCAAAGGAGGTGTCAGAGCAAGCTGTAATACCAGAAGAACAGGAAAAGCACAAAACCCAGAGTCCAGTAGCTGCAATACACACAGGATAACCAGAAGTACAACTGGAAATACTAAAAGGAGGCTTTTCCCTTGGAAGTGAAAGGAAGCGCTCCAGCACAGAAGGTATGATTATATTTGAAATTTAGAAATCAATAAACTTGCAATAACAAGGGAAAGTGGGAGTAAAGAAGAGAGCAATCCAATGGGGAACTGGGGTGCTGGGTCAGGCTGTGTAGTAGAAGAGTTGACAGCTCTGGCACCAAGAATTGCTGAAGGAAACAAGAAACAGAGGATTGGTTTTTTTGCAGAACAACACTGAGGCATCCTAAAATCACTTCAAAAGTGAAGAAAAAGACAAATTGATCTCAGGGGATAACTGAACAGGGAACAAATTGGATGCTTCTCCCTTAAGCACCAAGATAGAGCTCTGGTTGTCAGAGGTTTGTGGTTATGAATGCAGAAAGAAGGGGCTGTACAGCAGCTTGCGGGGGCTCTCACCCCTGGCCAAGGGCTGGGGTGTGAGGGGAACACAAACCCCACAGCAGGTGGGGGGACACCATCTCCCACTCCCCACGGGCAGAGAGCCCTCAGCCCACTGCTCTTCCCAGCCCAGCACCAGTGACAGGCTTTTTTCTGCACAGCTCCTTAAATCAAGCGGGAAACTTCTCACCTGACTGACCTACCAGCCTAACACTGGCACCTCAGAGAGTAAAACTGCAGCTTAGAGGTACAGGTCTAACCAAAACCCCAGAGAGTGCATGTGCTGGCACTGTAGGGGTGCAGTAAGCAGGGCATACCTGAAGTTCTTCTGTGTATAGCTGAAACAATGAACTCCTGCACAGGATGGCAAAGCCGTGCCACCGGTGGGCAGCATCTGAGGGGCAGCACAAGCACCCTGCAAGCTCTGCAGGGGCTGCACCTCCTGAGGTGTGGGGCATTTTGAAAGGTTCAATGAGACCTGCTGCCTTTGTGTCACCCAGCCTGCTGGGGGGAGAGCAAACAGGGCAAGACCTGAAACAGACCAAAGCAGAGAATCTAGGCTGGGAAGGGAAAAATATGCCCTGGTGAAGCCCCAAAGCTAACTTATACAAATGTTTCTCATTACAGTGCTAGAGATGCTCTCCACCCCACTCTTCTCAATGCCTTTCTCAGAATCACATGAAGCATTCCCATGGCATTGGGGTGCTGTATGGCTTTAATGATTACCCTGTGACAGGAGAGCCAGGGGTGAGCATGATCCTTGGCAGGACCCAAACTGGTCCTGCCAAAGCCACATTTGCAGCAGACTGATGTTACAACAGCTGGCAAGGAAGGATGGGCAGCAATGCTTCCTTCCTGGAGCATTTGGTGTCTCACAGCCCTCCCGAGCTCGATTTGCCTTGCTGGGGTCACCTTGCCATCTAGTGGTTCACACTGCAGAGCTGACACAGAGCTGGGTTCGTTTGTGCTGGAAATGCTGTAATGCCCATGCATTCGGCCGTTATGCAGCAAAAGAAGGAATTCAAATTCCCTTTAACCTGCACCCGTTTCTGAGTGCATCAGGCTGTCAGTAAAATGTGCTGTCATAGCGTGAAGTTAGAAAAGAAGATGCATAATGCCTACTGCCTTATACATATCACATCCTATAAAAAAGGATCTTCTGCCCATCCAATCTGAAATTATGTACTCATCAGGACATGACTAGTTTTGGCTGAATAGACATTTCTTCAGCTTTTACAAAAAAGTTTGTGAAAAAACATTACTTCATTTTTAAGATTAAACTTCTGCCTAAAAAAAAATTCTTAGGAGGGAAGTAAATAAAAGTCAAAAGCAAAGTGATAGAAATCCCATCTGCTAATAAGCAAATTCCGAAGGGCTCCAAAAGATAAACTGCACATATTAAGATTCTTGACATTGCCTATACTAACATGAATATGGATATTAACTTACTGTTTCCTTTGCATGCCACCATTACACCCATTTTGACTTCTCCTTGGACTCTGTCCAGCCGAATTGAAAGATTTAATTTATTCTATCATCTCACCTAGTGACAAGAACAAAAATATGTGCTTAATTTCATTTTAGTATGGACTGTTAACCTTCTGTGACCACTTTTATACATGGAAAATACAATGTCTGTATCCAAAATGGACTTTTGATGCAGATAATTCCAGATAACAGTCTGGCTTGACATCCTTTCTGTATTTATTAGCAGCTCCCATCTGCCAGACTCCAGAGTGACCAGCTCTCCATAACAGGAAAGCCATGCACATCTAGGAGGCAAAGGAGAAAAAACAGCAATTGTGAACTAGTCTCTTGTCATTCAACAAGGTGCTTGGCTGTGATCAATCATGGTGTCAAGGGAAATCTCAGTGCCCAGCTGTCTTCAGCCACTTCTATCTAGAAAGGCTTTTCCTGTGTTTCCCTTGGTCAGTGCAGATGGAATGACAGGGCCATTTGTCTCCCAGTTAAGGATCGTCCAATTCATTTTTTATGCATTTTCTATGAAGAGAGCAGCAGATAAATGTAAGGAAAAGCTGTGCACTTGAATATTTTAAATAAATATGTTTTCAAACTGTCAGCCTCTAAAGGGCACTCCTTGGCATTAGAAACCAAAAAATTAAAATGAATTACAAGATTTCTTTTCACTTGCATGGACAGTACCATCACTCCAGCAAACTTTCTCCTCAGCTTTGCTGCAGAGGCCATGGGCTGCTGGAAGCAAGAGAAAACCAACACCTGGGCTTTTTCCACCCTGATCCTCTGCCTCTATGGATTCTTCTATATGATGAAGCCATCAGAACCTTTCCTAACACCCTATCTAACAGGACCAGATAAAAACCTGACCACAGATGAGGTATGATTTTACTCTATGATTTCTTTTAATTCAAGTAGTGAAAATAGAAAGGGAAAACATTGTTTAAAGTTTTTTAAACAAAGATTAAAAGTAAAAAAACCCCACAACTTTAACCAGCTCTGGCAGGTTACCATATGCAGCAGACAGCATAAATAAAAGATCTATTTAATGGATCCAAGATCCATTTGCCTGCCCAACAATCCCATGCTGATTCAATGTGGTTGTATATTTTATGAATTCCTTCAGAGAAAAATCTTCCCTCTACACCACCATTTAAAATACATGAACTTCCATTCCCCAACAATAAAAACACTGACACTTACCCTTCTATTCCAGGTGACAAACCAGATTTTCCCAGTTTGGACATACTCCTACCTGGCTCTCCTCTTCCCAGTGTTCCTGTTCACAGACTATGTGCGCTACAAGCCTGTCCTCCTCCTGCAGGGCATCAGCCTCATCGTCACCTGGCTCCTGCTGCTCTTTGCACGCGGAGTGGTGGCCATGCAGGTGGTGGAATTCTTCTACGGGATGGTGACAGCCACCGAGGTGGCCTATTACGCCTACATCTACAGCGTGGTCAGCAGCCAACACTACCAGAAGGTCACCAGCTACTGCAGGAGTGTCACCCTGGTGGCGGCCACCGTGGCCGCCGTGCTGGGACAGCTGCTGGTGTCCTTAGCAAACGTCTCCTACTTCTACCTCAACGCCATTAGCTTGGCTTCAGTGTCCCTGGCGTTCCTGTGCTCACTGCTCCTGCCCATGCCCCACAAGAGCATGTTCTTCCACAGGAAAGATGCCTCCCAGCCTCCCGCAGAGCCTGACAAAGCTGTGGCTCCAGGCACTTCCCACAGGCCCTCGAGCTGCCAAGAGCAAGAGAGCTGTGATGCTGCTGCCAGGGGCTCAAGCCCCCAGCAGCAGGCTGGGAACACCAGGCCCCACAGCCCCACGCTCCGTGTGCTGCTGCAGCTGAGCAAGGACCTGCGCGATTGCTACAGTTCCCGCAAACTGCTCTACTGGTCCCTGTGGTGGGCTCTGGCCACAGCTGGCTTCAACCAGGTCATCAACTATGTCCAGGTGCTGTGGGACTTCCGAGCCCCCTCTCACAGCTCCGCAGTGTACAATGGAGCTGTTGAAGCTATAGCAACTTTTCTGAGTAAGTCAATGCCTGAACATCGATCACAATGACAGTCTCTGAAGTTTCATTTCAGTAAACTTTCAAAGTGCCATTCCATTGCAGGGCTCCAGGGAGCCAGTGTACATCCTGTGCATTCCAGACCTGATTCTTTGATGTACAACAGTTCAAATGTGAGTTATGTTGGTTTTTATAGGACCAGATAAATTACTGTATCTTACCTATATGCAGAAAGTGTGCAAGTCATAAAGACATTGAATCCAGCTGGTAAATCCTCTCAGAGGCACCCATGTTTCTTTGGATGAGGCTATTGGGTATCTTCATCCCCCAAAACAAGCATTGCACTGTTCCCATAACAGTGCTATCAGCTTACACAGATGACAGAAGTTTGTCATAAAAATTTTACATGAAAAGAACATAATCCTCTTAAGATCTTTTTCTAGTGAAATACCCTTGTGCAACCAGACAAAAAGAGAAATCTTAATCATTGCAAGATACAAAGATTTGCAGGGAAAAAAAATACCCTGTTGAAGCCTTATGCTACTCATATTGGCCATTCCACTTTTGCACCAGGAGCAGATGCTTACACCACACATGCAAAGTGAGGTTATCAAAAAGGTAACATCAGAGGATACTACCCTGCCTTGGCTCACATTGTGCTGCTGTAAAGAATTTGCACAAGACATGGGGGTGTATTCTACCAGGAAAAATAAACACATCTACATCACTCCCAGTCTTTTAGGTAACCCTTACAGTCCTTAAGGAGAAACAGATACTACCCTTGCAGTAGGCAACTAAATAGACCAAGTGAATCATGAACTAGAAGTACTCCTGTGGTATCTACTCCTTAATGAATTTCTCTCTCTTGTGGACTTGCCTATTTCTCAGAGTATAAGTCTAGAAGTTTTTAAATTGTAGGGGACTCCTAAGATGGGCAGTCAGGCAGCTTAACTTCTCAACAGATGTATCTCCTAGGAGGCCCACCAAAAGCAAATCTATTCTTTCTTATTTCCTTCAATATACTTCCTTGATGCCTCAAAACTCACTCTTTTGACAGGTTATCCCCTCTATGAGGTACAGAGCTAAACTGTTACAACAGAAGGTTTACAGGCCTAGCTGTGCAGTGAGCTAGGAGACGCTGGAAGAATTTCCTTCTTGAACTCCAAACCATGTTCTTAATTCTCTCTCCAGAGATATGTGCTGGCTACAGACACCTAAATAATGAATCCTTCTACTTTACAGCTTATCCTGTGAAGTGGAATAAAACACTAAGAGCGGAATGGCAGAGACTTGATTTATGCAGTTGTCTTAAAATGACCAGTCATCTGCATGGCTGCAGAAGTCAGTAGGAATGCTTTCAAACTCCAGACTACTTTGCTTCATTCCTCAGCATTGCCTTTTGGCATGTGAGAGTGGCAAGACCTGGCTATACAGGCTATAGAACAGACACAATATTTACACTTTTTTTTTTTCCTGTTTTTCTAGGCTCAGTAACATCCTTCCTAGTACAATATATGAAGATTAACTGGGACCATTTTGGAGAACTGGCTTTAGGGATCTTCTCTGCAATAGATGCCGGTTGTCTGTTTCTCATGCACTTTTCTGCCAACATCTGGGCATGTTATGCTGGCTATCTCATTTTCAAGGCATGCTATATGCTCCTCCTGACAATAGCAACGTAAGTACAAAACATCACAGTGCTGCCATCCTGCACAGAATACTGACCTTACTTTGAGTTTGCTTTGGGCATCCTTTTCCTCAGAGGTAGCTGACCTAACGCTAGACATAACTGTTTAGATAAGGACAAGGGCACTTAAATGTCTGGTTATGTTGTTTTCATTCTTCCAAACAACCAGGAAAAAAAAACTGTCAAAAGCACATCAAACATTTACCTAAGCAGAAATTAAACAAGGTACAAGGTAACTTTATTTCTAAAGGCAATAGTAACAGCAAAATAGAGAAGCCATTTTCCTCCTTTCTGGCATGAAAGATGCAAAGTGAACAATAGGGACAAGCATCCCTTGACAGCCATCCTATGGGATCACCATATGTTTAGATCCCCTACTGATAAACCTATTAGCATACCATGAACTACATGAATGCAGGAAAAGGCATAGTGTTCCCCAACCTAATTTCATACATATAATAATTCATGATATTAGGATGTAAAGAAGGAATAAAAGGGATCATTGGACATATAAACTGAGACAAGATCTCATAAGAGACCAAGCTATTCTGTTGTCAGAAATAGAAATATATAAATAATACTAATAACAATTATTTTATCCTGTAAAATAAATATTGCTCCAGTCATTTTATTGCTTAGAATGTCTTTAGGCATATCACACTATTTCATTAACAAAAATACTGGGTGCATTTTATGTCAAACTCCAAAATTAATTAGATACCATTTTAAAAAACTGTTAAAATTATAATGCATGGCAAGGTTACGCTCGTCTTGAAGGAAGCCAAGTGAGTTCTTTATTTTCATTTTGGTAGATTGTTACTACATTATAGGGAGTCACAACTGGATTATTTCTGTATATTCTATGGGGAAAAAAATTAAAACCTTGCAGAGAAAACTGTGCTAAAAACATTGAAAATGAGTCCTGAAATAGTAGCACCCTTTTCTCTTTTTTTTGGTATAGAACCTTTGGAGGTATATATTGTAGGGAAAGATGTCCTGATTATTATCAAAAAAGATATTGCAAGTAAAATCTACAGGCTCTTGACAGAAACAAGCAGCAAGTTACCTCCACCGTTGAGTCACAAAGTAAAATGTGACTCATCACTACAGAATGTTTGGTTAGGAGATACCCACAGTGACCTTCCAGTCCAACCTCCCAGCCAGGGCAGAACAGCTGCTAGTGCCACAGCAGGTCATGGCTTTGCCTGGCCAGGTCTCTGAAAGCTCCCAGCCATGGACACTTTACTGGCTGTCTGGCACAGTCTGTGAAGGCAGAGAAGAAACAAAGGGGAAGGGTGCAGAAAACTAACATTCTACCTGATCACCTGATAGCTGGGGTTGCAAAAGCAGCCCATGCCAGTTCAAAAGAACATTTAAATACACTATGTACCCCAGACTTTTTCTTTAGAGAAAGCAAGGAAGTAAACAAACAAAAGAAGCACCATTTCCTCTGTCCTTGATGCACCATCTCCATGAATCATTTTCTCTTCATCTACTGATGGAAAGCAATAGCTTTCCAGTGGGAAGTGACTGACCTGCCAGTGTCCCACCAGGTTCCAGATCGCCGTCAATCTGAGCATGGAACGCTATGCCCTGATGTTTGGCTTCAACAACTTCATTGCCCTGCTGATTCAGACCATTGTCACAATTGTTGTTGTAGATTCAAGGGGCCTGGGACTGGACATAGTGACTCAGGTAGGTGCTGTTATCTTACTTCCTATTTACTGCTCAGCCAAGTCATGTTCAAAAGTTTACCAGGAAAGAAATTCCTGTGCCAAAGGAGAGCTTAATTCCTCTTTCCTCTATAGAAATCCAGACATCTTGTTCTTCCCTTGTCATTCTTCATTATCATTCATCATCATCATTTGTCATCATTCTTTCCTTTTGCCTTTTAATGCATTTAGAATTACAGATGCTGATCTTTGACCTTTCAATGGGAGATACACCAGAACATAACCAAGCCCTGCTATCTGACCAGTTTTGGTAGTTAATAGGACACCCAAAAGCTCAGGCTGGCTTTGTCAGATGCAGAATGGGAATTCAAGATTATGAGACACAGTCTGGATTATTTGAGTTATTTCAGATCAAGTAACTTCTAATTCCAGCTCAGGAGGAAACCTGGTCTGTATCTCAACATGTACAACAGAGTCTTCTGCACATAGCTTGGACACTTAATCTGGGATGGGATATCCTATCTCACAACAGTTTCCCTAACTTCAGTCAACCCAATGTCACTCATGTTGAAGTCAACTGAAACCTACTGACTTCTGCATTTTCTCAGATGGGCTCTCAGCTGGGGCAGCTTTCTACTCTAATGGATCTGAAGAAGACTAAAGTTATTCACACTCTGCACAGAGAAGGCAAAAGTGACTTTGAAAGAGTAAAGAGTAAAGATTAAAATTAAAATTAAAGACAGAAATATGTAGGACTTCATAAAGAGCCTTTCCACTGTTGCTGGAAATACTAATATAAAATCCCAGTGTATTTACTGAAAGCATTGTTGTGACAGCAATGAACTGTGCAAAATCAAAACAAGGATGATCTCAGACTCTTCATGTAGATTATTCATGACCATGTGGGTAATGAAGCTACTTCTACATTTTGCATTAATAGAAAAAAAAAAATCCCGTTCTTATCCCTCTCCCTGACTGACATTTATTAAGATTCATAAGGCATGGAGGAAAGGGACAGTTCTTCATTACACAAATATTTTCTGTTTACTTGAAAAGCTGAGATTTTGCTTAATCACAAAGCAAAAACCTAAGCATAGAGAAACTGCCAGAACACAAGTAAAGAAAATCAGAGTGACTGTAATCTCCAGAAGAAGCAGCATTTCTCTAACATGTTTTTCATTAATTGTTCTGCCTTTTTCTCCTCCTCTCCCAGTTTCTAATTTATGGCAGCTACTTCGCAGTCATACATGGGATTTTCATGATCAGAAGCATTTGTGTGCTGGTCTCATGCAAATGTCAAAGGAAAATAGCGAGATCTTGCACAGAGCAGCTGAACCAGGCTGAGCACGAGTCAAGAGAGCAGATTGTCACAAGCTGCACGGCACGGCTGTGGGAGGCAGGCAGGCAGGCTCCTTGGCCAGGCCCTCCTGGGAGAATGGCTCCCAGCAGGGAAGAAGAGCAGCATGCAGGAACAGCAGTGCAAGAAGAAAATTCAACTCAGCCCTGAAAAGCTACGCTGAATCATTCCAGCACTTCAGCACAACATATGCCAGCAGAGAGCTCACCAGAATGGCATTGTGCCAAGCATAAAAGATAAGTTGCTTTAGATTCTTATTTACGTCCCTCTAAATAGCTTAAGGGCAATAATTTATACACAGAATCAGAGCCTTTGCATCCTGCCGTGCACGATGGGAGAAAGCAGAGTTCACCCACTGTAGCTCCCGAATGCGGTGCTGGGAAAGCTGCTCCCATCACATTTGCTGATGCAGTGGCTGAAGGGTCTGACCCCCCTTTGCACAGTTCTTGTTCTGAATCAGGAAAGAAAAGGTGGTGCTTGCACCATTATATTGTTTCATACCCAGCACAGGCAGATGGGGGACAGGCTCCTCCTGTCTCATCCCACAGCTCTGCACACAGGCTGTGAAAAGCAGGGCTTGCGCAATCCGTCCCAGGAGCTTCACTGCAACACTGCTACGCCACAGTTGTTGCTTGGCCCACATTTGAGAGCTGCAAACACTATACTGACTTCACAGCAACCTCTGCCGAGAAGGGAATAACTTCAGAGTCCAAACAAAATGAAAGAGAACCACTCCTTTACTTGTGCTTCCAGTAAAATTAAATTCAGGACAGACTGTCGTCTTCTTTCAGTAGGAGAAGAAAAAATATCAAGGGGCTTAAGTAGCACAGAATGTAACCAGAGAATTACATTGTGGAGAAATATAGCTGATTCCCCACCAGAAAATTCCAGATTAACAGGAATATCCAAGGAGATTTATAACTGAAACAAACAGCTAGCATCATGTGTGCTTTTGAGTGCCAAGTGAGAGAAGTCCACTGATCTTGACCAAGAATTTGGCAGGATCAGCATCTCAGAGTTTGTCAAGGAGCTTTAAGTCCTATAGCTAATTTAGTCCAAAAGACAGTCCAGAAGAAGAAAAATGAAACTAGAAATGAGTTTGCATAGTGAATGTCTCATTTAATATGAACTATATCCATATGCTAAAGTTATTTCTGTACTGCTGTTTGCTTCTAGCTTCCAATATCTACATCTAACTAATAAAAAACACTTAGCATTTACAGAATAATATTTTTCCTGTAGAGACACAAGCTATCATTTGTACAGACATAACTGCTTTTTATACCACTGTCACACACTGCAATTAGACAAAGTGCCCAGAGGCAAGGGCAGGCAGGACAGAAGCAATTTGCTTCAAGTCACAAGAAGAATCAGTAGGATCTGACAAAATTAACCTGACTAATTTTTAAGGCTTTTTGTTTACTATTGTGCATTGTGTGAACATTCTCTGTTGTAAACTGGCTCTAAGCAGAACAGTTTAACCAATGCAGTCATAAAAGTACTTCATCTCCACTGAGCAGTGAGTATCTTTTATTACTGCAGAACTGAAGGCACAATGCTCCTGTTTGAAGAAACAGGGACAGAATCCAGGAGAGCAAGGACTATTTTTCCTATTCTTCCTTGCGAGTAGGAATCTTCTTTTGAGGCATCCAGTTTAGAAGTAGGTGCCCATCCTGGACTACAAGTTAACTAGACTTTGGGTTTAAATTAAAAAGAGGAACTTCATATTTTCAGCTCTATGGTCTGAAACTGCCATTGGTATAGAAATTTAACAAGTATTTCCATGCAATACCTGACAAACAGAAAGGAATCAACAGCATGTGAAACCTATTGCTGTTGTTAAAAAACATAATCCCAGTAGTAGACTAGAGCTAAAAAAATCAGGTACAACCAACTATAAAAATTCTTATGTTCTGGCTAGAGCTCACTGCCTTGTGTCTGTGGGATGCCACTGAGGAGCAAAGGAACCAAGCAGACACAATGTATTTGGCTTGCAGATTTACCATCTTCAGAAAACGGATACAACTTTAAAGAAAAAATAATCCATTCCTATTCTCTATCCTCTCCAAAATAATGATTCTGAGGTTGGAAGCTGGCAGGAAGCATTATGGGGGAAACAGGGGAGGAAGAAGGCAACACTTAGGAGTGTTAGGAGGAAAAAGGCAAGGCCTTGTGCTATCCTGGGTTTTCAGCTGCAAATCAGAACTCACCCAGCAGAGGTTTCATCTAAAACAGTAAGATGTACCCATCTACCTGTGTGTTCATGCACCTGCACACACACTCTGGAGAGGAGACAGCTGAGGCTTGGCAGGTTATGAGCAAGGCTGGAACCATAGGCTGTGTACTTCTAAAGGAAAAGGAAATTCTCAACACATCCACCTCTCCTAGAGGCTTTTAGTATTTTTTGTCTTTCTTCCAATGTGTTAAAGGTTTCCACGTAAACACAGATCTCCAGAGCTGGGCACATTCCTCCCCATAGCTGCAACCCCCTCTAAATACAACACCAATTACTTTTGAAACATGAGTGGGTTTGGGCACAAATCTTACGTGAAGATACAGTCCAGCAAGCTGATAAGGTTTGAGCAAACAAGGAAGGAATAAATAGAGTGTTTGTATTCAAAACATGCAGGTATTGCCCAAGCACTGTGTGGGCTACCAGAGAAACACCAGCCAGCAGCCCCTGCCAGCCCCAGCAGCACCTTCCCTTCCCAAGGTTCTTTCCCTGCCTCAGAAGCCCTTGGGAAGGGGATGAAGGCAGGCCTGGCTCCCCTGAGCACTTGCCTGCCTGGTTCCACCATGCACTTGAGCACTGAGGGAACTTTCCATACCTGCAGGACCAAACCAGGCTCTGTTGAGCTCACAAAGGGGCCCTTCCTGCCAGGGCCTCAGCATCTGATCCCAGGGCCAACACACACCCTACCAACAGGCTTCAGGGTGGACTCCAGCCTCTGATGAACCTTGGAAGACACAGGGAGTCCAGTCTGAAAAAAATGGGTAAAGGAAAGCAAAGCAGTAGCATTTCTCTGAAGCAAGCATGCTGATTTTATAGCTTATAAGCCAGATTTAGAAGCTTATCTTGTCCATTTTCCTTAAATGACAGATCCATCCCTCTATAGAAGTAGTTCCTGGCCAACTAATAGCACGAGGCATTTGATGTTCTACCTCCCAAAGCCCCAGCAAAGCCAGGACAGTCAGAGGAGATCGAGTCCAGAAGCATCTGCATTGTGCACAGGGCAGGGACAGTGTTAGCCCAAACTGTAAAACTGGTGCTCTGTCTTATCAGGAATCAGAGATCAGAGCTTTTAAAGGTATTTATTAACATAAAGAATGCAATCACTGACTGCATTCTGGTCACAACAGGTTTTATTAATCATTAGCTACTATGAGTCTTATAGTTTGATCTTAACAACAGAACTCAGATTGATGACAAAACCTGTAAAAGAGAATGCTTTCCCCACAATCTTCACGGACAAGTTCTGCAAACAAGAACAGCTATGATGAGTTATTAATATTATTTAAATTCTGATAACATTTTATGAAGTTTAGAAAGAACTTTCTGGAAAAAAAGTTACAGAAATTTCTTACTACTGCCAACTCTAAAGGGTGGTTTCTCACTTCTCTGGAAGACAAAGTCATCCTAGGAGGAACTGCACCTGAATCCACAGGAAACGCACCACAGTCAGAGCTTTGACAGGTAATTCTTTACCTATGGAGTTATTTGGGTGTGTGCTGCCTACTCACTGGCTCAGTGCATTTGGAGGTGATGTAAGATTTATGTGGATGTTACTGATTAGTACAGGGTTAAATTTTTATATTTTTAATCAAAACAGTTCAAATTAGATCTTGACTTAAAGATACTAGAGGCTATATTTTATTTACAATTATTTGTAAGAGAAAGATGACAATCAGAGGCAATTTTTTAAACTCAAGTTTCAAGGTTAGGGCTGCTTTTCCTAACATTCCTCTGAGGTCACAGAAATATTGTGTTTATAGCATACTATTTGTGCTAAGTTTTAATGAATACAATCTCACAGTGCAAGTAGAAGCACTTTTGAAAAAGTGCCTGCTATAGAATGGAATTCAACCATTTAAAAGAAATAGTTTGTAACACAGCATGATTAAACATCAGCTAGTGCTTTGCTTCTGTTTGCTTATTGAAAACATTGTTTCACACTTGTTTTCAGGATCAGTGAAATTGACTTTTTAATACAAAACAAGTAAAGTAAGCTTAAAAAACCAAATCTCTTTATACATCTTTTTGCTGCCAACTACAGTGAAGAAATAAGTCTCCTTTTCCTTTTGATCATCACTTCCAAAAGTGAAGTCAGTACTTCTCTTTTTTAAGTCTGAGCAGGTACCCTGAACAGATAGTTTCTGCATCTTTCTTACCCTCTCCAATGATTGGAATGCAAGAAACATGATGAATATTAAAGCATTTTGAAGAAACTGAGCTCACAATGGGTAGAGCTGGCTGGTGGCTTTTATTGCCATCAAGAACGCTTGCCCTGTCATCGTGTCACTGGGTACTCAGGTTGCAAATCAACAGAAAAAACCCTCTTTGAGCACACAGACTGAGGTTTAATCTCAGTCCACCCACCCATTTATTCAGAAATAAGACTGTTATGGAACTCACTTTCTTCTGCTACAGCACAGCCCCTGAACCCTGAGCACACCACTGAGAACAACCTTTGACAGACAATACAGTTTACCAGGGCCGATGCACCTTGATGCCAGTTGCTCATTTACAAGCTGCAGCTGTGATGCCAGGGAGTTCAGTGACAGGAACACTGGCTTAGGCACATGGCACAGCTGGAGTCACGCGCATCACTCACACAAGACGGAAGCGAAAGCGCCCTTTATCAATACAACAAAGTTCAGTGGAAATCGTGACAGTGGTTTAACAAGACCCAACAGTAAGGTGTGTCTGACTTTTAGTGCAGAGAGGACAGAATCAGATAAAACTGGCAGGGAGACCCTCCCACTAAGTCATTGGGTTCTAGACCCTCCTAGTCCCAGATTTAGTCAACTGCTTGTCTAAAGGATTATACAATATGTGCAATAAATTCTTTATATGACTTAGCCAAGATTTTGAGGCTGAGCACCCTTAGTCACTTAGCAAGAATGTGTTGCAGCAAAGAATCTCTCAGCCTCAGGAGTAACTTTGAGATGTCTCTCCTGGCTGGGGAGATCCAGGCATGCAACTCAGTGCAGGAGAGCTTGAGATTAGTGGTTTGGTTACATCTGCACGCCAGCCAGACATCTGAGTCACCACTGCAGGCAGCCCTTGGCTGTCACACTGCCATCCATGCCCCAAAGTCCACTTACACTGGAAGCCACCACCACAGCCCTCAGTGGTGGTTACAGCTTACGGGGTGTGTGTGTAGGTTTAGTTTAGAAGTAAACTTGCTCATGAATTTTTACCAACTATGAAGAGCATCTATTCATTGCTTTGCCATCTTTTTCCTTTTTTTAGGTAGACTATGGATTGCTGGAAGGAAGCCATAAGCCGCAGCTGGATTTATCCCACAGTGATCATCTGTGCAAATGGATTTTTCACCACAATGAGGCCATCAGAATCTTTTCTCACCCCCTATCTAACAGGACCAGACAAAAACCTAACAATTGAAGAGGTATGTAGCTATTCTCTTAAGCAATAATTAAAATGCTTAAAACATTAGGCCTTACAGCAGTAACTGAAGGGAAGATGAAGTGTGAATATTCTATCTAGAGACTCATATTTAAGATGCTTCTGGAAAAGAGTAAGGAGTCACCTCCTCGGCAGGAGGTCCAAACGTCAAAGTACCTACCTTCTTAGGACTTTGAAACCCTTTTGGGGGTTGATATTTTTGGCAAAATCAGGTCAGCTAGTTCCTCTCTCCATCCCAGAGGAGGGGCAACACCAACACTTATTTATACTTAGCATGAAATTGATTACACTGACAGCAACACACTGATTTCAAGTCATAAGAAAACTAAGCAGCCTTCCCCTTATGAGCTGTAAAGCTTGTTTGCTACATTTTATGCATACATTCACCCATGGAGGTCAAGTCCACATTCAGAAAAATTGGGGGTTTTGGACAAAAGCATGCACTGCAAGTTTTCTTGCTCTGCTCCTCTCTTCAGCACTGGCTGCTTCAGGAGTACACCTCCCAAAAAAAGGGAACATGGTTAACACGTGGCTGAGTCATGGAGCTAATGGTATAATTAGAAAACACAGGCTTGGTACACCCACATACAGCTAGTATGAAGAACAGTCATTCCTGATGTGCAAATGTTAAGGCAGAATCTACCAGCACACTGTGAACCCAAGGTTTCTGCTGGAAAAAGGTATTTGTGATTTAAGTTGTTAGGGGGGGCCTTTTCCTCCCCCTTTTTAATTATTATTTCTAACCACAAAGGAAAGTTTTATTTCTTGGATAAAACACACAGATAGCATCACAGAATGCCTTCATTCTGATTTCAACAAGAAAGCTTAATTCCAAAATAAGCATAGTACAGATACTGGCTCTTTCAGCCAAACTCACCTCCAGTGAGTTAATTCCATGAGGTAATTCTAAGTTCAGAGAAACAAAAGAAGTCACACAGAAAGATAAAGTGAACCTGCTGTTCACCATGCAACTCACTCCAGCATCTGTTCAGAACCAAAAAACATTCCTCCAGCATTGGATGCAGGTAATTTCCAGTCTAATTGTTTAAGGAGAGAACAAGAGATCAGGAATGGATACCCCAACAGGCCCCACAATTACCATTCCCCAAAACACACAACTTAAGAGTCACAGAAAAAGGCCACTTTGTGACATCCATCTAAAAGGGGTATACCTGCCCCAAGTGTGCCCAAACTGCCCAGGCAAGCACTGAGCTTTAGTGATGACCACAAACAGCACCTTCCAACACAACCGCAGAACAGTTTTATAATAAGATTTTCTTTAAAGGGTATCTATGTATTGAAGTCCAACTTAAACTTACAGCAAGACTTCCTTACGTCTCACAATTTAAACTGGAAAAAACCATAGAAGGTGAAATAACCTAGTAGCAGCCACACACTATGGGAAGTTCCAGTTCCCCCACTGTAAGAGGCGCATTGCTTTTTTTTTTTTTTTTTCCTAAATCTAGCAAGAGGTGACCAAAGGTATACAATGACTCACATAAAAAGTTACAACGTAACATGCCTTCGTTTTCAGCTGCTGGAGAGAATAGGATTTGACACCAGACAGACTTACCTCTGACACAAATTTACAATTGCTTTAAACTGCTACACATCAAAACCTACCTTCTTTGTAGGCCTTTACTAGAATTTTTAAGCCAATCTACATGTTTCTTTGGTGGAGTGTAGCATCAATATCCTTGCCCCTTACATAGTAAATCTACAGTCTTGTAACTTAAAGCAGTTTAAGTCTGCACTGTTCACGCAATTCAATGTTTCCTATCATCACAACTATGTTGTTTCAGCATTAACACCACCAAAACCAATCAGAAAAGATATTTTAAATATTTGGGGTTTGGGGTGGGGTTTCTTTTAATATTTCCTCTTGTATTCTGTTCTAGGTGACAAACCAGATTTTCCCAGTTTGGACATACTCCTACCTGGCTCTCCTCTTCCCAGTGTTCCTGTTCACAGACTATGTGCGCTACAAGCCTGTCCTCCTCCTGCAGGGCATCAGCCTCATCGTCACCTGGCTCCTGCTGCTCTTTGCACACGGAGTGGTGGCCATGCAGGTGGTGGAATTCTTCTACGGGATGGTGACAGCCACCGAGGTGGCCTATTACGCCTACATCTACAGCGTGGTCAGCAGCCAACACTACCAGAAGGTCACCAGCTACTGCAGGAGTGTCACCCTGGTGGCGGCCACCGTGGCCGCCGTGCTGGGACAGCTGCTGGTGTCCTTAGCAAACGTCTCCTACTTCTACCTCAACGCCATTAGCTTGGCTTCAGTGTCCCTGGCGTTCCTGTGTTCACTGCTCCTGCCCATGCCCCACAAGAGCATGTTCTTCCACAGGAAAGATGCCTCCCAGCCTCCCGCAGAGCCTGACAAAGCTGTGGCTCCAGGCACTTCCCACAGGCCCTCGAGCTGCCAAGAGCAAGAGAGCTGTGATGCTGCTGCCAGGGGCTCAAGCCCCCAGCAGCAGGCTGGGAACGCCAGGCCCCACAGCCCCACGCTCCGTGTGCTGCTGCAGCTGAGCAAGGACCTGCGCGATTGCTACAGCTCCCGCAAACTCCTCTACTGGTCCCTGTGGTGGGCTCTGGCCACAGCTGGCTTCAACCAGGTCATCAACTATGTCCAGGTGCTGTGGGACTTCCAAGCCCCCTCTCACAGCTCCGCAGTGTACAATGGAGCTGTTGAAGCTATAGCAACGTTTTTGGGTAAGCAAGAAGATCATTACCAGGTTCTTGTAACCCATCCAGTGCTGAGGGATTCCTCAGCAATGTCTTTGGTGCCTTTCCATCTCCTATGAGGAGCAAAGTAAACAGGCTGTGAGAGATAAACCCAAACCAGTGTGCAAAGCATGTTTTTACTACAAACTCTATCAGTGGGCTCTTCAAAAACAATTGTAAAAAGCATACACAAATAAGCTTTTCCTTCTTAGAGGAGCCTGGTAAAATTTCACTTACATAGCTGTGCAGTATCAATATAGCCTCCTTTCGGAGCTCCCATTTATACAGCTGTCTCCCCTGTCATTCCAGGAGGTGTAGCCCACACTTCCATAGGGAATTGTGTTTATTTTTCCTCCCTGCAATCAGCATGAAAATCCATTTTACTGAAGCTACTCCAGAACTTCTCAGACTACTGCTTTGAGTAGCGTTCCCAAAGGCTTTCTTGCATTTACAGCCTGCAGCACTTGACACAATTGCAGAGTACAGAAGGCACTCACACTACTGGGAACCTCTGCTCATAGCAGCAATGGACCAAAGGGGTTGGTTTGCTCCAACATCTGGAATTCTGATGAAAAGCATACACAACCAGCAAACAAAGACCAGTTTTTTCACCCTCCCTGAAAACATGGAGTTTGCTACACTGTAGAACACTAGAGTAAGGGGTTAGCTACATGTGATGGTCAATAAGGCACTGACAAATGCAGTTCATAAGGCTTTTCACCAGAAAGTGAAAAAACGCTTTCATTTTAAAAAAGCAAGCATGAAATGGTACATATTTTCATGAAGAACTTCACATGAAGTAACTAAACTTGTTACGCATGTTTTGGCAGAAAATGCTTAGATTGTTCTTCTCTTTGCTCACAGTTGACCAAAAATGGAGCAATGAGAATAGACTGTGCACAACTGCCTCCAGCCTTAGCAATAAGGCACTCTCCCAGAGCACTTCAGTCAGTGAAGGGTTTGTAAGCAAGGAAGAAAATATCCAAACATAAATGGAAGACTCCCATGCCGCTAACAGGAAATAAAATCCACACCATTACCAAAGCCCACTGTGACCAAGACTGAAGAGGTCCCAGCATGATCCAGTGACAGTTATGCAAGGGCTTTCAATGATAATGTTTCTGAGCTTTAATCACTACTTTTCCATTTTTAGGTTCAGCAACGTCCATGGCAGTTGGATATGTCAAAATAAACTGGGATCTCTCTGGAGAACTGGCTTTGGGAATTTTCTCTGCTCTGGATGCTGGTTCTCTACTTCTCATGCACTTCACTGACAACATCTGGGCATGTTATGCTGGTTACCTTGCATTTAAAGCTTGCTATATGCTCCTTATAACAATAGCAACGTAAGTACAACACACAACTGTTCTAATTAAACTGATTTAAATCACAGTCAAATTTTTATATTTATCAAAATTTTACTGGACATTTCCCTAGATATAAATTTAATCAGGTTATGACAGCAGCATATATTGTTTCTACCTATATAAAACTGGTTAAAATTATATGACCTAACCATTACCACAGTACACTCCAAGTCAGAACAAGGCAGCTTCTGCACTTAGTTGTCCAGTGATCAATGTGTGAGTATTCTCTAAGTGATCCAATGAATATACACAGGCATTTAGCAAAACTATTCGCTCAAGTCAAGGGTAAATAGGATGCACAGGAGTCACAAAGCCAGAAAAAACCAAGAAATTTCTGCCAAAATAAAGCTGTTAAAGCTTAATAGGCAAGACTGAAGTGACCTTGTGCTTTGAAGAGTTCAGTGTGCACGTTAAACTGATCCCACAACTGCACCCATCCTTGCTCTCCACAGTTTAGTGAACCTTTGCATTCATTGTCAGGTTTGAGATTGCTGCCAACCTCAGCATGGAGCGTTATGCTTTGATGTTTGGCTTCAACAACTTTGTTGCCCTGGTGATTCAGACGATTGTAACTATTATTGTAGTTGATTCAAGAGGTCTGGGACTGGATATCAGCACTCAGGTAAGCCACTGAGTCACACTGCATACTTCCCCCACTCTCCTTCGAAAGCAGGTTTTACTTCAAGATTAGCCTTTGCTAATGTGCAAACTCAGGACAGTTACTCACTTGGAAAAAGGTTCATTTAAAGTGAACTGGCATGAACTACTACAACCTGCTTGTCCTCTAGGCCTCCCAATACTGGGATGAAAATATTCCATTAATATGTTCACAGAACACAGGGGAAAGATGATTGCCTATTACTGTGGGTATTCTTTAAATGAAAGGCTTACTATTCATAAGTTTATAGTCAAAACACCCTCACCAGAAGCAAGCAAGAAGCTGAAAGGCAATCTATGTGTGTATTACCAGGGTTATTCCAAGTTACACAGTTCCAGTGGATGCACCTTTAAAGATACTGCTTTTCTGAAAATTAACTCATCATAATTCCCCATTAAATTTCTAAAATTAAACTTAGACACTGAAGGAGTCAAAGTCTCTAGCTTTGATCTTTTCACAGAAGAGCCAAAGAGCAGGACAGCTGTCCTCCCTCACTAAGGTGGGGAAGGGAGGTACATACCAGAACATTCTCTCTCCCTTTTACAACCACAGAATTCCTATAGTGTCAAGTCAAACAGTCCAGACTTCTTGAGTCCTTTCAAGATGGGGTCATTCCGTGCATAGGTGACAGGGAAGGGAAGGCAGCAATGGAAAGACATCCCTTGGAGTCAAGAACTGCTTTTGCTTTTAGATAATAACTCTTCTCCTCCTTCCCCACTTTCATTTCCCAGTTTCTCATTTATGGCAGCTACTTCACAGTTATAGCTGGAATCTTCCTGATCAGAAGCATGTACACCATTATCTCCATCAAATGCAGAAATACAAGTGTGGTTGCTGAAAGCACTGCCCATTAACAATGGAGACAAAACAAATGGTTACAAGCAACAGTGCAGAAGGCTCCATCCTCTGGACAACAAATTAGGAGAAATGTAACATTCCATCAAGCAAAACTGGCCCAGGTTGAAGTAGGCTGTTTATGAGCCTACTGCACAGAGAGCTTTGTCAACAGGATGATGCATTTGGTCCATTTTCTTCACCAGCAGTTTAATACAAACATTCCTCAAACAGGCTTCAAGTTTAATGATCTGACACACAAACTTCTATTAATGCTCAGTGAGCACAAGTACATAGATACCCAAACCTCACACCAGACAACCTTAGAGAAAAACCTTGGAACTTTCCCTTCTACTGAGTATTTCAGTGTAAGGCAATTTAGTTACTGACATAAGACCTTGCAACACACCCAGGGCAGCAGTTGTACCAATCTAAAGCAGCAGTTGTACCAATGACCTGTTGGAAAGCTTGTCACAGAGGCCTTTGGAAGACTTGAAACGTTTTTAACTGGAAGTTGTGACATAAACTTTTTAAGCAAGTTAACAAATATCAACCCCCCTTTTTTTCCCCCAAGAAGGTATTTTCAATGATGGATTACTACCATGTTATATAGTACAGCAATACTGTCAGTTTAATTTACCGATGGCCAAATGCAGGCATTTCAATTCCACACAGACAATGCACTGCTAAGAAATGTGAAGCTACACAACTGTAAGGAAAACATGTAATTTCCTACAAATAAACTGCTACTGATGCAGTGACAGCTTTACTGTTTGTTGAAGATGGACAAATAAAATACACTGACCTTCCCTTTGAGTGTTTGTCTCGATAAGCACATGCATTAATACTGTCTGACAACTGCCATGACCCACACACACACTTATCTTGGGAAGCAAAGAACCTTCTAAACTAACATTTTTTCATGGGGAGACACTTCAAATGCTGTACAGGAGTCTTTAATAACATGACTCAAAGTTTAAAAATTACTAAAGGTAATCAGAAAATGTTCTTCCAGCTGTTCAATAAGGTCCACTTTGTAGCCAAGTGTCTCAGACAGCAGTTAAATCCCACTGTGTTCCTTTATCACTACTTAAAGATTTGTCAAGACTCAGAAATAACTGACCCAAGTCATCTCACAAAGTAAAATCAACTCCTTTCAGAACATACTTACAAAAGCTACTTGAGCTTCTCTTTATATGTCCCAGTAAGTTCTCCCTTCAAGACAATGAAATACTTGCATTGTATTTATACTTTTCTTTCAGGAACTCTAACTAAATTTGGTGGGATTTTGTATTATTTTTTGCTTCAGCACTTGTTTCAACATGGTCCTTGGATGTTTGCAGCCATTAAACTTTGATGATGATGATGATGCAGTACCTGGACATCACATCTGCCTTACAGAACTCAGGATGGTTCTGCAAGAGTGGCATCTTCTTACACATGTAACCACTGATGTTTTAGGATTAAAATCTGATATTAATCAGATCCGTATTAATTTCTGTATAAGAAGCCTAAAGTTAGCAAGTGAAGTGCTCTGATACTGAAGCAAAAAATATAGCTTTCAGGCAACTATGCTATTTGCATGAACAATTGTGGTAACAACTGCAGAGATTTCCAAGATAACTACATATAAAATCAGGGATGAAGAATTATTTGTAAATACAGCTAATTTTACAACCTAACCAATGAAACACCTATGGTGTCAGTTTTTGCTGAAAACAAGGAAGACTGAAAACAATACAAGATCTTCAGATACTTGTCTGGAATTTGACAAACCTAAAATTAGCGACAACGGACTAAAGAGGTTAAAAGTTGCAATAGTTAAAAGTTGCAGAACTTTGATCTGCATTTAACCCAGTTCTGAAAAATATGGTATTCTACTACTTCTAGAGCACATTCTAAAACTACATGTCTTGCATGCATCAATCAATTTCAGTACCTCAGTAGTAATATTTGGATAAGAACAATTTCTACAGATGCTAATCTCATTAGCCCTTGCCCAAAGCCTAATTTACACCAATATTAAGTGAAGAGGGTAGATAATTGCTGCCCCTTCATAAGACTGTTCATCTCATTGATAAGACATTTCTTTGCTTTGGTCCAGTTCCCTGTACTAAGCATTTTTAAGTGTTCCACAAGCCCTGCTGAGTCCTTGCAGCTCCCCACTCTCTACTGCATTTACCTGTTACTATCCAGAACAGCCAAGGTTGGCAACAGCGAAGAGTTACAACTATTTACACTGCGCTAAAATACAGTGGTTTGAGTAAGGGTGTCACTAATACCCTGCAAACCCCCAGTTGCTGGGGATTTGTTTAGTGAATTCCCCAGAAAATGCTGGAAAATAAACTGTACAGCACACTCTGTCCAGAAGTCTACATAAGAAACAAAAAAAGAAACTTCAAGTCTATTTTAAATATGCCAGCAGGACAAAACTAGACATTTAAGTATGAAAAGCTGCTACAAGCACTTAGTTTTATGAGCTGCTTGTCTCCTGCTTGGCATCTCCAAAGTTTAAAAACAAAAAACAAAAAGAAATAACAGCCCCTATAGGCAGGCAACAGAAGTCAAAAGCATTAGCATGAATGTTTTTACAAGCAGAGGTCAAGCCTTTCAGATGCCCTAGAAAAATATATCTAACATTCAGGCAGTCAATTACAAGTGAAATGTCTTATCTCGAAGAATTTTCATGTTTATCTCAAATGGACTTGTACCTTCTTTTTAAACAAAAAAATCAGTCTTACCTTATGTATTCCTGTTATCCTGAAAGCTGTTAGAATTTTATTCTCCAGCTGGTCAGAAACCTTTAAGCTTGCAGTATATGTATTCACAATACACTTACATTATTTGCTTAGTTCCAGTATTACACTCGAACTTTAGCCAAATTATCTCTGTTTAAAACACCACCACCAACTACTTTGATGCAGTTATATTTTTCTTGAACCTTATTACTGTTTCAGGGAAGTCAAGTCAGACATTTTTCCCTCTACAAATTTCACTATGGCAGGAAATTCCTGTAAATTAAAAAAAACTTACAAATTTAATATTCCACAGGAGCTCTTACTGATATGTATCAGTTTTTAATAAAGAGAGTGCTTTACATCTGTGGTACCTTGGCCTGCTGTTACATATTCTGTTCTGACCACAACTAAGGCTTGTTCAGAGCCTGTCATTAGTTACCCATAATTAAGTGTCTTTTGCAGCAAACCTTTCCTCCAAAAACTACCCTCCACAGCGCTTCCAGTGTCCTTTATTACAGATATACCATCAAAATAATCCAAGCTCCCCTAACACTCTCCTGTTTGACAGGTCACTTCACATGAGCTAGAACAGCAAGCTTCATCACAAGGACACAGAAACATATCCAAGTGAGGAATGTGACAATTTGAAGCCTATCTCACCTCTAAACATATTGCTTTGCACACCTCATCTGTGTACTAGACACAGTGTGTACATTTTCATCCAATAAATGTTACTGCACAGAAATAATGCTACACAGCTGTTTTTTCTAGTATTTATTTTTTCACCTGCAAACTGTAGCAAAACATGATCAGCTTTATTATGCAGACAGGTATCCCTCTAACATTAGAGATTTAGGCATGTATAAATAGAAGAGCTCTTAGGAAAGGAAAACATTTTGAGAAATGAACAAACCTTCAATTTAACTTCATGACTTCCAATACCAACGGTTAAAATGATGCAGCTCATTCATTCCAAGAGATACAACAGCACCTTAAAGTGGCTGATCTATTCCCCAGTAACATTTTTCACATAACAATGTGTTAAAGTTACAAATACTGATATGCACAAATAGCTATTTTCTAAGAAAAATATGTACAGTACTGCAGCATAATGAGTGTGGTATCTGCAATAACTTATTAGCCAATTTTAATATACATGATACCGCTACTTTTTACCTGCCACTTCACAGGTTCAAGGATGTTACCACAGCCCTCTGTTTTGCACGTTATTACCTGGTGGGGGGTTGGTTTTCTTGTTTTTTGTGTTGGGTGGTATTTTTTTTTCTTTTTAAAATTTTTTAAAGGTACACAATGCAGGCTTTTATTTTTACTTCTTAAAGACTTCTTTCGTGTTTAAAGCTAATATCAGTGAAACAAGACAACAGTGCAAGAGGCGCAGAGATGTTATGTGACCACATAAGAGTTCTTTTGGGTAAAGTGTCTATAAGGCTATAAGAAAGGATTGGTTGATGAGCTTCCTGTTGGAAATTGTCCTGTTGGTGCACCAGCCTGGGGGAAAAGGAACGAAGAAAAATAAGGCAAGTATTTAAGATTTTTTTCTCCATATTGTAAATCACAAATGCAGAATATATAAAAAAGAGAATAACCTGCTGGGGAATACTTCTGTTTTATATTGCAATCTATTTTTGCTGCTTCTCTGGAATTACATTACTGTGAGAACATGTATAAAAGTATTTCTGCTTTGATCTGAATGTCCTTACAAATGGCATATCATCAGAATAGTGAGCTACAATTAGGAGAGTCACATGCTGCCTTCCCTTATTAAAAGCAAGAAAATCCCCAAATATCTGTGTATCTCTAAATTAAGTGTTACAAACTATTCTTTGAACATACAGAAATCATTGGCATGTAACAACTCACCATAAAAGGGTTACTAGATACTCCAACAGCTGCAACTTGTCCAAAAGGAGTTACTACAGGCTTTGCTTGCCCAAATGCAGCAAAACCTGCTCCTTGGAAAGAAAGGTAAAAAATATTAGAACTAGTAAATAATGTTCAAAGAGGTCTTTGCTGCAGCTCCCAGCCAAAATTCAGTGGAAATCTGAACTGCAGAATCAGCAAGACTGATCCTACCTAAACATTATCAGGATCATAAACATAAAACACCATGGCTGAGTTTTTTGTTTGTTTTCAACTGTTTGTAACTCATCAATCTCTAATTTTTACATATTCACTTTTTTCAGTTTTATGGTATCATGTACCTTTAAGGAAAAAATGCTTTCCAATTATCTCTTGCCTGTGTTCTGTGAAGTTAGAGAAAGTGTAATAATGTGTTGCAGACATTCCAAAACAGCCCTTCTTGCCCAAAAACCCTTTAAGCTTGGGAATACTTATCGTTTCAGTATGCGATTTTGGTAAAATTTCAGTTTTGTCCTTGCACAGTTGCACACAGCCAAGTCAGAAAGCTCAGCTACAGAGCCAAAACAGTGTGGGAACCCTTCATCAACGTTACTGTCAAGTTCATGTAGAAATAAATATCCACCCATTATTCCCAACTTAGACCATTTTCTCCATGCTTTTGATTTAGACAAGATTATCTAAAACATGCAGACCTACCATTTGGCTGCTGAGCAAAAGCAGTCTGTTGAGGGAAAGCTGCCTGGGTTGGGAACGTCGGCTGCTGGAAGTTGCCACTATAACTAGTAGGAAGACTGTAGGAGGCAGGAGTTCCAAATCCTGCCGGCATGCTCATGGATGCAGTACCAAATGTTGCTGCTGATAGGCAAAAAATAACATTCAATTATTTGTAAGAAATCATTTTTGCTATGGAAAAAAATACTATAAGACCACGTTAAAAGTCTTCTAATGCCGTCTGTGACCAGAGAAGTTTGGTTCAACTTCTACAGCCACAGAACTGATTTGTTCGCTTGAATCACCACCAACTGGGTGCATAATTTACTTTTACACTTTAAAAATGAACGGAGTTATTCAATATTTACTAGATCCAGCACATTCAGATATACTTTCTGAAGAGGAAATTATTTTTTTTTTAATGTTATCATGTATTTCTCCACAGCTTTTCTGGTAGAAGTCTGTACACATAAGAAGCAAGCAGGTTCAGGCAGCCTCAGCCCCTCTGTTTTTCTCCTTCTGAGAAAAGCATGGAAGGATCTTCCTACTTCAAGCTGCACTACAAGAGGCTGTAAATTAAAAAAAAAAAACCAAACAAACAAACCAAAGGGATACATGCATCCCCTTTTTTCATCCCATCTTTAATGTCTTTAAGGAAATTCTCGTCATGCACATTATTTGCACACGAAGTTTCTGTTACAAACCCTCTTATTGTTGAGGTAGAACTTAAAATAAAAAGAGGCCAAAACTTTTTCATCTGATTCTCTGCTGAACATTTCAAGTAAAGAACACACAGCTCATAGGCATTTCCCCATGCCTTCAGCAAATAAACAGGAGCACATTAGGTGCTACAGTATTGTAACAAAACCATTATTTAGTCTTTTGGGAGTTATTCTTGAAAGGAGAAGCGTATAGAAGGATTTTGGTACAAACACAGACACCAGGTATTCTACGCTAGTCAAACAGGACTTCTATTTTGAAATGTTATGAACTAGATTTTATGCAAGCTCAACTGTTTAAAAAAGCTAATAAAATCAATTTAACAAATATAGCTTAATTATGAGTTGAAAAATTTACCCCAAAAGTATTCAAGGGTAAGACATACAGACAAACTGTTGACAAGGTGCAAGCAAAACTAATGTACTAACACTGTTCTCAAGTTACAGTGAGCAGAGAAGCTACTCCACAGCAAACTTGGCTAAAACAGCAAACAGAAGCACAACAAAATCAGCAGGGGACTTGGGATATCCCAAAAGGCATCAAACTACTGTTGGTAGAAACTTCAACAGTCACTCATCAGCACTATAAGGAGGGTATCAATAATGGTTTTGTTTTGGTTGCTCGACAGGATGCCTGTGTATGCTCTTCTCTCCCTCTGCCCAGTTGCCAAATACCCACACCCACTCCATTTTTAAGAAGTCAAGTCTTCCACAATTCTTCGTGCAGAGAACCAGATAGCTGTCAATAAGCTCTTACAAGCAAGAACAATTAGCCACAAGAAACTTGATACCAAATGTGGCCACCTACCAAAATGAGCCTGAGGAAATATGTGAGAGTGCATTGCTCCCGAGAGGCCTTATGGAAGCCACAAAGAGACCAGACAATGTCAAATCATTTATACACTCTTGAACAGTCATTTCTTAGTTATATATATGTACATATAGAGAGAGAGAGAAATAGATACACATATATGTACCAAATAGTTCATCAATAGCATGACCAGCAATAGATTAGTATAAGAAAACCATTAGAAATAAGCACTACAAAACGATCTCCCATGTAATAAACAGCAAAGTTCATGCAGGAAGAAAACATAAAAGGACAAGCCATAAGTGTTCACCTTACACTGAAAGGGCTTGAACATTACTTATAGACATTATTATCTCTGTCACCTAGTATGGACCATCAGGGTGGCTGCCAAGGGCTTGGAACCTCAGCAAGCCAGGGACAGCTGTTTAGAAGGTGGAAGGATAGAGTTGCAATATTCAAAGAAATTTATCTAAAGAAGCTACTAATTTTTAATGATGATCCAAAATAGCCCCCTTAGGAATGAGACTAAAATAAAGAAAAAAAGATATTTCAGGCATTAAATATCTGAACAAGTTTAGCTGCATACTATCTCGAAAGGGACTGAAAACAGAATTAATTTTAGCAGAGGACATGGGTTTATCAGTGCAGTTTTAACTCAGCCTACTTAAATCATTGAGCAAACCATAACTCAATGTCAAAATGCACACACCAGCAGATTTTAATCTGTTGAAGTCCAGCTAACAGATCAAAGTTTTAAAATTTAGCAGTGGCTCTGGAGAGGAAAATCAGCATAACCTAGCAGCCAAGCTGAATCTAAATCCAAGCTGATAGTTTTAAAGATGTACAAGCTTGCTTTTTTAAAAAGCGATTAAATTTTGCCCATGGAATTATGATTCTATAGAATCCTCACGCAAAAAATTAATATAAAAAGTGAACGTGAAGATATACACATTTACTTTAAAAGAGAGACACCAGCGTACTGAGTAAGTGGACTGGTAAGGAGCTAGCATCCCAAGAGCCATGTCTTTCCTGGTTCAGGCTCTAGCTCTTTGGTTTTGAGAGCTTTCAACACTTTGAAATAAAGAAAGTAAAAAAAAAAAAAAAGGAGTGTATCAGCCTAGGTTCAGAGCTTCCAAGATCACTGATTTCAGGGCTACCTGTTATAAAGCATATTTCAAAGCCAAGGTTATAGTTTTGGAAGGTACCCAGCTGGTAATACCTGGACTACAAATAGGCAGAGCTCAAACAGATCATTTTGACATTTTTCATGGCCACCATTTGAAATCCTAGAACTACACCTTGACACTGAGCAAACACACATGTCAAATAGACTAGGGACAGATAATACAGAAAATCTTTAAGGAACAAATTATACAGTTACAGGAAAAAAGAAGAATCAAGTCAATTCTTTAAAGATAGTTTCTCAAACACTCAATTTTTTTTCTAACCTGTTGCTCCTCGGCTATTGGTCTGGAATGGATTTGTTGAAGGTGCCACTGGGGCAACAGGGGCAGCTACAAATGGATTTGTGGAAGGTGTTGCTGAAAGATTAAAGACATTTATTAAGTAAAGTTTCTCTAACAGCCAATGTGACTCACATGAAGTCTATACAGCTTTTATACAAAGATACATAAATATCTAAAATTGCACAAAAAATCAGGAATTTATACTAAGATCCATTTCAAATTAATTATTTTGACAGTAGTACTTTTTTTTCATAGTACCTTTATTAAACTTCAGTATTAGTATTATCAAAGTACAGCATTATCAACTAAAAATTAGCGGATTGCTTGCTTACAGTCCCCAAAGGGTGTTATTAACACTTACATACCTCCAAATGGAGCAGGCACACTTGAAGATGCAGGCTGTGTCTGTGCAGTAGCAGCCACAGGTACTGTTCCAAAAGCATTGCTGGAAATAATTCATACAATTCATTCAGCAAAGTCAAAATTGTTTAATAATTAAATACAATTTACAATTACTGCTGGCATGTAAAAGAAAGGGGATGAACATTTATGTTCAGTTTGCAGACTGCAATGAACCTCCCTGATGCTAGGGTCAGACACTCTCACTAGTGCTGAGCAATGCAAAGTCATCTCCACCAACAGCAGGAGAAGGAACATTGAGCAAAGGCCAAGAGCATAAAGGTCACCCAGCACAAGCCTTAGGAGCCCTTGCAATACCAAGCCACTAACAGGTTTTTGGTGTTTCTCACTTCAGTGATCTAAAAAAGGAATGGGGGGCACCATTTACACTAAAAATATCTGAATTTTTTTCCAGGGATGATCCTATGATTTTGAGTATGCATGCAGAAAGGTGCAGAGAACATTCTGCTCACAGTATTCCTAGAATATCATATTGATCAGTACTACCATTATTTAAAACAAAAGATGCAGTTTCAGTAGTACCTCTAAACTGAGGTAAATCTTTCCATATTCAGATAAGAAACAAACAGACTTTAGAAACAACTTCAAGCTGCTTTTGTGCTGTTGCTGCAGTCTGTGGGAATGGAGAGCCCCCGGCAGCGTACCTGCTGACGTTACTGGTGGCAGTGTACGCGTTACTGGAGGTGGCTGTGGAGCTGAACACGCTGTCCAGCTCCGCCAGAGCTGCGTACTTGTCTGAAGATGCACTTGACTGATTGGGGGCTGACAATGCAGGGCCTGCTGAGGACACTGCTGTGCTGAAGCCACTTCCCTGCTCACTCCCACCTAGAAAGAAAGAAAAAAAGAGAGAAAGAAAGCAGTTTAAATGTACTGAAGATGGTTTCAGTTTCTGTCCCACCAACTGAGAACTATCAAAATTCACAGATGGTTAGACTTAAAAATTAAGTATGTGCTAGGGCATAGAGGAAAAAGTGTTTAACAAGCCATTAGCTATTAGTAAAATGTCCTGCTTCTACAGGTACTCTGCAGCCCCAGACAGCTTTTGTTTTCCTGGAAAAATAATCCGTTCATTTTCAACTAGAAAATTAACAGAATACCTGACTTCAAATAATCAATTTCCAAACAAATGTCTGCAGTACAAACAAATATAAGTTTTTAAACACCATTTGAGAAGAACTATATTTGAGTAATAGAATAACTAGGTTTTTCCCCTTAATTTACAATCAACTAAACCCAAGTATCACTGGGTTTTACTACTACTATCACTGGGTTATCACTACTATTTTATGAAAACTAAAGCAAAATCTTTTTGTGGCAGACAGAAATTCACTTATTCTATTATTCACTTATTTCTACTCAAAGAAAGCTGCTCTGGCAGCTCTTTGCAACAACTGCAGCTCTCCATTCCAGAGCATCTACTATAGGCTTTAGTACAAATATAAAATATATATTTGTGTTTTTATATGTTTTCATTATTGCACTAATAATGATATTTTAACAATGATAATTCTTCATCTTGATGGGAAATAGGTTCCCAAAAAGCAGTCTTCTAATGACATGCTTTTGGAATGATGTTTGTCTTAAAATTCACATCTTACACGTTAAGGGCACACTGACACAATATTCTACCGATCACTTAGAAAAAGGAAATTTTGAAACACAGTTACAGTACTTTGACAAGCACAGCCATCCTTGTGGTAACTATACAGAACAATCATGGCAAAGAATAAAGTTTAATACCTTGCCCTGCACTGAAGATATTATCTAAATTAGCAAGAGCTGCATATTTGTCAGCTGACTGAAGATTCAGTTTATTCACTGCAGCTTTACTGGCTGCAGTTGCTGTGGCGTTGCTCTGAGAAGCATTGAAGGCTCCAAAATCAGCACTGGAGGATTTGGGGAAGTTATCAAAGTGGGCAAAGTTAGCATTCACTGATCCAGCACTTCCACCTGTAACAAATTAAGTTAAACATGATCAGTGCTCTAAAGTTAGAACGTCTCTCCAACTGTAACTAATGGCACAATAACCCTCCCTTTGTGGTTATGTGAGGCAATGTGTTTGCCTGCCCCATCCTACACATTTAAGACTCTGTCCTATTTCCTTCAAAGTTCAGTGGGTCATCAGAAAAAAATTATATTTTTTGGACTGCACATCAGGGATAAACACCCAAACTTCAGCAGCTTAAATCACATTCATAATTTGATCTTGAAAATTCTATGCTATTTCTTAGCTGTTAAAAGTAATTTCAGTAATAAAATCTTACTAGAAAAATATGTATTTGTCTTAATCTTTAATATTCAAAATACAGAAGCTCCATTTCCCTATCATATGTGGCTATTGAATAGCTACTATTTGCATTTACTTAGTGGTTCAACATTTAGTCACTTCAGATGTCAGCCATCAACTTAAACAAAAAACAGTGCCTGGAAGTCCAAAAGTTGTATGATTTCATGCCCAGGTTTAGAAAGTAAGTTTGGTTCCCTGTTCTCAAATTTTAGACCACATCCAATCAGGAAAGAGGTGAGGGGGAAGACACAACACAGCTCTTTTGTAACAAGTCTCCACTGATGTCATAGATACAGAAATCAATTTTAGAAATCTGATATGGGTCCACACAACTGAACTTCAGATCAAGTATGAAACCATGAGCTTCCATCTCTTCATTGTCCAGACCATTTAATCTAGGCAGGTCACAAACTCAAATTTAAATGAATTGTTCCATTAAGTCTATCACATTTTATAACAGCTGGTTGATGATTCCACTCATACTACAGAACACACATTTTTCTAAAAGCATAATCAACAAGTTGAAACATATGCAACAGTAGGAATGGAAGTGCTATACTACAATGGCATAAAATGAAGCAAGCTGAGTTTTCCACTGCGTGGAACTTACTGTGTACAGCCTGGAGAGGAAAAGCTGAAGTAAATTCACCAAAACTGCAGCTAGATGAAAGCGTTCTGAACGCTGGACAGCCAGAAATTGTGTGTGGGTTAAAGTTAACATAAGAAGGGAGAAAGAAAATTTGAAAAAAAAGTTTAAAACAACACCACACTCAAAAGAAAAAAAAAAAGGAAAAGAAAGTCAGTCAGCCAAAGATCTAGACAAACAGCAAGTGTAAACTCAAGCAGAAGTTCTAAAGCGTGATCAAATTAAAGGAAAGCAAAATAAATCTTAGCAATAGGCTCTACACATGAAGTCAAACATACTGAAGTGTGTGCACATGCTATACCTATGCATAGACACACACTTTTTTGGTACTGTGACATTTTCAATCTACTGAAAAGCTTTTCTTAGAAGACAGTCAATTCAATACTTATTAAAAGCAGTAGAGTTCATTCTTTTCATAGTTATTTCAGGTGTAGAGCTAACAAACACAGTGCCATAAATCAGACTTCTGAGTAGCGTTAGGGGAAAAAAAAAATCAACACCAAACACAAGGAATTCATTTTGAGTTTCCCCAGAGCTTCAGATGGCTTGGTCGCATTAAAGCAGGCAGATGCAAGAAAAACTCAACTTCAGTACCTTCCAACATAAAGGTAAGGATTATTTCAATTAAGTATTAATCAAAATGCTAGGAGTTCTACCTGTATTTTGGGGCTGAAAAGGAGACTGACTTGCTGTGGGGAAACCTCCAAAATTACTCGAGCCACTAGACTGTCCAAATGCATCAAAGTTTGCAAAACCTGCATTGGCAGAGTTCTGCGCTGTAAATCGCAAAGGAACAAAACATGTTAATGGATATGGGAAATAAACACAAAAACAGATGTATTAACTGAATTCATGGTCATGACAGCCTCCACAGGTTATGTCCTACCATGAGCTGCTTTTAACATGAAGAAGATTACATGTTATTCTACAACTGAAAGATGTCTTCGAACAAGCTTTCACAAATCACCTTCACAGAGCTGTACCAGTTAATGCTACTTCTGTCCTCCTCACACAAGCTGCTACTCACAATTCCATAACCTGATGCAGTACACTTCAGCTAAACCCTGGAGTATTTACAGTGCTGGTTGCTCAGGAAAAAAACAGCCATAAAGTCCAGAATACCAGATAGTTTCCAAAACTGGAACTTGTGGGCTAACTGAACATTTCTTTGGGAACAAAAATTAGACGGTATCTTGTAACATACTGGCAATTCAAATTCCTCATACACCCAATGCTTCTTCCTTAGGTGAATTTAGTTTAGCACCACTTGAATAATTTTGGAGATGTTCATAAATTCATTTAACTGGAAAATTCAGTCTTTCAAAAAACTTAATCAGAGTACAGAAATATGGAAGACCAATACCAATGTCAAGAAGATAGCATTCATAGAGTGTATCCACAAAACAAAATTCAAGGAAATTTCAAACAGAATTTCAGTTTTCGCCTTCTTTTCATGCCATACTATAGGAGAAAATAGAAGTTAACACTAATCTAATTTTGAACAGCTGGACATTCAAGCATCTATAGATTCAACAGGAATTGCATTGCAGGAACTGCCTAACTGATAAGCTCCACAGAAACCCTTAAACTCTATTACAAGCAAGAAATGAAAAAATGTTTTTAATCAAATCCAAACCAAACCTTTTTATATAGATAACTTGAGTTACTATCTAAAGAAAGCTCAAAACACCTTCTGGAATAACAGATGGCAACACACTATATTTTTAGGTTAGAATTTGTTTATTCTGGAGAGATTTTGCAGATAAAGTATATACAAAGAGAATAAATTATGCTGATTGCTTAAGTACTGTAACTTAATAGATTGCTAGTGCTAATTAGAAGCTGTATTATTTCACTTATTTCTATTCAAAAGCATCTGTACTACAGATTTATAGACTGAAAGGACATTTTAATACGAACTGTATTTGTATTCCACAATGCTGCCAATACAAATGGAAGTGCAAGCATTTTCCTTCCCAGGGTACATTGGGAGAGAGGGTGAGGTTTGACTGGACTCAATATCACTTTTAAAAAACTGTGTGCATGAGCATTAGGTTTACAGGGCATGGTTTTGGCAGCAGGGAGCAGCAGGGGTGGTTCCTGTGAGTAGAGAACAGAAGCTGCCTCCATTTCTGCACAGCTGCTGCAGCTCCAAGACTGCCCTGCCACTGCCCAAAGCTGAGCCCATCAGCAACGCTGGTGGCACCCCTGTGGTACTGTGTTTGGAAAAGGTTAAAAACCAGGGTGAAGCAGCTGTGGCAGAGAGGACGGAGGAAAATACAAAAGAAAACACTGCAGACACCAAAGTCAGCTAAGAGGGAGGGAAGGACATGCTCCAGGCTCATGGAGAAGCCTATGGTGAGGAAGGCTGTCCACTGCAGCCAATGAAGGACCACAGTGCAGCACATTGCCATTGCAGCCCGTGGAGGAGCCAGGCAGAGCAGGGAGAGAGGACATGAGGAGGCTGGACCCATGGAAAGCCCCTGCTGCAGCGGGCTCCCTGCAGAAGCTCAGGCTAATAAAGAGGAGCTCACACTGGAGCTGTTTTTCTGGCAGGAGCTGTGACCCTGTCTGAAGGACAGCACCCCACAGAAAGGACCCATACTGAAGCAGCTCTCAAAGAATTGAGAGCCATAGGAAGGATTCACGTTCATGGAAGTTTGAGAACTTCTATCCCACTGTGGGGGAGGGACCCCACAATGGAGTAGGGAAACAGCATGAGGAAGAAGCAGCACCAGAGACAAAATGAACTAACTGCCTCATTCCCAGGCGCCCTCATGAGGAGGAGCGAAAATGGTCAGCAGTGAAATTATACCTCCCAAGAAGGAATGGAGGTGGGGTTTGGTTTTATTTTTTACTATCCTACTCTATTATTAAGTGTCAGTAAACTAAGTCAGGTCTGGTTTGCCCAGGACAGTAACTTTCTCTTGACTCATCAGATTTTTTGCATCTTCTCCCCAAACCCTGCCGAATGGAGACTGAACACACAGCCCCCATGGGCACCTGGAACCAGGCAAAGTCAACCCACCACAGTATGAGAGTCAGCAAGGAGAAAAAAAAAAAAAAAAATCAAAGAAAAAGCAAAATCTTGGGAAAATTATTTTCACCTCTGAAGTATGTAAAGAGAAAAAGCTGACACAAACAAAATAAAAAGTTACTTCTATTATATCATCTGTATTGGTTCAAACAGCCTTTTACAGACTCCAACTCCAAATTCCAAAGTTTGAGTTGTTTTGGTTTTTAAATCAGTAGCTTTTTAATAGGAACAGATTAAGAATTCACTTTCATTTTAAAGTGGTACTTTCATCCTAATGCCTCAATTGGATAGGCAAGAGACTGATGCTTAGCTGACCAAACAGGATTAAGTACATAAATGTCACTCCTAGAATAATGGCACGATTATTCATTTTAACCACTCACACAAACAGAAAACTATGTCAACAATCTTAAATGAAATATCTTTTGGGTCCAAATTAAAAGCTGGAGTGTATTACATTACAAAACACTTAATTTTACTGCATCAGCTGACATGAAGTATGACTTTCAAGTGAACCCATGTTCAAACAGTATTGCTGTAAAGACTCTTCAATAGAGTATTCTGGTATTAATTTTGCTTTATTCTATGCAGTATAGTTTCAACCTTCATAAACGTGGCACAAAGGTAAAGACCAGGTAAGACTTGTACTCTCCTGCACCTGGACAATACGTAGACTGCCAATTCCAAAATTCAGTTCCATGCAAAAACCCAAGAACAATCCTAAGTAAGCTCAGGGACTGCAGGGGGTTGCAGATTGCCATGGATTTACAGCTGCTGTTGACACTGCAGATCAACAAGACAGTACAAAAGCCAGCTGGCTAAATCCAGGTATGACAACACCAGTCATGGCAATGCCAGCTGCCCCCACAGCCTTTGCAGAGTTTCTTCTCCGAGGTTTGCACTACCTGGTGTGCAATAATGGCATAAAACACTGCAAAACAGAAAAAACTAAAATAAAATCTACATATACCTAAGTAAAAAAAAACCTCTCTACAAAATAACTATGTCATACTATTTTGCTTTTTCTAGATAAAACCTCTTCTCCCATGTTATCTCTGATAGAGTCGTGTTGTGTCACTACACGTCTTTTAAATCTTTTGTGCAGGTCCTCTATTCCATTAGTATATAAGAAATCTACATGGTAAAAATTTTGATCCTTGGTGCTATTAGTAATCTATAAACTACAGACAGATTAGTCACATACCATCTACAAAACCTCAATTTTGCAGAAATTACAAAACTCTGTAAATTAAGTACAAGAAGTAATATAAGGTCAGTATTTCCCCTTCAATAAGCAACAATATCCTGAGCCAGCTTAATACATTAAAGAACTTGGAAAGCAGGAACATATTACAAATTGCAGTTCCTGCATAATTTTGAAGATTTACACCTACACTTTAGAGATTACAGCACAAGTTTGTTAATATTTTCCTATCAGCTGCTGCACTCAGTAACTAATATTGAAGGATCTGAAGATTACTGGTCTCTTCAGTGATTCCTTTAGTTAGCCATCACATACAGGAAGGGGAAAAAGTCCATCCCCTATTGGCATAGCTAAAACCAAGCCGTAAAACAAGAACAGCAGACCATAAACTTCGAGAAAGCAGTGCTGGACTAAGTACAAATCCTCCCATCCTCCGCTGCACTGTGTAATTACTAACAAAAATTACATGTTTATACAGCTCCTTAATGAGCATTTCAGACTCATTTTTGCCAAAGCTGGCAAGACTGATCAACCCTCCTCGTGTTCCAAAGGGAAGAGTCTGTAACATTTTGTTATTTCTCCCGCCAACACTACGCTGTAGTCACTGCACACAGGACAAACCTTACAAGCGTTTTACTCTCCCAAGTCAGAGAACACCCTCGGGTAACAAGTCTGAAATACACATTCAGCTATCACACACTCAGAAACAGGTTTCTGTTGTTTAGAAACTGATTTACTAGCCCTGAAACCGCTTTGGGCTCTAAAACTTATGTAACAAAGTCATGGGAATTACCACAATGGCTAGTTTGTGACCAGAAATTAACAGACTCTTTCCTCAGATTATTCTGTAGTGTTCCTACAGCTTTTTGTTCTTTTGAAAATTACCCTGCAGAGATGCAATGGAATTTTACCTAGATTTGGAACACAGTATTGAAATACTCCTTTAATGGAATTTTCATCTTCTAAAAAGCAAAAGTATAACTAAGAGCATACAAATAAATAATCATTCAGCAACAAGTCTGGAAAGAAATTATTAGAAAGAGCTAACCATCTGCAGCCTTTTCAGTAACACTACACAGCACTGGCCAGTCAGCACAAGTTCTCCCAGTTAAAACACCTCCAAAAAGATGATTAACATGAAATCTAATTTTAAGGATTTTGCAGAATGCACGAAATAAAAATTGCTGTTGCAGTGTTACTGAAGTCAGCCATTTATTTCACAACATTAACTTGGATAAATTCTTGGTATTTTGCTCAGTTCCTCAGATGTGATTCTTAAGTCCCATCTATGACACTTTATCCTGGCTGTTAACAGTTTCAGGACTGATTTGCAAGAAATCTCTCTTATTCAGGATGGCTTAGCAGCATCACAATTTCTCTCAGACCAACTAGCTGAAAAGCCCATTCAGACCAGCCAAGCAAAGGTACTTTCCCACAACTACAATGCAAGTTAGCAACAACAAACTTCAGTGACCACAGAACTAACTTTTTCTTTAGGAGAGACTGCTGTGACTCTAGATCTTTGGCTTAAAAAAGAAGAAAACCCTTAGGATTCAATATATTTTACTGAAGTCATCCTCTAAGAATTCAAGGCCTATCCCCGTTCCTCACTCAATACATATGCTCAAGGCTTGTTTATTCTTCCTGAAACTACAGAATACTACCCACATGGGCAGTACTCAGCTTTCAAACAGGCACACACACACACAAAACGGGAGGTCACTCTTTAAACTGGGCAAGCCTTTGTTTATATTTTGACAAACTGGCTGTTATCATCAATGCATTTGAACTCAAAGTCTCTGTATCTGCTTGCTTTTCATGAATGCTCTTCCTAATAATTTTCAGAAAGAAAATTGAAGGTCTAATATGAGCTTCTCCCGATATTTTGTTACTCATCCTCTCGCTCTCTCCCCCGAAGAATTTAAAGCTTAGTAGTAGGCAGAAACAGTGTAATCATACATCCTAGGAAATAGCTACAGCAACTCCCACTTCCAAATGCAGAATTGTCAGTCTTTATGTTTTCAACCTTTCTTTATAGAGACCTGAAAGAAATCTTGAGCAATACAACTCTGCTAAGGCACAGAGATTACATACACCTCATGAAGTTTAGACTAAAGTCACCAAAATTAAAACCACATTTTATACATTTAAAAGGGATACACTGGTCCAAATACCTACCTGTATGACTGTTGAAGTGTGCAAAATTAGCAAAATTTGCTGTAGCAGTTGACTGAGGAGGAGCAGCAGCAAAGATATCTGAGCCAAGGTCACTGAGGAGGTCAAATTGTTTCTTTTCTTGTTGCTGCTGTCCTTGAGATCGAACTACAACAGGAGACTACAAACAACATTTCAATTAGCTAGTACAAAAAGGTGATATTTTACCAAACTGACATTTACAAAATATTAGAAAGCTAGACTAAGCTTATTTCTTTAACAAGACATTTATTCCTGAAGTTTAAAATGCTGTATGTAGCACACCCCCTCCTCCTATTTATGCTGCTACTGCTGCTTTTAAAGGAACTCTGCAGCATTTTTACGTGGTTTAATGCACCGAGAGGAATAAAGTAGCAATATATTATTAGAAACTTCGGATTTTGTACTTAAAACTGAAAATACTGTGCAAATACACACAATAAAACTTAATTTTACAAGATGGAAAATAGTTATGCACTACATCCTGAAAAAATCTTTAGAATTCTGTGTAAGGAGAGAAAAACTGAAGAATTTCATAGTAAGGCTTGACATTGCAAATTTCTACTATTTGAGTTCCAAGAGGTGTCCATTCAAGAGTTGCCTGTATCCTGATGGCAGTTTTCAAAAAAAAAAAAACCTGTTTTCCCTCCAAAAATCTAAGTACATTGTGTTGTTTGACTTCACATAACAGCATACAGACGCCCCCGAAAGCCACTTAATGAGACAGTTTCCAAATGCATAGGAAGCAATAATAAACATGGCATGCTTTCATCCACATATTCGCTTCTAATCTCATGGTTAACAGCATCAGGCATTCTTCTTTTCAAACAGAAAAATCAAAGATGAAAATACAACTCATTAGGTCCAAACTTTAGAGATATTTATGCTAAAGACAACCATAATAAAACCTGTCACACTGGAAAACTCTGCTTACTGAAAATAACCACTAAAAATCAATTTGGTCAATAGAAACAAACTTAATTTAGTACTTGCTCTGCAAATATGTACGTACGTCAATAAAATATATGAAATGCAGTGACCATATTAGTTCCTATAGATCATAGCAGTTGTTACTGCAAGAATTTTTGTGCCACTGAAAGAGTGACAAGGGCTGCAAAGCAGTTCAGTGCTCCCGAGCTCTGTCAGTACTCACTTGGCTGGGTGTGCCCTTGTTTAAGTGCAGTGTGGGTGCAGCTTCTCCCAAGAGAGATTTGAGTGGCTTCACCTCAGGTGTGCTGCTTGTACTACTGGCAGAAGACCCCGATATGGATGCATGGACTGATGCCACCACCTTTGCTTGCTCTGGAGGAACATACCTATATTCAAGAAGAGCAATGGTTTTTACAAGTTTAATGTGAGAAGTTCCACTCAACGCTCGTTAAGTCTGAAGTGTGAGAACTGGCAGATCTCAGCTTTGCTACCAAACCCCTAAGCCTGCAATAGATTCTATCAGTAGTTTGCAAAATACCCATTGTTTAAATAGGCCAGAATTTTTTTCAGAAATTGACTAGAATTTAAAGTCATCAATATTTTTACACTTATTCAATATAAAACATGTCTTTCCCATCCCAATAAATAGCATGAGAAATATCAATCTGCAACACTGTTACTTTACACTGTTGTTGACATCCTCTTAAGCCATTTCTGTTCCATCAATATGAACACTGAGAAACTTCTTTAGTTTGTCTTCTCTGCTTCCTATAAGAGCTCTGAATAAAGTGCAGAAATCATTTCACTTTACAGAGCTGTGCAATCTAGTCCAAAGGGCACACAAGAAGGAAAGCACACTCAAATTGAAAGGAAACAGTCCATCTTCACTTATCATCATAGAGGCAATCTTCATAATGGTAAAGGTATCTTACCATCTTTTCTTTTCATATTTTTCCTGTAGAAATTCCTTTACTTTCTGTGGATCCCTGAAGTCTGGAATTGCTGATGATCTATCATCAAATAGGCCTAGCCAAATCTGTTTGCACACCTTAATAAAAAACAAAAAACACAACAACACAGATTCATCAGAGAAAACACCTTAATTCAAATCCTACTTTAGTTTACTATTTTAAAACCATCAAAGTGTGTGGCTGCATAATTTCTACTCCAGACCAAGCTGCTGTAACAACTGCCTGGTGCACCATGCACTGGTCTAAATACCTAAAGTTGAACGACCATCTGTCACAGTAGGGCAAGCACATCCCAGCATCCAATTTCACCATCCCAACACTCTTTTTATAAAATATTCGTAGAATGTATTCATGAAATGCAAAGCACCTGATTTCTACTAGTAATCTTTAAGATTCTTCTCCTTCACCTAATTCTACACATTCCCTTACTGTACTTCAGGGCTTAAACTGTTTCAACTGATTCCATATGCCCTAAGCCCCAGATGGTACATTTTAAAGGATCTAAAGTTTAGTATTTATACTTACAATTACTATTTGAGTACAGGAACTGGTTTTTCACAGCCTTTGTTACCATGATGCAGTTTCTACAATATCATACACATTTAATTTGAGTGAAAATAGGTAAAAGTACTCTTGCTCCAATTTCATTTTCTAATTGCACTTGTGAGAGAGCAAAAGTTGAACCACTTGAAAAAATCTCAGTATGCTCCAGTTCCTGACCAAAACCAGAGGAAAAACGTTCTCATAACTAAACAAGACGTAGGAGTTTTAACTTGAAAATATTTTAAGCACTTCAGAGTATTCTGCAATTAACCTGAATATGCACCCAAACAATAACACCAAACATTAGCTGCCCTCAAAAATCAGAGTACCATTTTAGAACAGGTTTCTTCCAGAGAAGCCCAGTCAAAAAAGCTTTGTTTTTATGATGCATACCCTTTCTTCCCACGCCCTTTCTAAAATTGCCCTGACCAGCCTTCTTACATGCCTACTACAAACATGCCCTCTATCCCTGCAAGTGTCAGGTTTTCAAAATTGTCCCCAGTGACCTTCAGGAGAAGCACAGGCTCTAACAACTAAGAGCTGTAAAAATGACTGCTCTGAAGGTTGGAAACTCAAGACACAAGCTGTGATACTTCTGCTTTAGCATCTTCCCCAAACAGGTTTTCTTTACCTGGCCAGGGAGAGCTAGTTGACAAACGTGATAAATCTTATAGGTAATTTCAAAGATTGCTCAGGATTAAAGAGATTAGACAGACATCATAACTATGTAATTCATACTTGATGTTTCAGTTCTAAATAGCCTGATTGCATGTTCAACACTTAACAGTCCTTATTATCAACATTATTATAATCTACTGGATAGAGACAAACAACAACAGGAAACAGATCTAATGATCAAAAGATATTTTTAAATGAATATTTATACACCTAAGAGCTGTATAAATATTTATACAGATACATAATTTTGAGCTAAGATCCATAGTTCCTACCTCAAATAAACTCAGCTACTCTGCATTTAATTCTGCAATTGTACTCCATAAAAGGGTCAAGTTCAATGCACTGATCTGAGTTCTCAAAATTAAACAGTCACTTGCAGTATAGTAATAGATAAAATGAAACAATGTATTTGTTTAATACTTTTTCATACAAACTTAGAAGATAAACTTAGTCAAAAAAGTCATAAGTCTGTTCTAAAGTAAAAGCTAATAGTATGAATCACTGTTTTAATAGTACCAATCTTTTACTACATTTTGCTGACAAAATGCATAAAGTCAGAATATTTATGTGTGTAGCTTTAAACTTGCAATGGATAGTCTGAGGTGGGCCAGCAGTAGTATTTCCATAGTTAGATTTGTGAGTATAACTATATAAGCAGCAGTCATATGATTGCTAGGAGGAAGAGAAGTCCTGCTTGTGGCTATTTACAGAATCTCTAGCAGCAGGTGTTGGTGGTGTTCAAATCTACACAGTCCCCTCCCAATCCCAATTTCAATATTGGAAAGAACATCAGGAAACACTAAAGAAAAATTGTGTTTAATTTCAGACAACCAGAAAGCAAATGTTACAACAGCCCCTACTCAATTCTGCACCCAGCACTGTAACACTTGGGGCTGTACCATTATAATCAGTTTGCATCCAGCCTGAGATGTGCTGGCAAATGAAAAAGGAGGTCCCCTTCCCCACCCACGTCAGGCCATCCAATTACTCCTCCTTCTCCTGCCACCCAAAACAAGTCAGATCAAAGAAACTCATCACAATTACCATATTACTGGTACCATTGAAACCTGGAAGAGATCAACTCACAGCAACAAACCACAACCCAATTTTTCACCTTTCTCCCCCCCTGTTTTCTCCTTCATCTTCACCCTGAAGTGCCTAAGCATTTGGAGTGAGAGGAAAATGAAGCAAACACAAAAACAAAAAAAAAAAAACAAAAAAAAAACCATCAAAAAAACCACCCCAAACAAGCAAACAAAAAACCCTGCCACAACTCCATGTCAAAGTCTCAGGCCATTGTGATCACTACAGAGGATTTCTATGAGGACTCAGAAAGCAAGATGCTGTGTGACTTCAGATCATTACCAGCTACAGAGCTATAGTAGATACAGTTCTATGAATATGCAAACAGGAACGGAGGAGGACTGTGCTGAACAACACCTGTTAGGTTAAAATGATGCAAGCTTCTTAAAGGCATCAGCTCTTGCCATTCCATTGCAATTTTTGCAAACCTTCAGAAAGCAGACTTCCAAAAGTGTTTCCTGGAGCAATTTATTTCTTCTAAATACCTAACCACAAAAAGAAGTAACAAGTGAAATATGCCTTAAGTCACTACTGTAATTAATTTAAACAAACTCCCAGGTACTCTGTGTTTCTCTGTTGCTGGTAGCAGAGAGAACAGTTTTACTAATGGGCAACACACAACCACCAAGCAAAAGAACCTACTTAGTCACACACACTTCAGCAAGAAGTTCTCATTGTACCAGAGTCTGAGGATGCAAATTAAATTTCACATAGGTTTCTTTACGTAAAGAGTTATCATAGAAAGTACAATTTCTTAAAAATTGTTAAATATAGACACATCTTAAAACAAAACCAGACCCCCATAACAGATAAGAGTAGTTTGGATTTCAATAGTGGGAATGATGAAAAGGAACCATAAGACTTTAAGTGGGTGTATAACATGACTAGAATATGAAGGGTAAATCACATCCTCATAAGGGCATTTCAGACCATGCTTATGCCAAAAAAAGGCTGTTTTGTCTTCCTACTACAGTTGGGCTTGATGATCTTAAAGGTTTTTTCCAACCTACACAATTCTGACTTAAGTCCTTCAGCAAGCTATTATTTTATGAAGCTTTAGTACCACACAAGAAACCATGAAAAGGCACATATTTCTGTATGAAGTAGCACACAATGCTTTGAACATCAGCAGCCGTTCCAAGCAGGCATTCAGAGCCCAATAAAAGGCCCCTTGTCTTCCCTTGTTTGCTGGTGACCTGTGTGCTCTGTCTAGCTATACTTCTGCCACTATCATCTGACTTGACAGGGATCCACAACACTGCATTGATTATGCCTCAAGTGAGCCACAAAACACAATTTTCAGCCATCTAAAAAAACACAAATGGCGGAGTGCTGTGCAACACCACAGCATGAAATCAAAACTGAAAAAGAATATTTAAAAAATACTGTTGTCAGAGACAGAAGTCACATCATGTAATTGTGGTTTTTTGAAAGAGTTATCTTTCCATAGCCATTTTCAAGTCAGTCACCAACAGTCCTGAATCTTATGCAATGAAAGAAGTTTGCAGCGAGAAATTTTTTTTTTTGCTATATTTTTATTGATCAGGCCATCATATTTTTTTGTTTCAAATCTATTCAAAGGTTACTCTTATGATAAATAACAAAGAAATTTATGCCATACAACTTGTTGTTTATGGTGGGGAATGATTACTCAGCATTTATATCTTTAGTATCCTGCTTACTCCCCATTAATTCACCATCTGAATTGGACAGATACCAAAAGATTAATTATAACACAAAAAAAAAAAAAAGCAGAAGTATAAAAAAATCAGACTGGCAACTTTAGTTGCCAATACTTCATCATAAGCTTCAGTGCTATGTTCTGTCTGGCCCGACAGCTGCCCAGGCAGGACACCTGAACAGCACTGTTACTCCCACAGTTATTCAGCACAGTTATTCACAGCATGTGCTGACTCTTGCATGGCATTGGTTGCAGGACATGGGAGCAGGGAGGAATTGCAAAAAGGCATTAAAAGAAATGTAAACCTGCACAAACCCAAGCCATAAGCAACCAGTACTAACACAGTTTTCTTCTTATTTAATACAAACCCATCATTTGAAAAAAAAAAGGAAGTAATTGATCTCAATTTTTTGTTATTTTGAAAATGCATGCTTAGAGAAATTCAAGTCTGATATCCCAAAGAGCATGTATTTCAAACCAACTCTCCATTTCAAACCACTGCTCCATATATAAATCCAACTTGCAGAGCTCATTCAGAAAATGCTACTGCTCAAGTTTCATTACACATCTTTAGCCCCATTTTAACAGAATTACTCATTCTTTTGCTTTTACAGATAATACATGAAGCATCACCCCAACTTACCACACAATTACACAACACTACTATTAAGGTATTGGGCCTAAAAATTCTATGGCTTTCTGAAATCTTTCTACATTGCACCATCTCCTTGGGAACAGTCTGGTTCAGCCATTTAATATTAATATTGTTCTTTCTGCAACAGCAGCACAAATAAGCCTCTGCTCAAAAGCTCTGTTTATTCACCAAAAGCTTTGCTACACTCCTCCTTTTGATAACCACAGCTCTATCAAACAAAATGCTCTACTTAGAGAAGAGCCTGACAAGCTGGAGCCAAGAGTAAACATTCAAGTTATGTGGAAGCCCCTAGAAACAGTGGAACATATCCAACAATCCATAATCATTGTCCACTGTCCCTGAAAAGTATAATTAGTCCATGTCCCACTGGTTCACCAATGGAGCAGGGGAAAAAAAAGGAGAGCACTGAAGTCAGAATGACTAAGCGTATGCAGCATTTGAAAGTCTACTTTTGTTGAAGGGTTGACAAAAGGAATACTTCGAAGTTTTGCCCCTACTACACTCAAGGGGCTGCAAAAATCAAGACAAAGCAAAGTTTTATCTTGTCAGGTAGCAATAAGTAGATAACAAGATTCAGCAATTTTCTTCATGAAATTTAAAAGTTCATGAGAATCCCTTTACAACCGCTTTGGGAAGGATAGTACCTGTCCTCTGCCAACAAGTTCCAGTCCTGCAAGGGATGTCATTAGACACTTGGCAACCAGATACTGGGACGTTCAGAATTAGATCAGTAAGTACAGCATGAAGTAAAGAGGGAAAGAGAATCACAACCAGCATCAACCTACTCACCCTGACCTAGATAAAAACCCAGGAGGTAGCAAGGCAGAAACTGTGAGTTGCCGTAACTTAAATATATCATCAAAAGGAGAAATTGGGCCAAGTGCATATTGTACGTTATAATAAAGTCTTTACCTATATTTCTCTTCATGCCATTGGTTTCCATGAATCTGCACTCCACAGCTATTCCATCTGAGGGAGAAACTGTTTTTCTCAGAGTAATTATATTTACCATACATTAGGTTTTCCATACACTATTTACATTTGTAGTCCTACATTTTGAGTAATTACCCTTGTTTTCAGCTTTGAAAGAAAGCAACAAACAACACATCCCATTCAGTGCATATCTGGAACACCACAAAACAAAGTTAATCAGAAAGGCTTCTGGTTTAAAACCCAGCCTCCAGTACATTTCATTTTTTCAGGAGTTCCAAGCAGTTGTGGTTTTTTCCCCCCTGTCTGTTTTACAGTTGGGCAAGTGGGGAAGAACAGGCACACTAAACTGCTAATCAAGAAAAGAATCAGCATTATCCATCAAATTTTGCAGGAACCCTGAGAATTTGAGATTATGGTGATTTCTGTTCTAGTGCTATGTATTTCAACTACCAAATAATGCTTTGCCATGTCATAACTATTTCACCGATAGAGATCTTCAGTGTGCGTGGGAAGGCGGATATAGGAGAGACAAAGACCTTCTGCTTACACAACACATTGAGCCACCACACTTTAGAAACTCCTGTTAGCATAGTTGCGCTAGTTAGGATTAATAAAAATTCAGTCAGGCCAGCAAAGTTAAGTTCTTGCTCATGAAGCCTCCTGCTCCGGTATGCAGTGTAGGCAGCAAGGCAAAGAACAACTCTAGCAGGACATGTCCTTCTGGTGATAGAAGCTGCACTTCAACTGGGAAAAGCACACGACTTGACCTAGAACACTTCTTGAGACCCAGACATACCACTGCATAGGAAGATTACACACGTCAGTCTAGTTTAAAAAGCTCTAATGAGATATTACCTTTCAAGAGGTTGGTAAATGCCAAATTAGATTCTTATTCTCCCCCTCCCTGCCAATAAAATATCCTCAGTTATGCACCAAATGTACTGCTGACAGTGCAAAGAAATGCACATTACCACACAACAAAACTATGTTCCAAAACATAACACCCCACAGGAAGAAAGATTTGGAAACTCTTTCCTTATGTAAGCAAGTTATAGCTTTGTTTAGTAATTCTGCACTTCTGATGTCAATGTTATTCATTAATCTCTGTAGGTTAAAAGAATTTTAAACTGCCAGCATACCAATTTCAAAGGCAGTTTGGGTTCAGAAGTTATAGTTGTTTCATAAGCAGAGCCAAGCCAGTAAATCCTGCTAACAAAGACATTGTTCTACACAAAATCAGCTCATGTATCTCTAGATCGTATTAGCAGAACCAGCAATGTACTACAAGGACACCTGACTGCACAGCTCATGCTGTCAGGACTCATCAGCTCCATCTTAGGACTGCTCTTTCCACTCCAGGGTTTCTAGGCCACATTCCACAGCAAAGGAGATTCTAGGGAAGCACTCTGGTCTGGCCTAACACCAGCTCTGAACCAGACTCAAACTGCTGCCAGTTCTGCAAGAGCGCAGGAAACAGGGACTTGCACAGGTACTACTGAGAGTCAAGAAGATTGGCACCAAACCAAAATTAAGCACTATTAAAATAACCCCAAGCAGCTCTGCATAACTGCATGTATTCTACTCATTAGCTTGGGTAAACATGGTCTTTACCCCACAGGAACACAGATTTTCTAAAGACAAGATCATAAAGATCTTTTTCTTCAACCACATGCGTATTAGAACGGGCTATTTGGAAAGGTTACAAAATACCTGTCATTTTTCAAAAGGGTAGGAGAAAAATTAACTACATAACTGGTTTGCCTCATAATACTATTTTTCAGCTTAGAGGAAAACTTTCTGAATAAATAGTCACAGCTATAATGGCAACAGGAGATTAGCACCACCTCCACTTTCTGCAAACAGAGAGTTCACTTCCTACTACCACTCCACAACCGAATCAGAGGTCTAGTCAGAGTCAGCATCATTTGAGGATGAGTATTCAAACAGAAACATCTCCATATCACTCCCTCCCCACAATTCCTAACATGAAAATGTGAAAATACCTCACACTGCTCTTCATGAAGAGAGCAAGGAGATAAAAAAACTCTACCCAGTGAGTCAGAATTGCCTTCACCCTTCAAAAGGATTTCAAAAGGCACTTGAGGAATATCAGCTGGAAGATGCCTCCATTCTCACTGCAGTGATCTAATCCCAACATTAGCAAAGCTGGAGTCTGGACCTCTGTCTAAACCTACAGATGAGTAAGCAACATCAAAATATTGGTGTCTTCTAATACAGTAAAATGATTTAAAGCTGTGTTTGAAGCACTAAAAACTCATTTAAAATAAACTTCAAATTACCTGTGCCAGAAAAACATTTCTTAGAATGTGTATATACAGGGAAGAAGATGATGTCTCACCTGAAGAAGAGCTGCTCTGAGTAATTTCTCCACAAAGTAGGTGCTTCACAGAAGCCTTTCAGTAACTGCATGTTTTACCCGTGTGCCACAACAAGGGTCACTTACAACAACTGGGGAAATGTTAGTATTTAAATATTACAAAGTGTTATGGGCTTTTTCTTTGTTTGGTTTGAGTGGTTGAGTGGGTTTTTTTGTTTTGTTTGTTTTCTGGGTGTTTTAGAGAACTTCAACCTCATACAATACACTGACCTTATAAATACTCTTTGAAGGAGAGTGGTAAACTACTTCATCCAAGAACAACTCAGCACCTTAAGTACTTTATCTCATGGAAGTTTTCTTGCTATTTTACTTTGTATTCAGAACAAGATCCCTATTGTACAACCATGATCTACTCATCTGGAAGGAAGAAAGGTTATCACAGAGGCCTTGGCCATGCTGGAGAAAGACTAGAAGAAAAAAGTGGGAATGAAAGTATTTTAGAATTTACAGAAAAATGGAAGTTAAACAAGACAGACTGCAAAAAACAAAAAGTCAAGCTTCTTTTTATATTCTTTTTATATTTATCACTGTAGAATTGTTTTAATTGTTGATATTACAACACTGGACAATTCCACGTTTGAAAAGTCTTATTTTAGGATATTTCATTTCTTCCTATACACACAAGAGCCTCCGATGCTGAACAGGAAGCTAAGCAAAACAGGTTTTTTTGTGAGCTCAGATGAATTCCATCTGTCCAATACATTATCTTATCTGCAGATAAGTATTCCAAAGTCCAATACCAACAAGAGAAAGCAAAATGCCTATTTAACTACTGCAATATAAAGTACAACAAAGTGAAAACATGCTTAACTAGGTTTTAAACTTCTACCGGTGTTTAAAACAATAATCATTTCTGTTCAATATCTGAGTACTCAAATCTATCATCTGCACTTACAAGTGTCTATTCAGTTCTACTTAAGAATTAAGGCAATGATCAACAACTTAAAACTAAACTCAGGAGGACATCTTCATTTATGAGGCAGCTCATTTAAATCACTGCAATTCTCTGATTAGACTACTACAAGCACAAAAGCCCCTGCTTTTGAAACAGAATAGCACTGCAGAGATCTGTGAATTCTTTTATGCCAATAATAAATTATGTATCAACTAAATCATTATGATTAGCAGACTAGTCATGGCTATAATGAGACAGACAACTACACTGATCAGTTGAGAAGGGATCACTTAAGGTTCCAGATCAGTGAAAACAAACTTCTATCACTCTCTAGACATTGCAGATCCAGTAAATAAACTGGAATTAAAAGAAATGCAGGGAGGGAGCTACAAACACACGTCATCCTTTACACTTTGTGGAATTTGAAGCAAAGCTGGAGCTTACAATCTAATCTTACAGAAAGGTAAGACACTCTGTGTGGCTCCACAGAAGAGTCTTTATAAAATTCTAAAATTCATTTTCCCTATGCAAAAAGTCAGCAATATGCTCTACATGGATACACACACATATGCAATGCTCTACAGTTTTAAAAACAAACTTAAGCTATGAAGAGTATTTTATGAAGTCTCAGAGAGTTCAGGCCTTGTTCCAGCTCTGTCCACAGGAATCATCCACGAACAGTCATTTCAACAAATAATGCATGTTTACCAGGACAGAAAAAGAAATTGCTTCTTTTATTTTCATTCTTCAACCTGACAGTTATGAATGGGCCAAGTTTAAGAAAGTTAAGTATCAGCACTTTAGTGAATGATGGGATTTATCCTCACAAAGCCTCACAAGAGCACACTAATAAAACACTCCCTAGCCTACAATCAATAGTTCTACCAAACAGGATACAGATGCAATCAATGTGAAGCAGAACTTTATCTAGTTCGAACAGAGGCAAAACCTGCCTCTAAAATCCACAAGGCTACACTGTGGTATTAAAACACAAACCACCCTCAAACTGAAGATGGCAATAGCCACATCCAGAGCTTAAATGCTCAGTGTGTTCCCATAGAGCCAATCCAACATTTACCTCAGATTTTTTCTTCTATTAAAAACAATTAAAAAAACCAGTACACTAGAATTTGTCCTCCAAAGCTGCCACAAGCCACTCAGTAGATAACAATTTCTCCCTTTACTTCCTCTCTCCAAGAACATTCAACATGGATATACTTTTATTAGGTAAAGAGGCCACTAAAACTACTAGAAGACTTTCTAAAACCTGCTGTGAAGAAATACAGCTACAAGCTGTATTTTTGTATTTATTTTACAGTACACTCTTTCAGGAAACACTGCCAGAGTCAGTTTCAAGTTATGAGCTTGCAGGAAAAAAAAAAAAGATGGCTGCATATTGCCTTATGCAAAATCAAAAGAGAACCCAATTCAGAAATACTGATCATGTGAATCTGGATTGTCTGGATTGGGCAACAACATTATGATCATCAGCTACCCAATGAAACAAGCTCTTCAGAAGCCTCATTTCAAACGATTTTGGCTTCAAGACTTCTGTCTAGCTTTTGCTAAAAAAAAACAAAAACCGCAACTAAGTTTTCCTTAAGTAGTGTTTTAACCTTTAATATTAAAGTGCCAAACTCACTTTATGCTCTAAATAATACTTACTTCATTTCCATGTTTCTGCAGAAATTCTATTTCCTGTTGTGTGAACGTAGTCATTGAAATCGACTTCACTCTGTGGGGTGGATTCAAGCCCCGCCTGAAAAAAGCAAGAAGTACTCAGCACTTGGGAAATTTGTCATCATACAAACACGTTTAACACCACAGCTAGAAGTCAGTCAGTTTTAAAATCAGGAGCCATCTCTTTAAAACATACTTCTTGCTACTGCCACACAACTTAAGGCTGTGTAAACTCTTTTCAAAATAACATTCAGTATACAAAATTGAATAATAGAACTTCAGGGGAGACCAATGTTCACAAATGCACATGCATGATACTTTCTATGCAAATTTAAGAAGATAAAATTAGACTTTTTTTAAATCCTAATCTGTTTACCCAAGGTTGTCCACCCTTACCTCTACCTTTAATTTCTCTAGTCTTGGGTACCTTTGTTGTCATCTTCTTTCCTTCCAACTACTTCCTCACTTTGATCTCTTATTACAACTTCTGACCAACAACTAGATTTCTTCAAGCTAGACTACTCCCCAGCTCAGTCTTTTTCTCTTGCTTTAACCTACATTTCCTGTTTTCACCCAGCACATTTTTCTAGTTTACTTTATGCCCCTGCACTCACAAGGGCTTCTTCCTCTTCTTGAACACTACACAAGTAACCACAACAAAAGCAAAAAGACACTGGTTTCGGTGTGCTCTCAAATGTGAGATACCATTGTTAATGTCACAGCTCAAAACGTGAGCAGCTCCGCCTTAAGCCCAGCTTGGCACCACCCTCACATCCACGCCAGGCTGCTGCAGCAGGGCCAGCAGAAACACCAGGCACTTGCGCTGCCACAGCCTGACGTTGTCAAACCCAGTTGAGTCACAACCTGCAAGCACACAGAGAAAACTTGCTGAGCAACAGCACCAGGCTAAGAAAAAGCTTGCTTTCTTTTCAAGCTCTTTCTTTAAATACATGCTAACTACTGCTTTTGCCCACCAACACAATCAAAACCAAGCTGTGCCCTGCTCAATGGATGTAAGAACATTACATCCCACGTGTGCCAAGCAGTGGAGACGCTCACTCAGGCAATGCCACGGGGCCAGTTTAACACTCAAGTTAATCAGGCCTGGATTTCTGAAATACCATCTTAAAAAACAATTAATATACATTAACCATGAGATATCAAAGCACATAAAAAGCTTTCCAGGGATGTAATACAGGCGTAACAAATTGCTAAGAAAATCAACTGATAGGAACAAATACAAGCAATAAAGCTATTGCTTTGAGTTCTAAATTTGGTTCAGATTGCTTTTACGAATCAAAAAAAAAATCACTGACTTAATTTAGGACAACTAGCGGTTTTCTTTAAACTCCATGAATACCCCAAGAACATTAACTATAAATTAAATTATTATGTATCAGAACACCCTATGACAAAAGTCTGATGCTCCAAATATTAACATTACTTTCAACTTTTACAATTTTTTCAAATTTTAACATTTCAAGTTTTCCAAATAGATCTAATGGGAAAAATACTGTTGTGCATTTAGCTTGCAAATTCACCTTCACACCTAAATTCAAGTGTACCTGTAGGACAATTCTGATCCTGTGTTAAAAGATCTCCACATTTTTAATCAGAAGTTGAATACTGGTTAGAACAGTAAGCAGTAACTTTTTAGCCCAGGTTTCATGAGAAAACAAATTTGCGATAATCAGTTTGAAACACCTGGATAAACAATTAACTGTATTTTGCTAAGAAGTGCAAAGATTTTGAGTACCTTTAAAAGTAGAAGTCATATACAAACCTACAAGCTTACGAAAATTAAGTTGTACAGAACACTATTTGCTTCAGCAAATTTTTTAAACTGGAGCAGCTGATATTAGACTCCACAGTTCAGAACCTTGACAAGAAGATAGAAGTTTCATTAAAGCTGGTGAGAGAGGTTTTAAGATAGTTTAATCCACTATCTCTCTCAAAATTTCTTGGTAAATTAAAACTAAAAATTTAACATCTTTCATCTAGCTGTAGCATCTACATCACAAACAACACTTATTAAAATACTATAGTATTATCTAAGCCTTTTTTTAAGTAAGTATTAATTTTAGGATGATGTAATTCAAAAAAAACCTGTAGGTACTATGCAGTTAAAATTAATTGTTTCAGAGCTGGTGCTAGGATTAGGTTTGGTTGTTTAGATTTTGTTTATTTTTGTGTTTTAAAAAAGCACCTTCTAGGTCTGTGCATGTAAGTACTTAGATTTCACTAAATGACACTGATAGCACAGAAACAAAGTTGGCATCCACCTGGCATCTCATATAAATATGCCACATCAAACGTTACATGACAATTACTGTCCCTTGCCTTTACAGTAAGTATAAAAGCAATTCTGTCCACCTTAGTCTGTTCAATTTACTCTCCTCCAAGTAATTACAATAGCAGCACAGTTAGATAGCTGTAAACTCTTTAATGACTATTTAAAAGCCAGAGCTATTCACTAAAACATTCACAGGTTTCTCAGCACAGGCAGTATATCTCAACTTTCCCACCAGCTCCTGCTGGAAATTCCTTTTTGCAGTAAGTACAGTTTAAGAGCTCTACCGTACCTGTGTTTGCAATTTAAAGGCACTGCACAAGTTGTTTAACACGCACCTACTCTACACTGATCTACCAGGGCTCTTCAGAGCATTTGCATCAACAAACACTGGTATCTTCAGTATCTTCAACTCTATTAAGCAGCAATATTAATTGTGGCTGAGGCCTAGATAAGATTTTGTTAAATCTCACCAGAGACTTCCTCCATGCCTCTCTCTCTCTCTCTCTCTCTCTCCAGCGAAGAGTTCAGATTATAAAGTATAACATGATACACACCTTATATCCACATGGGATAAGATGAATTCACATTTCTCTTACACCATCCTGCTAAAAGAAGGAAGATATCCCCCTAAAGGTCAGATCACAGCACAGAAGCGTCAGGTGTCTGGCACGATGAAAGAGAGCATGGCACTGCATCAGTGGTCCAGGAGGACTGGAAATGCTGAACAGAACTTTTAAGAGCCATAACGTAAAGTCAACTATCAAGCTGCAATACTGTACATAGAAGTATTTATGTCCATTGAAAATGGCAAGGGGGGGAACGTATGTAAAGATTCCTCTTATGCTAAAGCAGCCTAAGAAGTCAGCCCAGAACAAGGAATTCAAGACAAGAAGCTGCACACAGACACAACCCAAACATATGCATTATCTTTGTTAGACAAATTACTTTGATTCCACCATTAGAACAGCAAACACCTTATTTTTTTATGATTTCTAACAAGCATCCATGAATTGCCTGGAATTTCCCTAGAACAGAGCAGTTGTGGGATTTTTGAAACAAAATTCAAGGACCAGCCCTTCCTTACCTACAGAGATTATTAATGACCCAAATGATTCACAAATAGCTCATCTACATATGGGGGAAGCTTATTGGTAGACAGCCAAGTACAATTATCCCTTATGAGGAATTAACAAACCTCCTTTTTCATAGGAAAAACGTTTCTTTCCTTGTATTTGACAAGTGTTTTACACAGTTCTAATGCTTTACAGTACTCCCTTATCTAAACAGGGGACAGAATGGATTACAGTCCCTTGCTGCAAATTATCCCTGCCTAAATTTAAATTGACCCTGAACAAATATTTGCAACCTGCCCCTGTACAGTGGTACCAGTTACTCCCTTCTCTGCAACAGAGCTCCCAAGGAAGGTAGCAACCAAACACTACCTCAGCACTTAAACCAGACTGCAGCTCTCTCCCAAGAGGCCCTGGGGAAAGATGACAGAGTAAGACAATTCTGCCATCTGCACTTATCCAGCACACCAAGCTAGAACATCCCACACAGAGATCCCACTCATCACTGCCAACTTCTTCACGCTCAGCAATGGTTATTTCTGTGGAAGAGCACTGTGACCAGAGCTTCCAGCTCAGTGACTCTCCTCCACTGACCCTCACTGAGTCACAGCCTAGCGTAGGGGCAGCTTCAGAGAACATGAGACCTCTGTTCTTCAGAGAGCATTGTTAAAGTGGTGTTCTCACAAACAAAGGAAGCTTTAAGGCCACTGACACAGGATTCTGCAGTCTGGCAATTGAAACATTAAACATTCAAAACACAGTCAACAAGCAGTGGATATTTGTTACTAACATAATTCAGCGGCAAATTATGGTTGAACTTGTGATTGTTGGCAGAGCAGCCATTCCTGCATTAATCTCAAATAAGAGTTGGCAAAGTTGTCTGCAAAGGCTGGGGTTGGGAGGGAAAAAAAATTCAAAGAGTGAGCTCTGGCGGAACAGAGGGTCCCTTTTGTGGGAGGAACAGCGAGCAGACGGCTGCTCAACACTGCTCATGTCCCCTGGATCAGATTTTAACACCATCTCAAGTCTAAGCCAGCAAAATCTGATCCCTTAAAAAGCAGGAAGTTAATGAGGCATTTCAAATACCAAGCCATCATAGAGCACCTCACATCCCCAGGTGTCCAGAAAACAAGTGCCAGAAAACCCAATGTCACAGCATTCGTTATTATTTCTGTGCTACTGTAATTAGCAAATGAGAATAAAAGCAGCATTGGCCATTCCTGATACTTGTAGACCTCCCTGGAGACCCTCCACCATCTCACAAGCTCATTTATTTTTAATAGCAGAAGACTCATACACACATTTTGAAGCAGAGTCAAGGTTAACTCAAGTTTTTTCTTAAATATTACCCAAACATTCTTTCTGAACCATATAGTGTTCACTGTGGTATAGAGACATAGCCTTTGCTCTCCTGCCCTGAAACTGAAAACAAAAAATACACTAATACAAAAAATACCCTTAAAAATATATGCATACACACACAGAGACACGTAACCCATGGAGACATTTTCCAAACATGCTTTAAAGGAAAAAAAGGACTGAAAAGTCATGCTATCACATTCACAATCACCTTAACTCTAGCACTGTTTATTTAGACTACTTTAATTTCTGCTAATTATAATAACAATAATGCTAAACTTCTTCTAGGGAAAAGGATAATAATTCACCACCACTGCACAGAGATATTAAAGTTTGTTATTAATCTATCTGTCATCAAATACTTCCATCTGGCTGATACAGAAGTCCCTGACCCATGAAAATTTTTAATTTAAAATTTCAACTAGGAGCATTACAAGCAGCCAGAAGAAGGCCAATGATTGTAGAAAAATAGCATTAAAAGGCTTTAGCATTTCTCAAACTACCCATAAGTTCTAAACATTCCGTGTTGCTCTGTCTTGACACAAGTCAGAAGTGAAAATATCTAAACAAGAGACTTCCTTAGTAAGCTGGGAGACAGGGAGTTAAGAGGGCAGCGAGAGAAAGGACAGGAGAGCTTTAATTAACCCATTAGCAGATACAAAAAAGAGTCAAAATTAAATGAAAAGATTATATATTACAAAGCATGTGCAAGTGGACTCTTAGTCAAACAGGGATCTTTTCCATTGGTGAACTGAAAAACATGCTCTTTTTATCAAAGTTGGGAGCGGGCTCCCTGCAAGTGCTACAGAAGTGCTTGAAAGCAGAGCTGCACAGAGAGCTGAGATACAAGGCAAAGAGGCATTTGATAAGACAAAGGGAAGGATGTCACTGTCAGCAGGCCACATGGGAGCATCCAGGAAAACAATAGTCATAGCTACCAACATAATCCTTTGAATCAAAGGACTTCTGTCAAACCAAAAGAATCTCCGTGCCAACATTTCCCGAGATGCAGGTTTGCCGTAATAAAGAGACATCTTCCCGTGGTGTATGACTGTAATCTTTGACCTGAGCACACTGCTCCTCCAGAGCATCTCCTCCCACTCTCAGAGCAGAAATGACTGTGTGTATACTTCCAGACATCCTATATTCTTATCCAGCACCAAAAAGCTGAATTAGTTTATGTGATGCTAGCACACTTTCTTTTTCCACATAAAATATTTAAACACAGGGGACAAGCGGAAGTATTTTAAGAGGAAACACATTCACACTCCAGTGCATGAACTTTCTCCTGCATGCACCATTTTGCACAGCAAAACTTCTGCTCTGGTAAACCTGATCTGATAATGTCACTTAAAACCCAAGGATTATGGAAAAAGCCTCCTGTCATTCATATTTTTTTGACTTGGCAAGACTCACCTTCCATGTTTAAGTCAGAAACAGATCTTTTTAGCAAAGCCACTAGTCCTGTCATTGTTTTTAGCAGTATATGAACAAGTCAGACATTATTTTAGGAAACAGCAGAGGGAATAATAGGTTTTTAAAGCTAAATCTAGTAACACATAGCATCACTTTTTTATACACATGAAATACTTTAAGGAAATTCAGGATGGACCCAGAATTAAGGTTTTGGATGTGAATAGACAGTCCTTGCCAGGACAATGAATAAACACTTCAGAAAACTTGTAAAAAAAGTTATACCACAGTTTTAAAAAGTTTAGAGTTAACTGTATCTAGAACAGCATGCCTATTTAACATGAAACTGATGCTAGCAATCACTTTAATTGAGAAGAGTTTCTGAAGGAGACTTTTTAATGCACTAGTATTTTAATCTTGCACTGGGCACTTCATACTTGAAAAAACTAGTCTACTTGACTCCAAGAACACTTCCTGTACCAGGTCAGACAAAATGAATTAAAACAAGAAGCAATGTGAGTCGTTCACATAGCATATAAACAAGATAAAGTACTAAGATTATTAAAGCCTTACAGTAAAGCAAGTATTATGAGGCAGAACACAAACAGCCATTAAGAACTACAGTAACAGCAGTATTTCTATGTTTATTTGCCATTATGTGGTTTGTTCCCAAGTCATTTCCCTACACCGTGGAATTCTACAGTGAAACGTATTTGGAAATAAACAAGTTTTAGGAAGGACCGTTCTGATAGATGCGTCAAAAATAAGTTTCTAGTTATGAAACAGACATGGCCTACACCAAGTCTCATCACTAACAAAAAATATCCCACTGGCTAGGTCCTAAGGTGTTAACCAATGTATATGATCCTGCATGCACAACTTACGGAAGCTTCTCCAAGTTAACATGAAAGAATGAGTCCAAATTTATTTTGAAAGGAAGCTTTAAGTCCTCTTAATCTTTTACTCCAGCTGTAAGTGTAGGTGTTACTAGCTGTAAGAACCAAGCATGTTGTTTGTGATTGCTTTTTTATAGCAAGACAAAAACACTGCATATTTAGAATGAAAGGACTATTTTCATTTTATTGGAATACTAATAAATTAACAATGTTTTTGCAGAAAGTCTTCCTCCTTTAAGCACGATAACATCCAAATGATGGTCAACTTAATCTCAAGTGGCAGCTGTCCCCTGCTTATGAGCTGCTTCACTGCCTGTAGTTGCTTTTGGTTGCTTTAAATTGGACTGTGCACTTTAGCAGTCCACACCTCCCAGGCACCAGATAAAAGGAATAGACCCTTCTGAACCCACGCTGAGCATCTCAGCAGCATTTACAATATAATCGTCTATTAAGGTTAAAAAGCCTGAAAAATAAAGACAAATGCTCCCATGGTGCAGTTTTACCACGCTGTCAGTTTTACCAGTAAGAACATGTGCAACCATTAAATAAGCTCAGTGCAGTAGCTTAAAATAGTTTCACATGCCAGCACAAATAACAGTTTGCTAAGAGAGCAAACAATAGCCAGAGCTAGCTGATTGAGTGGCATGTATGTGCGAAAAACTAGAGTCTCTTTTCAATTTCACAACCTAAATGTATTTTTCGTATTTGCGTCAAGTCTGTTGAGAAGTCTACACAAAGTAGAAGTAAAAAACCACAAGTCTAATTAGCTGTCTATTAGTATAAAAGGAAGTTTGTTCTGTGTAAATTCAGCAAAGAACTAACATACTTGCTTTGTTTTGCATTTCAATATAATTACCTACTTTGTTCTAAAACACCAGACCTTACTTGGAAGGCCTGTCTGGGGTAGTAAGGGGACAGAAATTAATTCAGGCTCCTGAATGCCTTTAATGAACTCAAAGCCTTACAAACACCAGTCTGTATCCTTTGACATACTATTTATTACTTCTTTAGTTACTTTTGGATTCTGCTCCATTCCATAAGCACAATGCTACAGAATCATATAAAAGCAAACAGATATAGCTAAGGAGAAAGTAGCACTGAAGACAGCAGGGTCGCTCCCCCAAATTATGGATATGTGATTGAAATTCACAACTGACTGACCTCAGCTCTGAGTTTCATACAAACTATCTCTGGGGAGGATGGGTGGAAAAGGGAGGAGTAGTGGGGAGGCCCATACAGGAATGAGGAACAGGAAAAATGTAATCACTCTATCAGAGCCAATCCCTTTCCAAGGTTTACAGATATAGTTTGCAGGAAGGAATCGATATAAGGGGGAGAAAAATGTCCCACTACCCTCTACTTTTCTGATCAAGTCTCTTAAACCATTGGGATTAGAGTTTATCGACTGAGATGGAGCTTAAAGAGTTGTGTTACAAATTACCACCAAGCATAACTTGATACACATAAAGCTATGCTAGTAATTTAATTTAACGTTAAAGTACTATCTGTAAACGTATTCACCACAGGGTTAGTATCCCCGCATCTTCACGGCTGTCATGACAGCGAACTGCTCAGCCACGTGCCCCTTCCCTTTCCACCAGTATTCTCACACAGGAGTTTAATTAACCACCCTTCCCACACGTCCGTGGGGTGGTGGTACTCCCGCTTCCTGTGCGCGCTCCCCCTGCGTGCCGGAGAAAGCTCTCTGGGATCAGCCCCGGGATCAGCTCCGGGCCGCTGGGCTGCCGTGCGCCCCAGCCCGCACACCCCGCCAGCGGCCGCCACCTCCGCACCGGGGGCTCCGACGGGGATTTCCAGCGAACGCGCCCGGGAAAAGCCTAGCAGCGGCCTCCTTCCCCTCCCCGGCAGAGCCCCCCGCCCGCTGCCCTCCGACGTGGCCGAGCCGGCGGCAGGAGAGGCGAGCGCAGGGGGAGCGGCGGCGCGGCGAGACCCGCGGCGGAGCTGCACCGCCCGGCCGCCGCCGCCCTGCGGACGCGTTCCCCTGCGGCCGGGGGCGGAGGTCAGCCGCGCTGGGGCGATGGAGCCGGCGGTGCCCGCCCGCACTCACTCACAGGATGCCGGAGCAGGAGGTGCACACGAAGCTGCCCACGGTCATGTCGGTGTAGGTGGGGCCCCGCTGGTCGCAGTCGAAGCACTTGCGGTTGGGCGGGAGGCTGCTCATCTCCCGCAGCAGCTTCAGGTGCTTCTCCTCCTGCTTCCGCTTGGCGCTCGCGGCCATGGCCCCGCCGGCGAGGGACGGCCCGGCACGGCGCCGGGCCCCGCTCACAGCCCGGCGGCGGCGGCGCTCCGGGGCCCGGCCGGCGGGAGAGGGGCCGGGCGGGCGGGGGGGTGAGGGGAAGACAGGGGAGGAAGGGGCGGGGAGGGCACAACCGGCGCCCGCCGGCGGGCCGGTGCGGGATCGCGGTGGCCGCTGACGCGGACCGGCGGCCCCGCGAGAGAGGGAGCGGGCGGGGGCCGCGGCGCGGGGGAGGCGGCGGCACCGGGCCCGGGGCGGCGGAATGACGAGCCCGGGCGGAACCTGCGCGACACCTTTATGAGCTCAGCGAGGAGATGGCGGCGGCGGCGGAGCCCTGCGCGCCCGCCGGCTGCAGCGCCCCCTGCCGTGCGGGAGGACGCCCTACATCCCTCCCGCCCCTCACGCCGCGACCCCGGCCCGGGGCGGTGCCGCCGGCGGGGCCGAGTTGCCCGGCGTGACCCGGGGAGCGGGGGGAAAAGGCTGGGGGGTCAGTCCTGTGGAGAGTCCCGATGGAAAAATATCAATAAAAAATGCAGTTAGCCTTTTCTATGGGAGCAGGGGATCGCCCCCCGCCTAGCGGGGCACTCGGGCAAGCTGTTCCCCTCACGGCGGGGGTGAGCGCCGGGGGGTCCCTGCGGCCCTTAGCCCCCCGCGGGCAGTGGCCTCAGGCCGGCTGGGGAGAGCGGGACGTGCTCCGTGAAAGAGCGACCACCCGTCTCGCCCGCGCCCCAGCGCTCCCGCTGTCCTTCTCTGTCCCAAAAGTGGGCAAATTCAGCCACAAAGCGTGGCGAGAGCAGAGGCAGCCCCGGTCCAACGGGGGCTTTGGTGCCGCTCCCGCAGAGGGTGCCGGGGGTGGCGGCGGTGGGGATGAGCCAGGGGACAGGCTGGTGGCAGCAGGGCCGCCCCGCTGCCGTGAGGCTCGTCAGTGCGGATGGCAGCAGGCAGCGGGATTTGTGAGGAGAACACCCTCACAGCAGTCTGGCTTGCTTGGGCTGGAGGTGAGAAGCGCACTGTGTCCTTTGGGGTTTGGTGCCCGACTGGCCACTGCCCCGGGCGGTCAGGGGACAGAGCAGAGCCAGCAGTAACATCCAGCTGGTGCTCGAGAGCAGTCCTTGGCTCTGGCTGCAACCCAGGCAGCCCCTGATCCACCAAATGGATTTGTTCCCCACAAAGGTGCCTTAAGGAATACTTTTCAACAGTGAGAAAAATCAGTGTAATAAAAAAAAGTTAACGCACTTTATATTTCTGTGATTTCATTTACAAAACACCCCAGCAACACTATGTACGATTAAAATCTTTTAAGGTTCAATGATTCCCAACGCAATGTATTTAGGGTCAAGTTTTGTGCCTCCGGTGTCAGAAGACATAAGAGCAAGCTCTGATTCACCGTATTTTCCTCATAGTTTTAGTTAAAAAATCTAGGACTAGGTGTTCAGCATCAGTAATTTGTCATTCCTCTTTTGATTCCTCTGGATGTTCTAATTTACATAATCAACCAGTTCTAAGTTTTAAACACAGAAGGCAATGCTCCCATTTTTTTCCTAGTATGGATGGCAGGAGCTGATCATAGTGAAAAATAAGCATCACTAAATAATCACCAATGCTTAAATAACATTCTTAAGAGTAAACAGGAAATACTTCCAGTCTTACAAGGACCAAATCCACAGTGCTTCCTCTAATTTTTCATTTCTCTATGAAATGCTGATATTCTTATTATTCAGAAGGTTTCATTTATTTCACCTTTTACGAAACATGCTAATATTGTACCTTTGCCAATGACCTAAATGACCTAAAGTAGATTACCTAAATTTAGAAAAAAATAATTGAAGGTTAAAAAACAAGTTTGGTTGTTTTTTTTTCCTGGAAAATCCCTTGCAGAGCAGTGATTGGCCACACACCTGCTGCAGCAGAGAGTTGCTACATGCAGTCAGGTTTTGTTTCAACCAGAGTCAAAGGTGGTTTGTAACCAAAGCAAGAACATGCAGCTTTGACTGGTCGTGTCACGACTGTACTCACGTGAATGTCACACAGGAACAGTTGCTAATAAAATCAACATCACTGTCATTGACATTGTCATTGTCAGTAAAATGTGGAACTGAGCTCCCAGGGAAAATCCTCGCACTGTTTAAGTCAATCAGAAGGTTCAGTAGTAATCTTATGGCTCCAATTTGTTTTATGAAGAAACAGTTCCGCCATCATTCTGGTGTTTGATAAATCTATCGAACCAAGGTAGGCTTACACTAGTGGATAAATTACCTATGTTAACAGTAACGTGGTTTAGAAATCACTTTTTGTTAAAACTGAGCCTCGTCATTCTATATCTTATAAAGCAAATTCACCCCAGGAAACTACAGAATGAGACTTCAGGGGTGTGTGAGGATACACTGTGTTACAAACGACATCTGTGAGATTTGGGTTCTTCTAGAATCTGTGGACACACCTGCTCCAAACCTTGGGTTCCTACAATCAAGTATCTAAGTCTTACCCTCCTGTTTCCCATAGGAACTGGTGCTTAACAAACACAAGGACCTATGTATAACTGTATGTGTAACACTTGACATATATAGATCTAAAAACGATGTTAACTTCCAGCCCTGTTTCACCTCCCTGCAAGCAATAACATAACTTGTTCTCCTCTTCCACTCCCTCTTTTTCTATTTTTTGTTGCTCACCGCTAGCATTAATTCCCTCAAAGCAGCTGGCCTGTGTTTTCTCTAGATCACTAAAGGAAAAAATCCACGAATAATACACAAGTAAAAGCTCTACAGCTTTACTGCTTGATTTTCTTTTTCATTATACATTTTTCTGTTCTCTGCCCTAGAACCTGAATTTCCTTTCCTGCAGCTTCTTTGTCCAAATTTGTTCTTCATTCTCTCCTTCTAATGACCAGACTTCTGCAGTTGGAAATATACTGGCCAGCTGTTTATTCCAAAAGTGCTTAATCCCTGCTGCACCTGCTACAGCTTTTGACATTAAAATTAATTTCTTAACAAGAGGTAAAACAATTATTCTTTTTATGTTTGAAACATTTCTCTTTACATAAGAAACAGAATTTAATATTCCAGTCGTGGGTAATAATATCTGAAAGATGTTCCTTCAGTAAGCTCTTAAATATGGGCCAATAGGGTATAAATTATAATATACAAACACATAATCTAGGGGATTTATTGTCAGGACCAAAAGAAACAAGAGTCTAAGAATATACATTTGGGAGATGAATAAGACGTTCTCTGTTTGCCACTAGGATTGAGGTCAATAATATCCACTTTAAAGCAATTAACCCAGCAGGATAAGTGACGTGAAAATTATCATGCTGAAAGGCTAATGGGCTATTAAATCCATCTTGCTTCACCACTGATGGGCATACAAAATTAATCCTGGGATTAGGTATATCGGATCGGTGGTAAACTGCTACCTCAATATTTGTATATGAAGGGTTTTCTGAAAATGCTAGGAAAAAGCACAGCCAGAACATTCACTGATATGCTCTATTCAAGGTTCAGTCCACTGAGCATAAATGTGTGTCTGTGCCTGGCCTTATTTAAGCAGGAGCTCTTTATTAATGAATAGATACATTTTGGTAAGAGATCAGAACAAGAGAAAGTCATAGCAATGGTTATATAAATCATACTGCCTATTGACAGTTATTTAAATCTGGAAAATTTAATACAAGAAAATGGTCAGACAAATATGATTGAATTACAACATTGTCTTTATTTGCAATGCCATTTCCCTTGGACATTTCCCACCCGCTGCTATGACATTAACACAATAAAAAAAGATAAATGATGGAAATGCCTTTACCCATAACAGCTGTGAATAAGAAACTCATAATAAAGAGATGGGCACATTCACACCAGCTTGGGATTTTTGTAATGAACAAGTTGGTCGTCTGTGTTTTTTAATGTCATGTTTTATTTGTGTGACATACACCAAATTCATTTGGAGTAATATGGGGTAGGAAATGATTTTCAGTCACCGTGTGATTCTTTCCTGCTTTTTAGATTGGTCAGTGGTGTTGAAAGGTTATCAATATTTCAACCTTGCCCATTTATGTGACACAGTTCTTGAATTTCCATTGTGCCTTAAGTGCACAAGATCATATTCCAGTTTGTAATCACAGACTAGGCAGTGGAAAGAACATGCCTATATACAGTCGCAGTGAAGGCAAATACATGTCATAGGAATATCTTGTATGCAAGGTGAATGCATTTAATTTTTAAGTTCATCTTTACAATACATTTCTTTTTAGAGTATGTGCCAATGTTTCTATTACTGAGTTTGTTTTGTATTGGTTGATGAATCTATAAGATCCTGTAGTTGATTTATGCTTTATAAACTGTCTTGGAAGTTTTGGTAAAATGATTGTTTCATGCATCCTTTCAGAGGACCATGCCAGAGGAGAGTGGAACCCTTTAAACCACAGAGTGAGTAAATTCGTATTTGATCCTATAACAGCAATAGAAATATAATGGTAAGTCATATCATATCATATCATATTTTACATTTGCTGGAACATCCCGTGGGAATGTTAGCAGTACACAAGGCAGCCCAAGTCTATGGGTAGAAGAGAGAAGTTGTGGAACTGATATGAAAAAAAGAGAAGGATGCAGAAAACCCCAACTTTAGGAGACAAAGATGTGAAAGACAGAACTCAATAGAGAAAACATAGTTCAACTCTTAACTTTTGGTTCTAAATTAGAACAGGGAGAGACAGAATCTGAACAGACATCTAAACCCCTCCTTCTGTAGTATTTGGCTACATAAAGTACTGAACCAGGAAATGCTCTCCCAGAGCTCTGAGCAGGAACAACTTAATTTTCACATTAAAGTTTAAAAGCATGAGTTATTTCTTGACTGACAAATGAGATTTGTATTTAAAGCCTAGTGTATTTTGAAGTTCAATTCTTCAGTACCTTTTCCACTTGATGATGAGAATTTCCTGCCTGTTTTCTGTAAAACTCCCATGGGAGTAAAGAGAGGTCTTTGTTCCTTTCCACTAATGAATCTAAATTATTGATTAGTCAGTCTAATTTGTGGAAACTGCTATTGGTTAGTGCTGTCTTAGAAGAGTCTTAGATTGGGCAAAAACAATTACTGGTAATTTCACAAATATCTTCAGTGAGGGAAACAATATTAAAATAGATAGGAGAAACAGCATATTCAGCCAGTGTTCTTTTATTTGCCCACACTTTACAAAACTAATACAGTCTCCTTCATACTTCCCTAGAATTTTATTTATTTTAACAAATGTCACTTGAGGGCTGATTTGGGGAACAGTAGAGTAGAATTAACTGTTCTTAGCAGACATCTTTCAGTGCTTCTGATAATCCTGAAACAGTGTCTACACCTAGAGTCTAGAAAGCAGACCTTTCCAATTCTCTAAGGCAACCTGATTATATAAAGAATGAAAAAGGACAAAAAGAAAGAAACAAGTGCACTGAGTCACAGTTGCCAAGACAAGTCACTACATACCTGTCGTGCACTGCATGATCTGAAATACTGAGATTGTAAATCAGTGACTCCAATGTAGTAATGTTTGAATCTTGCCTTATAAAGTTTTGTACACTGCACTGCACAAATCGATGAATATAACAAGTGTCAGAATAGCTAAACATCATGGAAACATCCATTTGGACTTGAAATGGGATGAAAAAGAACATATCTGAGAATAAAGCAATGGAGATGGACATAACAAAAGAGGGAAATACAGGAAGTAGATATTTTATATGTCAGACATCCAAATAGAAGAATACAGAAGATAATCTATGTCATATGAATATGGAAAAATTAAGACTTTCAGTCACCTGGTTTCTGAAAAAAAAAATATTTTGGAGAACAACTACAAAAAGAAAGCTGATTCTATGAACTTTAGTGTAATGTTTCTTACTGCTGGAATTTTAAAATCTGAGATGTTGGCACCAAGATTTTTTCCATTAATCCTTGAGAATTTGTCTTGTTCAAACTGCAGAGAAAAGGGCTTTATGATTCGTAGCATCAACAGATAAAAGTAAAAGCACTAATAAGATGCACAACAGAGAAAAAGATCCCCCAGAGAATGTAGCACAGGTTCCTGCAGTTGCAGTGAGTGGATATGGATAATCCCTGGGAGCTGCAAATACCCTCTTAGGGGAGGTTTTCTGCAGGAGAAGCCTAATCTCAATCCGTACATGGGAAAAATAATGCTAAACCTAGAAATGGTTTAGCACTTTCTCTCCATGTAATTTTCTTAAGAAGTACAAAAACAAACCTTCAAATTGTTGTTTAGAATAACTGGTTTAACAAGAAAAATTAACTCCCTGACATTCAAGCCTCTTGTACCTTCTGTTGTACAGCAAGAGCACTTGCAGTGTCTTGTCTTGAACTGTTTTTAACACTGCAAGCCATATTTCTAGTTACAAACAGCTTAAAAAATTAAGATTTCTTTCCAGAATGCATTCTCTGGTGAAGCGGCAATGACAGACATGTCTCTTGGAAACAATGTGTGGGAATTTCAACTGAGAAGGCTGATTTGAAAGCATTTGTCAATTAGAAAAACTCTTTTTTAACCAAGAGATAAAAAAGAGAAATGCTTCTCTTCATGTGACTTAAACAAAATGACTTGACATGAGAAAGAAGTGTTTTTCATTACATGACAGGAATATTTAATATTTAGTAGTTACATGTTTAAATAAATTTTAACCCCCCTCAAAAAAACAATACAACAAAAACCCAACGACAAAACAACCACCAGAAACATATAAATAATTAAGGGCACGTTGTGCATAGTAGTGTTCCATATACTGTGTTTTGGAAATGGGAAAAGATTAAGTGTTCAGGACATTATTGTAGCCTGAATAGAATAAAACCTTATTTTGGTTTGCAGACAAGGAAGAGAATGAATAAATACTCTAAAACAGCATAGTGAATGAAAAATTTGGGATAACCGCAGCAGAAATAGCTGTGTCTTACTGACATAATCACAGGAATTTGAGAAATACACCCCTGATGTGCAAGAGGTTTTATATAAATGGAAAAAACCCATCGACAAGGTCCTCTAGGCTACCACAGATGAGGAAAATTGGTAGGCAGAAGGAACCTGACAGTTAGTAAGTCACCACAAATATGGAAACAAAAGTATTACAGAAGCTGTTAGAGAAGCATAGTATTTCTTACAAATTAGGAGTTTTAATCAAGTCTCTTGTAATTGTTAGAGTTTGTAACCCTGTTAGTATAACTCTTAGATTTCTCTTCTCAGTTTACTCCAACTTCCTTAAATTATCAAGATCTACACTATGAATACACAGAGGTTTCACATCCTGCTCATCTTTCTATGTGGTTGTTTCAGACCCCAGTGCTTTACTGCTTTAGCTCCTGCTTTCCAATTGCTCCAGTTGGATGTATTCATAGCCAGCTTATAAATACTGCTGTGATGCCAGAAGTACCCCTCAGGTTCTTGTCCCCTCCCTGCACGTCCCTCTGTGCCCACAGATATCTGCCCAGCTGCCGTGGGGACATGTGCAGGCAGGAGATAGAGGAGATGGCGGAGCTTTGTGCATTGCTGCACACACCAGCTTTGTTGATTAGGAGTGTAATCATTCAAAACTAAACCAATTTAAGCAAAGGAACAACTAACTGAGGAAGGTTTTGTAGTAATTATTGAAAAGTTGCCATTAATAGGCAGAACCAGGCATTTGCCATAGTAAACTCATTTTACACCCCTCCTATTATGGATAGAGGTCACTGCTCAAACCCACCTGCCAAAAGGTTTAGTTCTTTCTGTATTTTCTCACTATAAACAGTCAGTGAATGTTCAGGGTACTCTCTGCAGTCTCAGCTTTGCTCTGAAGCACCATATGTTTTATTTCTTTGCTACAGCCCACAATTGCCCTCGGTCATCTTGACAGCCAGTGTCATCTCCTGGTATAATGACATCCAAATAACCATTTGTCACAGCTCTTTGGAATGATATCTTCATGTTAAATTATGTATTGTTATGCTTTAAAAATGGAAATTATCTTGAAGCATAAAATTATTCCTTGCAAGTTTCAAAATTTATCTAGTAGAAGTTGGATAACAGTGGTGTGTACTGTCACTAGCAGCAAACCCCTTCTGCAACAGGGGGAGTTTTGCTCTAAAGGAAAATTTTGAAGCTTATTCAAAATTTTATCAAAAAAATTTTTTTTGGTTGTTATCATCTAATCCCTGATGTTTTTGGTTACTAGGAAATGAAGAGTACAGTACTCCAGTCAAGAAAAAAAAGTTCAAACTTATTTTTAAACAACCTGTTCTCACATATGAGATCAAGCAAATACAACGTGATCCATGATGATCTCCTAAACACTTGATCCTACAGCTGAGCTTGCAGTGGGCAGTTGAAATAACCAATTAAGAACTAATAAATTCAACAAGAGACTTTCAAATAAATAAATGAAATAAATTACCTAATTCTGAAACCTGGGAATGATCAACAGTTTGCTACTGCTCTAGATTTCCAAGAACTTCAGCAGTCTACCTTCAACAGCTGCATGCTGTTGGCCATGCAGCATGGAGCCTGAATCAAGGAAATCCTGACAAAACCTCACTTGGACATCATGCCTGCAGTCACAGGACACTGTCAGGGCAGATTCCCAGCAGCTGGGGAAAAAAATATGTGCAATGCTGTGGGTCTTGAAGTGAAACTGAGTGGGTGTGGGCATCTAAGTTCATTCTAAAGTAATCAGAACAGCAGTAGCAGCAATAATGAATTGCCATGGGGGGATCTGCTAAGTGTCAATATGAATGTCATCCTTTTTTTTCTTCTCCAGGTGTTGTCCCATTGCCTGTTGGCCACAGGTTGTTGAAAACTGCCTGACTGAAAACATGATGAAATAGCATCGCATGATATTTGAGGTAGGATTTAAATATTTAACATGTATTTCTACTGCAAAAGAAACATAAAAGCAAAACTGAACTGTACTCTGATGTTATAAAGAGAAAATGACAAGGAAATCATTCAAATCTAAACCCATCAGCTGCCTAGTAATGAAAGCCTAATCAAATTATACAAGTAGCTCTCCCAAGCTCATTGCTACAGTTGTTACTCGATCAGAAGGTCTAATGGAACAGGAAACCTTCAGACACACACTTTAACATTCACATCCTTAAACAGCCTCTGATATTGGAATTATTTTCACAAATTGTTTTGTTATGTTGTCATCCTAAACACTGACATTTTTGCCAGTAACTTAGAGGATAAAGCTGTGCCTCTTAGTGCTACTGAAATAACCACTAAAGTAACTGGATTTCTTTATTTAACCAAGCCAGAACTTTTAGACAAATCCTTGCCCTCTGGTGGTGGGAATGCTTCCCCGATTAATACTCCTTTTACATGTCTAACTCTGCGACACTTCCTTAGTTTCAATAGTATTTTCCTAATTTTGTAGGACTGCCTTTGTGAAGGAGATACTCCACAAGAACAGATTTCAGAATGCTATCTTTGAACTACAATTACTCTGAATTTTCTCTCACAGGTTTAGGTCTAATGTAGGGCAGTGGTGCTCCACCAGTGTGTTTCCTTCAGCCTTGAAGAACACACACGGATTTTTCATTCCACTTAGCTTGCTTGATCTGGCAATTGCCCCTGCAAAAAAAAACTGCCAGCAGAATTTCCTCCCCCCTCCACCCCCCGAAAGCCACAAATACACTGGCATTGACAAACTGAAGATTTGCTTCAATACTTGGCTAAATATGTGGGAATCATGAAAGTATCATGAATCTCTTGCCAGGAGCAAAGGACTACAACTCACCATTGTCTACTGAAATAACTTGCATTAAACAGGGTTAAGTTTCTTTGAAGGTGGATAGCAAGACATTTTTTCAGAACTTTTTTTTTGTTGAGTTGCCTATTTTTAGTATTTAGAAATGCTACATAAACATTGGTCAAGTCATTTAAGTAACTTGAAAATACCATTTTTAATAGACACACCTACATACTGATGCAATTCATTTTGGCTTCCTATATAAAGTAACAAAATTAAGTGCTTTAAACCAAAATTTTGCGCCTTCAGGACGAAGAGTACTAAACTAAAAAGGTCAGGTAACAATTAATCTAAAAATGTTACTCAAGTTAGAAAAACAAATGTTGCTCTGATTTATATAAGCATCCCAGACTAATTAATGGAAAACACAGGACTGCAGAGCTATTGAGATGCCCCTTAAAGGGCAGCTCTCAAACATGTTTAAAACTTGATGAAATTTTAATCTCATTGGAATTAAATGCAAAAATCCCCCAGCACCAATAAAATCAGTATTTCTTCTGATAAAGAACCTTGGTATAAGAACAAGTGAGCACAACTGGCAATGAACAGTTCCAGAGGTAAAGCATAAATTTTATTTTCCATATCAGAAAAGTGAGGTTCTGCAATTGTCGCCAGCTGGAGCAACAGTAGCAAATGACTGAGTGTGTCCAAAATTAACATGTTTGAATATAAACCTGTAAGTTCAGGAGCACAGTCCCCAGCACAGCTGCCACAGACTGGCAGAAACTATTACACAGAAATAGAAATGGATGATAATGTTTACTTTCTCCCTAGAGCTACCCTTTTCCCAAAGAAGAGCAGCCCAGTTTTTATGTGCACCACGAAGAGCTGCATTGCAGTGTGTCTGTGATTTAGGAATCACCAAGAGCCTTCAATCGTGCTCTGATTCTGTCACACAGAGCAGCTGTTCCCACTCTGCAGCCTCACACTATGACAGGGGCTATTTACTGACCAACTGGTGAGCACTGGATCTTCAATTTCTTAGGCAAGCTGAAATGGGAAACATGCTAAACTAGTGCCATTACATCTGGGGAATTGATTTGGAAAGATAAAAACAATCTGTCCTTGTTGAGAAGTGTTTGCTTCTCTACATTAAATGCATCTCTCAATATTAAACTTCAAAGCTCTGATGTAAGAGAACCCAAATAGTTCAGAGCCTCTTTAAAGTTACCACAGTGCTCAGTAAAGTTAAGGACAAGAAAAAGTGGGGCTCTTCTAATGTTTCTGTACTGCACCATCCCCTCCCTCTGCCCTGCAAAACACAATGACAACTCATCTTTTGATGTTTTGAATTCTTCATGTCTTTGTACAGCAGAATAACACCAGAGCACCTCATTTAAATTTTTGATTTATCATAAAACCCAAGAGATTGTTATAGGAAATAAAAAATAAATGTCATAAACCAGTAAAAGCTTTGACTTTTCACCAGCAATTTCAAACTCTGAATTAACACAGAGATAGCTGTGAAATGATTGTGTTTTAATCTCCTGCCTTTAAGTCACAGCAATAATTAACACAAGAATTATTCCTGGACTTTTTTGTTAAGAGAAAACTGCAGCACAATATCTGGTTATTTTAACTAGAAGCTGCAGCTGAAAGCAAGGAGATGGAACTGAGTGCTCAGTCACATCCCTGAACTGCTGAGACACAGGAGCTAAGACACAAACTGAGAACAGAAGTAGCTTAACAACAGTGCATGAAAGCATATTAAGATGATTTTCTCCAATTATTTAGCTGGGACCAATACAATAGAACTTTTCTTATCTTTCTCAAAATAAAATTACTTTTACAACACTTAAAAAAAAGAAAGACAAAGGATGCAGGTGGCAGAAACAGAGTAACTGAAGACCATTCACACATTGGATTTATCTAACGTTTGGAGAAAAAGCAAGTTTAGGCTACTAGCCTTTCCTACTGTTTAGTGAGTTTACAAATGTAGTGTTTGTAACAATAATCAATGAGTTCTTCAGTCAAAGGGTTGCAAGAATAAACTGTCCTGATTCCCTTCTGTCAGTCATTATTGACCCTCTGCTCAATCTATTGGCTCTCTGAAAGACAAAATGTGACTGTGAAAGGAACAACCATTGGGAGACATAAATGCACTTCTACTCAGCATCAATGCAAATAGCTCACAAAGCACTTCTCAAACAGAACTGCCATGGAATTTCACAAACAATGCTTCTGAACTGCCATTTTCACCACACTTTGTAGATACTGATTTCTGTAGGTCTAACAAATCTTTTAACACCACTTAGGTATGGTTTATGACTACTGATTCAAAAAACAAGGAAAAAGGTTGGTAATCTGATGTAAATGATCCCACTACTACAGCTGTACCTCCTGATATATATGTTGAGTGTCAGAAATTAAAGCAGATACCATATAAAATGCTTTCCTGACCTTTAAAAACTTGAAAATAGGACACATTTTCTTACAAAAACTCCTTTTCCAGTCACACCTCTATAAAAACCCAGTCCTTTATTTCCATGTCCCCAAACTGCCTTTTCATTTGATCACAATACATTCCATGCATGTGCCACACAGTAAATTGATTTCTCTTGCATCACTCAGCTTTTACCACACTGTATTCTGTAATCCACTTCTCCTAGGACTTATGCCCACATTCCAAACTATAAAACCATAGTAAGCATATCTTATATATTTTTAAAGGTAAACTGACTGAAATTTGCTTTTTTCTGTCTGTCAAAATAAATATGTTAATAAAAATAATATATAAACACAAATATATATTTAAAATGTATATAAATAAGTATGTAGATATGTATATATACATAAATATGTATATAAAAATAGTTGGTAACTGGCTGTAAAAAACTGCTTCACTTTTGTCCTTTTAAAATAGGTAAAGAGCAATAACCTCATCTACAAACTAAAAATAGCAGGAGTAATTTCACCATCTTTTCACATTTTGCTATTATTCCCCTGGAATATAGTGACCTTATTGGCTTTGCTTATGTAAGTGGCAATAGATTACCTAGCTGGAATTTTTCACTTAACACAAGCAATTTTATGCATATTTTATGCTGGGCTGATCTTTCTGCCCTGTTTTTTGTATTCCAGCTCTCCCTGATGTAACCTCCTGTGCCACAGGCAGCAGGAAGGTCTCACTGCTCTCCAACCACATCCGTGTTTTACACCAAGTAAGATGCAGGGCACTGAGTGCTGGCAGCACTCGTGGGTCTCACCCAGACTCCTTTTGCTTGCAACCACCAATAAATGTTTCCATTGGGCTGACAGAGCCAGCACTCCCTGCCACAGCTGCAGCCAGGACCTTTGGCTGCCAAGTGTCCTTCCCTAAATCCATCTTGTGGGCCAAAGGCAAAGGATGTGTTGCAATGGACAGCAGTACCAAACTTGGATGAATGGGCACCTGCCTGATTTTAACCCCTCCTGTTAGTGAAGACACATTTACCTGGTGTCTTCCTTTACAATCAGTGCTCACAATGGGATAAAGCAGGAAACTCTTCCTGAGCAACTGTCCTACATCCAGCTTCTTCCTTGGAGGGCTCAGTTCCAGTTTGTAATACACTCTCACTCATTTTTTAAGAAAATTATTCCAAAAGAGCCACATTTCTCCTACATCTGTTGCCCTCTGGTAGACAGGCTGAGTATCTACAACGTTTAACAGAAATATCATGCAGATATCTGAGTTATTCCTAAGTGTCTTTCCATTCATTTGGAGTTACATTAAAACAGCTACAGATGCTGCAAACAAAACAAACACTGATTTCACTGAATCCAATACTTCAGTCGTGTGACTCCTTAAATGAAAGTACATGGACTAAACAGGAAAAGTACCAAAAACAGAAAAAGGAGAAAAGAAGCATATCATTGTATCATGTTCTCCAATTTCTTTAGTTCAGGCCTTTAGCATCCTTATTTTCACTTATTGTTTCTCATTTTGCAATAGAGGGAATTTTACAAATTTTAAAAATGTTTCAGAGTGTGCTCCAACAACAGAAACCAATGTGGAAGGCAAATAAAATCTGTATGAAAGCAGTGAGACCTCAGACGTTTGGATCCCCAGCAGTGTCAGGATCATCATCACACTTGATGTTTTCACAAGGTTTAGGACAAATGAATCCAGATGCAATTCAAAGACTGATGTTGCATACGTTAATTCAACTCAGCTTATTAACAATCCTCTCCAAACAATCTCCAAGGAAGCTTTCATGAAACTTGTTTCTGTACAAGACTCTGTCACACATTATAAAACACCACTAAAAAGAGTCTTCTGTGATGTACAGAAAAACTTCTCAGCTGAAAGGCAAAAATTCAGATTAAGGGCACTTCTGTTATGTTTAGGAGAATGAGCAAACATTAAACATTGTGCAAAAGGAATAGACTTTATTTAACACCATATCTCATTTGGAAGTTTCAAGCACTGAAGACCAGAAAAACAAACTGTACTTTGCCTTTCCAAATACACCTATATTCTGCATGGAAGCCATCAATTTTTAAGATAAACCAGAAATGTCTTTTAGCACTTAGTTACTGCTGATTGCCTTTTCAGCTTGCTTGGGTCTGGAGTAATCTCTTTTCAATCCTTGCTTGGGTCTGGAGTAATCCCAAGGTCTCCTGTTCTCCGTGTATCCATAGAGCTTCCGCAGTGCCACACGTGCAGCCTCCTCCTCTGCAGCCAGCAGCGTTTCACCAGGGCCTTCAGCTAAAATCTTCTTATCACTTGGGGAAAAAAAAAAATTATAATCATTTTCATCATGAAACCCTGAGCACTGCTGTGTACCGTGAATAAAACAGACTGGTTTTTCTGCCATGTCTGTGAATACTCATCTCTATATATACAGAATGGAAACATTCCTGTTGGTCTTTCCTGCAAAGATGACTGCACAATCAGTGATGGAAACTCAGATCAGAAACGTGTCCATTTTCTGGAAGAACACCACTCTGTTAATTTAGATTCCTAACTTAGCCCTGATTCTTTAGCATTCAATTTGTTAGCCCTGATAAAAATATGCAAATTCATTACTCTGATTAGCTTAAACAGGAACTGAAATGCTTTTGTCTTTTCTCCTCCCCTGGTAAGGAAGAATTTCAAACTGCTTCAAAAGCACTGACAGAGAAGCTCTCTCTGTTATGAATTACGTGCTTGGCTCTGTTTAACAAACACCTATGGGCACTAAATAGGGGCAGTTAATGAAGGAACACCACAGATTCCAGAAGAGAAATAATTAAAGTTTCTTTCTTTTTTATGAGATACATCTTTTCTATGACAACTTGACCAAAAAGCACAAGTAGAAAACCGAAAGACCATCTTCCCTCCTCCCCTCATCTCCAATTAAACCCATTTAACTTTAAATTATTATTACACTAACCAGTACAATCCAACAAAGTAGACTGGCAGAACAGTGCTGACTCCCAACTGCCTGGTAATTCTTGGTTCTGGAGCAGAGATATTCCTTTTGGTCAGCTCTTCCAGCAGTAAGCCCATAGGATTTACAACTTCCCAGATCTCAAACAGGTCTTTTCCAATCAGCTGGGGAATAAAAAAGTCCTAAACAAGAATATTTAGAAGTCACAATTAATGGCTTGAGTTTCTGGTGTCTCCTAATAAAAATACAGCATGAAGAGACAATAACTGACAAGGAATTGCTGAAATGACTGATAAAGCTGCCTCAGTGCCCCATCCCAGTGCTGAGTCTCTGGTTGTGGTTTAGCCACTGACAGATGTGTGCTTGGGGCAAAGTCAGCCCCAGACCCAGAGAAAGGACAGCACCAGCCTGAGAGAGAATCTGTGACAGCACAGGAGCTGTGACAATACAAGGCAACATGCAAACCCACGGGTCTTTCACCTGTTTGGATCACACTCATCTGTAAACTGCTCCTTGCTCTTACAGACACCTGTCAATGGTCTTTGTATCAGAACGTTTTAACAAACACTTCTCCATTGCAAAACTAAGAATAAGTGAAAAGGATGACTGAAACAATAATAGCTGTTAAAAACTATTTTGTTAAGCTGAGTTTTAATTGAACATATTTGCAGAAGTAGGGGCTTGCACTCCTACATACAAAACCTATGTACTCATCCCTGTTTATACAGAATGGGGTTTTGAAGATATATGAAATCTCACATGAAATAATTTTATTATCTGATAGTACAGTGCATGGAATATGATGCTTTCCCTTATCAAGTTTCAGCAAATGCTAGTATAACCATCATAAACTAGGAATGTATGGTTTGTGTACTTGATCAGCCTTCTTAATGAATAAAAACCCACAAAAATCCCCAAACCCCAAAACCCCAGCTGACCACCAACATCACCACTTCTGCCAACCTCCCTGGATCTCGGGCCATCCAGGTACAAACCAGCACTTAATGAACCTACCCTGACAAAGATCCCAGTTCTCTCGGGCCCGCTGCTTTCCAGCAGGGCTCCTATCACGGCGAGAAACGTCCTCTGCAGCACGGCTGGCGGGGCAGGAAAATCCCTACAAAGCGCCAGGTCCTGGATGGACAAGTTTTGAGCCACATAAGAGACAAGTTCCTGACTGGTAAGAAAATCAACAAGCGCTTCTACGCCCTTTGCAGGTAACGCTGGGTAGGCGCCTTCAAAGCCCTGCGCCAGGTAAGCGCGGGCGAAGCGCAGCCCCTGCTCCGCCAGCGCGGTGTTGTCCTGGAGCTGCAGAGCGATCGCCTCCTCGTCCAGCCCCAGCTGCCGGCGCCTCGCCTCTTCGCTCTCGATGTAACAGGGATTAACAAACGCAGTCTTGAGCAGCTCCAGAGCGAAGTTTTCCTGCAGCCGGTGGCCGAAGGCCTGGATCTCCGCGTGGTAATCCCAGCAGGGCTTCTCGGACCTGCGGGCGCGGAAAGGGAACCGGGATCAGGAGCGGAACGCGTTACCCGCACCACGCCTCTCGAGAGGGAACGGCAGATTGAATTGGCTTTGAATATCAAACCGAGAATTTAAATCCCTGGGGTCACACACTGTCGGTGCCCCATGACCGTCTGCCTGCCCTGTTCAACCGCGGTTACACCAACCTGCGGAACTCAGTCCATTCTGCCCCAAAGCGTGACCAGACGGGGCCTAAACATTTTGAATTCCCCCATTTCTGGGGCCGCTGCACCCTCCCCGAGCCCCGCCGACCCTGCCCGCTGCTCACCGCCGCTGCGGAGGCGCCTGCAGCCGCTGCATCTCCAGGTACGCCCGGAGCCACCGCTTCTTCTCGGGGGGCGGCGCGGTGCTGAGCGCGGTGGTGGGCGCGGTGCCGAGCCCGGTGGTGAGCCCGGTGCCCAGCCCGGCCCCGGCCAGGAGCGGCCGCGCCGCCCGCAGGAGCAGCCGAGCGGCCATGGCGGTGCGGGCACGGACGGCTCCGCCCCGCGCCTTCCGGCAGGAAGCGCTCCCGGCCGGGCGGAACCGGGCGGGCACTGCGGCTGCTGCCGGGAGCCCCGGGCTTGGGGAGACGGGCGGGGACGGGAGCGGGGCAGCTGAGCGCCGGGGTGTTTCGGGTGGGACCCTCCGGCCGAGTCACCCCGCGGTGTGACCGTGGAGCTCGCAGCGGGTCCCGGGGCAGCGGCACTCGCCGGACGTGCCCCATGGGCAGCCCCCGCAGGTGGCGACCTTCTAGTCTTTTTGTATTCCCACTTGCAAGACAAAGTCCGGTTTTGTGCACTTAAAAGAAGCTTTATTTTTGACTATCGCCTATACAGTTTTTTGTACAATCTCTCAGCCCTCATTTGCAACATCAGAGTTCATACAGTATACCTTCAGTGCAAAAGTCATGGTATAAAACTCATGAAAATGCAGAAAATGTGCAAAGCAGGCCTGGCCCTTTGAATCGTCTTTACTAAAAGACAAAGGCACACGCTTCAACATTCACGGTAAGAAAACATGCACAGCAAACGCCCCTATGGAGCCACAGAACACAGTAAACAAAGCTCAGAAAAATCATATGGCAGAGCCCTATGGGAGAAGCCAAGGAAGCAGGAGCAGCAGCCTGTACAGCAGTGCAACAGCCACACACTGAGCCCACTCTGACTGCACAGCACAGGAAATGTGCGAGAGCAGCATTCCTGCAGGCACTTGCAGCACTTGTATCAAAATCCTCAGGCCTTCTCATGCTGCCGGAACCCGCAGTCCTTACAGGGCAGTGCTGCCCTGCCCCAGCACAGTGTGCAGCCCCAGCAGCGCCCGGGTCTCGCTGTGCACAGGCAGCCCTGGCCCTGGGCTGTGACCTCCGTGCTGCGGGCTGAGCGAGGACAGCGCTGAAACAGAGCCCGGCTTCTCTTGTGCAGCCGCTGTGCAGCATCATCTCTTCACCCCTCCACAGCCCAAACAGGGTCCGGCACTGGGATCTGGGTCCCCTCTGAAGCACTGCTGTGGTGTCACTGCCCATTCTCTCGCACGCAGGCAGAATGAGTTGTTCCACACTCCGCGGGGAAGGGGCTGCGGCCGTGCAGGGGCATGAAGCCACCAGCCTGCAGGGAGCTCCCTCAGCACCCAGTGACAATATCTACCAAAACAGGCGGATGATGATGCCGAGCAGGGGATGCTTAAACTGATCCTGGTATCGGGGCACACTTGGCTGGCTCCCCATCCCCACCACATACCCTGACACCAGCACAACACCCAGGGGCTGGGAGCCTGCACTGGGATGGCTCATTGCCTGCCTGCTGCTTTGGAGCTGTTCAGGCCACTGCTACTACTTACTTTAAAGACTAATAGTTTAGATGAAACCTCAAATAAATTCTCTTAAAATAATATTAAACAATGGTTTAGGGTGGGGATTTTTTGGAGAGTTTTATTAAAGATACTACATCAATACCTTGTACTCCATAATATTTTGATCACTCACAGACTGACTTGCTTAAAAATGTATTTTATAGAAAAACATCTGCAAAATTAAACCTAAAAAAAATACATATTACACACCTCTGGACAATCTGCATGTTAGCAAAGAATTCCTTTTATTATTCAACCTGAACATGTACTTAAACAAGGAACATACTCATGAAACAGGACGCACTCCTTGATTATGGCACACCTCAAACTACTTGGACTAAAGGAAAACTAATGCAATTGTTTAATTGCATCTAACAACAGAACAATAAAAATGACTTTTTATTCATTTGTTTTTGTCTTTTTTTTCCCAAACCCATTCCATTTGTTCTCTTCCCTCCACAACAAAACCTCCAGTGGTTAGTCCTGGTGACCACTGTCACACTGCATGAAGCAAACTTCCCATGGGCTGGTCCATGTTTACACAGAAGCATGCAAAGGAGGATACTGCAGTATTTGCAATGCAAATCTATTAAATACGTTATAACTGAACAAGGTGTCCCTTAAACACCGCAATTCTAGAGCCTTTATCTGTGGTGGAAATTTCCAGTGTATTCATTATAAAACAGCATACAAGTCAGAAACAGAAACAAGGAATTTTGCAAATTGTTTGTCTTTTCAACTAGTCAATCTTTCTGAGAGCTGTGTCTAGCGCCGAAACCAAAGCCAGCTATTGAGTAGCCAGAAAGCTACAGTAATGGAATACATGATCATTTCTCTCTTAGCACGCTCTTTGTTCTCTTCTTCCAGAAGCTGGAGACGGCGATTAAGTTTGATTATCTAAAAACAAATAAAGGCTTTTAATATTTCATTAAAAGCTGCCAAACCTTCTAGAAGCTTCTGAATAACTATTCAGAAATTAAAAATTAGTATCTCAAACAGATGGATGTTAAACAGTTGAGAATTTGACTTGCTGTCTTCAACTAGTAGTGATCAAAAGTAGGGACAGAAATGGAATCAGATTCTCCAGATTCCCAGAAAAACACATGATATGTGAGGGCAGTCCATCAGGGGTTTTTTTGTAACCATACAGAAAAATTATTCCCTCATTTTACCCCTATAGCTTTGTCCTAATATTGTCAACTACTGTGCTTTACATACCTGTCTTCTTAAGGAGGCAGCATCTACAACTGTCATGTCATCTGGTGTTCCCTCAAGCGTCGTATCGAAGTTGGAGAGACCATATCTATTAAATAAAGGAGAAGGATCAGCTGGCTCAGCCATGCAAGGATCAGCAAGTACCATCTTTTATCAGCATTATAGTAGATGTATATTTTGGTGGTGATGGAGAAAATTATAATTTTTTTTCTTTTGCAGCTGTTACAGTGTTGCATTTCAATAGGATCCTAACTGAGTAAAGCACAAACACATATAAAGGGGGTTAAGTGCTTGACTAAATTTGGATTGACTGCCGTCCATGCTTAAATATTTTTGAAGTTTCTCCACACAGACAACCTTCCTGCTGACACATGGTTCCTCAAAAGATTGTTTCCAGTTATTTAACTGATTCATGAAACCTGAACATTGCCTGACCTAAAGCACCAAAGTTGCAAGAGATCTGGCAAGAGTAGAAACAACCAGAGACTTGTAAAGTGTTTTATGTTCAAGTACCTACTTAAATATTCCAAGGGGATACTTACTGAGATTAAGAACCTCAGTCACATTAATCTTGGTATTTTTGGTAGAGAATCTGGCAAACAGAGCCCAGTGCAGAGTCACTCACTGCTTGCTGACTTTGTGTGCATTAGAAACTTTCTAATGCATTTGTGTGCATTAGAAAGTTTGTTCCCAGGGCACTGTGTTTTTTTAATGCAGCAATTCAGAAAGAGCATTATTCCAGCTCCAGGACAAGTTAAATAAATACAGAACATTTATTATCAGTTGGAAAGTGACAGAAAGTCTACATACCTATGTATTTTGATCATCCAAGTGCTATCTCTTAACCACATTTGTATCCAATAGCTAACAGGTAAAAGCAGCTTCTGATCCTCCTGAGCTTCTCACTATGTTAAAAACCTCACTTTCCAATATTAGCTCCCTTGACTTCCTTTCCCATTAGGACCCGGGAACAGCTGCTGCAAACAGCTTAGGAAATGGAACAAAATAATGCCAAGGCTACCAAATTCCCAACAAATACACTTAAAAGAATGTTTAGCATTTAATGAGAGTTAATGGTCAACTTTAACTAATGAGAATATGAGTAGAATTCCTGGGGCTTGCAGAATGCTCTTAAGTGCAGGAACTACTTTTGCACTGCAGATTCTTCCATCACTTTCAGGAAGCTTCTCTAGAATGCCCTCAGCTCTAGCAGCCTCTCTTCCCCCAACAGACAAATTGTCAAGTTTCCACGTATCATTGTTCATCAATACTTTGTTTCTAAATAAGAATTGCTACTTCTACATGAGAGCTGCACTAGTCCGGACCTCAATAACAATGAGATCCTTCAGCTTTGCAAAAAAATAAATCAGGTTTTCCTTACTCTACAGGTCCTCTGAAAGCCAAAGAGATTTCTAATGAGGGTCCTTTTGTAGCCATTTTTTAAAATTTGTGGTAGATTAAAAAATTGGAAAATTCCACCAGATCTACAGCACAGTTGTCCCTCAGTCTCTCCTGGGAAAGCAGAGAGGATCAGCATTTCAGCAGGATGCACATGCTTCCCTCCCAGGTCACTTAACTGACTGTAACATCACAGTGCATCACTGCTGCTCTACCAATTTCCAAACCATTCCAAGTATTAAATCAAGAGGGTTACCAGCAAGAAATCCCTTGAGATATCTCTTGGACCGTTTCAAAAACTGAATTCCTGAGTTAAGAGAAGAATTGCCTGCTTGAATCCAGTTTCTACTTAATCACAAATCTAACCTCCATTTCCATGAAGACTCTGAGGTCTAAATGGCAAATGGGAAAAGTGGATGTGAAGGGACTATTTTTTTTTCATCATCCCGACCATCAATCTTTTATCCAGTTCCACTGAAGCAATGTCAATCCACCAAGACAACGGTGGTGAAAAGACATCCAGCTAAAACTAACAAACAAGCACAGGCATGGTCCTGAGAGCACCTCCAAATCAGGGGAGGTAAGGCCAAATTCTCTAGCAAGCTCAGTGTTAAATAGCAAATACTTGAACTGTACAGCTCATGCAATTTAAAAGCCTCCCCTCATGCATGACTCTGAGTTGGAGTTCTGCAGCACATTGTATCCATCAGACAACAGAGATCTGGGCAGGTGATTTGGATGGGGAAGGAATCAAGGCCTGAAATATCTCAAGAGTTGAGAGGCAGCATAAAAATGAGCATTGTGTTCTAAAATAACAAACAGAAAGAGGGAAACAGAAATCTGAATTTTAGAATTAGTGAATCATGACTAACAAAAAAATGCTCTTTACCTGGTGTTGTCATGATGAGGGTTAGAGGAAGTGGTAGCAGCTGACCCACCACGTAACATTGGCCTACAGCAGGTTTTTGGAGATTGAAAGCACAAGACAGAAACAGGAAATGACAGAGATAAGAGGTGAAACACACAGAACAAAGGAACAAAAAAATACTTCCAGATAATACTCTATAATACTTCAATATAACTTCTATAATCTATTTTGTTGTAAATTGCACTGTCATATTTCTCTTATTCAAATCTCATCAACACTGAATGTTTTCGCAATTAAGACGTAAGCAAATTGTGTAAGCAAATTTTTGTGTAAGCAAATTTTTGATGATGCATCTTCATTTATAGAAGACAAACTATTAGAATAGACATTTAGGTGAATATTATCAGTCTTATAAAATAAACATAGGAAAAAAATTACCCCCCAAATCTAAAACCTCACCCAACAATAATAGGAAAACAATAAATACACTACACTTACTTATAAAAGCCCTTTTAGCCATCCTCTCCTCCCTCTAGGGGAAGGGCAGATTTGTCTTTCCTGTATTCATCTACACTAGATGTAATTCAGAAAACCTGGGCTGGTAGCCTAAGGGCCACATACAGTCTCTGAAGAGAGGTAGCTCTCTCCAGGGAGAAGTGACTACAAGCTTCAAGCAGATATATGGACATCCTTACAAGTGTTGCTCTTTTTCTTTCTGGGCACAGAGGAAGAAAAGGTAGAGCTTTTTAAACTGCTGCAACTATCATATATGTGAAGTTTGCAATGAGAAGTGAGTGTATTGCAGTTCACAGCAGATGTGAGCACCAGCAGTACCTTCTGACAAGCTGGTACTACGTTTCCAGTGCCTCTGGTAATTACTGTTCTGCACCACAGATGTGCAACAAACTCTGCAGGAGCCTCAAATCTTTTTTCAATCTCTTTCATTCTCCCATGCCAACTGGAGATACTTGTAGCATGCATTTAACCCACGTATACTGCAGGTTATAAAACTGAAGACAAAGTAAGTCTAGGTGTGAAGATCTTTACAGGCAGAGCTTTGGTGCTAAGGTGGCTGGGAGAACACTGTGGCCTGGCCTCAAAGCCAGCCAGAACCATGCAAAAATATCACAACCACCAGTTTCATTTCAAAAGATCAGGATCTAAGAGCCATGGCAAACTCTGCTACCTGATTTACTATTTACTGGGACTAGGTCCTACTCTAGTTAGCACCCGAAGTGCATGCCACAATGTCCTTCTCTCTAGCATTTAAGCCAGCCTGATGTGTTTTACAAAATAGAAATTCCAATACATACAATATAAGAATATTCTTACCTAAATATATGAGGTCTTGCAGAAAGTTATTTTAAAAAAACCCTAAAAAACTATTCCTAATCAGAGAAATAATTCAGCTAGTCTAAAGTCTTGTCTGACAGCTGCTACAACTAAATACTTTGAGAGAGTGTAAGAGATCAAGCAAACAGCAGCTATGGAAAGGTCACAATTTCTCTGGAAGCGTAAGTCACCTGTAACTACCTGGCAGATATGTGAATGCCAGCCCCAGTATCCAGCAGGCATTTCCCACACCCTCTGACACAGGACAACATGTGGATTCTGTGTAATGAGAACAATAGTCTCAAGTGCTCACTAAATTCAGCCTTTGTGTTACCTTCTGGCAAAAGAAGCTTTACAGCTGTTGATGAATTAATCAATACTAATTCACAACTACTCTTCCCAAGGAAAGCCACAGGCTTGGAGGCAGTTGAGGGCCACAGCAAGGCACAAAGCCAGAGCACTCTGGGATCTGTGCAAATCTTGAACTTAAACTAAAGGTAAGTCTTTAACCCACTTCCCAACACAGCCAGGCTGTTAGGAAGCTGCACATGATTTCTTCCTTTTCTTTACAGTTCACATTTTATTTTTTTACAGGTGGACCCAAAAGGAATACCACAATATTCACCCACCTCTTCTACACTTCTACCTGCTTTGTTTTTTATATGCATGGAAAACTGGTAACACAGATCACAGTGGCCTCATAACTGAGATCTTTACCCCAACATTAGCAGCAAGGTTTTTGGTAAATACAGAATGCACAAGCATAATACAGGCAAGCTATTATATGCATGGCCTTCTTTAAAAAAATAAGTGTACATTAGAACTTTGAGTTTCTTTGAATACACTTCTGTCAATTCTATCCTAAACATTAGTGCATGATCAGAAGCAGCCAAAACTCCAAGGTCATGTGTACTCCCTGCAAATACAGCAGCAACCGCAAACTTGAAGGGAATGCACAGGAATACAATTGAATATCAGTGGGAAAACATGCAGGAAAACAATGATTAACTGAATTTGGTGGGTCTTTGCTGCTTCCACAGGGATAACACAACCCTGAGCACATGGTCTGGGAGGAAAACAACAAGGGGTGGACAATCAAAGTAGCTGGGTCCAGCTTCCAGCATTTCTGTGCCTGTGCACAGGGCACTATAGCCAGCAAACACTTTGCTCAGCAGAGGCAGCAGCTGTGTACACCTCTGGCTGTCCTTAAAACACCTCTGGAAGTCTTGCAAGGCCATAAGAATGGGCAGTAGGGACTAAAGGGATGTGTTGTGGACACGAACTGGGTAAGCTTCTGAAGTACAAACAGAACAGTGGCAGCATCAAACTGCTCTCCTGGTTTGTCTTAGTGCTGCCAGCAGTTACTCCAGTACGGCAACAGCTCCTGACTTTCCCAGCCTCCTTCACATCTGCAGACTCATCTCATTTTCTTCTGAACTATATCACCCAGGCCAGCGTCAAGTGTAGCCCTCTTTGATGGTCTGAACTCACTTCCCATTTTATTTCTACAGTGAAAAATATGTTAACTTTCTCAATATAAAAAGTGGTCTTACAAAACCTCAGGACATGATTATGTGGGTGAAGTCTGGGATTTAAAAATGATGGTGGCTTTTTAGAAAGTGCTATTCCAAAGAAAGAAAATAATAAATTGCCATGCTCTTTCCTCCTAAATAAAATGTACTGACCCAAGAGATGAAGCACAGTTTAGATAAAGTACAGATTTCAACACAACTCTATACAGATAGGAAATTGTCTTTTTCTCCTGCATTTAAAACATCACTAAAATCTCCTTAAATGCATGGAGTTTTTTGAGGACTTGTGTGTTTGGCTGGTTTGTTTTCAGATTTTTTTCCTGCTGCCTAGACATAAAAGATCAGTCTTTAAAGGACCCTAGGGGTAGGCCCTATGGTCATTCCACAGAAATTGAAACAGAAAAATGGTTAGAACTAGAAACCAAAACTGACCTACTGTCCTTGTCCAAGCTGAAGGAAATGCAAGAGTAAACAGTGATCATTAAATTGTTGCTCATTGAAATAACCCTTTATGTGAGCAATGCTGGCTGAGCTAAGCATAACTCATTATCTGCAGCAGTACAATCAGCACCTACCGTTAGCGGTTTTAGTAGATTGGAAAATGTTTGTGGGAAAAAAAAAGACAAGCTATATAAAACAAGTTAAAAATATTTCCAGTGAGTAACACACAGTCAGATCTTGTTAATTTTAAAAGATCTCTTCAAGTATTAAGCATAAAATGTTAAAATAGGTAAGGCTTTGAGATAGCACATTACACAGAGCAAAAGAACAGAGTGCAGGTTTGGAGCAATTTAAAATGAACAGTATTTTGCAACCATGCAAGTGGATCATCCAAATTTCACATTCCCACGCCAGCTGTAATGGTGGGTGTCTAAACACCCAGCCACAAAGAATACACTTTCACCTTATTGAAAAATTCATTATTTTGGCACCTACTTATCCATAGGTGACTAGAAACAGGTTTCCCATTCCTTCTAGGAAGGTTAATAAGAACACCTCAAAAATTAACTCAAATCAGGATGAGTAATGCAGCTTTTGAAGTATTCTGAATCCTAGAAATTCTCTGATAATTGAAGTAAGTTGAAAGTGTATGTATGTATATGGATTTGTTTTCCAGAATCCAAGAAAACACGGGCAAGAACATGCGTAACAGAAGCCAGGAATAAAGCCTGTTAGCTTCACTGCAGACAGGGAAAAGAGCTACAATTTCCATTTATATTTTAACAAGGACTCTTGGCACAGGATCCATAAATGCTCCTGCTCATAGACTGTTCAATTCCTCCTTATCTGGGAGCTTTAACTTGGCAAAATAAATTTGTAATTCCATCTAATTTTAATATTGATAAGGGAAGAAAAGGTATTGATGCCCAACTGTTGGCAGGCACCAAAATTTTAACAACTACAACCTGGCATTTCACAGGATTAAATAATTCATTAGTTAAGCACCTAACTTGCAGTATTTCAAGGGACTCTATGCAGTTAATTTGGTTTGTTTTTCTGAGTCTCAGTTTAAGAACACAGAGACCAGCAAGACTGGAGTTCTTTACAATTTAGGAATGTTAATATGGGCATTTATATATTGTCAGGTCAGCAAACATGGTGAGCTACAGGAGGTGCCAGTTTGGAAAGTGACTGCAAACACACAGACATTCACAGTAAGATTGGCTTGATAGTCACATTTCATTACCAAAACAACTAGAAAGCAAACAATTTAAACTTCACACTACAAATAGGAAGTGTGCTGCTGGGATATTAGCAGAGGCAGACGGCAAATTTCAAAGAACTTCCTAGCACAGAGCACACTGAAGAGCTGCAGGAGAAATGAATAGTTCCTCCCACTGTTCTTACCAACTTTTCCCCCTAATTCAACCTCCTGGCAAGCCCCAGAGGTCTGAGCTAGCCCTGCACTAGAGACTGTGTGCAATTGTTACCTGAACTTCTGTGCTAGCATACAGTTAAAATGAAAATTGCTTTTGGCAAATGAACATTGCCACTGTTAATCTTTATGAATGTTTCTACAGTGTTAAACATGCCGTTCTTTCCGAGTCCCAAATATAAACAGTCCAAGGATACACCAAGTGGGCAAAACTCCACTGAAGAAAATGGAAATAACTATACAGGGATTGCCATGAGGCTTGATCCTGCTCATTACTCTCCAAGTGTCAGGTTATCCATAAAATCAGAGACAGCAATAATCAGAGGAGCTACCAGCTCCTCAGTGTCTCCTGCCTTTCTTGCTCTCAGCATCCATTAGTCATGTGTCCACCAGAGATAACTATTCCCAACATAAACTGTAACAGTTTCAACACTTGACACATTCTCAAAGTAGTCTACAATGCCTTGTAATATTCTATCCCGTTTCTACAATTTGTTTTAATGCTTTTTGACAACATCAACCCAATCTTATTGATTTGCACCACTGCTCACCAACAGAAAAGCAGAAGACTTGTGGCTTGTAAATTTGCAGGCTCAGGGTCAAGTATTAATTGCAGAAAATACTGATAATCTCAGAACAGCAAAACCCCTTGCAGCCACAGCTAAGCCTTCCTATTTAGATTTTTATTTGGAAGGAAACCAAATCAATCCTGTATTTTAAACAGAAGCATTTTGAAATGTGAATTTTGGACATTTAAATTGCTTATGAATAGTGAAAGCAAAGGAAAGCAAAAGCAAATAATTTCATCTCATTGTTTTGTAAACAGAAATCAAACTCCACTGAAAAGGAGAAAAGAAAAACAAAGCAGCAGAAGCTGGCAGAATCAGTGACAACCAATCACCTGCGGTTTTCATCCAGCACATCCAAGACCTGCTGGTAAGCCCTACGAGTGGAAGACTGGATAAACGACAAAATGCCACGAGCAGAGTAAAGATTAATTCCATCTTCAGGTAACATATTGGGAGGACAGACACGAGCCTGTTGCAGTGATGGGGTCACACTGTTCATACAAGCACAGTAAATGAAGAGAGAAATACTAGAGTCAGATTTTAAATGAAAAAAAGCTTTTCAGATAGACCCCATTCCAAAATGCTTATTGCTTGCTTTTGGTTTACCCTTCTCCCACCAGTATAAGGTAACACTCCCAAATTCTAGTAGTGCAGGGATTATGAGCTACATTTACATTGTTCATCAGAAACAAACACAAGTAGTAATAAGGACACAGTTTTCATCTGTTAAACAAGTTAATTCTAGAACGTGCTTGTACAGCTACATCTGTACCTGTTCAAGTCCCCACTGACATTAATGAGAGGAGTGTTTTTACAAGTGTTGGCATTTTAAGAAAATCCTACCCATCACATCTTTTTTTAAAAAAAAATCTTTTTCAATAAGGAGAATCTCATGAAGAACCCCTTCAACAAAGTTTTTTGGAAGCTGTGACAAGATAGTATTTTAATTTGCACATGAACAAGTTTAAAGGCAAACGGCAACAAATTCCAAAAATAGTACAAAATTCACATCTCAGTGACAACAAATCACATGATCTCACTTGTTGCCTATGATGCAAAATTATTATTTAAAATATGCAGGTCAGGAATTCAGACATGCCATTTGGGTTATATAAAACTTGTCTATCAGAGAGAAATTAGTCTTCATAAACTGCCTATGATTTGCTCATATTTCTTTACATTCAAAGTGACTTCATTCACATTTCCTGCACACATCAAGGCTTGTTTTTTTTTTTAAATCTGGAAACTTTAATTAAAGATGAGATGCTTTTTCTAATAGGAATTAATTCATGTTAGCTTAATTGTAAATATGAACAAACATGCAAACCAAGTGCAAGCCACTGCACCCTTTAAATTTTGGGTTAGTTTTTACTCCAAGATGAGCACCCATAATTCAACACATTTCCTTTTCACTTGTGCTTTGCTACAACAGCTTTTGATTTAAAATGTCAATCTTTTTGACCTTGGAATGCTAATAAAACATTAATGCTGAGTACTTGGAAGTTGGTTTGCTATTTGGATAGTCTCTGGCTGGGTCAGAATTCTGTGGATACTCTTACTTTGAATAGAGCTGGCAGCAAGAACACAAAACTGAGTAAGAAAGAAAATTGCATTGAAAAGACTGAATCAAAGAATGTTACATGAATGTCACCTCACCCACAGCAGAGTTCAGCCATCCTGGGCTTCAAGGGACATTCAAACACTGCAGCAACTGGTGCTTGGCTGATACTGGTCATTGTTTATTACCTAAAGTTTAGGTCCAGTCTCAAACCCATGACAGCTTTTCATGCTGCCATAGAGTACATTTCAATAAATATCTGGTTGCAGCTTTATGGCTTTTATTTTTCTCCCACACTTGTAGAATCCACCTTTCCTCTATATTTATGATGACTCCTACTTTGTTCTCAATTGTAGTAGTCACACCCACACATTTTACTCTTGAATTGTACTAGAAATATTCAGTAGAGAAATATCAAGCAGCAGGGACAAGCAAAAAATACTGCCATTAAAGTGAATTTATGAGAATTTTTACTCCTTGTGGAATTGCTGGATTGAGGCAAATGAGTGAAGAGTTAAGGCTTGAACTCATAGTATGTTTTACATTAAAACTAATATTTCCTGTTAATTACTTCAGACATGAACGGAATAAGGTGAAAGACAACTCAAAAAAGAAAAAGATAGCAAATGATATTTAGACATATTGTAAAACAGAAGACATTATGGAATTCCTGTTGTCCAGAATGGTACTACTGTAAATACTATAGTAATGATATTTGCATACAAAGATTTCTATATATAATAAAAAACTGTAAAAAATTAAAGAGCAAAACAAAAAAAACCCAGTTTAACTAAAACTGTACAAAATTCTCTAGAATTAAGTTACATGCGCTGATTAAATTCAAAGTTTATATAATAAGGAAAAATCAAAAAATTAGAATAATTCTATGAAGGGCACAAAGGCCATGACAGGGGGGTAGAGAGAGAAGCCAAATTTTTCTTCTATTTTCCTTTTCTAGGATTTTAAATTACTGTCCTGTAAACATCTAGTAATCCTTTAGACTATGTCAGAGACCATGGAGAAGAAATACCATAAAGCAATTACCTGATACACAAATCAGCCGAGATAACATAAGAAAAAAAATTCTCTTCCATAAGGAAAAATCTCTAATATATAATATGAGCATTTATCATGAGACATGGTAGCTATCCCACTTCTCTCCCCCACTTCTAGTTAAATAGTCTTAGTTTTTGTTTCTCGTTTTTGAAAAGACTTCTTATATACCACTCCAGCCACTTATTTTATTACTCCCTGTTTACAGACACCAGTCAATTCCAGAGCTTCAAGCCAAAACAAACAACAAGAAATTACAGATACAGACATTACTATGAAAGAGCATAGCAGCATTCTGCCATATGCAGAGTTTTTAGCTTAGCAGTAATCTCCCCTAAATCTTCTGAAAGCATTTGTGGTGTACAAAGGCTTTATTTCAGGTATTTGATTTGCAGTTCTGGTAGTAGCAAATGACAGGTAAACAGATTTAACTAATTAAGGTTACTTTAAATTCAAGCACATAGACATGCACACCATCACCTTTTCCTCCATGACTTGCATGAAGAACAGAATTTCTCAAACTGTGAAACTGAACTCTCTAGAAAGACATGCTATTCTAAGGAAAAGGCTGGAGCAGAAAAAAAAATTAAGTGCTGCTCAGTTTTCCATGCACTCTTGGTGGTTTGGTGACTTCCAATACCGCAGTGGAACCCTTGCATTCAGCATTGGCTGGCAATGACCAACAAAAAGCTTTGTTTCTCCAGCTATTCAAAACCAGCCAAAGAACAAAGAGTCAAACAAACTAGAGCTATTTTGAACTTTAGTTGTCCCTTTCATTGGCTGAAAGGTGTTTTTCCCTATGCTCTTTGCAGAGGGGAACAATTTGGCCAAGTTTGAGAAACCCTGAAGCAAAATTAGAAACTACACATTCAGTGTAGCTGTTTCAAATTTTATATTCTAAACTACAGGTACTTAGTCAAATTATTAGTATTGCAGAGAGCTACAGAATTAAACACACTCTTGATTTTCATATACCAGGTAACATTCAGGCTTACGTGCAATCCTTAGTCGAAAGAGGTGACTGGAACCGTGGCATTTTATTTCTTGGGACAGTATCTGATCTGTGCCACCTTGAATAATAATTGTAATCTCTTAAGTAACCATCCTTAGAAATAGAGGGATTGTAATTTAGAGAGCTGTCATTATTGCTATACAGACAGTTATTGTACCAGCAGGTACTTGTTAGTCCCAGGATTTCTAAGAGCATTAGAGAATTACTGTCTTTAGTGAAGCCCAGCTGCCAAAAAATCCTCAGAACTGTCTCTGCATGCAACTGGATGACAAGAGAAAGACAATGGAGGAGAAACAACTACTTGTGTGTTGAGAACACAGTGATAGGGAGCCCAGCTAACTCTCACTTGCATCTGACAATCTAGTCCAGATTGTTTAATTTTGTTGCTTTGTAAGTCAAGTGCTGGAATTTCACACAATACATCTGAGTATTTTGTCCAAGGAGGTCAACAGTGTCCTAGATTAAAACTTGAGAGCTGTAATCATATCTATAAAACAAAGGTTTTACAAGGCAGTGCTCCATATGCCTCTTCAATGGAGTCCTCATCACAGCATCTGAGCAGCCCATCACGTGGACATCTTTTTCTATCTGAAGATGTGAACCAGACTCACAAAGCACAAAAATAAAGAGCTGATTTTTGTCAAGAGAGAGAATCACAGCATTTGTTAGTGCAGAAGAAAACTATTTTTTCAGTCAACAACACTGGATATAGGAACTTCAGGAGCAGCCAGTTTCTTGTATTTTCGTATCACTGAAAAAATTGTATTTCCAGACAGTAAAGGAATTTTAAGGTGATATAAATGAAGCAACAGGTGTACAGTTATATTTTCTGTAGTGCAGTTCACACTGTATATCCCGTGGGCTTAAACTGTAAGAAAACAAGAGCCAAGAGGTTAATTTTTCACCAAGTACAGAAGGCCTGGCCTTCCTGCATTTATGGAAGCCACACAAGTTGAACATGTGAACATGGTGTTTTTGCAGCCTGAATTCCCAGAACATTCTCCTGAGAGTTAGCCACATACACAGTTACATTCTCCACTTGGAGAGTGACAAAACCCAGATGAGGGAGGAATGTCAGACTGAGCATCAGAGTGCCATAGCATGTTCAAAGTGATTTGTTTTTTTGGATCATATTGAATCAGAAGAAGCAATCATGATAGAGGAAGAAGCAATTTCTAGGAACCTCCTTGATTTCAAAGCAGATGATCAAACACTAGACACAGCGTAACTTCTGTCATAAGAAAACCAGCATTTGGGAGGACAAGAGAAAAATGAAGTTCTGCTCCAATACACTATCTGCAGGTCAGCAGGTGCAGAATACTGCAATGAAGAAAGATATCTTCCACATGGGCAGTAGAGAATGCAGACACAGAAGGCTCAATATCACCTAGCTGTTATTTTTCATAAAAGCAAGAGAAGATATCCTGGATCAATCAAAAAGATACAATGGAAAGTGCTTGGCATTGAAAGTTTGATTTATTTGCCAGACTTTATCAAGCACTAGCTTGGGCATCAAGAGAAGAAAACTAATCTCCAGGTGTGTCATAATTTCCTGGCCTTTGTAAATGACAAACTCAGTCATGCCAGCTGCCAGTTATATGTTCCTTAATCACAGCCTTTTAAAATTTACAGGACTCCAGGTGCTTATTGTATTGCTAAGCCTCTGAAGGATTAATAGTAGATTAAAAAACAGTGACAGCAAATAGCTTTCAGGCCACGTAAAACCAGCAATTCTATATATAACTATTGAGTGACAGCAAACCACATGGGTGAATTTTATAGATTTAAGATTTTCAGATTCAAGAAGTCCAGACATGTGTGAGAAAACTGACAGCAACTACAGCCAGAGCTGATCTTACCATTTTCTCAGCTGGCATGGCCCATGACTTTTGGAAGACTTAAAGCAAGGAGCAAGCATAAAGCAATTTCAAGGAATTGCAAGAATTTCTTTACCATCTGTTTTTCCTTTTAAGTGCAATGCATCAAAGAGTGGCAAAGCTGAGCTGACAGCATCAAAGGGAGAAAGATTCCCATGAGAAGCGCCCATCACATGAGGACCATCTAGTCCAGCATGTACCATGTCCAAGCCACAGATGAGCAAGAGAAAGCCATTCTGAAGTGACATTCTACTGTGTCCAGTCCAAGGGGACGTAACTGGATAAGTCACACCACAGGGAACTTGAACACTGAAGGGGCTGACAGAACACCTGGAGACTGAGCTAATCAGGAGCTTAAAGATGTCAATCTAAGTTTTGCCAGCTCAGCAAAAGTGTATGACTCTGCAGACTTGAGCACCTAGACATGTGCAATCTGTAAACTTGTATGAACTGAAAGTCTGATTAAATAAAAAGAGGAAGATGTGAAGCAATATTTCCATGAATATCTAGAAGAGAAGGAGAATTATAACGTGTCTGGAACATGCATCAGAGTACATTTCACCAGATTTAGCCAAACTAACAGGTGGACAGACATGTAGTACACATAGTACCTCTCAGTGCCTGTGCTGTAAATAGAAGGAAACAGGCATTTCTGGGACATAATTCACTTGATCTACTTTAGACTAAAAATAGGTAGATCCTAAGTAGGTTATGCACTTATTTCCCTCTAGTTACTGAAAATTAAGTTTTATGGTGATTTAGCAACAGTGTTATACAGTCTGCATTGGGACAGATGAGTTCCATCTTTTAAATCTAAAATCTAAAGCCTTTTCTAAGGCAAGTATTTCTTATGGCAGCTGTATTAAAATTCATATATAAAAGATTTCTAAGTGTTACATTTCAAAACCAGTTGTTTCCAGGTGGAAAGATGCTGTCACTCAGAATAAACCATGAGCAATCAAAGACTATCATATCCAGTAAAAATTTACAGACATGTATGTCTTCAGAAAGTGCCCTAAGAATTGCTGCCTTGGATGGTAACAATAGATGAAGTTTCCAATTCTAAATTCTCCTTGCCATTTTAGTCAGAAAATATTTAATATATATATACTCACAGATTCCAATATATGAAAGCACAGTGACACCAAAGAAAAATTACTTATTCTAATATTCATGAGGAAATAAAAATATTCTTTCTTCTATGAATGAAAATCATTGTAATATCAACAGTGAGAGAATTTGGAACATTTTGATGCACAAAGAACTCCATTTCCTGGAAATTCAGGGAAAAAAAATATTATACCAACTCAGAAACTGAAAAATCTCCTGAAATAATGATTCATGGTAACTAGTGAAACCAACTGTGAGCTCACAAACACTTCCACCCATCCACTGCAAGAAGATCCTTCACAAATGAGTCACCTCACTAAACAAAAACAACAGAAATAAAGAAAAATGCTGGCATTATAATAAAATGAGGTACTTGCCACAACATACAAAACATTAGTTGGGAGAAGCAAACAAGGAGGAGGTAAGGAACAAAGGAAGAGTGTCCCAAAGGTGTAGCAGTGTCCCTGCAGCCCTGGCAGACTCACATGGAATCATTTCGGGCCAGCTGGCCGTTCTGCCGCGTGGCGTTTTCACTCATGGAACGCTCCCTCTTCAGCCTTCCCACCGAGCGCACCTGCAGCAAAGGGAGCAACAGACACATAAAAGCCAGAGAGTTCCAGGACACAGCACTGTGCACTGGAGGTTTGTCAGTCAGACCTGCCCTCACATACAAAGGCACATTTTCATGGGTTTCACAGTGATTAGGAGGAAAATAACTGATGACAGGACCTGATGCTGGTACATGTAAAATCCAGCTCCAAACTTACTGCAATGCTGTTGTTATCTATCAGTGTGATCTGATGTCAAAACTATGAACCAACAGAATTGTGAATATTCTCTGGAGATACTCAAAGCCCTCTGGACACAATCCTGAGTAACATGCTCTAGGATGACCCTGCTAGAGGGAGGCTGGACTAGATGACCTGCAGTGGCTCCTTCCAGCCTTACCCATTGCGGGATTAGTTCCTATCACCAGAGATAAACATATTTCTATTGCATTTTATAAGTCTATAGAATATGCACCTTCATAAATGATTTGCCATTTTTAAGGTGTCAATTGCCATCATTCACCTGCCAATGTTATACCATTCTTTGAAGTTGGTTTTCAGAGTTTTGTTATAACTCATCAATTCTGTCTGGTGTATCATCTGGCTATGAAGTCCAGAGGTTAACTATATATATTATAATGTATAACTATATACACAAATCTTCTTTTTTCCCCAACATTCTATAAATAAAAAAAAACCTTGCAGCTTTCTCTTCATCACCAGGATTTTTTGTTAGATGTATTTTGAGTAGTTCTAATTACAACTTTATTTTTGTAAGTAGTGAGTAAGCTTGCTGAGCATGGCAATCCCAGGCCATCTGCCACTTCAAAGTCTAATCAGAACAATTATATTGCTAATAAAAATATTTTTATATTTTCCCAACATATGTCAGCACCAAGTTGATCTGCACCACAGTAGAGACATCATTGGTCATTTCACTTTCTTTAGCAGAATGCTTCTCATCTAAGGAAAAAGCAAAATAAGTACTGGCCTCTTCACTTTGAGGTGTCTGCTGTGCAGGTTTTTCTAGGTCCAAAAAATCTAGCGGTCGTTCACTAAGAGAAATAACACGGGGAGGAGTTTTCAATGCCAGTGGTTTGAATGGAGTAGACTGAAGAATGTCAAGGTCTGCTGGTCTGGAAAATGGAATGTCTTCACTATTACCTGCAAGAACATCAATTGTCAATAGAAAGCAAACTACTCTGAGGCCTGAGGGCCTAAAGTGCTAAAGTTCAAAAGGACATCAAAGCTGTTACTTCCCCTGCCTATGCCAAATAACGAAGCATAACCTTCTATAACAGGTCTTGTATGTTAAAAAATATTGTTAAGGTGCTCAAAAAGACCACATTAATTGACACTTATTAGAGCAGTTTCTCTGAGGACAATGATCCTGAGTAACCTTGAACCACATCAACTGTTATTGCAAGTGAGAGCACTCAAGACACAGTCCTATTAGTGGTGTATTTGATTGGGGTCATCAAATAAAATATATGCATGTCGCACATTTTGCAAACTCTAGGATCTTCAGCAGTTCTGGATATGTCACTGTAAAGCCCATGACCACAAATACTAAAGTAATATTGATAGAGTCCACTCATAACAGACAGATTCTTAGCAAAATTAGCATTCTGGTTAAAATTGAACACATTCTGCATGACAAATACAGAGTCCATCCCCAAAACTTGTTACTTTAGCTTGCAGTTAATCACTAAAAATCAGGTATAAATCAATAAACACTAAATTTTTTCCTCCAAAAATAGCATAGCAAGATGAAACATCAGCAATTAAACCTTCTGTTCATAATTAATTCATCAGCTGTCTCCATTATAAGCTACACCAAAACTATTCATGAAACATTTTCAGAGCTTAAGAAACTTCCCAAGTTGAAGAGCTTTAACTGTTTGAACACCAGAAGGCATTTTACAGGCTGTTCTTTTAAAAACTATGTATCGCTGTATATTTTTTCCATCCAGTAGTCTGGATGGGAGCTAATTGAAGTTTTCACCTGCACTGAGCTGCAGACATACCTGCCACTACAATCCGCTCTGGAACCTGCATAGTTACACTGGCATTTGGAAATCCTTCCTGGCTGCCCTTCTCCAGGTCAGCATTTGGAGGAGCCACTTTGAGTTTCTCCGGGACCCTCATGCGCTGGCTGATGCCCTCGGTGTATTCCATCTCATACTGCAGCCGGTTCATTTCTGCCATCTCGGCAGCCGGAGAGGGGAACGCAGCCCCGCTCATTCTGCCAAAGGAAAACCAAAACTCTCAGAGCAGTGCAGCAAACCAGCAGTAAGGATGGAAAGGAAATGCTTTGTTCTGATTGTCAGGGAAGTGGGAGATCCTAACTGAAGAGCCATATTTAAAGGAACAAATTATGCAGTAAAATTTGTAGGAAGTGTAGTCACAAAGTGCTGAGGGGTGCAGGCAATGAAAGAAGAACAAAGCAATGCTGTAGGCAACACTCAAATTGAGGGTCCTCAAATTGAGCCATGACAAATAACTAAACCAAAACAAACCAACCCAGAAATTCTGCAGGTAAGATACTATTCCTGCACTGGCTGGCAGAAATAGAAAAATAAACAAACACATCAAAGAATTGGTAGGACTGATAGGAAATCCATTCAGGATTGGTGAGAAATCTAAATTAATGATTTGCATTTACACAAAAATCCAGTATACCGGTAGCGGAGAAAATGACTGAAGTCCCACAAAACTGTATGTTAAAGCAGGGGAATGACAGGAAAGACTCAGCCTGGGCAGCAGCCTCCTGCTCACTGTCAGTCACTCAGATCCTACCCCACATTACAAGGACTAAGCTCCTTATCAACAGCCTGTCAAATCAGCTTGAAAACTGAGAATATTCATAACCCTTCTCAAATGCAGCAATTCTGTAACCTTCTCACTTCTACATTTTTCTGTAAACTAAAATCTTACTTTTGCAGAACTGATACAAGATGGGGAGGAGAGATGTGGCAGCACAGATCCTTTCTCAGGTGAATTTTTCTCTTCTTCTTCCATGTTTTATAAATAAAGATAAAACTTTCATGTTATTGAAATGGCCTTTTGGATACAGGCAGCCAAACGCCTGGGCCAATCAATCCCTGGGGGTGGATGATTGTGGCCCAATCCGAACAGCCCTCTGATGTGTATAAAAGTGGTTAATTATTTAATAAAAGAGTTCTTTCTAGCACTTGAAAAGTCTCGCCTCTTCACTCCGCTAGCAGTCCAACAGCGACAGAGAGAGAACAAGACTTTATTTAAATTTAAAATGGTTTGCCAATACTTTATACATATATTTTCCTGGAAAAGGAGCAGGATTTCAAATAAAGCAGTAGAGGAGTTTCCTAGAAACTGGGCTGTGAGACACTTACTAATACAATTGCTGGGAGTTGTGTCAAAGACCAAGGTAACTGAGGGTTTGAAGTTAGATTTAAGGTTGAGAGAAAAAGAAATCCTAGAGCTGCACCTGGGAGTGAGCTGGAAAGGGACCTCAGAGAGCTGGGAGAAGTCAATCATCTTGGACCTTGCTGATGGCTCAGACCCAGACGATGGTTATGGGCTCAGTTAAGAGACTCCCTAAAGCTGCATTTGGAGTGGGGCTGGAAAGGCGCTCCTGAGCTGCAAGAACTGTTTGTGGGAAATTTTTCTTCCAGGCAATGGCTGGGGGGTCTGTCAACAGCTCACACTGAAATGATGGTTATTTTTAGGGTTAGAATAGGAAAACAAAGTTTCTAGACATATATTTATTTATACACAGTATGTAAATATAGCTATCCTGGCAAACCTGCCTATGCAAAGCATGCCTTACTATAGCATGAAACCTATTAGTGGTGTTGCTTAAGTAGGTCCCTAAATGAAGTAACCCATCCTGGCAAAAAGGCAGGGTTTGCCACTAAAATTGCAACTACATTCCTTTACTATTTTTGGCAGCAAGGCCACGTCTGTTGCTGCGTGTGTGCTTTGCTGAGCTGAACATGCAGAACTCTGAGAACAAAAGGCCTCAGTGCAGAGCAGCTACAAGGCAGGTGAGACAGCCCACAGGCTCTCCCTCCCAGCATCTCACACAAGCAATACTTTCACATTTCTCAATAAAACCTTGAACTAATAACCTTCAGACAATAGAGAGAAGCATACAGAAGGCTCTGGGTTGTGTAACACACAAATGCACACACACTGAGTATATCCAAGATGTGATTCACCTGGCAGTCCATCCTGGGAGCCTCAGTGTTCTTTGCAAGGCTTCCTATCAGCACAGACCAAATAAAGTATCTCATTGATCTCAAAGCATCACTGTAGCACAGTAGCAGAAAGGGTGATCAGGAAGCAGACAAAAAGGTCACTGTGTAACCTTAAAAAAAGTCTGTGTAAACTTTAAAAAAAATTAGTTTTAAAGGAAGTACTTGAAGTATTGCAGATTTAATCCACCTGTATCAATTCTCACTGTTTGTATCAAGTGGAAGAAAGTGAAACAACATATTTCATTAGAAATAAACACTTTATAGCATTTCAAGAGGTGCTTAAGCATCTGTCACTTCAAAGTTTTTAACCTTCTCACATGGAGCTTTTTCATCCCCACCCTTTGATTTTACAAACTACATTTGTCCTTCTTGCCAGACATTGGCTAGACCAGTCACTGACACAAACAAAACACACAGCCTTCTGAGATTTCCACATTCCAAAAGGTGTTTTTCATTTTAGACATTGTCTATGATCAGTAAAGCATTTCCAGATCCAATAAAAATCATAATGTCCATAGAGAGACCAAATTTCAAAAACTTACAGTACCCAGAGTATCAACTGGCAACAGCTTTAAGCACACACCGCTCACATGACTTGACAGAAGGTGTTTTCCTGCTTGCTCCCTTTCTCATTTTGAAATACTTGGATGGCTCTAATTTTAGTGATGAAGTATCCCTGCCCTGCAGCAGTGTTTGCACCACAACTTCCCTACACCTTGGCATGGCTTTTGGACACAAGTCTGCACAACAGCTGCTTTCCAGCTGCAAGGTAAAACCTACACAAAACCAGACAGCACCTGAACAGTCACTTTATAAAGTATTTATAAACTAAATAGCACTGTGTGGGTTTATCTGTACTTGTCAAGGATCTACAAATACAATACCTCACTATCTTCCTACTCTTGTCCACTTTGCATCACTGAGACCTGGATTTGCTGTCAAAGTGATTTCAATTTTTACTCCTTTTAACAAGGGAACAGCAAAGCAAGAAACAGTGAGATCTCAGCAGCAGATAAAACATTTGAACGAAGCTTCTGAACAAAGCAAAGTTATGTTTTCTGCAATGTCCTTGTTACACAAAGCATTTTGCAGAAAGCATTAATAATAAATCAGGGAGACTGAGGATTTTAAAACTGATATTTACAGAACTAAGTAGCTCTTAAAGAGGCATGATAATAGAAGTCTGAGAATGATAGGACAATAAAAATCCAATCATAAATACAGGATAAACAGACAGAACAGCTGAAGTGCAAACAAGCATCAACTACATTTAATGAAAGAAAGGACAGAGGAAATCCAGAGGAGGATAAGGCAAGAGAGGTTATAGAAGGTAAGTCATATGTTCAGAAAGACACAGTACTACTTCCTTCTCCCTCTCCTAAATAAGAACATCAACAGAGGCGATGAGGATGAAGCAATGCATACAAATGTGAGGGATGGCTGCTTGGCAGCATTCTGCCCATAATCAGACATTGGCCATATCTGTACTGCAGCTGGGAACGTTCTGCACAGTGTGGAGCCCCAGATACAGGAAGATGAGCTCTGGTAACACTATAGCTCTGCCAGCACTGACAGCAGAGGAGGTTTTACAACCCACACCAAACTGTAGCTTCTCCAGCTCCATTACTGTTTGTTCCTGATGTGGCTACTTCACAGATCCTCTGTCCATGCGCACATCAGCTACAGAGTGTTCCCTTGCAAGCGTCCAGATATCCTTGGACAAGTAAAAAGGGGAAGAGGAAGACTTAGAGCAAAGGAGGATATGAATCAAGGACCCAAAGGAGCCTGGGGTCCTAAAACTGTCACAATATGGATCACAGAGGGTGTGAACCAACAAAGCAGGAACAGAACAAGGAGCACCAGGTGTAGGCTGAACGTTGAAAGCTGTTGTGGAAAGTACAGTTACAGGTGCTGAACTTCTAGAACACACTGGTCTCTCTCCGTAGCACTGGGATGCCATCAACAAAATGTACCTAATGCACACGAGCAAGGCTACATGATCATAAAACACTAAAGGCTGCATTCGTTCAAGTTTGTTTGACTCCAGCAGAAGGTTTTAACACAAAATACTTCGGTTTTTTTTTAAACAAGAAAAAGATTACTGGAGAACGTTAAAAGAAAGACGTCATTCTGACAACGATTTTTCTGAAACACACAAACATTCACTGCGCTGCGGTGGCATGAAGACAATTCGGCAATAGCGGGGGTGTAGGTGCTTCCTTGCTCTTATGAGGGGGTGGTCCCGGCAGGCCAGCCGATACCGCCTGAGGGAACTGGGGAGCCCGTGGCCTCTGCGCTTCGCCCCGCGTGTCCCCGGGCGGCCCGAGCCCAGCACAGCGCCTGTCCCGCTGCCGAGCCGCTCCACGCGCCGGGAGCGCGGAGGGCAGCGAGCCTGACGGCGGGGCGAGGGCGCGGGGCACAGCCCGAGGCGCTCGGGCCGGGGCGGGAGCGGCGCTGGCAGCGGGAGCCGGGGCGGGCCCTGCGGGGCCGGGGCTGAGGGCTGCGGGGAACACCCGGGCTGAAGGGGCTCGCCTGCGAGCGCGAGCAAGGGCCGGCTGCGGCCCCACCGACAGGCCGAGCCCCCCGGGCGGAACTGGGGCCGCCGCCGCCGGGCCCCGGCGGTCCGTACTCACCCCGAGCGGCGAGGAGAGGCCGGGGAGCGCTGCCAGCCCGGCCCGGCCGGGAGCGCGTCAGGCAGCGCGGCACCGCACGGCGCTCCGCGGGTCAGCCGAACGCGGGCTGCGCGTCCCCATCGGGCTGCCGTAAGGGCCGCGCGGCACGTGACCGGGGCGGGCGGAAGCGGCTCCCGGCGGTGCCTCACGCACCAGGGAGCCGGGGGCAGCCATGTTTAGTGAGGGCGGGCGTGCGCCGCGCAGGCGCGCTGGGGCTCCCGGCAAGGTGACCCGCGGCGCGGCCCCTGTGGGCGATGGGCTGCTGTGCTCAGGCTGCGCTGCGGTGGGTGAGCCGCTCGGTGCGGACACGCCGAGGGCAGGGTGTGCTGCGTGCCCGGAGACTGTCTGGGTGCGTGCTGAGCCCAGGCACTGCAGGGCACGGCTGCCGAGCCACAGCCCATTGCCCGAGCCGCTGCTCCAGGGCAGCCCCGCTGCTCGCTCAGCCTCGCGGCTTGCCGGCTCTCAGCTCCCCACCGCCCTGCTTGGCCCTCGCCGATCGCAGCCCCGTTACCATAAGAGAATATCTGTCACCACACGTGGGTGACAGCCATCCCTCTGCTGCCCCGCTGAGCCCCAGCGCACACGCAGCGGTGAGCAGCAGGGCTGTGCCTGCCGACGCCACCATGAGCTGAGCCCCTGAAACTGACCCTCGGAGAGCCCAGGAGCAGCTGCTGCTTCATGCATGGGGTAACTCAATCTTCCAATTCCATGCAGGAAAATGAAACGATTAGACGCTATTATATACGGCACGTATTTTTTGAAAGAGAAGAAAGTAGCCTCAGCCTTTCTCTGTCTTTGAATTTATGGTCCCAATGGTTTGGAGGTCAGGAGTAGCAGTTCCAGAAGCACTGAAGCACATATTGATCCAAGGCATGCAACTTGCTAATTCAGCTTTTCACAAATATCAACAGCACTGTTTTACAGAGGCAAGTGGTCAGAAATATGATCTCCTACTAAATAAAAGTTGTCTAACATTGAGAATGATACAATAGTTGCCTTAAGATACATGATCTTATATTTGGCCTCCTTGAAACACAAGTTGTGCCCTGAGCACATCTTACCAGGCAATCCTCATAATTCTGTATGTGGAGTCCTCCATTTTACCTCTTCTTTGACATCATATAAACTAGCCAGAGGATTTCATCTTTAAAATAAAAACAAAACAAGAAAACTCCAAAGCACTTATAGTCTAAAAACTGGTTCTTCAAGCACACTAGAAATACAGTCCATCTCCTGTAATTTCCCATGTGTAATTTTATGTTGAGATCAGTTATGTGACTGTTTTTATTTCATTGAATATATGACTGTTGTTAATAACTTCAGTGGTAACAGGCAAGTCACTTGAGTTGTTCTGAGTCACAGGGCATCCTCCAGAAAAGTCCTGGTGGGGATTTCTAGTGTAGTATCACATTATGAATTACCATTAGTGGGTCATGACTGCCCCTGCCCCCTGTATTCTGTCCTATCTCAAAAAGAATTGCATCAGGTTGTATCCTTTCCTCTCTCAGGATATTCTTTCCCTTTTTTTCATTGTGTACAGGTCCTTGCACAAGTAACTTTCTTTGAAAGTTTGCAGATTTTGCTACATATATCTGTGATTTTCTTGATCAGTGATTTAAAAGGCCATCCTTAAGAATGTTGCATACAACACATTTCTGGAGGTTTGTCTTCCTTTTTTTCATGCTGAACTCTTGATAATAATTTTATGTGTGCCTTTTTCTTTCAACTGTACACAGTCTAATTGTACCAAGCACCACACAGCCACTCACTCACTCCGCACATCCCAACTTGCCCTGGGATAGAGAGAAGAATCAAGAAAGAAAATAAAATAGAACTTGTGTTGAGGGGAGAAAGGTTTTATAATTGAAACAAAGTAGTAGTAATAATAATGATACTACTAATAATTGTAATAAAAAGGAGAGGGAGAGGAGATAAAACCCAGTTAAGACAAGTGATGACAATACAATTGCTCACTCCTTGCTGACCAATGCCAAGCTGGTCCCTGATCCACCATCAGCTTCCTCTTTCCAGGTAATTTCCCCAGTTTATACACTGGGCATGATGTTCTAAGGTGTGGAATTGCCCTTTGGCCAGTTCAGAGCACCTGCCCCAGCCATGCTTCCTCCCAGCTTTCTGTGCATCTCACTGGCAGACCATGGGACACTGAAAAGTCCTTGACTTAAACACTACTGAGCCAAAACCTAAATACCAGCGTGTTAGCAATATAAATTCTCATACTGAATCCAGAACAGCCCTGAACCAGCTGATAAGAAGAAAAAACCCAGCTCATCACAGCATCCTATGTAGGAATAAATCTAGGAAGAAAGGTAGCATGCAGACACCCACCTTGGGTATTTACACTCAAGTGTTAAACTTGTAGTGTAGTCCAGGTCAGAGAGAGTGAGTGTCTTTCTGAGGACAAACTACCAACTGTGTTTTAATGAGATAACACTTTTTTTTTTTTTGGCATACAGAAGTAGTAGTCAAGATCATTAGCACTAGAAGGAAAAAAAAAGCCATCATGGAAATGGGTCTTTTATTTAGCCAAAATAGTTTTATTTGGCTGTATTAGCAGAATACAGCCCCCATTGTTTGCTCATTTTTCATGATTTCTCATGCATCCATTCTTTCAGTACAATATATTGACACCTTGCACCTCATCAGCACTTTCCAGTTAAGGCTCCCAAAGCATTTACAGACATCAGTTAACTAATCCTCACAACAATCCTTAGCAGTAGGGAAGTAAAACGATCTGCAGCTGCAGTGAGAAGTTAACATCAACTTTTTTTCAAGTTTTTCTTTGATTTCCAGTGTCTAGCTTGTATTATGTCCGGCTTGACGAACATGTGTCCCTGCAGTTATATTTCATACTTTTGAAAGAAAGACTGAGTTTGAGCACTCAAAATCTAAAGCTACTTATCAACATCTTTCTTTAGTAACTTGTTGAAGGCCACACAAAAAGTGAGCAGTGGAATCCAAAACTGGGAACAAGGCACAACTTCCAGTTACATGCTATGCTATGAGACGTAACTCTCTGTAACTTACCTTTGGACTTTAAAGCCACAAGCAATTTCCCTTCTTACACATTATCCTCTACTGGATGTTTCCAGCAGACTTCAACCTCAGGTACTCACATTTGCATTTTACCAGCGAGTTTTACTTGAGAGTCTCCACAGTCATTGATTCTATGTTGTATACAATGCCTTTGGATGACTGCAATGAGCCTTAATGAAAAAAAAGAAACCACTAACACCCCAACAACCTACCAAGCAACAGGTGTGGTCTTTATCTTTGAATATTTAAAGCAAACTTCAGACTTCATGGAAAAATCTAGTATGTGATTGTTTTAAGGAAAACAACCTCAATCCCAGGTTCGATTCAAATGAAAGACTAAATATTAACTTGACATGAATACCTTCTTATCAGTAGTGCATCTGCAAAGAGATTCTTCATAAAACCCTGTATATTCACAATTATACCTTGCAAACAGAAGTACTATGACTGTTCAAGCAAACAATAGGTTTAAAATATCCATTCATTTCATGTAAAAGGCATCTTCACGTTAGCTCCATCATAAGATACTGGCATGGAACACAGACGAAACCTTTTCTTAGTTAGGTTAACACTGAAAATTCAAACAGTCAGACAAACACAATGCAAGTATTTTAACGGAAACAATATAAAATTTCACTGGCTTAAAAAAACATCTAAATGAGAAATCGTGGTTATTTTGCTGGCTTGCTAGACCCTACATTTAAAATGGTGCATTTACAGAACTATTTAGATGAATTAGGCTTCTTTTGTAACACTAAATACTGGAATTCTGATAGATTGTGCAAGTATTAAAAAATATTAACATTTTAAATGTCAACATTACAATTTTAAATAGCCTTGCAAGTGCAATGTTATAAATATTAAAAAAACCCTCAGAGCTACAATTTTATATAATTTATATGAGCAAATGAAAGTGCTTTTCAAGTATTTATGTTCATTTACAGTTGGATTCTCTTGTATAAGTCAGTGCTTAGATGGTACAATTTAAATATTAGTATTTTTAAAAATTCTGGATGCATACACTATACTGGATGGAATAAATGGTTTCATTTGCAGATATGTGTGCTAAATATTTAAATACAGAATACAATTTGTGATACATATTTAAATATGAAATACTGTTAAATGGAAATATTATAGATTTTGTTAGGAATCACATCCTGATTGGGTGTGTGATAACTTGATAATGCCATGGGAGCCCTTGAGCCATACAGTAATTGTTAATTCTAACAAAATCCCAAATTATGATTCGGTAAATAGTTTTTCTTCAGGAGAGACAAAAGCACGTGATCATAATAAAGCCCCAATACTGTCAACTTTGAAGAACTCAAAGACCGCATGATCTGTGTCAAAAGCCATGGAATCTAATGAAAGCTTTCCAACACTTTCAATTAGTCAGCCCTTAGCCACAGTCACTCTGGAGAACACAGCTAGTGCATGTCATCACTGTCCTGCCTGCCCACTGCCTGGTTTGGCTCCCTTTCTGGCTAGTCAAGCACCATTATCATCGCAGTGATAAAAAACCAGTGTATTCCTGTTTGCCAGCCAGAGGAAGGGTGAGGTAAGTGGGGAGATACTTGTTTATTAGACAAGAAAACCAAACCAAAACAACTCTCAATGAATCATTATATAGTTAAAAGTGCACTGAAAATATTTCCTATTGAACCCTATCTCTCCTAAGTGCCAGATTGTCATCTTAAATGATATCCACTTGGAACACTGAACATATGTAAGCTGATACAGGAGCATTTAGTTTGTCTTGCCGTTTGAAAAGCACATGACACAAGGCAGCATTAACATCTTTCATTAGAGATCTGGTGATGCTGTAGTTTTATGGTGAAGATGCAGCTCAGAAATGACAAGGTTCAGCAGAAGCCCCTGCAGATGCCATTATAAGCTTCCTCCAACAAAGTGCTTTGTCATTTGCCAAAGACAAAAGTCAAACTGTTGCCCTACCTCACCGCAGTGCTGCACTGGCAATTTATAATTTTCTTTCCAAATGCAGCTGGACTTTAATAAATTATAGCTCTTCAGAGTTAGGCAATTCTGTAATAAAAGCAGAGTTTCATATTCTGTGAAGAGTGGCCACTGTTTAGATTGGTCTCTTCATGCAGACCTGACAACGACTGATGATATTTTCTAGTTCTCCTGCTTTCAAAGTCTGTGGCACAGGTCTCCTAAAAGAAAAAAACCAAACATTCAATCTTTTTCTTTAAAAATCAGGGAGAGACAATGAAACTTTGGATATGGAATTATTGACAACAATCCTTGGCTCATTGAAAGCATCTGTGTGCTACAGAATGACCCTGAACCTAACAAAGAGGGGTGCCTACCCTGAAGGGAATGAAAAAGAAAGCCCCCACAGGTTTTGCAGGCATTTATTGTCTCCTCAGGCACTTGCAGCATGGGTGTGAAGTGCAGGGATGCAGGAAGTACAGTTTACCTGAACATTCTTCTTGGATTTAATGATGCCAACCAGAAACTGTAGGAATTGGTGTAGTAGTTGCACGTCCCCCTGCCATGGCACTCTATGAATGGGACAGCCCGAAATTCTTCCAGGCAAGATCCAGGAGATGCTAATGCTTGGCCAGAAGCTTCTGAGCCGGCACTTGTGTACTGTAATGGCCAAAACATTTTTATGAGAACTTGTCTATCAGCTTTAGTAAACTGCAGGAAAAAAAAAAAAACATCTCTAAAACATACTATATCTTCTGTGGTATATCTTTGACAAAACAAAATGAACACAGCTTCATTTGATAAAACTTACAATGAAGCACAGAAACCTTCTGAAAACTCAAGCAGTTATGGCATTTCTTAAGTTCCTGCAAAGGCCTTTCTCAGATCGATGAAAAGCATGAAACTAACCAGTACAAAGATTAGAAAGTTGGCTTCTCTGCAGTTGAGGACAACAGTAAGTAGATTACAAATAAACCAAATTTGTGGCTGTGTGTTTTCATATTTTTTGTTGCATTGATTGCTTCTCCAAACACAAATAGCAGAAAAGGCATTTTCCTTCTCTGATCTTGGTAAATGCTTGTAGAAGTAGCTCTAAAATAATTTACAACAGGATAAAGTTGGCTAGACAATATCATCTAACTTTGCTGATGTCAGAAACAAAGTGTTTCAACCAAATGCTAAAATTTCTCTCATTCTTTCCAAGTTTATTATTAGTACTATGTGGGGCCAAATTGCAGGAGAAACAAAATTTCACACTAAATCTAAAAATACTCTATATTATGCAAAGAAGAGGGTTTTAAAATTCTTTTACCTTCATTTTCTGGCATCCCTATGACATCCCACAAACATGGGTAACAAATATGAAATGCTACATCCTCGAGTATACACTGTTATTCCCATAAGCAGTTATCAGTTTACATTATGAACCTTCTTCACTCATATCTAATTATGGCATCAAAATTGCTGATGCAATCTTTTGTAGAGAGTGTTCTGCATTTATTTTAATTTTAGCTATCTGTGCAGTTCAGCCCCAAGATCTGTTTTTTAAAAGAACTGCCTGGCATGGAAGTTGGTCACTTATTTCTGTGTTTTTGTGTTCAGGACCAGTTTAATGGCTCCACTCCCCAAACCTATTTCCTATATCTTAGCATAACATGTGAAAGTGAATGCATGAAGTTATTTTTTGTCAGGCTAAAATCCTTTAGTACTTCTCTCATCTTGTCCACTTTTCCTCCTGTCACCTATTTTTGTGAACAGATCAGAATAGTTGTTTCTATGCTTTTGGAACTGAATAAGAATTAGTCGAATTGTTTTCTACTTTTTGGCAGAGGCAAAAAAAAAAAACCAACAAAAAAACCAGTTATTAAGAAACAAATGAGCTATGAACAGCTAAAAAGACCAATGAAAATGAGAGGACATAAAATTAATAATTGAAGTTGCTATGTTCTTACCATAACAAAAGAAAAACCCTTCCAGAGAGACATCCAGCCATCTGGACATGCAGGAACTACAGTTGTTTGACTGTGAACTGCTATTACCATTGCAGCTCCTTCACAGACAACACACCTGGGAAGGAAAGCACATACATTCAGGGCAGACATGAGGGAAAACATGAAGCAGAACAAATTTCTATCTTCTAGGATGGTAGCTACTTCATGGCAGAGCTTGCCATAAATGCTACTATTTACATAGGTTTCTGTGTTTAATGAGGAGGTAAGTAAATGGAAGGTAACCCATATACCTTACTTTGCAATTGCTTTGCAATCTCTACTAGCAACATCAGGCTAAACTGTTTTAAGATGGGAAGTAATTCCAAAACATTTGAGCTTCTTAATTTTGCCTTTAATGAAGTAACAAGCAAAATTTTACCTTTTCCACATGCTCACTACTTTACGTTATGTTTAGATCAAAGTTCTGTACCTTTATTTGCTAAGATTAGAAAAAGTAACCTTTCTTTCCAAATGGGGAAACTGAAGCTCAGCTACTAGATTGCAACAACTGGGTAGGGCAGGACAGAAGAGAAGAGTGAAAAGCCCACCTTCCTGTCTTGGATTTTGCTGCTGTAGGTCCTTCATGCTTTTAGAGCTTTTTTCTGAAGTTGCTCTTCATCCTTCTCAGCTGTTCTAAGCAACTAGAAAGCACCACACTTGCACAAGGGTGGTTCATAGCTGAGAACCAGTTTACAATGTTCTTCACCAACTACAGTAAATTTATCATCCATAATTGAAAGCAGAACCTGATATGTGCTGTATTCTAAATAACAAAGCTGTCCTTATTTAATTTTAGTCTGTCTCTGATATATACACTGATAGGGTCTTAAAAAAAAACCAACACTGCAATCAATAGGACTGTGTGCTATTTTCTTAGGTTGGCTCTGCAGCAATAGACCCTGTGGTGTGACCCTAGCTTTATTCTAACTTTCCTTGTGAGTATCATTGAATATTTGACATACTTAGGTGAGTAACCAAAAATCAGGCTGTTGAAGTCAGTGCTTGTACTGGGTGAGATGGGCAGGTCTTTGCCTAAGATTTACCACTCTAAACAATTTACAATGTCTTTGTGGCTCCAGGGCAGAAGAGCTAAAATTCTTGCCCTCTTACCTGCTTATGTGGGGCTCTAGTGCCCTTCCAGAAATGGGTGCCATGTCTGGTGGCATTACCACTGCAGTGGACAGCCAGTAGGAGTAGTCATTGCGAGAAGCAAAGCTACAGACATCGTTGGTGCTACAGAACAAGAATGGCATGGTGGAGAATCTCTGCAAGCAGCTACCAGCTGTTCCTAGAAGACAGAAGAAGAGAGGTTTGTGACAGATTGGAGATTATATTTAGTGCAGTGACCAGAAGAGACACACGATGGCACCTGATCTACTGTAGTAAGAATTAAAACAGTTGTAACTATTAGAAGTGTCTGTACAGTAAAATTATCTGAAAGCAAGATGCGCTTCTGGTTTACACAAAAATATCCATATAAAAAACAAGGGCTAAGAACAAAATCTGTTAAAATAGTAGAATCTTCTTGAATGGTATCAGTCCTTGACACAGTGGCAGGGATTCTGCTGCTTAAACAACAGTTTCTGGTGGCACTATTCACACCCTAGAGCATCCCATTTAGGCTCCAAAACCCACAAGATTCTCCCTCAGATCCTGTGGTATTACTGTCAGCCCTGTGCAAATATTGTGAACATTTATACTAAACATCTATCCATAAGTAACAGTATCTTCAAAAAGTATCCTCAAAAAACTCTAAGGATATCAAGAAGCAGTGCAAGAAAGAAAGGTGTCTTTTAAACCATGATTCCTGAATTGACTCCAGGCCACTCTGGACATGGATGGTTGAAATCAATGTTTATCTCAGACACTTACTGTAAATTTGATTTCATGACAACTTAGCATTTCTGGACTCTAAGAATCTGACAATCTGAAATTTTATTACCAATACAGTACCAAGATCTTGTCCATGTGCTCGTTCATTTCCTTGTACAAAAAGCAGCGAATAGCCAACATAGATCTGGGATGTCCCATGTGGGCATGAAGGAATCCTTGTTGTCTGACTATGCCGGGTGAAGATAAACCCTCTTCTTGTTGGACCAGCAATGATAGTACCTGGTGATCCAGGTAAGCCCTGCAGACCTGGAAAGCCAATCAGTCCAGGTTGTCCTGTAGAGAGGAAATAAATATGTCTGCAAGTATTATAATTTTCTTTGAATTTTTATTTCTTCTAAATTAGTGAAAAAAATTACCAATAAAAAAATTACCAATAAGAAGATACAACTTAAAAATTGGTAGTGTTTGTTGCAGATGTAGGAGCTCCTTCAGACCAAGCTCACTGCACAGCTTCATGGAGTAGTGAGGTATTTTAAAGAACCATGGCCATTTTCATCAAAAAACACTTGAAGTAAAAACATTTTGTGATGCCTAAGTAAAAATATTTCAGTTTATTTTGATGTAATAAAAAGGTACCCTGATATCTTGGGATTTCCATTTAGTAAATAGAAATTATCAATAACAGAGGAGCACAGTCAAGGGATATTTCTGTAAATTATCATTTCAGTTGTGAATGTGCATCTGTTAAAAGCTATGAATGTGCTTATATGTGTCCCTAAAGCTACTGTAAAAATTCTGTAAATTACAGAGTCTCAATACATGTTAGAGAAAGGATTTGCAGAAATCAGCAGTACAGTTTATCTGTAAATACAGTAGTATCAGTCAAACAGGGATGTCTGCTTTCCTGTACCTCTTTGTCCTGGAAATCCCCTATCTCCTTTTGGACCAGGCAATCCTGGATGACCTGGATGACCAAAACTTCCTGGTAGACCTTTTACTCCTTTGGGTCCTAAATTGTAATCAACAAAAAAACCAGAGGCATATAGCAGTAGTTATTCTAGATTTTAATAAATGTTAAAGAATAAAGTTAAAATCCCCACATAAATGTAGCCATATTAGAATAAAAGCATGAACTTACTAAGATTTCAGACTATCTATAGCGCTACTATCGTCATCTTTCCTATCAGGAAGATTACAAGGAAATACTGAATGTAGTGCAGAAAAAATGTGTTCTAGCAAGCCTGCCCCCCTGAAGAGCTCCCTTCCTCAGGGTCAAAGCTGTGGAACTGGGAAGGGTGGCCAGATACCCACAGTGTATCCACCTCACCCTACCTGCTCCTTGCTTCCCCATTCCTCACAGCTGTGGCAGGCTTCATTTCTAGTGCCAGTGAGAAGCAGCCTCTCCTTTCCTTCCCACCCCCAGACTAGGGCAGACATAATCACACTGGAGAACATCTAGAGTGCTTCTATTCCTGGTGGCAATTCCCTCCCTCCCCAAAATGACAAACATCCTGAGCATGGTTCTGGTTGTATGAAAATGGGGAATGTTTTCATCCACTGTGTAGCTTAGGCTTGTGTTGAGGGACATTCTCCACTGAATGGGTGGAGGGCAGATGGAATGGGACAGGTTACAAATATTAGGGTGTTAACAAGGTACAAAGAGCTTCTTTTAAATATGGTGAGTTTTCTTAAAGAAATGTCAGGTTTCTATGCAGGAGGTTCCCCACCAAACCAAAATGTTCTAAGCAGCACACAGACATGCTTAGAGGTAAAAATATAAATCACCTTGTAGTCCAGGAATCCCTTGAATTCCTTGATCACCTGGTGTTCCTGGGATTCCTGGCAGTCCTGGAGGACCCTTGCTTCCTGGGATGGAGAATATTTTCTCAGAGACTCCAGGTGGACCTAGAAGCAAAATTATAATGAAGACCTATTGCTTTACATTAAAAGAAAGCAAACAAACTACAAAACAAAACAAACAAATCAAACTAAGTCAGATGATATTGGAAGAAGAAGGGTTGATTACCATGCTGGCCCTTTGGTCCCCTTGGCCCTTCTGCACCTGGTGGTCCAGGAGGTCCTTGATTACCCTTTTCTCCTAAAAAAGAAGATTGAAGATATATCTGTCTGGTTTAAACTGTCAAAACAACTGTCAAAGTTTCAGAGGCTTATTGAAGAATCCTGTACAATCCATGCAAAGATTCCAAAAGGTAACACAGCCTATAGACTCATTTGAAATGGGTTTCTTCACCTCTGCTGCTACTGTATAATTTATAAGTCAAGTGCACTCAATTTATAAGCTGATGTTGTCATGCCTGATTATATACAGGTTGGTCTGTAAACCTAAATTCTCAAGTTTAGATTATGTCCTTTCTTTCTTACGTGTTTTTGTCACTGAATTTGCAGCCTTCAAGTGCTGCCTTTGAGTGGAGTTCAGCTCCCTTTAACCCTACTGTCATTTATGCTGAAGGCTTTGAGAGAGTAGTAGAGGTTTTCAAGTGTTTGAAATTTAAAAAGTGATTCTTTTCACTGTGCAAAATACAAGATTATATTCAGACTATGCTCCACAGTTCTGCTTCAAACAAAAAAATTAGTTAAAACGTATTTTTAATATCATGTTAGGGGATTTGACATACATTAAATAAGTGTTTTTTGCTTGAGAAAGTAAGATTACTGTCTGTGTGGTGACTTTTCCAATTAGAAGAAATTTAAAATGCATAATAGTTAGCATGGAACACAAACAGGTCAAACATTTAATGGCAACTCTGTAAATCATGCAATGATTGAAAAATGAGAATACTGGAGTAATGCAGTAATGCAGACCTATATTATATTTAAATCACTAGAAAATATTGTAAATTAAAAGGATTTTCAGCCAGATATTGATTCAACTAACCCTCAGGAATATTAAAGGAATAAATCCAAAACATTTAAATAGTTCATCTGCTGATAAACTGTAAATTAGATTCTAAACTGTTAATTAGATGTCCTATTCTTACAGCAGGACCCAGTGCTGTAATTATGATTAAATGCTCTTGCAGCTAATGTTGTTGAAAAGTCATATTTTCTAGCAGTGGTGGGATATTTCCAATTAGCAGACTCAGTGCCAAAGTCCTTACACCTCATCACTCACTAAGGACAAACTTGTTTTGAATTTGCCTGAGATGGAGACCGCTGATGTTTCAGCCCTTCCTCACCTGAACGTCAGTTTGGACATCCCCAGAGCATGTACCTCAGTGAAAACACTCTTAGTGAATGCTTTCCTTTAGACCTGACCTATACCCTGATCTTCATGGCAAAACCTCGTGTCTCTAGAACCCCTCACACACAAATACCATTATAACTCAACATGTAAGTGATTGACACAGATATGAATACCTTTTACACCTGGGAATCCAAGAAATCCAGGGTACCCTCTAGCACCAGGATAGCCTGATCGACCTTCTATTCCCTGCAAATCGGAGAACATCAGTAATAAACAAGAGCAGCATTTCCACACTCTGAAGTACATTTTATTTTTGTTCAGAATATTCAAAGCATTATGTTCACAGAACATGCTGCAACTAGAATTATCTGCTCTGCTTTTAAGCATGTTAGAAATAGTTGCATCATTGTTTATATTATTCTGTAATGCAGAACAGCCGAGGAAATGACATATCAGGAATTAAAAAAAACAATTCTTATTGATCCACTGAAGTCCATAAAACCTACTTCTCATATCCATTTTAGTATTTCCTCTAATACAAGGTGTTTTTGTGGAAATGGCGAGGAGGGGGTGTTTGTTTTGGGATTTTTGAGGGTTTTTTAATGTGCATTATTTTCATGGTAAGAGCAAATTATCAGTGCAGTAAGAAACAAGTAATATTCCTTTCACTGACTTTGGGACCAGGAGGACCAATGTCGCCAGCTGGGCCCCTTGGCCCTGGAATGCCATCTGCCCCTCTGACACCTTTGCTTCCTTTCATGCTGAGAGTGGAAAGACCAGGAAGCCCTGGAAAACCAGGAGCACCTACACAGAAACATCAGAGTAAGTAAAGACTACTGCCAACAGCTTTTCACATAGAATACATACAACTCAGTGCAACATTCAATGGCTCTATAACGATCGTTATGTTTACCACTTCAGTGATTTCCAAGGACATAGACACACTTTCAAAAAAAAAAAAACAGTACATTTTTCCTAGCCTTCTAATTTAATCTGAGATCAGAATTTACAGCACTTTATAACACTACAGGTTTTTGAATATCCTCTAGTTGCAGTTAAGCCTGGAATCACAGAATCATTTAGGTTGGAAAAGACCTTTAACATCATCAAGTCCAGTTGTAAACCTAACACTGCCACATCCTCCGCTAAACCATGGCCCTAAGTGCCACTCGTGCTATCTCACTTCTTCAAAGTTAGACCACATGGGAAGAAAGCAAGATAATGCAATTGAGTGGACTGGAGAGCTTACAGGTATTTTAATTGAAATGCCACTGTATAGATGATGTTGTTTGCAATAGCAATATTGCATTAACTGCTAAAGGGACCTGTTTAATGATGAAACTCTCTTGGGGGAATACTCCTTTCAGCCTTGAATTCTGGACAGGCTGACTTCTGCTTTCATTTTTCAGTATATAATTTCAGATGAATAAGGAGTTACAAGAACACACCTGGTCTTCCATGTGCACCAGGGCTACCTCTGTTCCCTTTTTGGCCAGGGATTGCCATGCCTGTGGTGCCTTGAAATCCAGGTAACCCCACTAAGCCAGGAGGTCCAATGGGTCCTTGGTCACCCTGATGACCTTTCACACCTGGAGGCCCAGGAAAGCCAGGCAGTCCCATGTCCCCTTTGATTCCTGCAAAGCGTAAATAATACATGTGGGGAAGGCTGTCAAGACAGTAAGTGGGTGTAAAAACTCAGAATACGAGTTTCCTATACCACAAAGGTGGAGTTTTTAGTACAGAGAAGTCCCCAAAGCCACCTTGGTACTCTAAAGCAAAATAATTGTAAGATAGGACTCACTGCAAGGTGCTATCATTTTTAACTTTTTTGAATTAAAAAAACCCAAACCCACTCCACTTCAGAGATTGCTCATACAAAGGAATAAACTTGAGAGGTGGAGAGACAGACCAGAGAAGGGAATATTTATTGATGCTTAAGTAGAAGAAATGCTTCTCTGTACATCACAACAAACAAATCCTTTTAAACTAAATTCCATCTGGAAGCATCAACATGAAGGCAACAGAACAAGAGACTACTCCAAAAGGATATTTTTCTAAAGATCTTAGAGTGCTTTAATTTTACTTTTTTAAAGTAAAACAAATCAATGGATTTCTACCAGCACTAGTAATAAAATGTAAAACCTAAAAAAATGGGAAGAGTCCCATCTGCTTATCAACATAAAAGGGAAGATGAACAAAAATAAAATGCAATCACCACAGCTTTCTTAAAGTAAGCTTAGTATTCAGCAAGATCTTTTCACAACAGCATACTCTGTTAATCAAATTATGTATCACAATAAAAGCTCTAGAATGTGTATGTCACCTTCACAAGACCACAGAAGGCAGCTTCTTTATTTCCCTTTCATAATAGTCTAAATAAACTATAAACTTTAAAAGCAGCAAGTCTTGACAATTAATATAAAGGACCGAATAATTGATCAAAAGCACAGAATCACTCTTGATGTCCGCTGACACTCTTAGTGCCATTTCAAGCATCTGAAAGCAGAAGGGTGTGATGATTCTGGGATTTGAAAATTAAGCTGTTGCTTTTGGAAAAGACAACTCACCTCTACGGCCAGGAACACCTTGAAGGCCAGGAATCCCTCTCCCTGGTGGTCCTATAAGATAGTAGGTCACATTATACTCAAAATCCTAAATAATTTTTAGAAAACATCACACGTTTCTAACATCTCATACATTTCTTTAGAATTCACTGAATCAAAAGATACAGTTTAGTTATAAGTAAAATAAAATTTATTATTTCCATTTCTTCTGTACAAAAACACAAATTAAATTTTAAAGGTTTTATTTATAGGGGGAACTCTTATTGGTCAATCATATTTAAGGTATATTCTACAAAAAAAAATGTTTTCTTTTTTCAGAGAAAAAATTTAAAAATCTGCATTTAATTTAGTTATTAAGAAAAATAGGAAAATAAATGTAAATACCCACAGAAGAAAATACAGTGATAATAACAGTGATTACTTTGAAGTTAATATGAAAAAACCTTCTAAATACTATGAACACATTTTCAGTATCTTCTTGATACTAATATGCAAAGAAATATTTTCAGTGTAAAATTGTGTCTGAATTCAGTCTAGGACTGAATTCCTGAATATATCTGAATATATCTGAACATTGATAACATCAGGAGTGACATTTAAAGGAAACCCAAGGTCTAGATCATGGAAACTTTCACTATTCACGCAGGGAAACACTGTGGTTTGGTTTGGTTCTTTTAATCTCTTTGAGATCAAATCCATAAGAACTGTTAACAGCAGTACTCTCGCAGACATGAACATTTTAGGGGACATTAAACAAATCACATGTAGAATAGAGCATTTATAATGCACTTAGGTTGTTGACAGCATGTACAAAAATTACATAGAAAAACATGTATAACCTACTTATAAATTTAGCTTTGGCTTCACAGAAACTACTTCGTAATGCTTTCCAAATAATCCTTGTCAGTGTAATTACATTAAAAAAACCAGGTGTAGAATGAAAATACTTCACTAGTGTTACCTGGTTCTCCCTTTACTCCTGGGGGACCAGGCATACCATCTTGACCTTGAGTACCTCTTTCACCAACAAGTCCATGTTTTCCAGGGACTCCAACAGCACCTGTGAATTACAATGGACCACAAAATAATTTTTACTTCTGAAATTTTTCAGTGAGAAGATTTAACTCCCCTTTATTAAAATTTAATTAGCTCAGCTACTTCAAAGATAGATGTAACTGTTGGTATAGAGCAGCATACAGCTTGTATTGAGCTCACAGGAGTCCAGTGGATTCAACACCCCCATGCATATGTATACCTCTCTGTTGCTGCATTTTTACACACTGCCCCTGAGCTATATTTTTAATTCTGTTTAAGTTCTGTTGCTTCAGCAGACAACTACAACTCTGTCCCCTCTTTCTACTCTAGTTCATTTTCTTCTCTTCATCTTACCTGTATCTTAGTTTACTATTCACTTTTAGGAGGTAGAACAAGCCTTTCTTATAATTGTGTGGGTATCACATCTTGAGACCTTTAGATATGTACTTATAAACAAAAAAGGGAAAAAAGATTTCCAGTAGTGAAACAAAATTGAAACTTCTTGCCTCAGCTGAACCGATAACATTGAAAAGTGGCTGTTAAAAGGAGGTAAACAAAGCCTCAGACTGAAATGATATCCCAAACCCAGGGCAGTGATTGAGGAGAGATGCTATATATACCATACCAGGAGGGCCTGGGACTCCCTGCTGTCCTGGGTGGCCCTGACACCCTTTAACACCAGTATCTCCAGGGGGTCCACGCCTTCCTGCAAGAAGAAAGAGTGTGGCAGAGGGGAAAAGGCATCATCCCTAGATCCAGACTCAGTTTAAGGGCTTTGCTATCATTTCTGCTTTGGCCAACTGCAAAAGTTTTCTGGGTGATGCAAGCTGGCCTGGCTGCACTGACCACAAAGGAGCTGCTGAGGTTTACAGCAGTCAATATAAATGAATGGGCACCCCACAGGCACCCTGTGCAGTTTGAGATATTATCTTCTAGAAGCATGTCACCAGCTCACCATCCCTCCAAAAGTACTCATACCTGGGATTCCTGCACCTCCAGTTTCCCCTCTGATCCCATGTGCTCCTGGTACTCCTGTAAGTCCTGGCTGACCCTGTGATCCTCTTTCTCCTTTGCTGCCAAAAACTCCTGGGTAGCCTGGATCTCCCTGAGAAACAGTAGTTGCACACAAACAGGTAAAGAATCACAATACAGGCCATATCTGAAGCATAGAAAAATCACATGCACATAATCATGTTTTATTATGATTTTCAGACAAAAAACCAAAGCAGACTAATATGAGGTCTTCTCATAATAACACTGATCCTTTAGACATAGCTAAGATCTATTTTTAACCTTTACAAACCAAGTTGTCTTTAGATATTTTCCTTGGCACAGATTTCCCTTCAATTTTATTCTACCTGCTCCTCTTTTGAGCCAAACATCAATTTCTTAGGTAATATGCAGCTATACAAATACTGAAATGCATATGTTTTTTTCCTTGAATTCCTACTGACTTTTTTGACAGTAATCTCATTGGAGCTACCCTGCTAATGCAGAAAATAAACAAATAATTTAGACAGTTTACAAGAATTACAGAGGAATTTACAGCCTCAGACGCATTTCTGATAATCTCATAGGTAAAAAGACTTGCAGTTATTCAACAACCAGAACATGTGGAGTAAAACTGTCCAACTGATCTAACTTAAAAATACTGTTCCTTTCTTAGCAATATATATCACCGAACATAACATATACTGAATATAGTATATATTGCTAAGAAAAAAAAATCTTATGTAAGGCTATTATCAGACTGTCAAAACCAAACAGTACAAGTTTAGATTAGAAAACTTTTGCATTTGCTAAGATGATGTTTTGCTGTACTTCTTCATGTCCTTGTTCTTAATGAATCAGGAACTTTTACAGAAAGCAAGTTACCTCAAAGATGTTCCATCTTTACAAATAAGAAATTCTTGCACAAAACAAGTAAAATATAATGAACCAAAAAATTTCTCCTGAGTAATGACCCAGTAGAACTTTCATAGCTCTTATCACTAGTAAATCATCTACTTCTGCAAACTCTGCAGCTCTTGCATGTTGTTCTGTTTCTGTAGTCAAAGGCTCTGCCTAACAGGAAAATTTTTCCACTGCCGTTATACCTTTGGACCAGGTTCTCCTGGAGGCCCAGCAGATGGGTACCCAGGATCTCCTTTGTCACCCGGAAAGCCAACATAGCCTGGAGGACCAGGGTCACCTGATGGTCCTGGAAAGCCTGGAGATCCTTTCTGGCCTTTTGGACCTGGAAAAATACCAATCTGATACCATTCTTAAAAGGATCATAATTGCATATCACACCTTATACTTTGTGAGCTAGTGCTTATATATACAGATATTAATTCTTCATTAAAGTAGTTTAAACAGTGATTTTATTTCTGAAAGTGGTTCTTACATGTAACAATATATAAATTTAAAAATTTAGATAGAGAGGAAGAATTGCATTCTGCAAGTCAAGCAAATGCTGGGGTGATGATAAGTGTACAGACACTAAAGAATAAATCCCAGTCTAAGCATTGTGTAGTGTGCTTACAGTAACAGCTCAGATCTGTGCAAATGCTTCTACAGAGCTCTATGAATTTGTAATATGGCTTGAGAGAAAATGACCTGGAATTCCCATGCTCCCTTTGTCTCCATGTGCACCTGGGAATCCTTGTCTTCCAGGAATCCCTGGAAGACCCATCAATCCTTTGACTCCTGCAAGATGAAGAAATAAATGTCATCTCCACGAGTTTGCTCTAGACACTGTCTGGATGTTAGAGCTGTCATGAATACAAAACCCTCTACCACACACCTTCTTTTGCTATATTACTCTTTTACAGATAACACAGAGCCTTTTGCCACGGAACATAGATAAAATTATCATTATTGTTTTCAAAAAGTCAAGGAAATAACAAACACCTTATGTATCAACACTAAAATTAAGGTTTGTGACCACAGAACTTAGGGGCAGACACTGAAACATACTTTTGCAGAATTTGATCAAGATCATGAATTTGTATTTACATACTGGACTCTCCTTCAATTGCATGAACTCCAGTTCAGTCTGGTTTCTGTGCATGAAACAATCACATTTTTACTTACTACCTGTGGACTTCTCATTACTAGTATATAATAAAAAGCTCCTGAGTGTGACCCAGGCACTTTTCCTCCCACTCAATTATCTTTAGATTAATTTAGCTAAATTAGCTCTCAGTTTAATGACTAAAAGATCTTGATGTATCTAGAATGTTCTCTGAACATTCTTTCTAAATTCCAGGGTACCAGCAATGCCTGATATTTTAAAATCTGCTTTTCACTGCAAATCTGCTAACTTTTGAAATAGAAGCCAAACATGTAGGCTTTAAAAAGGGAAATACAGTTCATCTGAAATAAAAAAAAATCGTAAGATATTTTTGTGCACAATTGTAATATTATTATTTTAGAATTAATTTTAAAATAATATTGAAAATTAAAAATTCTCTTTACTTTTCATAAATATTAATTTTTATTCATTGGCTTCATCAGCTTTTAGTTTGTTATTACTCAGGACTTAGTATTATTTTCTATTTGTCATCCCAAAGAATGGTTTATATTTGAAAGCAAACAAAGAATCATTTGGTGATAGCTGCTATGACTTTCAAACAGCAGCTTTAGAATTTGCTCAGTTTCAGAATTTTCAGGAAAGCTTGAGAGTTAATAGAGAGAATATGGTGCTGCTTCTGGAGCCAAGTTTGCGTGCATTGGAGCAGTAGCATCTCCCTGTCCACAGGGCACAGTAACTGTCAATATACATATTCCATACCTGGTAAACCAGGTATTCCATCAGACCCATCAACACCTGGGAGGCCTTGCACACCAACATCTCCTTTTTCTCCCCTCAGACCCATTCGGCCTTGAACTCCTAAAACAAAGTTTCATTTAAAAAATACTACAAACCAACATCTTAGAATACAGGTTTTGTACAAAGTTTAAAATTTTGTAACTCTTCAAGCTAATGAAAGAGAACTAGAGCATAGGATTTTCACTCTGTGAACACACATAAGCAAAACACAAACTCATATTTAATGCCTTCTGTATTTTTCATGTGGAAACAACAGGAAGTTCCTGAAAGCTTCCACAGGAAAATATCAATACAAAAAGCCAGAAAGCATTAGTTAAGCATGAACAGATCGTATGCAGAGAGTCCATATAAATATTGCAGTCAAAGGAGTTCTTCTGACAGTCAAGTATTTCTGAGCAGATTTAATGTCTTTGCAATCCAGCATCTGGTTGGTAAGTGCAGCCATTTCTGTGCTCACAGGATACCAAATGTGTAAAAACTTAAATGTATAACATATATGTATATAAGCCTCCTGGTACTACTGACATATTTTTACTGGTTTAGCATTAAAACAAGAGCTTTTTAAATGAATAGGGACATGATAAAGTTGAACTGAATATTCAATGTAATATCCAACTATTCCATAAATAAGGAGGCAGTAATGATGTTTAAGCAATAATGATTTCAAAGCCAAGGGAGTACTCTTAGTAGTAGAGTCAGTTTATTCTATATTTTAGAGTCCACTGGAACTGCAAAATAGATCACGAACCTGATTCATTTTCAATGACAGAACAATGATTGTGTACCTTTTAAACCTTGTTCTCCTTTGTCCCCAATACCAACCAAGGTCTCAGATGGTCCAGGAAAACCTTTATCACCTGGATCGCCTTTTTCTCCAAGAAACCCTTTTCTTCCTTTTATTCCTGGGAAGCCAGGAGAACCTGCAAGAAAATGGAGGGAAATTTTCTGAAGAAACCTTACTAGATAGTATAATAAAGGAAACCAGATAATGCCAGTCTTCAAGAGCAATTGTAAGTTACATATGTAAATATACATTCCAAATCAACAACCTAAACTAGCTTAACTTCTCCGATCATCAATAAATCACCTATGAGTACAGATTATGGCAAGAGATGGCAATGATTTCTTATAGTGAACAAACATATAATCTTGTGTCTGCTGAATAAATACAATAATGGTATCCACACAGGATGGAAAAAAAACCCCAGCATTAAGGCTCTCTGCTCTTAATTTAGCAAATCATCAGCCAATTTTAAAAATACCAATGAAAAAGAAAAGGTGGCAAGTCAAAACTGCTAAAAAATATGATGATGTTGTTCAGTCTGCAGACTGCACAAATACAGAAAACAGATTTACCAAGACTCAAAGAAATTCCAGTACAATATCTGTACTCAGGAGCAATAATACACACAAAAATGGATGACAAGACTAATTTGAGCATTGAGGTTCCTGTATACTAAGTAATAATGAAGATACAGTGGTCACTTGCCTCTGATACCCGGGTTGCCTGGTCTTCCAGTCATGCCAGGGGGTCCAGGAATTCCTAACAGTCCCATTATACCTGGGTCTCCCCTTGAGCCTGTGGAATTGAAGCCATAGGAACATATTTGTTAGTACTTGACCAGTTAAACAGAATATTGCTTCAGAAAACTACACATATGCCTGTCATTTCAGTATTTAATTGCTTATTTTATTTTTTTCTCCATTTCTGTAACTGCCCAAGCGAGTTTTCCCATCTTTAACCACAGGATCATGACTTATAACCCCCAAAATTACCTAAATTAGTGGGTGCAACAGCTCCTATAAACAAATGAAATAACTAACAGTAAGGATAATGTATCTGAGATATCCACACAGGGATGAGAGATCTGTCACGAGACATAAGGGAATGACATTCCTTTCTGGCTCAGGAGTCAAAGACCAGCTGGGAAATAACAACTCCCTCAAATGACAACAGAATTCTATGTTTGCATAACTGAGTCAAGGGCTACATGTTTATCAAAAGCTTTACAGATTCTCAATATAAAATGGTATGTACCATCTCCTTCCCACAGACTAATGATTTGACACTAAGGAAAAATTTTTGTTAGAAATAAGAAGCATTACATGACTGATTTATTCTTCAAAGCAAATTTGAACAATTTCTGAAAGGAAAAAACCAAACAAATCAACCCTACAGGGACTACTTAGCTTACTTAAAGTTAGTTCTACTTAGTGACAGAGCTTGATCTGACTCAACTCTGTCAGGCTCTAGATCTGAACTCACTTTTTAAGAAGATGGCATTACAAACTGTTTGAAAAGGGATGCTGAATAAGAACTAAACACTTTGCACTTCCATTGTGCAAAGGGGAGTTCCTTTGAATATTAACTATTTAATGTCCCACTGTACAAAAACCAAGGTAAAACACTGTGTTCAGAAGACTGTAACAGAAAATTCCACACTGTGTCAAGAGAGCTTCAAGATATGATCATAATTTAGGGAAGAATGATTTATTAGTTTTCCATATAGATCTCAAAGATTAATGAAAGCTGTTGATAGAAAAAATATTTAATCATGTTCAGTCTGGAAAAGCATGACCTTTTTGTGCACCTCTTTGCAAAACACCTTTCTGCAAAGACTCGCTTAATCGCTACATCAAAGCAAATACTTGGGGAATCCTTACCTGGCAATCCAGGGATTCCTGGCCTTCCAGACTGTCCCTTGGGACCTGGTAATCCTGTATTTCCCTGAAGACCTATTAATCCAGGTTCCCCAGGTTTTCCATAGATTCCTGGGATACTCAAACCAGGAGGACCTAGGTTTCCTTTTGAACCTTGTAAACCTCTTCCTCCTAGGAAAAGTGCAGGACAGTGTAGTATGGTAGACCTGTCTGAAAAACAAACTTTCATCTCTATCTTTACATCGTAAGTACAATTTCCTGTGGAATTTGGGTCAGTCTATGATTACTCTTTATGCTGTCCAATGGAATCTGAATCTTCATGTTCATCAGTGCATGTGCTTCCTCCCATCTACAGAAAGAGCATCTTTTAAATTGACTCCTATTTTCCTGCATACTATCTAGCCTATAATCAATATGCAGTAACAATTTCAGCTCCCTCAGGCCATTGGAAGGCAGAAACAAAACCCAGACTCACCCAACTAAATGGCACTTTTGGCTCAGAAAGTCCTACCTGGTGGGCCTGTAGCTCCCTGGCCACCTGGCAAACCTGGCAGGCCAATAAGACATTCAGCAGGTTTCCCTGGAAAACCTGGGTCTCCAGGAAGTCCAGGTGAGCCACGATCTCCTAAAAAAAATGACACTGGATTCACAACCAAATAAAGTTTCAGGCTGAGTGAATATTGTTTGACTTAAAATAACTTGCTGTGCTCCCTGAGCTTCTCTTGACAACATTACCTCTTAGGCCATCATCACCATCATGTCCAGGATGCCCTGGTAGGCCTGGGAGTCCTGGAAGGCCAACTTCACCTTTTGAGCCAGGACTGCCATGACCTCCTGGTGAACCCATTCTTCCTGGCTCTCCAGGAATAACCATGCCTGGGTCACCCTGCAACACAGAGAGAAATGTAAACAATCCTCTATGCTTTGCAAATCTGCCAAAATATTTTCTCCACTGTGGGAATATTTACCTCATTTTATTAGGGTAATTCTCTTTATTCCCTTTGATCTTTCACACTATAATTTCTAATGGCTTCAATTCAGCAGACCACTGGATCATCCTTACTGACCAGCTGAGAAGTTCATCTAGACAGCTTTTAAATCTTGTCTCCTAACCCTAAGTTGCTAATTTGGTCTTTACCACACTGGGATGCTTTCTGTAGCTGTGAAAAGCTTTGAACCTCTGTCTGAAAGTGGGGCTGAAATTTTTGCAAATTTAACTTTTCCTTTACTTTTACATCACAGTCATGGCTGTTTATCAAAATGTTTATTTAAAGGATCAATGTAAGCACCCAGCTATGTCTCAATACTCAGTCAGTTGCTGGTGTTTTTTAAAATCATTCTTCTGAATGCTGTTTTCCATGAAGACTGGTTTTATCCCAAATGTCCAAGTGTATTCCCTGACTGGAAAGCTTGTATTAGTAGATTTTTTTTGCTGACTGAACTGCTGGTTGCTCTGAGTACTATCTTTGAGAATCAGCAAATCAATATGTTCATAAAGCAGGTCAGTAGACCTGAGCTTATACCAATCACTAATGATACACTTGGACCACAGAGGCCACTTCAGATCCAGATGTTCTGTGGCATCAAATATAGATTAAATAATAATTTAAAAAAAAAATTTACAACCTCAACCCCCTTCCTTTGTCATGTCAAAAAACACACAAAAGAATGATATGGGCACACACATACAAAAAGGAATGCCACATTTTCAAACAATTTAGGTGTAAATATTTTGTTCAAAATTGAATCCTAATTACAGAGTAGTCAAGAATCAGCAGATTATCTTCTGTTAATCAGCAAGGGGGGCTGCAGTATTACCTCTAACCTACTTTCATCATGCTTCATTTTAACAAACCACTTGCTCAAATGAAATATGTAATTACTTGTCGACTTGTCGACCTCCATCAAATATATGCTTAATTGGATTTCTGAACAGGCAACTTTTCAGAAGCTGTGGCCTTAATTTTTTTTTGCTGTAAGCAATGCAATATCCTCCTTGTGGTCCGAAAGCTGAAGTCAGAAAACATCCCAAACACTTGGAGTTCTGAAATCTTGTATTTGCATCTAAAATTTTGACTTGAACCCCTTTTTATAGAAAGAATTTAATTTCATAGTTTGTGCATCACTAGTCAAGAAATAAAGGAATTCCCATATGCTTTACGATTTTTTATTTATTTGCCCTGTATCAAATTTAATGAGTGGGACCCAGGGCAAAATCTGTGCTGTATTTCTGACCAAACCTTTTGTCCTGGTTGTCCTAGGTTTCCAGCTCGGCCTGGATCTCCAGTCTTTCCTTCAAAACCTGGTGGCCCTCTGCCTCCTGCAAGTCCTTTGTCTCCTGCCAAAGGAATTAAATGGCAGTACAGACGCTTTATTTTACAAAAGAGTATGTGTATTGTGTGCAGTTATGAGCCTCTGACACTAATGCAGCTTATATGAGCTGAAGGAAGCATCTTGAATTCAGAGTTGATGTGAAACACAGCATCTTGATCGTTACATATTCACTCAATATTGACTGTGACACTACTTGTTAATTAACTGATTTGAAGCCAAGTGAAGCCATTCAAGTGAAGCCATTCTGATATAATTTCCTTACTGTTCTCTTTAACAAGCAGCTTGATACTAGTTTTAGTAGCTGAGCTTTGTTTGTTAACTCCTGTCCTTACAGGATTATGAGAATTTCTTAATATTCCCAGTGTTCAAAGGGAGTACAATTTTGCATGAGGAATGGCCAAATTTGCAATATTGAAAATGTTTTCTGTTACCTGCACATTAGAGCAGGTATTGCATTGTACATAACCAAAACTAATTAAAAATAAAGTACTGACACTTATACAGCTCTGTCTCTGCAACACATATCCAGGTAAAGAGAATCTATCTGAATTAAGTGCAGCACTCAAATGAGATAGCTGCACCTGTTTGGGCAATATTCCAAAAAGCATCAATGTCTTTTAAAATATTTCCCTACTTTCACCTTTGATACTTGATACTCTGAAATACTTGAAAATATTTCAAACTTGCAATTTCTAAGACTTAAAGCAGAAAATTACAAGACTGCTAAAAACATTTATCTGTCTCTTCACTGACTAATTTTTTTAACTTGCTAATTATTTTAAAGTGTACTTTAAAAAAAAGGGGGGTTTTGGAGTTTTTTTGGTTTTTTTTGTTTTATTTATTTTCTTTTTTTAAGAAGATCAAAAAGTGTGTATTACCTTTTGGCCCAGGGTGTCCAGGAAACCCAAGCCCTGGAAAGCCTGTGTCACCTGTTGGTCCTGAATGTCCTGGATCACCTGGCTGACCTCTTGCTCCAACCCTACCTGTACAAAGAAAAGAAGTAAACCGTGAATTGTCTTACCACAGAATATCAACTTGTAAGATTAGGTGTGCTATAGCTTATCACTATTAATTAGGACATGACTGTAGATTATGGTAGAATTTAGACACTATTTCTCCTCCACTGCAGGTTTTCACACTTAAAATGCTACTTGCATTTACAGTACCAAAGCATGTGTGAGTCTGTGAGTTGAGTTTTTATGCAATATGGCCAAATTCCAGACTCCTAGGAACAGCTACATGCAGACATGAATCTGCCACTTCTTGAGAGGTTACAAACATTCATTAGAGGGGTGATGCTTGAAACAGAAACAACTGTAAGAACAGAGGCTAACATAAAGCTATCAAAAAACTTCCTGTGCTGTTCAGGACAGTTTTAAGGGTTATTCTACAAAACCCAAGCAAAGGTGCCTTACAGTTAACCAATCTCTGACTTTAACTGTTTTACTGATTAAGGACAGTACTCACCAGGCACTCCTGGGGGACCAGGTAAACCAGGTGGTCCTTGAGGTCCTGGCAATGCAGGTAATGGAGTTGCCCTACTGGTCTCTCCTTTCACACCTTCAGCAAATACATAACAAAATATTACAAAGGCATATAGTTTGGCAATATGTAATCTCAAGCATTTTAAAATATTAGTGATCAATCTACTTGGCTACAAATGTGGTCTTCTACAGTTGCTATATTTTGGAAACTCCAACAGACTTTCAAAAGCCTTCATATCCTGGCTTCATTAAGTAAAATAATTGTATTGACACCGGCAGTCTTCCTCTCAGTCCTCCTGCAGTCTAGTGGAGACCCAGAAAAGGAAGCAGAAAGTCACCAGGAAAATGATGCAACTTGAGAAATGCTTAAATCTGCAACTCCATGTCATAAAGACCCAATGGGCATTATCTTTAAGCAACCTTGACTATATCTGCCATTCAGCTGAGTTCTTCCAGATTATGCTTGCCTGCCAAGACATACACTGGTATGTTTCCAGCACTCACAAACTATTATGTCCATTATAGTTAACCCTGCTGATTTAATTTACACTAATGATGATGACTAGATGTATATTTGAATACTTCTTGTTTCCACAGTGAGGACAGTCAAGCACTGGAGCAGGCTGCCCAGAGATAATGCGCTTTGTCCTTGGAGGTTTTCAAGGAACAACTGGATAATGCCTTGAGTAACTTGGTCTGATCTCACAGATGTCCCTGTACTGAGATGAAGTTCAGACTGAAGACTGCACAGAGTCCCTTTCAACCTCAATTAATCTTATGACCCTAAGACTTTTGCTATTATCTTCAGAGGGACCAAAGTTTGACAATGCTGTGGAAATCCAATGGCAAGGAAAGGTTTCCCAGGTTTCATAAATGATGTCTTTGATTTCAATCTATCGCTGCAATTTTTATCAAGTACTCTTTAACATAGGTAAAACACAGTAAAATAGGGAAGTTACAAACCAGCTTCTCCAGGTAATCCAGGTGGTCCAGGTATTCCTTTAGAGCCTTTAAAACCTCTTATTCCTTGTGGTCCATACCCTGGCAGTCCAGGAAGTCCCATTTCTCCAGGAAGACCAGGTCTACCAGGGATTCCAGGTAGTCCTCTATCTCCTTTTGATCCAGCCAATCCCTAATGATTACACATGTACACCAAGTATTATTTGCTTTCCACACCAGCTTTCTTAACAAAATGCTCAATTCCCTATAATCTTGTATTATTTTAGTAACAGAGTAGCTCTTATAATTACAATTTTTCCTCTGATTTACTTGTGATTAAATGAATAAAAATTTGAATATCAATAGTTACAAAGAGAGGGCTATTCAGAGTGAGAGTACAAATAAATACAATTGCCTGATTTTTTTTTCCAGCCACGGTGTTGTTGCACTGCATACTTTTCTTTTTCAAACACACTTGGCAAAAAAGCCCAAACACGCTTCAGCTCTGATTCTCTTTGAATACTGTGGAGTCAGGTTTAGAGACAGTTCTATCTGAATCATGTTAATAGTTTCGCAGCCAACATTACCCAACAATAATTGTTAGTTTTTGTTTCTGCAGAGCTCTGCCCTAATGATTCTAGTTTTATGGTCAGTTCTCACTGAAGATTAACCCTCAAGGACTGAACAGGAAGTATTTGAATTATTAAGTATTATAAGTAGTCAGGAAAATCTTTTATTAAAGGATCGTATTCATCATAGGAATCCAACATAATGCTCCAGTATAAATACCCAAACTAACACCTCATTAGACTGCTGAGGTTTTTCAGCAGTGTGTGCCTACACTGCCCTCATCTCTCTCTAGTACTACATCAGAGTGTTTCCTCTCATTCTTTCAAACATATTGGTTGTTACAGCTATGGGCAGTACCCTCAGTCAGGGGATACTCAGTTGAAATATCTGCACAGATTAAACAGACAAGAAAAATACTAACTTAGGTTTCCATGACTTCCATATTAATTGCAAACAGTGCATACACACCTGTTCACCTTTAGAACCCTTGGATCCTTTAGAGCCAGGTCTTCCCAGAAATCCGCTTGCACCTTTTCTTCCTTTGTCTCCCCTGACTCCTGGATCTCCTCGCTCACCTTTTGGCCCTTCTGGATGTACATATCCTGGCTCACCTTTTGATCCTTTGCGCCCTTGATCTCCTCTAAAACCTGGAGGTCCCTAGAATAGAGTTATCAACAGAAATTCAGTGCTTAGACATGTAATCTGTTTTCGAGTTTTCTTTTTCAAGTTTTCTTTTTTAAATTAAATTCCTCAGAGAGGTTTTCCTTATTCTCATCTTTATTCACTGTAATGGCACACTTCAATGAACAGAGGTTTGGGGTTTTTTTTGTCTTTTTTTTTGTTTTAATGGGTAGGACCATGGCACAAAAAGAAGGACAAGAAAGTACTTTAAGACCCAGTTAGAGATTTCTCCTCCACATGAAAATATTTCCTTAGGGACACTCTGAGTGTCACAGCTGGCTCTGTTCATAGTTAACTTCTCTCTCTCTTCTCTTCCCCACAGGTTACAAAGTGGGTACACTATCCCAGCCAAAACCAGTACAAGCTGAAAGCACACTGGGCCCTAGTGATGTTGGGCTCATGAGCTCTTTGAGGGGCTCCTGGAAAAGCCTCTTAGCAGACTCATTCTGTATCTGTACAGCAACTACAACAAATACTTGTGCATGACTTTTTTATTGGACAGCACTGGCTGCACTTTCCCATATATGACTATTACTACAGGCACAAGTTAGAACAACCAAATGGCATGTGTGTGGCAGCAGGTGGCAGCCTTCCCTCTTCATAACATTTCCCAAGAGGGACTGTCCTTTGCACCCCTGAAGAGAGTATTATGAGAAGCAAGTTTCCCCTCACAGCTGAGCTTTTAGCAACTCCTGAGTATGCTAGAAACGTACTCAGAGAAGTAAGAAGTCTGATGAAGATCACAGCACACACAACTCTATATATGCTTTACATCCACTGCCATGATTCTAGAATTACATAGAAGAACAGAAGGCAACTATAGACTACCCATACCAGACAGAACAAGCAGTCTCATCACCATGAAATGCAGCTCAGGTTAATCACACAGGTATTTACCTCGCTCACTGCCTGGGCTTACTTGCTGCACTGAGCCAACCAGGCTCATGAAAATCTATGTGAGCCATACATCACATTCTCTGCCTTGCCTCTCATGCAGACACATTTATTAGTATGGGAAAAAACCTGTTGAGATCACCCAATATGACACTGAATGTAACACTAGCTGTGAGGTTTCTCTGAAATAATTCTTGTGGGATCTGAACATTAATCTGAAAAACCAAAGTGTTACTTGAGCCCCTGGAAATCCTGGTGTTCCTGGAGAGCCTGGTGAACCTTTTGGACCTGTTGCTCCTTCTCTACCTGCAAAAGAAACAGTATATTTTGTAAAGAAAAATGAAAACGATATAAGTTTTGACAAGCTCCAATAACTGCACCCAGCATTCAGAGTTTCTGCTTTTTACATTGACTACATCATCACAGACTGACCTGGCTTCAGGCTGCACCTAAAACTATCAGCATCTTTTAAGACTTGTGGCCATTTCAGCAGAGACAGCTGCCTCAGGCTCTCACCACCACTTCAGGGCTAAGTCAAGGACTACAGGCTTCAGACATGCCCACAGCCTGATTTTCATGCTAAAAGCAAAATCATTTGCAGTCCTACTATCCTGTTAGGAACAACAAGATAATTTACCAGGCATTCCATCCTGACCACGAGGCCCAGGAGAACCAGGCAGACCAGGCGTTCCCGGAATGTAGCTACAGTCAGTACACACACGAGCATCATCACCTAGAATGAAAAGAAATCATTAGCTGCTTCACAGCAAGTAATTTTCAAGCTTAACTAATGTGCTCCATAGTTTTGTTATAGCTAACACTTTTTGGCCAGGAGTGGTAGAAATATGGACTTAATTTTGTTGGAAGATCACTTCCAACACAGTACTAAATTACCTGTGGTCAGACAGTGAATCAGAACTGACTTCATTTAATTGAAAGGGCAGAAACACTTGGCTTAAATCTCTTGATTTTTTTCAAGACAAGTTTTAGCAAACAATTTGTATATAGTCACTCTACTGATAAACCAAATTCTCTCAAAAGAAGAAACTACCACAGCTCAGTAACAGTCAGGGTCATTGTAATGACAAGCAAAGGGCAAAAGACATTCAGCAGCTTCTGTGGGTGAAAGTTGCAGCTTATTTCAGAGACTAACTGTAGCATGAACATAACAATAGGAGAGTACAAAGTCCTCTCAATATGTAGTAACTGTTTATTCCAATGAAGATCTAAGCCCTGCCTCAGTTCTGTACAACTGGTGTGCAGCACTGCCACATGCACTACTCTTTTAGTTGATGTAAGGGGAGGAAGACATCTTGCTACCCCTAATGAATGTTCTTAAAACTCTGAACTCAGCAAATTAGTTAAGAGATAAACTAAAATTTTTTTAAAATTCAATGAGGACCCACTGAGATCACTGGATTGTAGTCTATTTCTGTCTGATAATTTTCTGAAACTGACCTTTCATGCCAGTATCTCCTGGAAGTCCTGGAGGTCCTATACACCCTGGCTCTCCAGGAAGTCCTGGTAGGCCTGTTCCAAATGTTACTCTACCTGTTAATGAAATGAGCATGGCACCATTACATCAGCAGATTATTCTGGCAATTCTCTACTTGCTAAGAGAGAAAGAAGTTGCAAGGATGAGCTGGAAGCAGTATTCTAATCCTCATGGTCCTTTCCGACTTAAGATATTCTACAATTCATTCAAAAGAGAGAGCTACCTAGAAAAATCAAAACCACCTGCAACTAGAAGTACCTGGTTCTCCTGGAGGACCTGGCAGTCCAATAGTACCAGGCCTGCCAATAATACCAGGCAGTCCTGGAGGGCCTACAATACACAAGCCAGTTTGTCCTTTCTCTCCTTTTATTCCTTTTGGCCCAGGAAATCCTGGGGGACCTCTCAGACCAGGTCTTGACACACCTAACCAAAAGGGAAACAAATACAAAAATGGAGTTAAAGAAGAAATGGAATTTCAAAGCAAAGTACTCAATAGGATGAATGTCAGACAAACACACCAAGTTCACCCCACAAATCTTTTTTATCTTTAAATATATTAAATAATCACAGTGAGAATGTACAGACATTTAAAAATTATCTTTAACCTAAGAACTCGAGTCATCAAAGTTCTTGGGTGACAATTTTTTATCACTTGCAGATATGTTTAAAGTCATCTATAACTGACATTTGACAAAGCTGATTCAGAGTAACAGGGAGGAAGAACAATGTATTTTATTATTGGTACTGGATTACTGCACATACCTGGTCTACCAGCAGCTCCAGGAGGACCCTGTGGCCCTGCAAAAGCAATATATTAAGAACTTGAGTTAAATCACTCTATCCTCTACAAAGTCACTATTCAATACTATTCAATATTATCGACTGCAAACTTCTATCTTTTGCATTTTAAGCTTAAAAGTTAAAATAAGAACCTGGTTTTGCCTGAGTAGGCATCTACCACTCATGCAACTGTTGCATACTGACAATTATTTTCAAGGGGAAATAATGCTATAAATCAAAGTCTCAGGATACATTTAAAGGCTGCAATTAGGTGTGAGCTTAGGAAATATTCTTGTAAAGGCAGAAGAAGGCTGCTCAAAATGCAGTCTGCATTTGAGTGGACTGTTCTTGCTACAAGACTGTAGTTTTGATGTTGACTCACCAGGCATGCCACGTTGACCTTTTGGCCCTGGAGGTCCTGGGGGTCCTTCATCCCCTTTTTCACCAGCCACATAATCATAGTACTCGGTCTCAGGAGAAAGATGGTAAGAAAAGAAAGAGTTGTAAGAATGAAGAGAGAAGGACAGTCCCCCAAGATTAACGCAATGCTTTGATCTCATTCATAATTTCGGTGTTCTGACACCACAAGACCTTACTAATTATAAGCAACCAGAAATGAAATCATAATTGTTATTAGCAGCAATGGTTTTTTAGTACTCTGTCAATACCACAAACACTTCAGCTTTTTACAAAGCTATTTCTTTTGAACAATTTAGGCAGAAGGTTCCCATTAGGTGCACATGGGGCCTTTAGGAAAGCCACTTGGGAGACAGCTTGACTAAACAGGGAAATTGTACTCATAGCAACTATAGGTTCCTTTAAAAAGTCTCCTTAGGATTTTAAAATTAAGGCCACCTGTTCTAGAAGTGATTAGAAATTGGTTTAAATATTAACTCCTGTGACTTTTTGTAACTGTTCTTTGACAGTCCAATCTCCAGCCAAAATTGCTGGAGCCAGGTGAGGTTTAACCAGGCACAGATCCTGGGTCCAATTCCATATGAAGGAAGATGCCATCTATGCGAGAATCCCAGCAATATCAGTACTTTGTGAAAGACACACCTGATGAGAGCATCACAGGACATCCACTACTGCCTCATGCATTTTGGATTAATTTTATTCTAATTGTTTAGAAAATTATATATGAAGATAATTTACACTTACTCGACCACAAGCTCCAGGTGGACCAGGGTTTCCTTTCATCCCCTTAATCAGAAGGCAGAGATAGGTTTGTTTATTAAAAGCAATATATGTAATGACATTTACCCACTGTTACTTCAGTACTTTGTTCAAAACATTAAAGAAGAACTGCTCCTGACCAGTCCTTCACCACCCTGTTTCTGTTCCTTACACAACTATGCAGCCACACACACACAAAACTACAACAACTCATCTGCAGACATAGATGGACACCAGTTTAAACACATGGTTTGTTTCAGCTTGGTTTGATGGTTTGATCCATTCCCTATTCCATGATATTCTTACTGGTCATCTGTTAGGTCAAATAAAACATATATATGCAGTGATAAATAAAATTATATAATAACCCCCAAACGTACCTTATCCTCATCCTCAAACACATTAATTAAACAATTGGACAATACCTTAGCTCCTTGCCTTCCAGCCAGTCCCGGCCTGCCCTGTTCACCCTTTTGTCCCTGCAGGGGATAGTACACAATTTTATGAGGATTCATCTTTTAGCACTGACATCAGTAAGATCTAAAATGTAAAGCTTTAATCTCTCATGGTGATGACAAAGTGATTGCAACTTGCTCAGGGGAGGAAATTGCAGTGAAAGGCTCAGTTTGAGGTACAGCTCCATGTCTGTAGGAAAAGCTGCAGGAGTCCCATCCAAACCTGCCTTTGTTACAGCACACTCCAACACTCCAAGGGGGAGCTCCCCTGCATGGCACAAGTGTAGGAGTCTCTGCTGTGTTTCTCCCTCTGCAAACTATTTCTGAAGGGGAGAAACTGAACACAGTGTGAGACTCTCCCATTCAACACCCTCCTGCAGAACTTGGTCAGTCTGAGGGATGGTGCTGATCAAAAGAGGTGTCAGCAACACCAGGAGGGAAAACAGTGCAGACAAGGCTTTCTGCAAGTGAACACATGCAAGGGAGAGGGACTTCTTAGAGGCTTATGCACCTGAATGCACTGCAAGTGAGTAGAGTTGAAATGGGAACAGAGCAATGGCAAGTCTTTGCCATGACAGAAAGTTTTCTGTTAACTGAGGCAGTAGAGCTTTGTGGTCTGTCATTCAGTGCTCTTTGTCAGACTGGAATGTGTTTAGACTGCCTGTGAAGGTCGTTTTAGCATGACAAGGGTGATGTTATAGTAGGTTACATGTGCAATAGGCTAATCCGGCAGTAAGAATTTTGGTAAGATATTTATAAGGTCACTGTGACTCTTAACGATGTAGTCAAAGTGGAGATTAAGTAAATAAGAGAACTGATATTTAATCAATTGGAAACATTTGAATAACTTCAACTTTTAAATTAGTATACAAAGAAGATAAGTTTCCTCCTAAAACGGCATATTTTAAGAACTGTATGTTGACAAAATGAGAGTTTAATAGGTATCTTTCATCTTGTTTCAGGCTAAGACAGCCATAACTCTGACAGTAACTTTTCTTTGTAAAATCATGTCTTTGATTCTAGTGATTAAAAACTATTCATTTTTCTTCTCAATTCACGCCAAAGGGAAGGTATAACTCTTTTGTAAAAATTTCAATGTGACTAACCAGAATAAAACTCAGTATAATTAATTTTGCATAACTTGAGTGTGTCTCAAACACATTAGACAGAAGCAAGCAACAGGTCTGTCTTTTTATTTTACATAGGAGCATCAACATCCATGAACTGAGCCTCTGCCTCCTGTGCATAAATCTATGAGGACAAGATATGTTCCAAGGCCAGCTGTGTGAATGAAATGTTTGCACTGTATACAAATCAACATTTTCAAACACATCCTGCAATGAGAAAAGGCTGTGACAGGAAGATAGAATTGTCATAAATAGATGACTATTATTTAGAAAGCTTTTAGAAGACTTCTTTCATTACCGGTAGGCCAGGTGGACCTGGGGCACCTTCCCTTCCAGGTTTCCCCTGCAAAGAAAAAATGAAAAATAAACAAAAAATATTAAAAAGCAGGGACTCTGCATTGAAAAGCCATAGCAACTAGAAACTCTGCACATAACTGCATGTTAGGTCTGTATAAATTGTAAAAAGCCATCAAGGTTTTTCTTAAAGTGTTCATTAATCATAACTGATGTTCATAAAACTCAAAAAACAGGTAGTAAGATATTCCACTGACATTCCTCCTCCTGTGGAGGATTTTTGTGCCAGACTTCACCAGCCCAAAGTGCCAGGCAAGTGAAGCTTGGTGAAAAATCAGGTTCATGCAGAAACCAGACAAACAAAACAGCAGCAAGCAGCCCTTGTCATGGTGAGCTTGGAAGGATACTGAAGGAAAACTCTCTTAACCCCATTTCCTGTATGGGACAACTTGGAGAGAAATTATTTAATCAAAAGGAATAGGGAGTGCACTTCAAAGGCATCTGAAGCAGGGCAGTAGCTGAAGGCAGAAGGAGGCAGTTTGCCAGAGGTATCTGCTGCTTTCTGTGGTGCATTCAGCAGCATCTGCTGGGGTCCTGTACCTTTTGTGGCAACAAGAAACAATTGTTTGAGCAATTCAAGCAAATGACCTCTCCTCCAGGTACTCATGTGAGTACAGTCACTTGACTTCCAGCTCGTCTAGTTTACTGCAGAAAAGAGCTTTTGAGTCTAAGAAGATTTGATCTGAGTAGAAGTGAGACAAAAACTGGACAGCAATACTAGTTCAAAACAGTTTTTCAGAAAGAACTAACATATGTGTATGCAATTGTTTGCACATACCTCTGCTCCTGGTTCTCCTCGGTCACCCTTTTCACTTAGAGAATCACCAACTGGCCCCTGTAACAAAACCACACTGAGCACACACATATTTTGAAACTCACATTTTCTTAATTAAATATATATTTTGTAACTTTTTATCTTAAAAAAATACAGTTGGGATACTATTAATAGGTATTTTATTCTATTCATTAGTTCTATTCTTGTCATTAAAGGTTGAAATAATTAGCGTAAATACCAGGCTGTAAAAAGTAGCATTGACTAGGTGATGCTGCCTGAACATCTGGATTTAAGGGATTTACTTCTGGTCACTTACTGTAAACCCCATTGGCCCTGGGAGTCCTCTTGATCCTTTTTCTCCTTTTTCTCCTTTCAAGTCCTGTTACACAGAAAATAGGAACTTACTGTGGTATCTTGGATTTTTCTATGCTTACCATGGCAGTCCAGATCTACAAGTAAGAAATCCTTATTTCGCCAGCAGGATTGTTTGAGCAGAGATGGTTCTACTTGAATGATTAAGGAACATAAGCTTTGTATCAGTGCTCCTGCCCAAGTCTATGATATTTGAAAAAGAAACTGTTTCTGCACATTTTAGAACAGAGCAAGGTCAAAACAACCTACCTCTGGTTACATGCAAGGGGACTGCAGTAAACACCCCCACAAATGGCAAAAAGAAACAAGCAAAAACATCAAATAAACCTTAGGTGCTTCACTGGAAGTACAGTTACTTCTGAAACATAAATGCAGTGCCTACCATGCCATCCTTGTCTGTGGGTGCAAGAATACATTACCCTACTGTAATTACATTACAATGTAGCACCATTGGGCTACATCCTAAGCTCACTGCAAAGTCAAATTTCATGGACTGTCTAATTATTACCTTGTTAAACTCATGCTCCAAACTATTTATGTAAGGAGTTTTGAAGGGTTTTTAAACTTTAGTGGCAAATGTCTCTGAAAAATTGCCATTGTCTCATGAGCTGGCTCTACAGACACTCTAAGAGAGCTTAGAACCTAAGTAAAAACATCTCAGAAATGTAAGGACGGGTAAAAGGAAATGTTATCAGAGCAGTGAAGATGAAAATATCCCCTCAAAGTAAAACCTAGTCAGATGGCTTATCTGGACATGATATTTAACAATTTACCGTCATGTTGTCTGGTCCACTTAATGTCACAATAACAGTTCCTGGGGGTCCAGGGGGTCCAGTTAACCCAGGGTCACCCTTGAAAAAAAAAATAGAGCAAATTACAAGCAGTGTGTTTTTGTTATTTGAAATTACCACTGCTATACTTTTGACATTGTGAAAAGTCTTCTGTCATTACACTCAGCCATTAATCCCATTAACACTTCCTTGTGCTTGCTATTTATATTCCAATAAAGAAGGCATATGGAAGACTTAACCTTCCCCTAGCTGATAAATATAAAAATGTATATGCTGATTTCTGCTTAAGTATCTAGAAACAACCTTAATTTTAATCTTATTTGTTTGTAATTTACGTAATTTAACTCTAAATCAAGTAAAAATATCTCCTTGATTACAATTTTCCTCTCCATTCAGTTAGGTCAGTCATCAAATTACATGAGCAGTCTTTGGTGACATCCTCCAAACTGCAGTCTGGATATTCCAGGGAGACCACAGAATCAAAGTGATCAGACAGACAAAACAAGCTTTCATGTGTCCTTCACTGACAACATTAGTACTTAAGTGCACTTTTTCATTAAGGATCTTTCAGACAAGGAAAGTCCTCAATATGATCTTCCCTCTGGAGCTCAACAAAACAATATCCACAATTTCCAGTGGTTTTAAGCCAGTGGAATGCTTTTGCATGAATTTGCACCATAGCAGCAAAGAATGTGTCACTCTTTCATAGGAAGTAAGCTGTTCTACGGTCACCTGATCTACTGCTAATGAATCACCAGGTCTACAGACAAACTTTTTTCCAGGAAAGTTCTAGCACATTCCTGGTGGTAATTACAAAGTTAAAACCAAACAGAGCTGAATCTCTGCAGGTCAATTAGCACAACTGTGGGATGCCCCACTTTCTTGCAAGGATATTCAGATTGACTGCACTGGTCCTCCAACTGCAGCCTGGGGTGCTGAGAGACAATGTGGGCATTTGTAGTAATTCCTGGCATAATGCCAATTACATGGAACACAAAGTAAGAACATAAATGACAAGTTATCCAATTTTTATTCAAAACCTGGGAGTTTTTCTAGTATCACAAGGGTTGACACTGAAAATATGTTGGGCAGGAGTTGTGAGATTACAAATGCTATACATTTACCAATGTTTATCTGCTTAGGTGAGCATTTAGGAGCATCACACAAATTACACATATTAATTTAATGCTATGTGTTTGTAAATATTGACTACTGGCTTCTCTTCAGTGTCTAACCTTCTACCCAGAAGTTTATGTCATTGGCTCTTGTGTGAAAACATTTTGACCTTACACAGCATTGCCATGTTTCCATTCTTCAACAGAAGACTCCCTCATATAAACTGAAAATTTGTATTTCACAGTACTTACTTCCCCAAACATTTCACCATAGCATACCAGAAAATCCAAGAAACAGAAGCAAAACTTATAAAATGTTTAAAGCTTCTTTCTTATGACATTACCTTTCTTCCTTTGGCTCCTATAACTTTCAGTCCCATAAGACCCTGAAAAAAAGTCCCCAAATATTTTTTTTATTTTACAAACACCTACAAAATGAGTTAATTTATGTTACACATAACAGAAGTTTTCATTTTTATTACCAATCTGAGACTACCTTAGGTCCAGGAGGTCCTGGTTTCCCTGGCATGCCCTACAAAAAAGGAAAAAAAAAATTCCTTAGCTAAAAAAAATTACAGTCTTGTGCTCCAATATAGGTGTTTTGAAGTACCCAAGTTTCACTGAACTTATATGACTATTTTTACTGTTTCTTCCACCTTTACAACTGCAAGTCATTGCCACTGAGTGACAGACTGTTTACACAGTCTAGTTGCAAATATATGCATCTCTCAATTATATACATATTAGTATTGAAAGTGAATTAATGGGTAGTGATTTGAAAATTAAAATTTATGCCTACATGGGACAAGGGTGACTCTGAAAATATAGAAATTATCATGCATAAAAATAATCAAAAGAAACTGAAAAAAATCAGATGTGTGCAGAAAACCATAGTTTTTACATACACATGTATCTAGACCTCAAATAAATGTGGGAGAGTAAAGTACTTGTATCTCTGTAATTCCATGGGGTTTAGGGAAAATCACAGGTCAAAGTAACAAGGGAGACATAAGTTCATACTAAAGCTCCTGGAGGGCCCTGTGGTCCATGTTCCCCAGGATATCCTTGAGCACCCTGGGCACCCTGCATATCAAAAAAGAAACAGGAATAAATATCCTGGCAAGATTATAAGCAAAATACAACACTAAATTCAATGAACTGACTAAGTAACAGAGGACTAGCTCTGTTTCTGAATTTCCATTTCCTATCTCAGGATAACACAGAAGTGTAATTCTTCCTCACTGCTTCATTGGTTGGCATATATTTTGAAATATGAGAAAACATATCTGATTTAAATCTAAACTACTCAACTGAGGATGTAAGTCCTCTGAGAAATGTGTACTCATAATCCATATGGTCCTATTAATGCCCCTAGTAAGCCTTCAATCTTTCAAATATTCTATGCAATAAATCCTACATTTTAAAGCTTCATGTTCAAAGAAATTAAAAATGAAACATTTTTGGTTTCTTTTTATTTAATGCTCTCTGTTTATTCCAATAGTCACAAGAAGTGTCAGCTCTGCCTTCCCCTGTTAATGTCTATTCTTGAAATACAGACCATCCTGTCCTTTGTTAGTACTCTAGAAGTTGAGCTGGTCTAACCTGTTCAGTCTTAACTTCAATGGGAATTTCAGCAGTTGGTCTAGTTGGCCAACAGAGGTCCCTTCCAACTGAACTGTCCTACTCTACTCTACTCTACTCTACTCTACTTTACTCTACTCTACTCTATTCTATTCTATATGTAGGGGTTAACTCATAAATCTGTGACCAGTTTTCCTCCATATCTGAAGTACTGTTTTTCTTCAACCTGACTGGCCTGTAAACTGATTGGTATTGGTTTAGAAATCAGTGACATAATTGTAAAAAACACTGTATCTATATTAAATAAATAATGTACTTAAATTATGTAAAATAAAAAATAATTTTAATACATCCTCATGTTACATATAATGTGTTTATACATGTTATATATATATATATCTCACTGTCTTAATTTTGATTTACCTGGAGACCAGGCATTCCTGGTAATCCAGGATCACCTTTTTCACCATTCTCTTGGCTATATCCGTCTGCAGGGTACCCCTGGAAAATTAGATAAAAAGAAACATAAAAAGTTATTCTGTAGAACTCTGTAGAGCAGCAAATCTTTTCATACAGTTTATAGGAAAATAAGCAACATCAGAATTGCATAATAATGGAAACTGTCCATTATGGATAGCTCTACCTTTAAAAAGGATTTTATTAAACAAAATATACCTTTTGCAGGCATTTCAGCTCTCTGTTAGGAGCAATCTTCTTTTCAGATATACCTACATTACTCATGCACAGTCCTTGCCTTCAATTTAATTTTGTTACTTTTTATCCCTTTAAAATACTCTCTAGTGCATCTGCAGATTTCCACATGAATTCACAAACTGTTTGGGGGAGTAGCTTAGTTCTTTGAGCGCTTGAAAGTGTTAAATTCACGACATGCAGTAACAGAAGTTTGAGGGAACAAAAATTATAGACTATTTTGCAACTTCAGGTGAATGCTACTAGGACAAACTTTGTGGTTGCTTCTTCTGGAAGGTAAACCTTTTGTTTCCCATTAATAGAGATATTAAGAGCTCTTTTCCAGCAACAACCATACACACAAATTGTTGATAACCAATCAATACTTCATGTAATATGAAGCAAATAACTGACCTTCTCTCCTTTGATACCAGGAATACCCTAGGAAGAGGAACAATCATATTAAAACAGAAAAGTAAAAGAGACAGTGCTGAAAGAACACAATCTAAATATTCTCTAAGCTTGATGCTCTTCAGGTGATTTATTGTCATGAAGAAGGTGCATAGCCAGGTTCACATCTACTGTGCCAGACTTCAATTTAAGAAGAAAGGGCACATTGTTAAAAAATAGTCAGCCTCACAGGTACAACTGTACAAGTGAAGGCAGGACAGCTTTGAAGCCTGATATTAATAAATGAATAAATAAATAAAATCAGCAGAGCCGGTAAAATAAAGGTCATGTTTAGAAGTTACTAGATTTGAAGCCACTGGAACTTGACAGACAGCATTCCTTTTCCATTTGTTTAAAAGTTTCTCATTCAAACACATTTCTACAGTGAAAAAACCCAAATCCTAGGATTAAAGCAATGCACCCAAAGTAAGAAGTTCTGAGTTTAATTCCTGGTTCTTGTTGACTTAATTAAGCCATTTTTTTCTCAAAGATATTTAGGCATGAACTGAAACTGCAATCTATTAAATATACCTTGGATGCCTTTGGAGATGTAAATGGTAAATTTTCATGAGTATCCCAGGAGAGCTAACTCCAGTCAATGAATTTTCATGCACTCATTAACTAAAACGTTGAGCCCAACACGCAGACAATAACGCATTACTTTTAACTTTGGTCTCCTTATCACACAGTTTTCATACTAATAAAATAGGGATACCTATATATTTCAACTGTTGTCAGTATAAGCTAACATAAGGCTTTACACTCCTTCAAGGACTGGCTTTATCTGGTAGGAATGCACACAATTATGAATCTCACAGACACCTACTGGAAGGCCTGGAGCACCTCTTTGACCCCGAGGACCTGGAAATCCTTGGTCACCCTGAAAGTAGTAACAGTGATTGTTAATGCATATTATGGTTTATTATTTGGCCTGATTTTGGCAAATGTGATTACAGCAGTTTTTAATGTTATCACACTGAGAGTGCATTACCATTGTATTTTGCTAGAAGAGGATCATCCCATTTTATGAAGCTTGACTTCTATCCTAGACAGTTCAGATTAGTTCACTGTTTCACTAGAAATGTACGATTTTCTGTAGTAGGCATTATTCTGACTTCCTCTTTCAGAATGTCCATAGAGCAAAGAAAACCTGGTAAATCTGTAACTGAACATTAAGCCTTTTCTCTTAATTACTCTCAGGATTTATGAATTTCCAACTGCAAGCTAGATACTGGCAATATACAATTAATTAACAACTTCCTTTATAACCCATTGCAACAAAAGGACAAGTTGGACAAAACTGATTAGATCTGGATTTTATGAAAAAAGTTTTATCTGTCAAAATATCAAACATTATTCTTATCTTTTAGCAGAGGCCATTAGCATGTATTATTTAAGTATCTATTTTGCACAAAAAGGCAGCCCTTTTCCTTCCTCTTGTCTCATGATTCAAGTTTTTTCTAGCTGATAAAGTCACAAACCAAAAGAAGTCAAAGTTGTTGTATATTGGGGGAAATTTAGAACAGTTTTTGGCCATTCCCAAGCACAGCCAAACACAATCTCCAGAACACTCAGCTCAGTTTGTACCTTTGTGCCGTTGCATCCTGGAACACCCGGCAGCCCAGGAGGACCAACAGTTCCCGGTTCACCCTAAAAAGAAGCACAAAATTGACACAAGCTTTGTTTTTGCACATTCATATTGCCCTACAGAAACACTGAAAGAGTTTATGTTGGAGCAGTGTTTCACAAGACTTGACAGATTACAATGTGTTCTTAAATCATTACAATGAGTAAGAATTGCTGATGCCAAGATTTTTATCTCTAGGCCAATTGACAGAGACAATGTTGATGTTGAGACTAGAGTGAGCACATTGAGCTGAGGATAATTGTGCACTGAAGACTGTAGTAAGAGAGAAATGGTTAAATCAGTTTCATTTTTACTTACTGGAAGGCCTGGAGGACCTGAAAATCCAGGTATTCCTGGGAGTCCCTAATAATATAAAACCAGAGAAATAACATTACGAATATTTAACAAAAGCTCATTAGGCAGTTTTTCTTTGATCACATTCGTAATAAGAATGAATGCAAGTATGATTCTATTAAAAGATCATTACTTCCTTAACTCCTCCGTGAACCAAGCACAATGGTTACACGCTGAAAACACACACTGGTTTTGCCCACTAAAAAACCCCCAAACAACTCTTCATTATATTCTAGTCCGACTTTCTCATTGCACACTCAAATATTAAATATATACAGCAATAATTTGTATGTAAGGTGTAGCAAAAAGGGCAAGAGTTCTAAAAATCGGTAACACTTGTGCACAAACTGTGTCATAAACTTTAACCATACTTTGAAATCATACATAATGTTTTGCTTTTATTTTCCCAAAGGATTGAACCATGTTAGCAATTAGCACGACATTTAATACATGTAAGTTTGTTTAAAATACAAACACTTACTCGTGTACCTTTGGGTCCAACTAAGCCTGTAAGCCCTGGAGAACCCTAGATCACAAAGGGAAAGCAATGTTTTTGAACAGAATTGAGAAAAAGCATAACAGGACATGCAATATTTTCAATATCAGTGCCAATATGTGCACACAAAAACAGTTAGATAAATAAATAAATAAATAAATAGCCTGTTACAGTCAATAAAGGAAACGAGCATTTAATACAAGTTGCTTAAGCTGTGGTGTCTTGCCCTCCCTTTGAGTGTTTACAGGGGATGTATCATAGAATCACAGAATGGTTCAAGTTGGAAGGGACCTTAAAGATCATCCAATTCCAACCCTCCCAACATGGGCAGGGACCCCTTCCACTAGAACAGGTCAAAGCCTCATCCAGCTTGGCCTTGAACACTTCCATGGGGTGTGGATCCTGTTCAGTGCCTCACCACCCTCCTACCCTCACAGTGAAAAAACATATATCTCATCATAGGTCAAAAAAACAATTGCATGTTGAGAAAGCAATTGCCATGGATTTGGACAAACTGTGAGACCTGGAAGTGCTTCCCTGTGAGGAAATAGCTGGAAGGCTTCCAGATATGGGTGATGCCCATGTAATGATCAGATGTATGTACTCTAACCTGCGCTGTTGAGCACGGAAAGGAAGAGCAAGAGCAAGCTGAAAGGGGGCTAAACAGGATAGGAGAGCAAGGCTGAAAGAAGACAGCAAGGAATGCCACAGTGACACTGCAGAGTCTCGACAGAACCTGCTGGAATTCTTTCAAGATCCTTAGAGCTTTACTGCTAACAAGAAAATTTTGCTGTTCCCAGAAAGGAAAAGGGAAATGTGAAGAACAGTGTAGCTTCTGAAATCCTGGGCCATGTTCCATTTAAGATAATGTAGAGGCATTGAACAGGAGAGACTAAGTGGCACACACTACAACAGATGGCATTCAGGCTAACAGAGGTCTTCTTGCTAGATAAATTATCCTTACTTTTTGCCATTCTTGCAGAAGTCATTATCACTTATTAAAAGGGAAACGCTGTACTAAACACTTCAATGAGTTCAGATAAAAGGCTTCAGTGAGTTCAGATAAAGGATCAACATGTATCAAATGTACTATGAGTATCACTTCCAGTCAGAAAGTATTGTAAAAATAAGATATGACAGAATAATGCAATAATTAAACAAATGAAAAATATAAAACCCATTTGTTTAAAGGCATAGTTAAGTGCTGCAGCCACATTAGTGCAGGTCCTAGATATAATGTGATTGTGGCAGCACCTTCCTGATATATACTGTGGCTGAGTTCACATCATATTAACACAGAAATAATTTATTCACCAGAGCCAATTTATGGCAAACAACAAGATTACTGTTCCTCAAGACAAATATAAATAAAATGTTTTTAACACACTTTTTTTTCCCTACTCATGCAGGAGTTATTGAAAATTCATATTCAGCCTCAGTTTAGGCATACAGGAAACACAGAAAGCTCAAGTCACTGAAGCCACTCTCTCCATACTACAGGCAACCAAGATATACCCAGATTTTTCTTAGACCACGATAGACCAAGATAGTCCTAAATAGACCAAGATTTTTCTTAAAAACCATCTTTACCTTCAAATTTTCTTAAATCTATTTTTCATATTTCTCTCAGTAGTAGCTTGTTTCCTTTCTTTTCAGCAACAAATGTCAAGATGTTAATAGATGTTAAGACAAAAACTGAGGCTATGTTGCAAAAATCTGTCTAGACCTATTTTCATTGCCTCTGGCAGTTCAGTCCATATGTTTTAGCATCAGCCAATGGACAACTGGCCACAAAAGCCCACAGTCATATCAGCTCTACACTGATGCAGTCAGAAATAACCACTGCAGCTGGTGACCAACAGGGTTGGGTTTGGCTTGGTTTTGTAAAACAGAATTCTCCACACAGTCATAGATAACTTTGACAGTCAAACACAATATTTTTTCCATCTGTATCTCTCAGTCTCACATACATACCTACCTTTGGTCCCTGTGGCCCTGGAGGCCCTTCTGGACCAGGAAAGCCTCTTTGACCAGGTGGACCTGGAACACCAGGAAAGCCTTTTTCACCCTGTAAACATTAAGATAATTAAGCCCTTAAAATATCCATGAATTCTCCTTTTGATAGCTTATTTCTAAGGCATTCATTGCTTTCAGTACCTCTTAGCTTTCCGCTGTTGTGGCATTGTGACATTGTCCTTGACCACACTGACCTGTTTCTGTGGAGCATCTCTGTGCTGCCTCGACCCCATGGCACCACATGCTCCTAAGTATGGCTGAATTATCAGAACATAAGCTAGAACATAAGCTAGTACTCAGGATTTTGCAGAGAACAAAAGTTAGCTGACAGCATGAAAAGTTGGAGAAAGCAGCTGATACGTATTCCGTGTTAATATTTCTGCATTATGTTTAGCAACACAAACTGGGAAACTTCATGGCTGCTGCCGTACAGTAAAGTCAGTTCCAAACCATCAATATCTCTTCATGAAACACAAGAATAAAAAAACAGTGGGAGTCAAATGCAGTAAAACCATTCAGACAGAATAAAGAACCCTTGCTTTAAATGACAACTATTTTAAATTTTTCTGAATCTCAGAGATTAAGACACCCAATTACTTTTTCATGTGGTTTTTTTTAAGATCAAGTTCAAATAAACTATGTAAAGGAAATAGAAATTTGAAGATTTGCAAACAGAATATAGGAGGCTAAGCTACAGTGGAAGGGACATCTTCAGTTTTTTAGTTAAATATAATGAAGATGCAATTCTTAACTTGATTTAAATAAAGTGCTTCAAGCCTAGAAGCCCATGGGAAAGATGTTTCAGCTCTTTAGCCAGAGGCAATTTAACATGCTATATTTTACACCAGTGAAGAGCTGCCTATTCAAGACCTTTTACATCACAGCATGATGTGGGAGAGAGAGAATGGATTTATCAATTCTCTCAATCTTCCTATTGCTTTATACAAAGTTTTACAAAGAAAGCATGTGAAATTTTGCTGTGCAGAAGTTTGAATGTCCAATTTGATGTACAAGATAGGATCCAAGAGATGTCTTTGGGATGCCAAAATACTTTGGCTTGTCCCTGCACCAATTCTCACTCCTCAAAATCCCACAAACTCACCAGATTTTAAATATCTTCTGAATGAAATAAAAAAACAGTAATAAAAATTATATATATATTTTTCAGGATAGAATGTAATCCCATAATGTTTTAACACACATGAAGATAAGAGCTGCATTATGAAGTGTCTGTGAGATCTATATAATAAATCGGCATAGCTTTTTATAAAAAATAGTTTATTTCATGCACCACTGTCACAAGGCAGAAGGACTAATGCTATCCCAGAATGTGCCGCTGGAGGGGGTGTGGTACTAGCTCACAGGAAAACCAATGTCCTGGACCTGCTTCCCATGGCAAAAGCCACGCAGTGCTGTCTGAATCCAGGGCAGCACTGTGCTCTCCTGACAGCTTCACTGCCCCCTCTACAGAAAAGGCAGTTTTAGCCACTTTCTTCTTAGCAGATCAACAAGATCAATGGATTTTCAGGTTGGAGAATTCTAAACACTGAATAATTATCAAAACTTGTTGATTAATGTCATTGTCCTGATTTTCCATAGCTGCATGAAAAGCTTCATTAATGTAAACAATGATTAACTCTTACCTACAAATTGCTCAGTTATTTAACATGGAACTGATGAAGACAAGTTGTGGGTGTTCATTCTTATTAATATTTCTCTTTTACTGGGCAGCTTATTTTTTTCTAGTTTTTCAACTGGTCTCAATTTCACTGTTCAGGACAAAGTCAGGTTAGGCCAACTGATAACATGAAAAATAAACACGGAGATTTTACTGAAAATATCAGTATTCTCCTTTCCCTATTAATAATATCTATTTAAAAATGAACATATTTACTTTGAGATAAATTTTCTCGAACACCAAAATGAAGCTTCCTAAAAGCAGATGGGACCAATCAGTGGGACTAATCGTAATCCTAGATCTTTCTAGATGCCTGGAATGTGTTGATAAGGTTTAGCATGGCAACTTTTGTGTTCATGGCTCGCCTGAACTGCAACCATGACTTCTTCAATAATGCCCCTTTCATTTGTGAATCAGTTGTTTTTCCAACTGCAAGCAGGAATTTCAAAGAATTTTTGGCATTTGTTTAATTCAGGTTTGTGTAAAAGCCGCTCAGAGCCTCTGCCAAGCTGCTATTGGCAACAGGCAGAGCTGTGGCTCTGTTACTGCTGATGGATTTGCTGTTCCTTCAATGCTGGCAAGGTGTTTGTGATTAGGACCTAGAAACTCATCCCCTGCTTGACCTACAAAACAGATTTGTCTGTTTGATGCCAGGGTGTGTATCTTTTCTTCAGGAACTGGAAAAGGGGGGTGGGCAGGGTCCAGAGATGGAAAGAGGGAAGTCGTGAACATACCACTCTCGATGGCATTATGAAATGTGTAATAGGAGAGCTGCTGCCAAGGTAATGACATTTGTTAGGAGTCAGTGAAAGGGACTTGGTGCTTCAGACAGTTGTTCTGTTGGTGTTCAAACATCATACAACACTGTAAACACACTACTGCATTAAAAAAATTAAATTGAAAAGTCTTAGTTAAACAATATCCCCAAAGTTAACAGAACTTTTGAAGGTAATCATTCTCTGTAGGCTCTGTTGGCAAAATACCATCACAGACTAAATTCATTCACTGGATCAACTGAAGTAATGTATTAACAATTTCCAAGTATATAGGCTAATATTAAAAAAGGAAAACATATCTGTTCTTACCTTACTGCCTTTCATGCTATCACAGAAGCAGGGACTTTTACCTTTGCATACACAGTTCTGAAAAACAAAAATACAAACTTCATAATACAATTCTTTTTCTGACTGAGCTGTTTGGAGAGAGGCAAGTGAGATCCCCTAAGAAATTATTGTGTCTGCCTCTGATTTATAGATTAATCAATGGGTGATTACTTGATGTCTCAAGCTAGATTTTTAAAGAGTTGCAAGCATTAAATAATTTATTCTTTCTTATATTTAAAGAAGACACACTCCTACCCTGATCTGACAGCTAGAATTCAAGTGGTACTGCATCAGAAATTTGGAAAACAAAGGTATCATGTAAAACAGAAACCATCTTATTCTGCTACATTTACTATTATATTAATCAACATGATTATATCACCAGAGACACAAGAATAAACACTAATGCAGAATTAACAACAAACAGTATCCTGATTTCTTCTTGGTGAGATTGATCAGTCTGGTACTGGATAATCTAAATTCATCAAGTCAGTTATATGACAGATATTTTAAGCCTTTTAACATCAATACAAGAGGATAAAGTGACATATATCTCCAAATAAAATTGGAAATATTTGTAAGACATCTGATTTTCTTGTCCTTATTCAACGACAGTGCCTTCCATCCCAAAGCATTCTCTTCAGAACAGATTATTGGTAGAGGTCTGCTAGGCAATATAAAAAAGGTACCTGCTCAAGGCAAGATGTATAGACAGATATATACCATTATAATTCTATAGACTTCATGGAGTTGTACCTTATTTCTGCCTGTGAAAGCAAACTAGAAGCAGATTCTTTACAGGATTTGTATGCAAGCACAGTTTTCAGGACATGTAGAGAAATCAGCAAATTAAATTGCTCTTCTGTAATAGGTATAATCTGCAGAAGACTTGATGTGTACAGATACAGAAGAAACCTTTTTCTTTTATCTTATAATCAAAGCCAATCCAGTATGAAGGTAAATGCATGAGCATGTAGAAACTTATGACACTACACAGTTAATTTAAGTTAATAAACTACTGAAAGAAAGAGAGCCTTTTCTCTTCAAGAAGTCAGAATGTGTTTAATTTGCCATTAGTAAGCTTTCAGATCTATTTAGGTCTTTTTCTGTACACATATCACTTTAAACTAAACTGAAAAGACCAAAGATGATTTTACATTACACAGTCAGTTAGCTGGATAATACTAAATGTTTTGGCATATGATTTTTTACGTAAGATTAGATTACACCTTCTGTAAAGGAGCTTTGAACCAAAAAATCATTGCTCACTTATACTGCTGGATGCTTTCACATCCTTGCAAGATGCCTGCAGCTCCTTTATCAAAGAATCATAAAAAACCAATACGATGTTGCCAGGTAATAAGATAAGGAAATTGAATATTAGTTATTAATAATTTATTTAAAATTCTCACAATAACACCTACATAAGTGTATTAACCAAAGCCACAGGTTTACTGCACCGTTTTTGTGATTTTCATAAAAACAATAATAATAATCCACATTTCTTTCAAATATTTAGGTGAAGTAGATTTTTGATCTAAAATCTAGGTCAAAGGATAGAGTCAGATCATTATAGGAATACCAAATCAAATCAATTCACCAATGAACCAAAATCAAAACCCCACAACACTTGGAGTAATTTATAGAGCAGCTCTTCTCCAAAGTGTTTTTAGTGATAGTTACAGTGTTATATTAAAGAGTTACGTAATTCCAGTTGTACATGTTGAAGCACATTTGCTGCAGTGGTTAATGTTTTGTTCAGTGGGTGCAACCTTATTTATAACACTGAATAGCCCTTTTCACACTATGGATTGGATTCAATGAGGCTCTGACCTCTTCCTGCTTGTGATTCAGAGAGTAACTTAACCATCTACTTAGCTAGTATTCTATATACTTAGCTAGTCCTCTCCTTCACATAATTCCTCAAAGAAATGACAAAGAAAGAAGGAAGAAATAACATGCTACAGTCTATGTTGCCACCTATACAAAGGTTAATGTAGATTGAGCATGTCAGTGTTACTCCAACCACTGCATTGGTGGTAACTTCATTTGAGGAGAATCTTACACAGCTCTCAGCACTTTGCCAGTAGCACTGCTTATATGAAGAATTTCAGAAAACATATTTAAGGATGTTACCAAACCTGAATATGCCAAAAGATGTGACAAAGTCTTAAGGTAAGGAGAAGAGCAAGCAATGCTTCCTATTCTGTCAATAGCACAGGCTCTGCGTCCTGTTCCTCACATTGGTGGGGAAACACAATCCTACGGGGAATGGTTTAAAGGCAGGAAGGTGGAGAATAGACTAAATGAGTCAAAGTGAGGATAATCCATTATTTCTCCATTGATCTATTTTTTGGAATGACATATATGATGACAGAACAATCAGAGTATTTCTTTATTTTTCTAGATCCAGAGAAGATCAGAGTATCTCACCCATGATTTCAAAATACATATTTGATTACAAATACTGCGCCCAGGACAGAGAGGCAGCAAAGTGTGTTGCTGCAGGAAACAAGCACCATATTCTTTAAGTATATTTCAGACCAAGACTACACAGGATGAGTAATAAAGACATTCAGATGAAAGCTGAGATGAAAATAAATGTATTGTATAGGAATATAGTAATGTGGCTGCAGTGGGGCTTAAGTTTGCACTTTTGGTCTGATTTGTCTTTAATTTAATGGGTGAACTCCACTGATGCCCAAAGTACATCCTGGTTAACATAAATGAAAGATGACTGTGCAACATGAGGTATTTTTAAATTAATTAAAAGCAGTGCAAGTGATACCCATTAATTACGCTGGACAGTAAAAATAGCCCAGGTGTCTTCTCTCAAGTGGGTGATGAAGCTGTCACTTTCCTTCACTGGTTGTTCTAACAGCTGATCAGACTAATTTTTAAAAATTGAAAACTGATTTTTCATTTAAACTTGATACTTATCAGCATCTCACCTATCCTGCCAATAGGTTTTTATCTCCTAACGTACAGAATCACTAAATTAGAACTCTACCAATACATGGAACAAGACTTAATGGATAGTATCTATTTTTCTGTGATGCCACTTTTTTCTTCTTTTCCATCTTTCTTCTCATTAATGATATCCTGAGCAGCTGAAAAATATGGAGGCTGTCACAGTGGTCCTTTCTAAGTGGAAGTGACTTATCAGCTAATTTCCAATTTTCTGTAATTTCTCTTAAATGCCAACACTTATTAAAAATTACGTATCAGTGAGGCAGCTCCTTTAAGTCTTGATTATGAATTTTCAAGGGCTGCTGACACATGGAGATTTCTGAATTCTTCCTGGGTTGTCTCAGTGCAAAGCAATCACTTTACACATCCCAGCTGCATCTATAAATCACAACTGAGCACACAGAATAACCCTGCTCCAACAGTTGATTTTAATATAGTGCTTAAAACTTCAAAAGGCCCATTTCACTCATGTTCCCTACTACATGTTTTCTGTTGCATCTAATAAAGGTGGGAGTAAACTTTGTGGTTACAAGAAGTGGGAAGTTTTGCTCTAACATTTATTTACACTACAGACTTGTGTTGGGGTAGGTCTGCTGCACATATGTTAAATGCTGCACTTTATGAAGAACACTATGGCGGTAGCTAAAGTTTCTAGCTTGGATACAGTTACAGTTTTGAAAATTTATCCTAACTTGCACAAGCAGAGGATCTGAGAGCAGAGCTTTATAGGAAAAAGTTCCCACTGTGAGAAAAGCTATTGAAAGAAAATATTTTTTTTCCTGATGCACCTGTATTAAGACACTTAGCTAGATTAGCAGAGTCAGGAATTCCAGCTAGACAAGGTTAGTAGATACGTGACCCTGGCAGCATATTCCTCATGTTGCACAACTCAAATCACCATGGAGCGTACAAGGTCCTGGAGAATGAGGTCCCCTCACTCCTAAACATTGCTATCAAAACAAAATACCAGTCTCACAATTGCAATCTGTATACTAAAAGTTTTTCATGCATTCTAAGCATCAAACATGAATTCATTAAAATTATCAAAGACCACGAAGAACTTAGTGTTTTTTTAGTGATTGCTGGACCAGTACAGCAAAACCAAATTATTAAGCCTTCAATAAGTATAGACAACATAGAGCAGAAATAGGAGATGATGAGATGAAGGAAAATGTCAGTTCCCAAAACCCTGAAACATTGTGTAGTCACTTGTAAACTGGAAGGCAGCCAGACATTCCTACCTTAGAAGACTCCTGTTAACAGCCATGTATGCTATCAGAATTCACAGCATTTTGCCTACCAGTTGAATACCTAGCACAGGATGAAAATAATTTCATTTGGACTTTCAATTATAAAGAAATACACCTGTAACTTAAATAATAAACAGCTTGGTCAATAACACCCAACACAGAGAGACTGGGTCTCAAAGGACCCAGTAGGAGACAACAGTTACACTACAGGCAGTGCAGTTGATGAATAAGCTCCATTAAACATTTGTAATGGGAACCTTGCTCTGGGAATAACTATTGAATCAAAATGCCCAACTGGGGACACAGGCCTTGTATTACTGGTTATGTGCTGCTTTCAGAGTGAGGTGCAGAAGAAAGGTTCTAAACATTTATGATCACAGGAAAACATAACACTTCACAGAAGCAGGACTTTGTGTTTAACGTACAGATATGCAATTCATGGTCACACAATGTTAACATACATTTTTATCTGAACTTGGTAAGAACTTCCCTGCTTTATATCCTTAACTTTAAACTGGTACCAGTTTTTTTGGAATGGATTTGTTCGTTCATGTAATATAAAGATATATTCATAATAGAATTTCAAACCAACTAAGCTAAATGACATGTAGAGACAAATGGAAGAAGTTCTGCACATGAACACTTAAACGACTTTCTAATATGCCAAGGGGAACATGTGTGTGAACCTCATTTTTCACTTCAGAGATTGAAACCATTTCGAAAAAAATTACCTCACTTTTTACAGCAAAATTCTGTTGGGTAAGAACTTTGTATAGCAACAATTTCGTGGTGTTAGCTAAATCTCTCATAAGTATCTATACTTAGTGCTGTGGTTTGACAAGTCTAAATTTCTCTTAGATGCTAAAGATACCTTGCTGATGTTCTGGGCTAAGCAAAACCAACACACTTAGCACAATAAAAAAGCAGTAACATAAACTTCAAGTTAAACAGTATAAGCCAGATGGAAAAAAAAATTCAGAGAATTTCTGGTATCTCTTGCCTTTTTAAAAAAAGAATAAATTTATGTCCTTGGGGAAAAATCCACTGAACACCAAAAACCCAAGTATAACACCCTAACATTCTCTCTTTTTTGTTGATATACTTACTGTACAGCCTATCTTTTTTTTTTTTTTCTGTAAATGAGCCTGTTTGTACAGAAGTTCCAAGAAACCGCTGTGACATAGCTGTTCTTACTATTCTCGGGAAAACACACCACTCATCAGGACTATGTTCCACATGCAACTCCCATGGTGCCAAACATACTCTTCTTCAAGCAGATACAGCACTATTAATTACATTGAGCTTCTCCCCTCTCTCCAACTCACTATCAGAGAACAGTTAGAGGTGTGAGAACAGTAGAGCTTGGCGATCTTCACTTTGCCCATGTCATCATCATTGCCTTAGGATAAAACAGAGAAAATATTTTAATTCAGAAAAAATCAAACATGTTGCGTTTTCATGAACTCAAATGATTTGTGAGCTCTGTGGTGATGACCACTAAGGCCCATTTTGTAGACATTGCCTAAAATTACTCATTATCTATGTAGGTAAAGCTGGCATATTGTGTGAGGTTCTGGAAAACTGTAGGGTGAGGCTTTCAAACCTCCAATTTTATGGGGGGGGGTTGTGTTTAACTCCTTTTGGTCTATAAAGAGAAAAAACAGTTCTCTCCTTAGACAAAGAATGATGGTTTTCCTTCTTCTTCTAAACCACTGAATATTTTGACAGTTATGTTTATAATGACCAATACCTTACTCGACAAACCATCTCACTAGGGTGGAAGTCACCGTGAGAAGGACTATGAGAAATTGAGACAAACTGTTCCTGATATATTCAGATGTGCAAAATCTCCAAAGACAGATCCATAAACTCCATCTCTGGGATGAGTTTTTACTCCTGACCTGGAAAAGGACATGGGAACAACAAAAATAAATATTCTTCCTTTCCCTAAGGCAAAAAAAGACTAAGCAATTCAGGCCACAGAGTTTTGTTTTGTGTAGTGAACTCTTAAGGGTGTTTAATCAGCTTATTCATCCGTGCTCTTCCTTCCTAACAGTCACCTTTAAAAGAGCAATCTAATAACAAAGAATACACACCATTTAACTAATGAATTTTTGCTTACCTACCATAATATGGTTAGCATACATCACACATTTTGTATTTCTTACCAGCTGTTGAGTGTGGGAATGGTATTCACTATAATTTTTGTCTCCTCAGGCCTGTATATTTGTATATTCATAAAATTCCTGGTGTGCATCTTCTGTTAAGTGGTGCAAATAGCAATGAAAGCAACAGTAGCTTGTTCAGAGAAAGCTTATTGCACATGTTTTGGTTTCTCCTTATTTGAAAGGCTCTGTGATTTCACAGATTTAAAAAAATTAAAGGTCACTTCTTCCTGCAGCTTCCTCCAAAATAATCCGTGAAAAAACCCAGGACAAAGCCCTAGCTAAAAGGCCTTCACTAAACCAGGCAAAATGGAAAACCTGTAAACCTGTGAGACTTGTACCCTATTGCAAAATTGCTAAAACAAATAATGAAAATGGAACTAAAAATATATTAGGTGTGACAAAATGGAACATTTTCAGTGTGACAATGAGAGATTGAGGTTGCAAACAGTTAAGGAAAAAGCCTTTTTGTATTTCACCTTCCTCCTAGGCTCCTGTAATCCATGCCAAGATACTTCTAGTATTACTTTGTTAGGCAGTAGGGTGGGAATGTGACAGCAAAACAGATGACCGGACATCCCATACTAGTTGCACTTAATAGCAAAGTATTTTGTTTCAAAGACCTGTTATGACAAATCAGCTCTAGATATTGCAGAAGAGACTGCTAGCACAGATCATAAATAAAATGGTTCTATCTCCATGAAATGCAAAGTAATGAAGAAAGAACCAGCATTTGCTTGCCTACTCTAACAATTTTAATGGTGTTATTCAGCCAGCAAAATAACTCGAATTACAGACTTTTGCTTAAATGTGTATTTATCTTGTAGGTTTGCTAGAAAAGGCATCAAGTGTCAACAGTTCAATTTTCACAGATGTTTACTAAGGTCACCTAAGAAGGTTCATCTTTCAGTTTTTTGATGCAGCACACACATAGACACACTTCACATTTATTGACCATCAGAGCAATGTGCTGTAAACCAGCAGAACTCCATCAATTTTGATACCCAAATATTCAGGTAACTCTGCTAATTTGTGCTACCTCTCTCAGCCCAGTAGGAAAAGCCTTGCTTTGCAGTGCTGTGACATTGGCCTGCTTCCCTATGGAGATGACAGCTGAATTACAACTAAATATAGAGGCAATCAGGAGCAGAACAGTCTGGCAGAATTTGGGCCCAGTTATCAGAGCAACAGCTTCCTTGACTTTGGAGCTGGGATCACATTAACCAAATCAAAGAGAGCACTTCACAAAGGACTTGTTTTTCTAACATGCCCAGTGAACTCTCTCTTGTATATTCAGGTGCACATCTTCCCTTCTCAGCTGCTTGTGCAACAAAGAGCCTGGGTGCTTCACAAGGCTGCCAGAGAAGGAACATTTTCACTTGGTGACACTTGGTGCCCCCAACCCTTTGATTCCTGGTTAAACTAAGGCTGCATCTCATTCTTAACCAGCCTTGGAGATGGTCATAGGCTGAGCTAGAACATTATTTTTTCTTCCAGAGCCATGTATTAAATCTGTTTGTGACAGTAATATAGGTTGCGTATAATTAGGGAAAAAAAAGCTATTAGGAAGCAAAGAAGACTCATTTTAAGTCCTTGCATACAAATTCTAACGTTTGCAAGAAATGCAATTAATTGTGAAATATGAACACTTGCATCTAATCACAGACAATAAGCATGAGAAAGGGGATGCAAAACAGATCTTCCCAAGTCTTACAGTCACCAAGTTTGTTATGTCCCCTCCTTTGCCTCCAGCACATGATGGAAAATATGAAGTGTCATGATGGGGGCAAAAACATAATAAGGTGCACTTAGTTTTATCCTGTGAGCTAACAAACATTGCAACAGTATTTACAATACAAATTAAAAAGTGGTAGTAAGATGAGCTGCAGCTAACTTGCAAGCAAGTAATCTTGCTCAAGTAGAAACTCTCTTTATCCTGCTCTGAACAGATACTAGGATGATACCATCATAAAAATGATCAATGCCAAAGAGCAGTAGTATGGATTCAGTATTAACGAACTTGGCCAAGGTATTTTTCTTCTTTGTGTCATTTGAAACAACAAATTTCAGGGAACATTTTTAGATTAGTTTAATTTAAAGATACACAGGAAGTACATAAATGGTATCAAAAGACAGGACACATTTAAGATAATTAATTGAATTTTACATTTGCATCAAGGCACTATCAGTTCCAGGTGCTGTTAGACAAAATTAAGCAATGAAAAAGCATATCCAATTTTTTCTGAAAGAAAAAAAAAAGATGAAGAATAGAAGAATCTTGTACCCTGTGAAAACATATTGATGAGGATGATGATGGTTATAAAATATTTAAATGAAGAGTGGAAAAATCCGAAGAATTCTAACACCAGTATTTGAAGTCAAGGAATACATCAAAGAAGCTGAAAAGCCTTTGACATGGGAAGATGCTACTTCTGCTGAGTTTTCAGAAGATGTGATTAGAGCATGCCAGTGGCCAAGAATGCAGACAATAATACTCCCTAGCAGGTGCCAGAAAGTTCAGCCTCCTAAGGGCAGTGGACTCAGTGAAGAGCTTCACAGTGGACTCTGTGAAGAGCTGCAAGGACTAAAATTTGCTGTATAAACGGCAGCAGGCATGAATTAGTAATTTGCTTTCCTGTCTTCAGGAATAAACTACACCTAAAATTTTCTATGTTGAAACATTTTTTAATTGATGCAAACAGCGAAAGTATTGCTTCCTTTTTTTTCCCTGAAAATATCAATTTATTTTCATATGAGAGTGCAGAATGATTTTAGAACAATAACTGTACCTATTTCTTTGCAATGAACAATTTAGTCAAGATGCAACTATTTATTCATCGATTATCTCATGTCAATTACAGCAGCCACTAACATTTAACTAGGAGTTTAGATAAAACTGCCAGAAGAGAGGCTTAGAAACAGTGTGTGTGTATTGTGGGAGAGGCATTCCTGGAACACAGCCTGTGCTTGCTAAAAGCCATCCAGAAGCTCATATGATGATATCCCACCTCTTCAGAGCAACAAGGGCAGTGGATGGCAGGTACCAGCAGAGGAAGAGGAGAAGGGAACAAAATCCAGCAAACTGGGCAAAGGAGAGAGACAGGTCTCGAGCTGTTAATCTTCCACATCTTGCTTTACATTAAGCATCAGATCTAGACAAAGCCTGAAACAACTCTGCAGAAAACATGGACTTTGCAAATAGATCTGGTACTTCTGTTCTACATAAGAACTAAGAGGTATTTTAATTCCACTACAAATAAAACAATTAGATCTTTGTTAAATGACTAAACTTGACTGCCAGTCAAATTATTGTGCCATGAAAAAACCCAACATATTGGGCGAGGTGCTTATGCTGTTTCCAGACACTCTACCCAGAATGGGTGAGTGAAAGAGCTGCATGAATTTAGAAGAAACATTACTACTAATTACACTGCTTCAGACATTTATAGTAGAATGTGGCTCTGCTGTCTCAAAAAGAAAGTACAAGATCACATTTTTTCCTTATAAAGGTGAATTTCAAAATGTTTTGATAGTAAAGATTTTCACGTACGGTGTAAGGGCTTCATTCATACATGCAAGGAAAAATTAACACTGTTGACTACTACAGGGCAAAGAACTTGAAATTTACCAAAACTGGCAGTTTCTTCTGTTTTAGGTCGATCAACAATATTGAAACTGTCAGTTTTGTGTGTTTGATGTCTACCAGAAATGTACTGAACCAGGCAGTTTTCTGTTTGGCAACTAGCAGAAGTTGCACGGCCCCGTCCGTGTGCCATCACAGCCAACTGCTCTGCTCCCAGCTGGGAATGTACAGCCCGAATGCTATAACCCGACACAGAAAAGACTACAACATGATCTGCGAGAATTTATTGATCAAACGGTGATGGACACTCACCGTTAAGCCTGAAATACAACCTGTGAAATGATTTTGTCACGAAGGTGGCACAGGTGGCTCAGAGTGCCGCTCCGGAGGTGTTTTCCTCGGGCTCACCCACTCCCAACCCCGCTCTGTCCTCGCCGTCCCCATGCCCCGTGCCCTCAGGCCGCCGCGGCCGCTTCCCGGGCTGCTGGCGGGCCGGAGCCCCCATCTGCCCCGTCCGTCCCCCAGCTGGAAGGGCGGGAAGCTCCTGAGGCCAGCGGGCCGCGGTGCCCGGTGCACGGCCTTCCCTCCCGTTCTCATCCCCACCCGGCAGCGATGTCCGGCTAGCGGTGCCCCGCAGCAGGGCGAGATGTACCTCGCCTCGCCCTGCCCGGGCCAGCGGACTTGGCGCGGAGGAGGCGCATCATTTGAAACGCACACATTCACCTTTCCTCCCTCACCGGTGGCCAACGCGGCGCGGTGACAGCGCCGAGTGCAGGGCCGAGCCCGCTGTGCCCCAGGTCAGCCGCACCCCGCGGGACCCCGCGCCGCCGCCCCGTCCGTCCAGGCGCTCACTCACCTCCGCCGCGGCCCGGCCCGGCCAGAGCAGGGCGAGCAGCAGCACCGGCGCCAGGCGGCCGAGGCAGCCCCCGCCGGCCATCCCCCCCTCGGCGCTGCCTGCGCGGCGTCCTGGGGCGCTTCCACTCTGCCCCCCGCCCGCCCTCCCGTGGGTTTTGGCCTGAGGGTTCTGCGCCGTGCCCGCCTCGGCTCTCCTGGCTGGCGGCCCCGCCCCGGCCACCCCTCTCCTCCACCCCCTCACCCCCCCGTGTCCTGCCTTGGGCACCGCTGGCAGCCGCCGCCCGTCCGTCCGTCCTCAGCGGGCATGGAGTGAGCGAGGTGTCGGGGGCTTTCCCGCCTGGGAGCTGAGGTGAGCGCCGCGGACGGGCAGTGCCGAGCAGGGGCACCTGGCGCTCCTCGGGCGGGGCTGGCAGCGCGCTGAGGGGCAGCCCCGGCCCGGGACAGCGGGAGGCGTCCCGGCTTGCCGGCGGGCTCCGTGAGGGCGCAGGTGGCGAGAGCGGGGCCGGGGCCAGCCCCGGTAGCGCCCGAGCCAGGCACGGGCTGTGCTCGCCTGTAGCGGGGTCGGCCGTGGGTCCCGGCGGGGAGAAGAGCACGGTGAGAGCGGCGGGAGGGAGGCGGTACCGGGACGGGCGGCAGCAGCAGCAGCCGGGGCCCCAGGGCCATCCCGCCCTGCCAGGGCGCTCCCGGGCACGGACGGGAGTTCCTTCGGCAGCGCTTTCCGTGCCCTCGAGTGTTTTCTTAATGAGACAGAGGAGACTCCCAGAGGGCACAAAATGCTGCCCCACTGCATAAATGGAAGTCAACGAGACGTGTTTCTCCCCAGGGTTTCCACATAATATGATATAAAGCTTTATTAAATGGAATTACGATTTGTAAAGTATTGGCGATGTATAAAGTCTATCACATTTATGTTACTGACAGAAGTGCTGCATGCTCAAGGTAACCTTTCACCAAATAAAGTGCTGTTTTGAGATGTAAACTTGGCATGTGGGCAGTGCCAGCCGCAGCAAACTTACCTGCTTTGTAGCGTTCATGGATGCTGCACAGGAAATCCCACGTTACAGGTTTTATTAGCACTAGAAGTGATACAGCAAAAGCAATTATATAATATATGTATATAAATCTAGGAGTACTCATGAAATACAAATCTAAAGGTTTTCATGAGCAGAAAGCTAACCACAGAGCTTTGTAAAATAGCTTCTCTGACAGGCACAAGAGTAGAGCTGGATCTCTATTCACTAGACCATACTGTCAACCTCCTATGAAGTCTGTGGTAAAAGCTGGTTAGTAGAGGCTACTTTTCCAAAAAGTTTGGTACTGCCAGTAAGAACACGCCTCTGGAAGAGGTGAGCATTATGTCCAGTATCAACGATCCTGTACTTAGAATCATGCTAAAACAACTTGGCTCTAAAATATCCAACATCTGTGAGAGCAAACTGGAATAGACAGCAAGGTATGGAGAGAAAGGAAAAGAATTCCCCTGTTTTCAGGCCAGGTTGATGGTGACCATGTGGAAGAAATAGTATCCACTACCAGAAATTAACATGAGAAGTACTGGTGTTAGACAGAAGGTAGTAGACACTCATTTATACAAGGGTGAAAAGTGAAAAAAGGTGTATAACCTGTCTGAGAGACAATGAGGTCAGAGAAGTGAGACTACAGTGGAAGACAGCGATCAGTCCTCTGAAATGCTGACAATTTTGATGCAGAATGAACAGCATGGCTCTCACTGAGTGAAGAAGATAGCACTCAAAAGGAGAGCTGTTGCATACTAGGCCAAAGAGTTATTGGAAGAAGCAGAAGAAAGCAGGCAGACCACTGTTAGGGGCAATAAAGGAGCTCATGCAGAATACTGAGTGAATGAAATACTCGTATAAAGAGATACTGAGTCAGTTTTCAAATTAGGAAAACCCTGTGTGGAAATTTCAAAACATGAAGGCAGCAAGCTCAGAGCAAACATGTGAAAGTGCTAACAAGGGAGATGTATCAGAAAGAAATGTAATCAAAAAGAATCCTCTTCAATCCCAGAACCACCTGCTTCAGTGACCTTGAGCAGCTGGCAGTTAAGTAGTGTGGCCCAGCTGAATGGGAGTTGTGTGTTTATCCTTAAAAAACAGCAACTAATGTTGCATTCTGAGATTGTCACATAGAAGCATACATGCCTTTTTGTGAGTTTCTAGGACAGATACTCAGGACTCCAAAGGAGCACTGAGCTGCTACAAAGGTAAGATCAGCTCCAGATGTTCTCTCCCATGCTCATTGTTACCAAAATTGACAGCATCCATCCACAGAAAGTCTGTGGAACCTTGATGCACGCTGAGTGTTGCTGATACTGATGTAATCCATAATATTGTCTGAGAGCTACCAACTCAGGCAATCTTGTCTGTCTAAACTGCTGTCCAGGCAGGCTTGCCATCATTTGTGCCAAAATGTATACTTGCAGCTGCCTGTAAAGCTACTTTACAACAAACCAACAAAAGCACCAGCATATGAACACCAGACGTCAACCTTAATTCTAGAAAGCAGTTGAAAGCTGCATCTAATTTAAGTTTGTCTTTTTCTACAGTAATTGATATTTAATTATTTTAACTTTGGTTTCATTTCCCTGGTTCTCTATAGTAAAGAAATGATAATACTATTTTCAGGAATATTTTTTGTGGGAAACATTAAAGTTGTATGAATGTAGTATAAAGTGCAAAGTTTTACAGGACACTAAATGAAAAAAATAGGACTTATTGGAAAGGATGGAAAGAGAATGGAATATGTCCATCATGAATGATGAGGCAGAAGTCCTATGGAAAAGAGCATATATGTTCATGTACTTAACATGTCTGTCCTAATCTTATGCATAAAATAACCACATTAAAACTGAGCACGCGACTCCAATTTTTATTTCCTAACTTCTGAATCCTTGACTTTGCAACTTGTGTGCTCGTGTTACATGTGATGGTTCCTTTGGCTGTAATGAGAATACAGTTAGGACTGCTCTAATTTTTCTATATCTCAATAACTAGCTGTGCGTCTGTCTCAAACTATGGCTCATGTGCCATGGTCTTTATAAGAGTTACTAAGAATGAAATTGTCTTGGTTCTTGTCTAGAGAGTAAACATCTAGATTATGTTATAATGCCAGCTTTTCCCACTCTGTCTTCTGAGGTTGAGGTGAGGTTTGGTGATGCACATATAAAACCTATTCCTTTGATGGTAGTGAGTGTGCTATCCTGGGGATATTTTATTGACGTAACTGTTGTGATTGCTCCAAAAACATAAAGCATGAGATCAGTTTGATACATCAATCTAAATAACACCTTGTATTCTTTCTGTTATTGTATTAGCTACTGAACACTTCAACTTGTTCAGAAAACGATGGGGTTTAGATAGCCATGACAAAATAACAAGCAGAGAGTTGCAAGTCTTCCACTCATGCATTAAGTATTATTTCAAACTGTGTCAATGGGTTGGATCAAAATGGATTTTAATTTGAAAATAAAAGTTTCACTGCTAATACAAAGTAAATGTACCAAATATAATTTTCTTTTTTATTTTCTTCTTAATTTTCAGAAGCTGTTTGGATAATTAAATAATGAGATGGCTAGTGGGCAACAGGAACACATTTCTGCAAAGTCTAACACTTTATGACTGGCTCGGATTTTCCATTTGAGGCAATCAGTACCTGCAATATTGTATTGCCTCACAATTTTGCTTATATTGTTTATATTACTAATGTAAAAAATCAGTGAGGTAGGAATGTTGTTGGAATATTATTTTTTTATTAGGGATGTTATTTTTTTCTTTTCTTACAGATGGGGAACTGGGGCACAGCAAGAGAGTAAGAATTTGACAGATGAATGGAGTACTGTACAATACATGTAGAGTGTGATCTTGCAGCATGGATTGGCTGCCTTTAGGCTATTTATTCATCAGTCAGTGCAGAGTAGCTTGCTAAGTCTCTTCTTCATATTGTGGGATTTGGATATACTATGCATACACACAGGAGTCAATATTATTTATAGATTAGTTCTGGTTAGAAAGATGCCACACTATTAAATAATAGAATGCAAAACAGTAATGTTTCAGGAACTATACCCTCGTGTTTAACAAACACATGGCTGCTGGCTGAACGACTATCAGAGAGCAGCCAGTTTGCTGCACTTTACATCCTCACTACATTCGCAGAAACTGATTGCCTACTCAGGAGACTTCTCCAAACAAGGCAAACCCCTGTCCATTCTCTCTAGTCAATGTTCAGTCTCCTCAAAATTACTTCCCCACTTTTGGAATACTGGAGGGCTAAAAAGCAGAAACCTGAGATAATCCGTGCTAACCTAGGAGAAGCCCAGCCTCTTAAACCCTCAGTTTGAAATAACCAGTGTGACTCATTTGTCAGATGTCTTATTACAAAGAATTGCAGCTTTTTTGGGGGGGTGGGGATATAAAAATTTGTGCATGAGCTGGCCATGTTTCGGCATTTGGGAAGCTTGAGTTTACAAAAAGCTTGGAGCAGCACGTTTGCACATAAAATTGCACATAAAATTCCTGTTGGACCTAAATCATTGGTCATAGGTGCACTATGTATGCAAATTATGTCTTATGGATGCAATTTATGTATGCAAACTTTGACTGTGTGGGGCTATGGAGCTACTGGTCAGTCCTGCACATAGAGCACCCAGCTTCCTAAATCCTGGCAAAAAGCTGTGGGAAAAACATTCTAAAAATAAATTAAAAAAATTCTAGGTAATATTTCAAATGATTGTCATCTGTCCATGCATATGGGTAGAACTCTTAGCTGAAAATGCTTATTCTGCATTTAGAGTGGTCCTCCTTTGCTCAGATGCTGTCACAGACTGGTCAAGTTTGCAAAAGATGCTGCTGCTAAATCTGGTTTTAAAACTATAGCAAATACTTTCTTGAGGTTTTTTTCTGTGTTTTGGTTTTCTTTTTTAGTTCATTAGGTTTTTTACTACAGATGGGTGCTGCATCTTTTGTCTTAATGCCTGTAACTAAAATGGTGGCTAAGAAAACTTTTTAAGAAATAATGATGCAAGATGCTCTTTGTTCATTATTTTAGACACAGAATGAAGACTCTTTTCCAGGTTGAAATCTTGTACCACTTTTTATGTTGGTCTGCAGTTTCATTATAGTCCCCTTGAAATAATTGGATTGCTGATAAAATAAAATGTGGCCTGAATAGGAATAACATAATGTAGTGCCAACACAAAGCTGTGCAGTGTAACACATATAAAAGGCTAAGACTTATTTTTGGTTATCCAGTAACAATTCATGTGTGTGCATTGGATGTATATTTTAATATAAACAGGTTGAGAGGGGAAAACAACACCAGTATGGAACATTGTTTATAGACTATCCACAAAGAGAAGGAAAGAGAAGACCTGCCATTTAAAGAAAAAAAAAAAGTGCTGCATATACAAATCCTCAATCAGCAGGAATGGCATTAACAAAGGATTCATTTGAACGGATTAAGTGGCTTATCACAGCTGCCTGGTGAGTTTTACAGATCACTACATTTTTTAACCAGATTCACTGAGATATATTCTTAGCTATCAATTTAACAGTAATAAGAAATCCACAGTTAAATAGCTTGTAGCCTGTCAAATTTGATAAGCCTGTTGATAATTTATTGTATTTGAGTTCAATTACTGGTCTATAAGTTTATACCATTTAAATTTCAGGCTCTACTCTATTTCAATAGTAGGAAACAGGAACTATAATTCTGAGTCTCTCCAAGGCACCTCTTTTTGCCTTTTTTCTGCACTCTTTGTAACTGACTTACCTCCAGCAGTCTTTGCTGAGTCAAGTACATAGGAAACATCTGCCTGGCATAAGGAGGCAGGGGTTTGGAAACGGCAGAGAATCTGGCAAACACATGCCTGTTGTATGTGACTGGGAAAAGGGGAGACTGCAGCACTATGTATCAAGAAAAATCAGATTTTTATTTCACTTGTGTAAGGGCTTTATGACAATTTTCTTAAATAAAAAATAACACACAGATGGCCAATTTTGGTATGGGAAAAAATATTTACAGAGACTGTCTGCAGAAGCAAAAATGGTCTTAAATTATTAACAATCACAGAAAAAACAATGTTATTATCTGCTGCCTGGTTGAAGTGCTCCTTCCTGTGAAGTTAAATCCTTTCAACACAAACTTACTTGATGCATTGAAGGATGAACCACTGACATGCAGATGATTTCTCACCATTTACTGCTGTGGCTGGTCATTTGGCAGTTTCACATTGTTTAACCATTCCTTTGTTTCTTAATTTGCAAGCATCTTCTATCTTCAGTTGCTACTAATTAATTTAATAAATATATTGTTTCAGTAAAATCTGGGTATTTGAAAAGAAGCAGCAGGTAACATAGTTGTAAAAAGTGTATGGAATAAATGTACATAAATGGCTAAAATATGTTAATGCTTTCAGTATTGAATTTATCAGTAAATACCAGTGCATATTCAGGTTATACTATTTCCAGTTTGAATCTATGAATATTTAATAATCAGGAAGAATAATTGGGGGTTTACTGGCACAGTTCTCAGTGCTTCTAAGAGTTGACCATATGACTAACAAAGCCGAAACAGAAGTTGATCTCAATAGGGAATTTTCCTCAATGCCTAAATATTTGCAAAGTTGGAGTAATGTTGAAATAGGCTTCACTGTAGCCTGTAGAATAGTACACAGCAATCTATATACTATGGTTGTATCTACTTTATCTTTTCATATAATGAGTAAGCACCTTACTTCTTAGTAAAAATAATATTAGTATTAATAATAATTAAAAATAATGCTTATTCCCTATATCACTATAGAAATTTTGGGCAACCTTTTTATTTTAGTATAATATTTTTTTTTTTTTTCAACTTTACAGTCCATTGCCAGCAATGCTTGGCATGGAGCTGGGCTTCCCCAGCAGCTGCTCTGGAATCATGGGGCTGTTCTGAATGTGGCTTCGCTCTCTACTTTCTCTTGCCCTCTCTGAGCAAAAGGAAACAGCACCAGCTATCTTATTTTAGGGCAGATGCAGATCATCCCCATCTCTACTCAGTCTTCCCCTCATGATGTCCATGGAAAAATTGGTTGGGAATGGTTCCTATCTGGCCCTTTGTGACTGTGGGATTGGAAAGAGGTTACGAGGGGGATGTACAAGGACTTTTACATAGTCTTGTTCATGTCTATCTGTCTGTCTTCACTCTCACAAATCCAAAAAGACAAATATTTACAGCATGGGCTGGCCATTTCTTGATGGTGTGTACCCCTTATAAAAATACTGTATAATCACCCCAAACAGGACTCAGTAATGTGTATACTTGATCCCTTCTCACATTCTCTAGGCTAAATTTTTGTGAAGGTTTGATGTTGCAAGTTTAGTTTTAATTTAGTTTTGTTCTTTTAAATCAGGTGTCTGCTGATTGTTTTTTCAACTCAAGAAATTGATGGGGTAAGTGACATTACTATTTGCTTTAGACAGGTGAGGGATGGATGGTACAATTCAAACAAAAGGACCTCTAGCTCTGTGGGGAAACTGTGAGGTATTTCCATATTTCTGCAATTCTAACTTTCCCTTTTGCTATGCAGCTTATCTATTTTACTCTTTTATCCCCTGGATTTTCCTAGATTCAAATTCTGGCATCTTTAGATGCTTTTGGAAAGCTGTATGTAAAAAAACCAGCTGCATCCTCTCTTGTGTACTGAGTGTGTCTCGTTCCTCACAAAGTCTCTTTGATGGTTCTGCATTATGGCTAGACATGGCAAGTCTAGCTTTCAGTTCTGCTCTGTATGTTAGCCTGAATCTTAGACTGGCTTCCATGGTCATTCCCATTTCTCTGAAGCCAAAATTTCACATATTATATAGTTTCAATATCTACTTTATTTTCCTCTCTGTACTGGCCTTCATATTACTGTTATGTTTGCAATGCCCACACTGAAACTTCTTTCCAGTCCATCCTCTTTTTATTCTTTCAAATATTTAAAATCTCTTTTTTGTAGGGTTTTTTTAATCCCCAAACTCATCCCTTTTTAGTTGAGCTGTTGAAAATATTTTTTACAAATAAATGTGTTCAATCAGAACAAAAGGTAACACACAGTTCTGTTATTGGAAACTTGTCCTCTATTGACATTCCAGGAGAAGCAAGATTCCAACAACTGAGAGACTAGTGTGGAGTAGATCAGTAATTTCATGGGAAATACAGTGTGTTAAAGACAAGTAGTCTGTGAGAGACACCATCATACCCTCTTCTGAGGTTTGGGAATTCCAGATATTCTAAAAATGTTATAGAAAGAACCGTATTTTTCCTCCTTATCTAATATTTGTCAGTGTTTTCTCCTTGAAACATTGAAGTATGAGCCTATAGTGTTCTGCTGGGTAATAAAACCAGTAACAAAACAATCTTGACCTTGATAATAATGAAAATCCACACAGAGGAAATATTTTTTTTCACCATTTACTTGTTTACCTACGTTATTCTTAAATATTTTTCTCCTTGTTATCCTTTTTAAAATGTCTTTGATAATTTACACAGTTTTAATGAAAAAATAACATTATCTAGTGGACATTCCAGCTAAGTTTATAAGTGCATATGGTGTGTGTTTATTACTACATTTGGGGAACTAGAAAAGAAAAATGAAATAGTGTTCACTTACCACACAGAAAATCCACTGAAATTACTTTTTGTTGTGTTTTTGTTTCTCCTCAAATATGATTTTTTCCTCACTGCAATTTGATGAAACAAAGCAGTCACTTCTATGCTGTTAAGAGGACAATAACATTTTTTAATTTTTAATATAAGAAATAAGTAAATTAATAGTAGGAAATGCATAATTACACCATGCATATACTTCATTTCATTTAATAGACAATAATTAAATTCAAGATTTTATCTCTGGGTGAAGTTCTTGCTCCTTTACCTTGTTTTGCCTTTTATCATTTCATTGTAGTTAAACAATCTCCTAAAATAATGTAATGGGTTACAAATTTCACATAGCAAATTAAATTCTGATTTGGTTAAAATTTATTTCTGGGTGCAGCTGGTTTCTCAAGTTATATTGGCTGTAATATTTAGTGTTATGTGACATGGCTTGTAGTTAAGGTCTTTCACCTTCTACAGCAACAATAATAAGCATTCACTTACTGCTTCTACCTTGCCAGCATGTTTATGTTGAAGAGAGGCCTTTTGCCTTGAAAATCATCTAATTAGCTAATATGTCCAGTTGACAATATTTCACGTGGTAATTGTTGTCTGTTATGCATTGATAAATCCATAAACTTTCTCTTTTTAGGGAGGATATGCGTATATTGATCCATGTGGGGGACAGGATTGTTCAATTTGTCGGTGCTTTCCAGAAAAAGGATCAAGGGTAAGTGATGATTTGAATTAGTGATAATTACTGTTGTAAATACTGTTCATTTTGGCACATTGCTGTTCCTGAAAATCAACATGGTTGACATAAATCAATAAACCAATATTCAGACATAAACACATCTGACAAACTGGCATAATTCTGTCACTGGTATGAAGTACAGCTGTCACTGAAGAAAGGTAAGACTGTACACAAAGAAGTTTGTTTGTAAACTGAATTTGTCCTGACCATGGTATCTTTTTTATTTTAAGGATCTTTTGAGATCAATCTAGTAGTTAGGCAGATGTAATTCCTAGTATATATAAAGTATAGAAATCTATGCTTGTTTTCTATTCAGAGGCTGATTGAAAGAGAATGTCCATGCCATTCTCTAGTTGTATGAGAAATTAGTTGTTTCTTATTTGGGTTAGGTGGCTCTGAAAAAGCTTGCAGACTTTTTTATTTTACTCACTTAATACACTAATTTTAAAAACCCCTAAATTGTCTTTGTCTTATGGATAGTTATAAGACAACTCCAAGGGATTTTCACATTACATGCTAAAATTAGTAATTGTGCATGTTGCTAATTGTTAGTTGAAATATGGTCCAGTGAGGACTATTTTATCTTGGCTGTTCTTTCTCAGAATACATCTCTATATAGAGAGAGCAAATAATGTAATTGTTGTGTGAGGAAAAGCATTTTATATACACACACATATGTATATGTATGTATATCCTGACCGGTGATCAACTGAAAAATTGTCAGTGATGGAAACTGTTTTCTACAAAAAAAACCATTTCTAATGGTTAAGTCTAGGTTTAGAAAGCTTGAACATGGTGGATCAGTTCTGGAAGAGCCACATGCCCCATTTCTTTGTGCACAACCTGAGCTGCCAGAAAAGCAAGACACACCTTTCTCTTCCTGTGCTTCTGCAGTTTGCTGCACGCTTTGCTGTGTCATGATCACTGCCCTGGTGTCCTTGGATCCTATCCTAATCCTCCAGGATTATGTCTATGTGAAAGTCCCCCATGCTGTAGAATTTTCATAATAGAGGCCTAGGATGCGTATATCTCTGTGACACTGTGCTAACAAAACGGCATCCCAGGAAAAGTATTTTGACTGGTACCACTGCAATGTCTCTCAGTGCTACTGAACAGACTGTTTTGGATACCAAAAACCTGATCTGAAGTGCCATTTAAAAACAACTATCAAACTAGGGGGATTTCCCTGATTTGGGTTCTCACTCAGTAGCCTGGAAGTTCTGAATTACATGCCCATAATCAGTCAATAATAAATACCTCCCGCAGTTGTTCTGGCTCTTTCCTAAGTAGTCCTCCTCGTCACAGATAAACTGTACTATGATTCATGCATTTGCAGTTAGTTTTCTGAATAATTCCAAGGAACTGGACCCAAGTGCCAATTAGAAGTGTAATAAATATTTCAAAATGAATTCAATGTTGTTATGCAATTTTAAGTCTGAGAATTGTACCATTTTCTGAAAAAGTGTTCACCGTCCTCTGAAATAAGGATGTACATGTACCCTGATGGAGAATGCATAAAGTGTCTCCAATGTAATATGAATTTATATTTCATGCAGTCATTTATATTAATCAATATACTAGAAACAGAAGTACTCTTCAGACCCTACATGAAACATGGCTTAACTAAACACTGCTTCACAGAGATAATTGCACATATTTTCCATACTAATGTATGGTGATGGATAATTTTCTATAGGATTAATCTTTCTTTTCATCCTACAATTCTTTTGGTTTTTAAACTTTGTTGTGCTCTGCTTTTACACTCTGACACACTAACTTTGCTCTCCAAGCTTTTGTGGAGACTACCCATTACAAAATAAAGATTTGTTTATCTTATTGTTAGCTTTCTAGAATGCAAAACATCTGCTTTATCTGCTTTTCTGTCTGAATCCTGCCCTAAGGCTGCTTCCTCAGAGCTTTGCATCTTCCTCAATCTGGTCTTGAAAGCATAAGAAATAGATGATCATTAAAAGCCTTTGGCATTGTGCAGTACTCAAGCCTAAAATTTCAGAACTTTTGGTATTAAGATGTTGCCTTCTAGTTGCCATTTGAAAATATTTTAATTTCAACATCAAAAGCCTTCTTCATTATAAGTTGACAAGATAACTGTGGTTTTAGCTAAAGAAAAGCTGACCATGGGAATAAGAAAACAAAACTGCCATGGCCATACTTGAATGTATTGATATTGGGCAGGTTGAAAGAAAAGTAGAAGCAAATAGCAGAACTTTGATTTAATATTTAAATAAAACTATTATAGCTATGCATCAGTTGTTCTGTTGGGTTTTAGAAGACCACATCTACCTGTCATTTTTAGTTCTCTCAACCATATATAACTGTACAACAAATAGATTTGCACTCCTATTCATTAGCAAGAAATCACTGTCTGAAAAACATTTTAGTCACTACTGCCAGTAGTATATCATTACAATTGTTCACATCACAATGAAATTTTGATTTCTATTTAATTGGGATTACAGTCTTGTTGGAGTTAGTCTTACATTACACTATTTATCTTTTGATCTTATGTCACTTATCAAAAGGACTCTTTCTTCCATAGGACACCATTAAAATGTGCTGCTAAATCTCTTTGCCCATACTGTGTGCTATACCTAGACATATCAGAACTGTAGAACAGATAAATGAGGAAAAACATCATTAGTGAAAGTATATATGCCAGTAAGTGTTTTACATGTATTTTTACATTCTTTTTTCCCTCTTTGTTTTTGGTAGAATATTAAGTCTGTGATTTCAATTTTCATTAAAGACATAGTGAAACTTTTCCACCATTCATCCTCTTTTTCTACCTTGGAAACTTATTTCACAGGCTCCTAAAATGCTGGCTGCTCTAACAGAATAGTTAGATAGTTTAAAAAAAAAAAAAAAAGTTTGCAGTTAGCACTGACCAATTGTAAATCTGTCCTGTGCTGACCCCAGAGTTTGATCCTATTCAATTCTGTTGGCTTTGTTTTTAGTTAAGTAGATTTGGGAAGCAAGCATCTATTCATGACCCAACCTGATCTGGCTTCTATGGGATCATGTGAAATGCCTGGATCAAAGTGAATAATAAATATAACTCAGCAGGACCAATGTTCGTTCTTTTGCAGATGAAGCAAGAGGCTTATTTTTATCCTAGTGTAGGGGAGAATGCAGCAAAGAGAAATCTAAGAGGAGGGTTTTACACTTTCTGACATTTCAGATGGAAGGAGTAAGCAGTCACAAGAGATGCTGAGTCAGTTGGGTGTCACAGGTAAGTTAGGAAGTCAGCTGGTCTCAGTGAGTCACTGCAGGGCAGGAATGCACTGCCCTGGGCTGAGAATGAGGAAAGTTACCTGTGAGTAGGTCAGTCCTCTGGCATCATTCTCTTGTAACATCTCCCCAGCAGATCTTGTGAGTCGCCAGATTTCCTTAGTAGATTTCATTGGTTGTCTGAGTTCAATTTACAGCACAGTGTAAATATATTTAAAGTGCACTAACTGTGAAAATTGTGCAAATTCTGTCTGTTTTGGGGAGTAAGAGGCTTTTGTTAAACCACACCTTTTTTTGCATGTCAGTATGCAGTGGCAGTCTGTCATTCACGTGGAATAACCAGTGCTTGTGTTTGAATTTTCAAGATGCACACGAAGGAAATAAATACGTAAAATTCTTCTACTTGGTCTCAAATGCACCCTCAGAGATGTATGTACACTAGCATCTGAGGAAATCCAGATTTCTCTCATTATTTGCCTCCTACTTGATAATTTTTTCCCCAGTACATTAGCTGTAAGTTTTAAAACAGGAGATTCCTGAGACCAGTTGTTCATTTCTGTAACATTTCTATTGCATTTCACTTACATTCACTGAGAACCATATCTATGTTTTTCTATAAAACATACCCAGAGAAATGAGACCCCTAAATCTCTATCTGAAGCAGACCACACTTTTTTTTTTTTTTTTTTTTTGTAACTGGGTGGAGGAAGAGGCAGTTCTCTGACTCCAGAAGTTAGAATTTGAACTGGTAGGGAATGGATCCTGCTTTCCAGAATGTGGAATAGGAACTGAACCACTCCAGTCTGTAAGGAAAATCACACCAATCACTGTAAGGTCTCTTTAAGGTTGTTCTTCATAAATGATGCCCAGATACAACATCTGTAAATTAGCATTTTTCATATTAGAAAATATTTAAATTTTTCAAAAGTTTTGATCTTGTTATATTATCCCTCCTTTTTTCTTGATGCATTTTATTCCTGTCCTACCCTACTAAAAATGGTACTTTTTCTCAGTTGCTGCAGATTTCCAAGCTTTTCAAAATCAGGGAAGATAAAACTCTGCAACATCTTTTTTTTTTACAGATTTGAATCAACCAAAAATTGTCAATCAGTGACTTGTTTCAATAAAATGCTTCAGAGCAAAACTCAGTTTTATTTTATTAGTTAGTCTGATGTTAATTACTTGTGGTCTACAATGCTCTATTTGTAGCTCTCTGCTTTCAGCCATTAGCAGTTAAACATTTCAGCACTATATTATTATTTGTTGAGTTTGTTTAACACAACAGTGACACCCACTGGCTTATTGGATAGTTTTTCTTTTCATAGTCCCACAGAGTTAAAACACAAACCCAAGTATAAACTGTGAATGATGTTTTCAGCACTTCACTGATTTGTTGTGCTTTTGTGAAGCATCACTGTGAATACTAAGCTGCATCATCAGGTATTTTGTTCCTTGTAGCCTATTATTGAAAAATATGATTAAAAGTTGCCAAATTTTCCAGTCATTTACAGCCTGGTTCAGGTGTGCTGTCCAAGAAAGATTGAGAGAGACTATTTACAAGGGCCTGTAGTGACACGACAAGGGGTAGTGGCTTCAGGCTGGAAGAGAGCAGGTTAGATTAAATACAAGGAAGAAATTCTTTACTGTGAGGGTGGTGAGGCTCTGGCACAGGCTGCCCAGAGAAGTTGTGGCTGCCCCATCCCTGGAAGTGTCCAAGGCCAGGTTGAATGGGGTTTTAAATGACTTACTCTAGTGGAAGGTGTTCCTAACCATGGCAGGGGGTTTGGGACTATGTGATCTTTAAGATCCCTTCCACCCCAAACCATTCTATGATTCTATGAAAAGTCAAGCTCTAAGTATTATTATTGCATTTACTTGGCTAAAAATCTATGAAAAAGAAATTATCTATGAAAAATAAATTATCTAATTTGGTCTATTAAGGACAAGTGACTGGATTTAATGCCAAATTCTGTGATTTCTCAGATTTATCTCATCTTAATCAAGTTTGCATTTAAAAGAGGGTTTGTTTTGGGTTTGTTTGAGCCTTGACTTGCAGTGAAAATGAGTTTGGTCTCAGTCTTACACAATGAGGAGTAGAATCTTCCCAGAAAGGACACCTCTCCAAGCCCTGGAAGCTGTGCCTTTGCTCTGTAATTGACCAGCTCTTCCAAAAGGGGAGAGGACATGGGTGGAGCTTAGAGTAGCAGCAGATGTCCCCACCTCACTAAGCAAATTACAAAATAAAACATCTCTTCAAATGCCTTTGTGAGCACTCCTCTCTTGCCCACAGACTGCTTTACTTTCCTTACTTGCTCTGTCCTGCTCCTGGTGAAATGAGAATGATTGGTTACAAGCCAGAGTCCACAGCACAGTGGAAAGGGTTGCTGTACTATTTGTCTACAATCTGTGTGGAGTTGCTGGGCATTTTCACTTTTGTTCTTATGAACAGAAGGTAAGTGCATTTCACATATCACTGGTACATCTCCATAGCCTGTAACATGGGGTACTGTCCCAACTGAAGGTGATAACTGGGCTTCTTTTATCTTTATTGATAAGAGGCAAGATAGAATTCACTCAAGTACCATGAAGTTTTTTTATTTCCAATTAAGACTCCTTTAAAACACTGTGCTTTCAGACAGTTAAGTTCTCAAGGCATTCTCAAAATCAGGTGCTCTTCAGTCTCAGGCATCAAAAAAAAGTAATTCCAAATACCCTTGGCCATTGCCTTTTCCAAACAGTATTAAATGTTTTGTTGCATGATTCTGAAGTATTTGCAGTCTTAGTTTTAGGAAGCATAGTTAATTAAAAAAAAATATAGTCTTGTTTTGCCTAAAGTCAATTTCTTACTGTAGGTCAAGCCCAGGATATGCTAAAATAACAGACTGTAGTCTTGGCATGGGTAGTTCCTGACCTAGACAATTAACAAGGCACTGAAAACCTAGAGGAATTTATTGGCATCAGATGGCAGAGCACGCATAATATTCTGTCATTTTATCTGAGCTAATTTGTCATTTCCACATGAGCATGACTACCTTCATCCTCTTTATTTTTACAGCTGTCCTGAGACTGTAATGCTGTGGTAGTCACATTGGATGGGCACAAATAATAGATGTGATAATAGATGTTATGACATGGTATCAGTTTGGTCCTAACAAAGCTCCCAGTCATTATCAGTCTTTGAGCTGAAAGAAAGAGAGAGAATCCATCAGCTTCACATGGCATGCTAAAGTTGTATCAGCTGCCAAACCCATTGTGAATTCTGAATTCAGCGACTGTTCTATGACTTCACTACCTTCTACTGAAGACCACGGAGTCAATTAAATTCACAGGGTAGCAGCAAATGAAGACATTTTATCAACATAAAGGACTCCATGTCCTGGAAGTGTTTGTTAGTTAATTATTATAACTACCATAGAATGCATACAGTGTCTCAGCTTTTTTTCTGAGTGCAATAAAAATCATGTCTCTTAACTGTCCAAAGGATATAAAATGATTTGAAAATTTTCTCTTTCAGCTCTTGAATGCAGAGCATATACACTATGAACTAAAAATATTGAAGTCAATGCAGAAACCTGTTGACAACAAAATGCATTAGAACAAAGGCATTAGAGAATTAGTGCAAAATATCTTATGCTTTTCTTTTCATGCTGATGAATGATGCATTTTGCAAGGTAATAGCTAGTTTAGAGTACTAAAAAGACATACCACTTCCAGTAAAGTTAATGGTTCAAACAGTTGTATTTTATTATATTATTAGTCTCATTAATTTCACTTGTACTCAAAAGGATTCTTTAATTAAAATGGTTGTCCAATTCTTTTTTTTTCAATCAAGTATTTAAAGGACATAATAGCTGCCTTAAAAGTGCTTCAATTAATAAATTCATTCTAACAGAGAATGTGCAAGGCACTGCCAGTAGACAGGCTGCAACTGTTCATGCAAGCAAACAACACCCAGAATCCTGACTGTCCATTCACTGTTAACAAGGATGCAGAATCATCAGTTTTTAATACCAGTAGCTCTTAATTTGCATAATATTTTATACTGCTCAAATTATGGTATCAAGAAATTTGCAACTGTTAATGAAGACAACATGCTGATTCTACCCTAGAATTTTTGCCATTGACTTCTCTGGAAGCAGGATCAAGGTTGAAGTGAGAGGAGCAAGTAAAGAGAAATGGAACATTACTTGTATGAGGGTTCTTTTTTCAGGTAGTCCTTATTTCTAAGTGTAGGACTTCTTTTCCTAGCCTCTGGAATAACTTCCTGTTCATAGCTTAAGGTCCAGTGCTCATCCAGTCCTACTTCCACTATGGCAGAAATTATAGTATAGTCCTGTCCAAACATGCAGCAAATTACCTTCTCCATTGCTTTGCTGATTTGATTGAATGATTCATACCATACTTTTTTTCCCTTCTTGTCCAACTGTCAAATCACACTGATTGTAAAAAGACAATTAGAAAGTAAACAAAAAGAGGCTTGTAATTCACAAGGTAAGATTTTGTCCAGACAGATTCAGCCTGCTGAAATGTTTACACCGAGAAGCAAGCACTCAGTTCTTTTGTTTCCTAAAGCTACATATCTTATGATCATCTTTCATTTCCATCATTTTTTCCCTGCAATCCATTCATGAAAATAAAGATATAGTCTGTTATTTCTGTGAATACTGAAATATCTTTTCCTGCCCTCGAGTGGTCCTAAAGCCATATGGTTTTCTCAGGAATGCATGTGGCTCCATTTTGCTCTCTTTTAAACTAATGTATTAATTATTATAATTTATTATATGCTATAAAAATTATTAACTCTGCATTTATGATATATAATATGGAAACAATATAATTATCATTATAATAATTTATCATAATTAATTGATGAAGTCTGGAAAGAAAGCAAAACACTTCAGTTTGGAAACAGAACAAGTTATAGGTAAACAAGGATAATGTTATAAAATTAAAAAGATGAGTAAGAGAAATAAAGAATATATAGATTATATATAAAGAATACATAGATTTTTGTGGGTGGAAATGTAGACAGCTCACATGTGAAGCCTGATTAGAAAGCTTGCATAATTCAGCACTTTGAATCTGTAATTTCATAGTTGTTTAGCAGCACAGAACAAAAACTGCAACAAATCCAAAACAACTCCACACTATTACTACAGACTGAAAAATCCAGTTGGCATAGGAAGTAATTTTTCTTCAGGAGAATATATAATACCTTGGAAAAGTTAATAGAAATCTATGGAGGTTGTCTGTATGGTAACAAAGGTACAAATACTCAATTTAGAGCCATCTATAGAGCCAACCTCCTAAGCCATTTTAACACAATCTATTAAAATTGATACTTTCTGTAAATATGTTGGCTAATAACTATTAATTTTTTCTCCAGGAAACTTCACAACTTTTAAATGATACACTAAGATATGAGAGTGATTATGGGAAATGTGAGCTGGAAAAACTTACGATAATTGGCACATCGTGACTTGAAAGAGGGAACTCTCTTGATTTTTTCTAATTGTGTACAAAGTCTCTGTCTAAAATGAGTCCTCATTTTTCTGGTGGGGAAACACAATGCTCAGTGGAGTCTTAGGCTTTCAAAAGGTGCTACTTACATTGGTGGAGCCAGGAAGACTTGCAGAATCCCAGGCTTCTTAGAGAGGTGGTCTTGGAGACCTGAAGTAGGTGCAAAGAACTCATTACCATGAGCAAGTTGTTAAACTTGAAAGTTGTGTTCTTACAGCACTTAATGCGTGGGACAGTTCTGCAGGCTGTCCAGCAGCTGTTTTGAGTCATGAGTATTTATACATTGTAAGCCTTGTTTTATCCACAGAGTCATCTTGGAATTGCTGCCTGCTGCAGGGTTTACAGCAGTGGTCATTCACTTCTTTGGATTTTTTTCAGGGTCAGCCTGGTGAGCTGGGAGCTCAGGGTCCTATTGGGTCCTTGGGATCTACAGGACCAGCTGGTCTGCCAGGGGAGAAAGGACAGAGAGGTGAGAATGGGCAGCCTGGGCCAGCTGGAGAAAAAGGTGATAAGGTAGGAAACACCACAGACGGTTCTTCTAGGTGTATACAGTACGTAATGTTAAATGTTGATAAGTCAAACAGAACCTGAATGACCAAAAAGCATTTGCCAAACTATATTCTTGCTCACAAAAAGTTCTCACAGAAGTTAATGACAGAAAATTAATGCTTGAATAAAATATTTCAAGAGCTCTTTTGCTGTGGATTGTAAAATTAGAATTGTCAGAAGACATAAAATGAGATGAACAGACAATCTCTGATTGACACATACCATGTCATCCTCCTCAACCTCAAAGGTGTAGAAGAAATGTGGAGCAGGAGGGAGTGGTATGGTGCTTTTAAAAGCACTGCACTAAACAGAATTTTAATACCACTTACAGAGTATAAATTGCAGTTCAGATTTGTATCTTTCATATCTGTACAATCCCTGGCTCTTGGTACTTCACGTAAGTTTTAATGGTCTAATTCCACTGATCTCAGAGGATAAGTGAAATCACTAATGTCAGTATCTAGCACACTTGAAATGTAAATGGAGTAAACAGAAATTGTGCTGCTGTTATCAAAACAGAAGCAGGATTGTGAAATTATGTACAGAAATATTTTATAAGTTACAGGCAACTTCCCCTCCTCTGTCGTTTTATAATCTTTGGAGAATGCCTATTGGATGTTAGACATTTGTCCTTTACTGTACCACCTGTTATATGGATAACTATTGGCATTAGTCTTCTGCTAAGATAATCGAAGTTTTTTTCAGATACCTAATTTCTGAAAATTATGGCTTTTGATTCATATTTCAAATAAGTCTGGTTTTTTGTTTCTTATTATATAGTACCAAATACTCTTGTTTTTCATTCTTTTTAAGAGTTAGTGACTTCAGCAACTTTGTTTTTTCATATCACCTGTTTTTAGGGCCCAACTGGAGTCCCAGGATTTCCTGGTTTAGATGGTGTTCCTGTACGTATTAAACAAATACTTCTTTTAAAAAATTACATTTCCTATAAAGTCATAGCAAGTCCTCTAACAGAATAATACATTTAATAAATGGTTTGGCTTTATTGATATAATTTCCCTCACAGAGTTACATGTTTTGCAAAAATGTAAAATAACCAGGTTAACTCCAATTGTGTTTAATATTGATGACAAACTCCGCCAAATCCCAATGAGGTAAGCACAGAAGTTTCATGCACATAGCATGTGTCAGAGCTCATCTTAAAAACAATGTATTTCTTTTTTCAGGCTCTATAGCAGACTGAAGCCTGCTTGGTACATTCTTAACATCTCTGAAGATATCTCAAATGATGCACTAGTTTTTGTTCAAATGTTTTGATTTTGGCTTGTAGTCCTTTTGCAGGAAAAAATCCAACCACAGTGTCCAGTAATTTTAACCTGAATAGGGACTGAATAAACAAAATGGGCCCTAAATATGTCTTTATAAGCATATGATAATGTATTTTTATGAATGTCTCCTTCAGTGTGAAAATTGGTGAAACAGTATCTTAGATACAGTATTTTTCAATATTGTCTCTAAGAGAACTGCATTCCTATTCTGTTACTAGTTTCCTATGGATCAAAGAAAGTTAAAATGTTGAATTCTGAGAGTGAAAACAGAACCAAAACCTGAGTGGGTGGTGTAGCATTTGCTTGTCAGCTGTCCACACTTGACAATGGGCCTGTTGCCATTGTGGATAATGCAGAGGTCAGGAGGGCAAAATTTGGCAAAAAAAAAGAAGTCTTACAAGAAATGCATATTCTTTTTGCAAAATATGTTAATTTAAAAAGTGTTCACACATTAAAATGAAGAATTTAAAGACAGGAGGAAGGTAAAATTGACAAAAGCATCTCAGGCAAATGACCAGGATACTTTCTTGATGACTTTTCAGATTCCACCCGCCAAATTATTTTAGGTCAAAATTCATATTTTTCCCTTACAAAAATCTTTAATTCTGTGAGAATAGGTTTTTTCTCCAACACGAAGATCATTCCAAGAAAAATCTCATTGTTTTCACTGCCAGTGACTAATTCTTAGTAGAACTAATCCCTATTTGGGCACTGATTAGTTCTTGCTAGGTTAGAAAATTCATAATCTCTGTGATTACTGTGTGCTTGAGTCAAGCTGTGTCCTGTTTTCGCTTGTTTTATCCTATCAATTAAAAAATGTGAGGCTGGTTGAGATGACTTCTGTGGGTTTTTTCTGCTTTACTTTACAGCCACAAGAAAGACTACAGCTACAGAGCTAGAGTCTGTATTCTCTGAGAAGACAGAACATTACTTCTTCACTCAAGTGATATCACAGTCTGGTCCTCTTAACAAGTGCTGTCCCTGTTACATTTGCTATGCATACAAACCCCAAACAAACAAAAGACTTACATCATTTTTTCTACACCAAAAAAAAATCATATTGAGAATAGAAAACATTTCTAATGCAAAAGAATATGAAACTGTATGAAACTGTGAGATGTCATCTAATTAAAATCTTATGTATATTTATTTTTGAACTGTTCCGTTAATTTAATAAGCAATTGCCATTAATCATGGTATATTTCTAATAAATATTAAACTGTCTTTCAGGGCCTCCCAGGAAGGGAAGGACCCAGAGGCAAGCATGGCTTGGATGGCTGCAATGGCTCGAGGGGAGACCCAGGATTTCCAGGCGAAAACGGTTACATGGGACCAAGAGGTCCTTATGTATGTGAAAGGCATTCCCACTGCCCATGAACACTGAACACATGCATTTCTCCTCCAAGCTCACAGCTCTTAAAATTACTCTTAATCTATGGCATCAGCTTTGCAGTGCTGCACAGGGAATTCCCAGGCATTCTGACTCAGGTTAATGGGAGTGAAAGTCACTGCCTTTACAGATTAAGCTTGAATGTGAAATGAGTCCCCATGTCCTTGAAGTACATGTGGCTGCCTTGAGAGTAAAATGCTGACTTGTTTCCCCAGAATGTAACCACACCAGCTGAGAAGGAGTAGCTTGAAACCACCATGCCATATATCAGACTTGAAATTTCTTAAAAGCCTTAATAGTAAGGATATATATGAGCTGAATTAACAAGTGGAAGTTTCAACAAGCCCAAGTCCTGTTACACTCTGAGATTTTATGCCACTTTTTTACACATATCAGATGTGCTCTGTGCACTCCTAGTCTTGCCTGGGTGTATCTGTATATGCAGAGATCATTTCACAGTAGTTAAAATGTTTAAAATTAGCACTGTAATGTTTACTTTTGCTGTTAAAATGGGAGGCATTTTAATATTTAAATAGCTGTGTGAGCATTACTCTACTACTGAAGATAAAAAGATTCATGTCAGGAAGGGATATAAATTATTGTAGCTCCAAAGAAATTTTGCTGAACAGATCTAGTCACCAGTCTTTGACTTTTTGTGGTAACAAGTTTTAGTTCTGAGTGAATAATAGCTGATTAGTTGGTCTAACAGATTCCCTGACATCTTCTAAGTAAAACAATAAAAAACTGTACTTTACATGAAAAATCAAATGTCTTTAGTAAGAGCTAAATAAAATTCTGAATTCAGCCATTAGAAAGATGTGGAGAGGGTGCCAGGGTGTAATGATGTTACTAAAGGTGGTAGCAATTAGAGTAATATACTATTTCAGTCTTGGAGTTGTAATAAATGCTATGAAGTACACAACATGATAAAAAACTTAATAATAACCTCATTTGTTATACTTCTGAGAGTAACTGATTATGTCTGCTGAAACTGTAATTTTCACCTGCATTTTCTTACTTACTATGGCCTTCAAAATAGAGTCTTCTTTTTGTAATTAGCCAAATGATATAAAGGAAAAATGAGACATGGGACAAATTACAGCGTAAGTCCTACCAATTTCAGGAGCATGCTCTTTGGCAGGCCTAGAAAAGTATTTGCAACCTACAAAAACAGGGAGAAAAAATAGGCATGGAGCCTTGGATATGCATACTAAAATTCCAGTGCAAATTAATTTTGCTACCCAGAAAAACAACACATAGTAACCATGTTTGCTTGTGTGCAAGAATGCTCTTCCAACCTCTCTATGCAGATTGCCTGTTTTTAAATCAATTTGTTGCACCAAGTACCAATTTGACTGTACATTACAACTGACATTTTAATGTTATTCTTATTTATAACATTGCCCTGTATAATTTTGTTAATACTGTGTACATATTCATTGGATTTACTTCATTGACCTTGTTGGAAAATAAAGAAAGTAGATTCTATGTATAAGGTCTTACTTAAGTGGATTATGTTCTAAAAGACTCTTTTTCTTTAAAGGGAATTCCAGGGCAAAAAGGAGAAAAAGGAAATTCAGTGTATATTTCACGTTTTGGAAAAGGACCTCCAGTAAGTATCTGATTGTGAAAAAAATCATTTATTGTAGGAAAACATGTATGGTAAATGTAATTGTTCCGTTACCCCTTACTAGTTGATAAAACCTGGTGCAAAAAAAAAAAAAAGAAATTAAAAACACATATACAACTGTAACAGATAGTTTGTGATCTTAATATCTATAAAGTTAAAAAACACCCACAAGAAAGCTTGAGCTGGTTCATTTGCTAATGATTGTCATTACAGGGAGAGAGAGGTGATCCTGGACCCCCTGGCATGCCCGTAAGTACAGTCAGTGGGTTCTGTACCTGCTCTTTGTCTTGAAGATCTTTCCAATTTTCTTCCTTAGTGTGGTAAGAAATAATGGGGTTTCTCTCTGCCTGCCTTAAATAGCAAAATTCCAGAATAAAGTCTGAGCAGCATCAAGCCCATATACTCTGTTCCCATGGCCATTTTGTGCTGGCTGAAAAGGAGCAGGAACAGATCATCCCCACCTGCATTAGCTTTGTGTGGAGCAGCTGATGCCCTGATACTCACAGAATATTTTCTCTTTGAAATTCAAGATACAACACCTTCTACAGCATCTCCCAAGAACATGTGGCACTCTACCATTTTCCAGCCATAAGAACATGCAAGAAGAGGAGAGAGTTTGATTTTGTTGCTGAATCACACTCTTTATGGATTTGGGTTCCTCTTGTTATGCCCTTCAAAAGGGTGTTCAGTGATGTCAAGTCCCCACACTGTAGCACAACTGCTAACAAAGTATACTCTCAATGGGTTAATAACATACAACAGGGCTTTGTTCAGTATTACCCAGAAACTGGTGCTGAGCTGCTCTAGACACAGTGAGGTTTCAGGCATGGTGTAAGCTTCTGGCCATGGGTGGAATCCAGTGGCCAGTAGGCTGAGTCCAAGTGATGGAGGCATTTTGGAGGGGCTGGTTTTGTGTAGAAAAGGGGATGTTCTTGCTGTGTTCACAAATAGACCTTTTACCATCTTTTCCAGGGACCTAGAGGGTCAAGAGGTACAACGGGCCCATCTGGATACCCAGGCCATCCAGGCTTGCCTGTAAGATCACCACAGTTACACAGCCTTGCCTTTAGGATATGCCTTCATTCTTGTCTACCCATTTTAAAACTTGCCTTAATGTGAATCAAAGCCTAAAAGTAATTTTTGAGGCAGGTGATAAGATAGATTTTTGCTTTACCTTATGAATTTGGAAGTTGAGGAATATGTTGTTCCTCCCCATGTCTAAGTGAACACATTTCATCCTGGCAGTCTGTGGCCATGGAGAAACACTGCTAATGCTTTCTGCTTAATCCTTTTTCCCAAGACCACCGTTGGGAGACAGGAAAGAGGGAAATCAGAGTTCAGCCCTCTTGAAAGCTGTGACCAAGTGAAGTAAATTGCACTTAGGGATAGGTACACCCCAAGAGAAAATTCTGCCTCTAGGTCCTACTGGCAAGAGGAGATAATTTTCAAAGCAAACTGTCTCTAAATTAGACATATTAACTTGTCTTCATTCTCTTTTAAAGGGTATTCCAGGTTACCCTGGTTTGCCAGGTGAGCAGGTAGGTAATGACTTCTGAAGCTGTTAGTGAAATAATAATTTATAGAAATATTTGAAATGTTCCTTATGTTTATTTGTTATCAAGCTTTTCAGAGGATTTACATGATTAAATTCTAATGTCAATATTTTCTGATCATGCTGAAACTGTGTCCATTCTTTATCAATTAGGGAAATCCAGGTATTGGAGTGGATGGACAAAAGGGGGAGCCGGTAAGAAAACAAATAGTATTAAATATATTATTACTGTAGAATTAGAAGAATAATAGAGTCCTGTTGGGTTCCCTGGAACCCATTCATTTGTGGTTTTGTCTCCTGCTAATCATGTTACAACAGAAGATGTAATACAAGTTATTGAATCAATTAATTCTGAGCAGAAGTGATTCCTTCAGTGAGCTGCATGCAAGAATCAAGCATATTCTAAAGATTTGGAAAAGGAACAATCAATGTTAGTCAGCATTTACATACATTCTGACCAGATACTGCCTAGGTAATCACAGCAGTATTTATGATTACTTAGTGACAGGGGCTGTACTAGATCAGTCCCTGAATCTCATCTCTTGCTATGTCCAGAACAAATGCCGAGGAAAGGGTGTAAAAAAGGACAAGCACATAATAACAGTGCCTCTACCAGGCTCCACCTACATTAGCATTCTCAGGATTTACTGAACCAATGTGGAATATTTGATTTCTTTGTATGAATTTGTCCAATCAGTTCTTGGAATTTGTGCAAGTGTCTAACATACACAACTTCCACGTTCACAAAGCCTCGTGCTCAAAGGCTTTGTGAATGTGAATTTTTGTCTAGAATGTGAGAGACTGTATGTACAGATAAGAGATTTGACAGTCCTGTAACTACTATCTCCTCAGCAGATCTGGAGCAGGAGCCAGGAGTGCTCATTTATTTCCTCAGCCATAACATTATTTTAAATGACTCAGGAGAATAGATTAGATTGTCAGTCTTACTCATCTGGGCAGATGGTAGAGAGGTTTACAGATCTCAGTGCCAAACTTTATCTGCAGGTAATTAGTACATTTTCAGTGAATACAGAAATATGTAGAGCTGTAGTACAACAGGAAAAGAAGCTGAGTGTCACTGAAACACTGCATGGAACAGAATGTCTCTGCTGTTCCTTTGGCTTCCACAGGGCGACATTGGACTTCCTGGGCCACCTGGGTCACCACTGTTAGTTGGACCTCCTGGAGCTCAGCTCTTCAAAGGACAAAAGGTGTTAATTTGTCATCGTATTTAACAGTGCTCAACTTGGCAAGTACAATCCTGTGATGTAATTTTTGCAAGGATGCCATAAGACAAATCTATCTTTCTGTAAGAAACCATCAGCTGCAGCAGAAATCCTGTGTTAAGCAGCCTTCCTACAAGCTTTCAGGAGAGGACACCCCATGTGGACTTTAGCTCATGTTCTGGAGGGAAGTGTGTCTTGATGCAAAAAGGAGATACTGCCCTTGCTTTGGTTTTCTTCATTTTTTGTCATTAGCAAATCATATTTCAGGCATCTTGGTAAACTTGAGTACTGTGCTACTGAATCTCTTTGGCCATTAATACTTTAGATTTTGCACATCACTGGAAGCTATACTCCAATCTACAGTTTTGAACTAATCCTAACCCTTCTAGGGTGCTCTTTTTAATATAAAAATTAAGTATGATTTTGTTGTCAATTTTTATTTCAAGTTTTATCACAGAATCATAGAATGGCTTGGGTTGGAAGGGACCTTAAAGATCAGCTAGTCCCAACCCCTCTGCCATGGGCAAGGACACCTTCCACTAGATCAGGTTGCTCAAAGCCTCATCCAGCCTGGCCTTGAACACTTCCAGGAATGGGGCATCCACAACTTTCCTGGACAATCTGTACTTCAGCATCACACCTACTATAGCCATAGTTGAATGGCTTAGAACATTCCAATGTTTGTAACCCTTGTTATTTTTAAAGAAAAACTGTGTTACAGAGCCCTGTATTGGAGCCTCTATGTCCTCAAGTCTGATTTCCTCAAATACACAAATGAAAAGGTGAAGCTGGCATTGCAGAACCTACATAAACACCCCACATTACTGGGAAGTGTGACATTTCCTGCTGCGCAACACATGACTCAATCATGGCCATATAAGCAGCCATGCACCCCATTCAGAGTGGGACTGTACTCAAAAGCGTAGTTTTACACTTGTGAATCACACTTCTTGCATCAAACCAAGAAGAGCAGCAAATTAAAAAAAGAACTACTGTAATGCATGTTTGTGGGAACAAAGCCCTGAGTAGCAAGGCCCTGCAAGTGAAAAGATACATCTATCTCCCTCCACAGATCATTATGCTGGTTTGACAGTGTTAACAGAAATAAAGATAAGTACACAAATGTTTTTCTTGCTTTTCTTGTGTGTAGGATATCTAAAGAAACACACCCAGTGCTTAACAAGATACTGTTTAGTAGTTCTAATTCAGACCAGGACTTTAAAAAGTTAATCAGCACATAGGCATATCCTGCATCTTAATATACATGAAAACTTTCCTTTTATATGTAGGGCCAAAAAGGACTACCTGGGGCAACAGGATACAGAGGTCCACGTGGACCCAAAGTAAGTAGTGGGACTTTTTTTTTTGTCATGGTGCTGACAAACTCTTTCTGTGATTATTATGTTAAACTTTTAATGCACAGCATTTTTTGCTGTGAAATTTAATCACCACGTCAATCAGTGTGAAAGCTAAAATATTTCAAAACCCTTTAGAAAATCTTTCTGAGTCTGCTTTATACCTACCTACTGAGTATTGCCTGGTACCAAAAGGTCAATGTTGTTTCAAGTTGGGCTGTTGACATAATGGATTGTAAGAGTGAAGAAAATACAAATGCAAATTATTTTTTCTCAAGAAGAGAAAGAGAGATGATCTGAATGTGTTCCTAATGGGGCATGATATATATTTACACCGTAGGTTAGGGAAAGATTTTAACTTCACATTGTGGATATCCCCAAGGGTAGAGAAAGCAGAGCCACCTATTTGGAGAAAGAGTTGCTCTTTACTGTCTATTCCACATTTTCTTTTTGTCAACATGATCAATTTAAACATCCATGTACCAGAGGAGGAAAATCCACAGGCGGGAAGCTACCAGATCTCAAAACCAGAGGATAATTGGAGACAAAATAATTACCCTAGTTTATGTTAAAAACTTACTTGGCTTTTTAGTAGAAGAGACGAAACGAGAAGCATGAACACCACATTTCTGAGTCATAAGTCTAGCACATTTTCAGAAGTTCATTTTCCATCATAAATGACCACTGTTACTTGGCCCTGGAAAAGAGAACAAATCCCATCTTTTTCTATCAGATTTACATGAAAAAGTGGGCTTTATATGCATGCTCCAGTACTAGTTGTCTATGTGGATGATAATGCAGGTACTTGTTAGTGATTTGCAGGAACTGAGAAATCAGCTGAAGCAGCTTAAATGATGCCCAGAACTTAAAAAAAACCCCACAAATTCAACTGCTGAAGGAATATGAATCTTAGAGAAGAGACCAGAGCAGGTTCCTCAAATAACTGGAGCCACTTAGGCACTGCTGGTGATGCTGTGAGAAGTAAGCCCCAATGATTGAGCCTCACAAGTGAAACAAGATTCATCCATCTAATGTATACATAATTTAATAAACATGCATAAAAATTAAAATTTATGGCACACTTCACTGAGCATCTTGGTTCAAATGCGATTTTGAATGCTCTAGGGTATACTTGGGAGAGGAGAAAAAGGTGAAAAAGGCCTTCCTGGATTCCCTGGATTGCGGGTAAGAAAGTTGCACAATAAATTATATCACAGATTCACTATATTAGGCAGTTTAAGTTTGCAATTTCAAGAAGTCTTTAAGGATTTTTTTTTCAAACTAATCTGTCATGCTTCCTGTATAGAATATTTAGGAGACTTGCCCTGGGACCTACCGGGTTTCAGACTTAAACATAAGCTCATACAGACTTTCTCTCCTTAGAAAGAGAGTAAATCTGTAGAGTTATCCTCTAAATATTTAGAGCTGCACAAAGCTACTCTGGAATAGCACAGTACTAACACAGGAATTTTAATATTCTCCGTATGTGTTGATGGCAATTTTTTACAGCCACTTTACTTGTGCTTGATTTGCCTAACAGCACTGAAGTGGAGCAGCATTCCACTACTGTGCTTGATGCAATATGGTAAAAAAATTAAGTGAAAACCTGACTGGCTTGCTTTGGTCTATAGTTCCAATTCATGTCTATTTCTCACATGAACTATTTGCAAAAGCTTTGCCAAGTTTTTGGAAGATATCGCAAGTAATATTTATCTTTGTAACATTAACTGTCAGCAGTTCCGAATAGGTTCAATTTTGAGTAAGTTTTCACTACTTTAGCTTACCGTTTACTTGCTTTTATTAGGGTCATCCTGGTTCTTATGGACCTGCAGGATTTCCTGGAATGAAGGTATGAAGGCATAAAGTGTAAGCAGCTCCCTGAACAGTGGGATCAGTGAGATTTTGTTTGCTGTGGATTTGTGCAGATTTGGAATTTCCACATACTTCACAGCTCAGATTGCATTCTTTCCTTTCTCTCCTGCTACCTGTTGCCACAGAACTTGCATGAACTCTGTGTCTTTGAATTTCTGCCACTCTTTGAAATTTGGCTGAAATTTGCTAATGGAATTTGAAGTTGCAAGGAGGATGAAAAGTCAGTGGGAAACACATAGAGCATAATAGAAAAGTTATGCAGCATGTTAACTTTGTTTTCCATGGTGACATTGTTTGTGTAATTTTGTGGTACATGCATGTTTTGTTCATGTTTCTGGCTTGAGAAATTCCAGTGATGCTGTCTGCTAAAGTTTAGTTATGAACTTTCAACATCTTACTAGAATGAACAATTGATGTATTAATATATAGATCTATATCTTGCCCAAATCTAGCTAAGGTAATGATCATGCTATTTGTAAATCACATTAATGTATAAATATTTGCCTCTAGAGTTATGTTCCAGGTGACTGTTTCATCTGCAAAAATACTTTTCACTTTTTTTTCACTCCTGCCTACCTAAAGAGTTTGAACACTGGATGGATGAGTATATTAGCAAATTATAAAAAGAGAAGAGAAGCTGCTATGCAGCTGCTTTCTATGCAGTAGTTTAAGAGGGTCATTCAGCAGGCAGCAAACCAATTTCAGCTGTATTAAGCAGACAGTCTGTTAGAGTCTGCTGGTCTCTATTCCAGATAATTCTGTGCCTCAGCTTCACTGAATCTGCTGACCACTGTCTGAATAACCTGGCAACACATGATGTGAATTTTCTAACACAGGAGATTCTATGAAACATCACCTCTTGTACAAACCCAGTGAATTCTCTGAAACAAACTGTGGACTAATTATAACATCATAGTACTGTATGACTGCCTTACTGGGTTTTGCTCAATTAATTATGTCTTAACAGATTAATCAAATTGTATTTATGTGATACGTTCCAGGGTGAAACAGGATTTGCTGGTTTTCCTGGACAACCTGGCTATCCAGGCATACAGGTAAAAAAATGACCACACATTCACACACCACTCCCCTCTGTGCCAATGTTTCCTTCTAAATGGGCCCACTTATCAGGCCATTTCCCTTTATACAGTCATAATTTCTTTAAAGATTCACTGTTTTCATAATAGTCATGGTTACTCATCACCATGGTTGGAAATCATAATGGACGTAAACATTCCCACTTGGTGCATGGGAGAGCGAGAATTCTATTTTACATACCATAGGCATTGTTAATCCCAATTGCCAGTAGTTACCTGTAACTAGACCAGGATAGCTACCTAATCCATGAAGTGTAGTACTCTGCAATGTATTCGTGGTTGAGCTGCATTCCTCAGGGAGGTATGTGAGGTTAAGGAAGCTGCTATTGAGTTAATAGTATGATCCTATAAACCAGGATGAACACTGGCTCTGATGAGGTAGCAAAATTCTTCAGAGGAGAAAAATGCTAGACTTACTTTTTCTTTCCTCACACACAGAAGGCTCTTCTGCATCATTAGGGAAGACAGACTTATCTTCCTGTTTAAAAGAACCAAAGATGACACAAAGATATTTTTTCATTCTGCAAGATACAGTTGAAGCAAACAGGCCAGAGGTCAAGCGGACAGCAGTCAGTGACAGAACTGTCTAATTATTGTAGAGACACCAATTTTTTATTCTTTTTTTAAAACCAAGAAAGAGGCATGGAATGCTTGCTTTCACTTGCAAGAATGGGTATCCAGTTTTGCAGTCCCAGTTCTCCTTGTCTGTGTCCTAAAAGGCCCTCAAGTCCAATCCTAGGAATGCAGCCTTACTACGCAGTTCCCACATTGGCATTCTTGTTTTCTCAGTTCCCATTTGCTAAAAAAGGAGGCCTGATTTCTAATCTACAAAGCAAAAGCTCTAACACAATTTGCCACATAAAAGACTTCCCTAAAGTCCACTTCACTTGCAATTCTAAGTATCAAAATCCAAGCTAATTTAGAAAACCTCCAAGCAGAAATGATTTTCCTCACTGTTAGTAAGCACTTTTATGTTTCCCTAATGGAGATGTTTTAAACTTCTTGTTAGAGCTTTGAGCATCTCTTACCATTGATAATAGCTGTTAGACTCTGAAATTATTTTTCTTTATGCTTATATTTGTATATGAAAAAGTTTATTGTTGGACTCTTACAGGGGGATCCAGGAGAAAAAGGGCCCCCAGGTCCTCCTGGAGTTGTTGGAACTCCACCACTTCCTATAAAAGGTTATATCTGTTTTTGACTAATTTTTGTGCTATATAAAGTGCAGAACCTGTTTTGCTATGGTGTGTGAAAGTGGTCACTAGGGGTGCAGGGGACAGAAACCTAAAACATTAACTTCCTAGGGGGCACAGGCTGTGTTTGTTTGTCTCACTGTTCTTCCTGGAACTACATTAAACAAGTAAGTGTCAGATTAAATGTTTGGAATATCTTCACTCATATAGTCACAAATAGATCTGAAGGACTCTCTAGTTATCAGATCTAAGCATATTTACAACAAAACTATGAAAAGTAAGCCTCTGCTGGATAAGGGATGGCAAATAAGAAAACCTGCCCTCCCGTTGAAAGTTAGGATTGCTATTTTCAGTATTGCCACAAGCCACAGATTCTAGACTACAATCAAGTTTCCTATTATGCAGTAGGGGCAAAATCCTGGACCTAGTAGCCCAAACAGAATACCTGTCAATATTACTGCCTTCCCACCTAAACTTCAGTCTGGGCTTTTATGTCCCAGCTCCCTTTATCCCCGCCTTTATCAACTAATTGGTGAAAAGATGTGTGGAAATTCTTATTTCATAGCAGGAAGCAGTGGGGAACAGCCAGGTCTGCTGCTTGGAAGGTTTTGCTTTTGCATCTAATACTTGGGGAGTTTGTCTTGTGAGAACATTTCAACAGAGAACTCATCATAAACTGTATTTCTAGTGCAGCACTAGAAATTTCTTGAAATCACAGAAAGAACCCCAGTTCAGCAGAAACCTCCCCATTACATAGGGGCCTCATCCTAAAATAAATTGATTTTTTCCACCAACTTCTGTGGTTTCCAGCACATGCAACAAACAACCCCATGCTTAATATCTCAAGTAACATTCAGTCATGTGCATGGTGTGTGAGTGGATGCAATCTTAAGAGAAGAAGTGTTCAGCAGAATAGAGAACAGAACCACTGCCAATATTTTCTTTTTCCAATTTAATGAAGCTGTTTACATCTGATTCAGGTTTTCTTTATCAGTATGTAATTGTGATTTTAAATTTTATTAATTGTAGCAACTTTGAAAATATACTTTTAAAAATCTGGACAATTTCAATCAAGGTGATCCTGAAATGACCTCCCTGTGTGTACTGCCAAAGCATGTAACATGAAATCCATATTTATTTTAAATTCTACATGTGTTTATTTTGGGCAAAGCTTTCTCTCAGCAAGATAGTTCTATGAAGATGAAGTGTTAAAAATGTGTCCACAAAATGGGCTGGAATCCATAGAAAACCAACCAAATCCTCCCACCTTAAGATTAAATTGTTACACATTTTAAAATGTTTCATAAATTATTTTACTCCTGTGTAGTTTCAAATGATAATTTTGGTTGCTGTTTAATTTAGATTTAAGCTGTCAATTCTATTAGGTGTTTAACTCACCTGTTTTTATAATTCTCTGTAGGTCCACGAGGAGATCCTGGATTTCCAGGTGCTGTTGGTGATATGGGGTCAGTTGGACCAACTGGTCCTTCAGGCCTTACAGGAAGACCAGGATATGATGGAAGAAGTAAGAGAAGTAGGGGATGAATATCAACTTTACACCAGAAGGAAAGAAAGAAGCTAAAAGAAAGCTGTTGCTTGTTCTTGCTTGATGCAAGTCACCAACAGTAAAGATTGTTTAGTATAAATATTAACTCAGCACTAGTAGCCAAAAGAAGAGACAAAATGATCCAAGCACAGCATTATGGAGGACGAGAAAAGGAATAGAAAACAAAGGAGACAAAGGAGAGTACTACCATGGTAAACCCATGGTATAGCTGTGTCTGGAGAGCTGTGCTTAAAATTTCTGTTCTCCATCTCAAAAAGATATTAAAGAAACTGATGAGGATGACTTTGCTCTGTATGAGAAACTAGAGTAACTGGGATATATCTGGAAAAGAGATCATGGAGGGAAGCAGGAAAAGAAACATTTGAAGGTCTAAAGCAGGAGACTATTTTCCTGTGGATCCTGGAAAACCCAAAGATTTAGATTTAAGCCTTTGTTATATAGAAGCTGTTTTTCAGGACAATTCTGAATAGTCTGGAGTTTCCTCCTTGATATCTTGCATTACTTTGAGGCTGTATGGGCTATTTACCTTTGTGTTTTTTCAGGTCTGCCTGGCCTGCCAGGAGTAAGTGGGGCACCAGGACCTCAAGGTTTTCAAGGGGACCCTGGTTTGCCTGCAACAGGAGAATTAATCCCAGGAAGACCTGGATTTCCTGGACCACCAGGCCTACCAGGACAGCCAGGAAGACAAGGCTTACCTGGACTACCAAGTAGGCTCAACAGCAATTTATATAACAAGTATAAAAGTCTGCAGATTAATAGATCCATTGCTTTTGTTGGTCCTACAGAGAACAGAGAAATGAAAAGTGCATTCTGACAGATATTTCAGACTTCACATGGCATGTTGAAAACATATTTTTCCTATTAGCTTTTGATCAACAAGATTTCAAGATTTTCATCGTTTTCTGGGTGATTTAAACCCTCAAAACTAACACATATGAAAAATTCTCTACGAATATACTACCTCAAGTTCAAAATTCTTAGAAGGAAACCCAAATCAGCATCCTTTAGAAAAGAAACAAGTAAAGTTCTAAGTAGAAAAAAAGTAGTAGTGGCAATGAGAAGCAATGTGTCAATATCAGCTCTAGTCATACTGTCTCTATACTCTATAAGCAACAACTTGTAAAGCATTTAATAAGATCTCTAACTTTTCATGAGAGAATAACAAGAGAAGGGAGAGGAGAACACATGACCTAAGCTGTGGAAACAGTCAACCTGATTTACACCAGCTGTACAATTTGTTTTTTCAAAGGTGTAATCTGTACTGAGAGAGGGATCCCTGGAGAACCTGGAGCAAAAGGTCAGATAGGCCTTCCAGGAAGAAAAGGTGCAAAAGGAGAGAAGGGTAAGTTGGCCTGGATAAGAACAATTTTAACATGAAACCTTTGCCAGATGTGTCAGCTCTAAATGTGCAAGAAGTTTATGGTAACTTGGAGGATGAGACCCAGCAAAGCCCAGAGTTAAATGACCTGTTGGTGTTGGGGTTTCTAAGTCAGCAGAGTCATGTTAGTGCAGCAGTTACTCAGCACTGTACAGGGAGACTGATAATCCTCTAAGGGGAAGATAAAATGAGATAAAATGGTCTGTGCACTACTCACACAGAAAAGGGCAGCATTACTTTTTGTGCATTAATTTTGCAACTCTTTCAGTGTAATTTTGACATGTTCATGTAGGAAGTCAAGGCCTCTGCTCATGTACTGCTGGTCCTCCTGGTCCCCGTGGCATGCAAGGACCTCCAGGTACTCAAGGAAGGAAAGGACAAATGGGATACCCTGGAAGATATGGAGAAAAGGGCGACCCAGGCTTGGCTGGTGCAGTGGGATCACCAGGGCTCCCTGTGAGTAGTTTTCATGAGCTTCAGTAAATAACATCAAGCTAACTCTTAACTCAGGAGACATTTAAGTGGAGTGATGGAGAAAGTGCCCTGGAAAACTGTTAGAAACTTTTATCTATGTTTGCTTATTACAGCCTAGTGATACAAGATTTTACTTTTGGAAACAGACTTACTTTCTTTAATGTGCCTCATATAGTTTATCTTATTCCCCATAGTGAGCAATAATTCAAAACACCACTTAATCTAACTGCTTTAGGAATACATTATGTGATAATTTATTGGTCTTGCTGTGATTTTGGTCTGCTTCTTCTGGGCTAACATATGGAATGTACATCCAGGATGCTGCATACCAAAATGATGCCAAATAGAGGTTTTTTTAATATACTTTCTTGTGTGTGAGAGGATTTTCTTTCAAAATATAGGCAGATATGCCCTGCTTTATGACTGTTGCATTATGGTAAAGTTTGTGGGGTTTTTTTTGGGGGGGGGCATTTAGAGGGGGTTTTGTGCCTTTTTGTTGTTGGTGGTGGTTTTTGGTTTTGTGTTTTGTGGGTTTTTGTTGGTTTTTTTAGGTTTTGTTTTGTTTTAAAAAACAGCCCATACTGTTTGTTCACATGAGGAATTGCTTAAAAGTTCCCAGAACATTTTCTTTCAAAGGCAAAAAAAGCAAACAAACCCATTGTGAGTCTGAGAGAAGGAGGTGGAAGAGCTTTCATTCAAATTCCAACAGTTTCATTGCAAGGCTTACACTTGCTCTCTCTTTTTTTTTCCTTAAAACCCTATTGCCTGAGTGGTGTGTGTGAGATTTTGATCTTTTTGTTACTTTTGAGAATATGTTTTAACTTTTGTGGTTCTGAAGTAAGGCTTGAAGTCTTGTCCTCCCATTACTTCATTGAGAAACAAGGGCAAAGCAATCACTTTGGAAGGAAATAATTCACTTCAGTACAGAAGTGCTTTGGTCTAATGGACCATTTTTCTCCATTTTTCTGTTCTCTTTTCTTCCCAAATATCTCATTTTGGTTTTCAGACACTAATAAAGTCATTGCTGCCTACTTGAAGTTCTAGACATTGTAACAAATAGTCACTTCTAGTTTCAGATACACATTTTTCAGAAGTCTCCTGCCGGACTTAAAATTGTCAATCACATTATAAATTGTATTTGCACCACCTATTTTTAAGGGAAAAATTTTGAGTAACAGAGGAAGCTGCCTAAATAATACCCCAGTTTTTGTACCTAGGTGGCCTTTTACTTCTGTGTGAATTTCATGTGGTAAAATACACTCACACACATGCACTGTTGCAAGATCAGCCCCTGACTAATGATTATATGAAAACTACATTCTGCTTGGAGAGCTGAGAGCAAAAATCAGCATAAAAATACAGAAAAGTACTTCTTTGCCCCTCTAAACCTGTCAAGCTATAGATTCTTCTAATACCATGTACCTAACTGGATGTAGATGAATTTGTTTATTGGTGGCTTTGTGGGTTTTCATTCAGAAAAAAAAAGCATCACTTTCCTCCTGCTGTGTTCAGTTCTGGGAGGGCAGCCTCATCCAGCAGTCACTACCCTCCAGAGAGTCCCTTCCTCAATGGATTGTGGGTTGAAGCCTGCAGTGGGAAGAGTTAATGAATCATTTTTGTCTTGATATTCTTACATTTGCAGTCACACACCTGTACAGCCATGGGCCCAGTTCTGGCATCACAATTTCGTTCTGTTGTGTATCTCTAAATTTGGCAGAGTCAGGCTGGAAAGGCCATGTGCCATTCACACCCCTCTTTTAATCATCAAAAGCGACAAATGTGTCCTTTTGGTTACTTTAATTGGTCTTTTTGGGGGAAACCATGCAAGAGAGAGAGAGATCTATTTTTTCCTCCAGTTCCCACTTTGATTCCTTGCTGAAGATAACTGACAGCTTTTTTCTCTTTGTCAATGATAAGGGGACTCCTGGTTCTGCTGGACAGCATGGGGAAAAAGGAGAGAAGGGTGAGCCAGGAAGAGTCAGAATAAAAGGTAAACACACATTTTATTATTTGCCTTTTTGTTTCCTATGTGATGTGTAGGCAATAGTGTGAAACATATTAATTTACTCTTTACTAAACCCATTAGTTCTGTAAGTTACTGAAACCCAGAGGGCATATATATCCAAAGTGCTCTCTTGGCACCATCTCTTCTTGCTAAACACAAGATCAACACAGTGTTTTGTGGTTTTTTTCTCTAGAGCTGAGCCATAAAACAGTTTTAATGGCATATTATTAATGCAAACAAATGACTTTTCATGTCATGCAGTTGATAATTGGGGTCCTCCAGAGGTCTGTACAGCAAATACTAAGCAGAATACAAATAGTGTGAAAGCATGAAGAAATATTATTGTACAGAACCCACCTCCTGAGGTGTCATATACCAATATCATAGCTGTTATCTCAGACTAAGCCACCAACATCCTTCTTGGGAAAAACCTCAGTCTCCATGACTATTCAGATTCCTCTCCTATTTCTAAAAATTACTCTTGACCAGGCATTGAAGAAAAACAATAGGCCACCAGTTGCACAACTGGAGTTCTTGTAATTAAATAGATCAAAACCTCTCCACAGTTATGGTTATGATTTGCAAAAGCAAAAGAAACAGAGAACAATAAATTACAGCAATCTGATGGCAAAGCTTAGTTAGAAATGCTAAAATAGTTATTCAAACAAAAGATTGTCCTTTTTACTGTTTACAAAAAGTTAGCTTAGCTTTGGATGCCTGTGGGTTTTTTACAGATGTTGGAGCAGGGGAAAACATTTGCTTTTATTTGCAAGGGATTTCTTGACACAGCAGAATAAATCTTTGTGTTAGAATGGTTTTACTGTCCTTTATGCAAAAGTTACTTTATCATAAATTTTGGTGAAAGAGAAGTCAAGGGGAGGTGGGGAACATTAATACAAATGTTCTGCATCATACGGCAGTGCTATATCCTGACTTCACTGAAATTAAGAATAAGTCTCTGACTGGTTTCAACAGTACAATATTTTAACTCTGTGTAGAGAATGGACAAAAGCCATGTTCCTGTGGTGCCTGTGAACATCTTTTACAGAGAGTGTAAAAGTGTTCCATGAGGTGTCCAACTACAAACTGCCCTCCTAAGCCTAGAATGCCTTGTTAAGAAAATGTGAATTCAAGGACTGGGAATTACCATGAAGATATGATCAATGGTTACTCAGCAGTTCCTTCAGCAGAAATACTCCTACCCCCCAAAATTACTGCAAATATTTTTTTCCCCAAAAAATATTTTAAGGATTAAAAGGTGAAAGAGGACCTACTGGGGCTTCAGGAGTTCCAGGCCAAAGGGGTCTTGATGGCAGAGATGGAGAGCTAGGATTGCCTGGGGAAAAAGGAGCAGAGGTATGTTTGATTTCCCAGATTTTTTTTTTCCATTTAAATTAACATATTATCTTATGAAAGGTTATGGAAGTTTTTATCCATTAAAAATTTTGTTTCTTGGTAGCATTATTGTTTATCTTGGCATTCCCAGTTATAATCTCTGTGTATACTGTGTGCCAATATTATAGGATCAGGAAACAAAAAATACACAAACTCCTTTGTTTCTATTGCCTTTGAATATTGAAAAATACTAATGTCATCCATGTAGTCTTTTCATTGTGAAAGAGTGTTTCTCCAGATAATTCTCTAACATGTTTTTCTCATAATCAAAGAGAGGAGAGAAATTAGCTCTTGTCACTTCTTACTGAGAATTTTTATTTCAGGGCGATTCTGGAGTGCCAATTCCAGGTGACAAAGGATTCTCTGGGCTCCCAGGACCTCCTGGGATGAAAGGACAGATGGGATTGCCTGGTTTGGGGCTTCCTGGCCTTCCTGGAGTCAGAGGTAGCCCCGGAGACTTTGGCGATATGGGTAATGTTGGGCCACCTGGTCCAAAAGGCCAGAAAGGTAATTTGGAATGTTTAAGTTAAGAATGAAATAACAAAATACACGTTGGGATGTTTGGTGGCATCCATTACGGTTTAATATGTATTGTATATTATATTAATATGTATAATTCTAATTGTGTATATAGATGTGTATATATAGTGTTATTCATTTGTGGTGAACATAATTTATAGGAAAACGCAATTTACATGTCAAGTTTTGCCTGGTTTTTGGTTATTAAAAATGCTTAGCAAAAGAAAAAATTTACACTGATAGCTTTAGATAAAATCAAAATGAAAATATTATTTCTTTCTTGCAATAGAGACTATTGTAAAACAAATTGCCATAAAAATTCGTAAAAAATTGTCTTAAAAATACAGCTGTAGTGCAACAATTTGAAATATTACCAAAGCTTTATAGAAAGTATCAAGAAAAATATATTTTAAGATCCTTTATCATAAGTAATATGGAAGTAACAATGTGCATAAACAGTCACTTCACGTTTGCATGCCTGGTTGGGTAGTTCCACAGAAATATTACAGTGCTCAGACTCCATTTATTCTGAAATCAAATAGGCCAGTTTCTTCTCCCTCTTGCTTCAGGTGAAACTGTCTGCATTACATCACCATATCCTGGAAATCCAGGTCCACCAGGTTTTAAAGGTGTCCAAGGTATGTTTATACATAGGAGAATTTTTGATTTTAATTGGAGTTTTAAGGTGCTAATTAAAAGAAAAGACAGATGATATCCTAAAAAAACTACACTATTCTAGTTTTTCGACAAAATGTCTCAAAATGTAAAACTGCAAATACAGAGGAATATACTCATCTAATAGAATCAAGGGCCAGACAGGTGCAGTTTGCATCATCAGAAGGTGTGCAGGCTGCCTCCATGGAAAAAATTAAATGAAGGTATATTCAAGCTCTGTCCTGCCTCAATTAAAATGCATGGGAGTGTCTGTACAATATGCAGATGGCTGGAGCTGGATAAGGACTAGAGTATGGACATCTGGATACCAGGAAAAAAAAGATGTGCAAGGCAAAGATATGCTGCAAGTCTGTAATTTCTGAAACTATATTGCTCATGGCAAGCTGAAAATGAGCCCTAAAGTCTCAATACTTATCACCATTACTTCAACTTGTTCAAAATAAATTCAAAGAACTCACCCAGGAATTTTCAAAAAGTTGCTTGTGGTCACCTCCAAGACATTTGAAATACCCTAGAAAATACAGAAGAAATGGAGATAGTGGGTTTTCAAGCTGCTTAATACAGTATTACACAGCTCCCTGACATTAGTGTTGTGGATGGGAGCAAATATTTATACAGACATAAAAGAAAAGCAATGACTGTACTTAGCTCATCTGCACCATTCCAGAAGCAAAAGATAGCACAGGAGAATATAAGAACTTGATTTGATACCTGTCATTCACTAGGTTAATACTGCTGATGGCCTGTAACATTAAAATGTTATAGGAAATGTGGTTTTTTCTAACTGATGCTGGTGATTTGCAGTCTGGTGTTTATGGAATAGGAAACACGTTCATTTAGGCAATAGGCAAATAGTTCAATAGGCAAACAGCAACCACACATTTGTTTGTGACTTGGGTGGTGGCTTTTGCCTGAAGACTTAGAAGCCAGTAAAACCAACTTCTTTTCAAAGTATATGAGTTTGCATGGGATAAAGTTACAATCCTTAGATCACACATTTTAGCACTCTGACAGTTTTTTAATGTATTTTCTTTTTATTTCCAGGACAAAAGGGTTCAAAAGGACTCCCTGGGTATCCTGGACCAAATGGCTATGATGGGCAAAAAGGCCATCGAGGAAGGCCAGGGGCAGGAATCCCTGGGCCAGAAGGTGAACTGTGCTCTTGTTAATTCAAGAGACCTGCTGGTCAAGTTGTAAAGCATACATGCAGGGAAAGGTATGGTAGGGTAGGGTAGGGAAAAGTAGAATTGAATAGAAATAGTTCAGTGTCCAGAGAGGAAATACTCTCAAAACACTGAGAACAATTAGCATCATTTTAGCAAAGGCACTGGACTGGACAAGAGTTACAGTACTCAAGACAGATGCAGCTCCAAAGAAAACACCTGTCAGTTCCCACAGGAATTACCTCCTTCAATCCTCATGTATCATTAGCTATAAATAAGAAATCTGAAATTTAATTTATGATTTTTTTTTTTGCAAGGTGACAATTTAAACGTGGTTAAATTTGGATTACAATATTCCACAGTTTGGGGGGAAATAAACAAAAAGAACCCTCAAACATCTCCTGAATTATGCTCTATTTGAATTTAAAAATCTTATCAACAGGTTTTCGAGGCACAGCTGGTGATCCTGGTGATGAAGGTGAAAGAGGATCTACAATTGATGGCAAGAATGGCCTTCCAGGTCCACCTGGCATAGATGGTCCAAAAGGTCTAGCAGGTGACACTACATATGGCCCTCCGGGAATCCCAGGCAACAGGGGACTGCCAGGACCCCCTGGTGCACAAGGAGCAAGGGGTAATCCAGGCATCCCTGGACTTCAAGGTATGGGCCAGTTTCTATGAAACATTTCTGCACCTTCAAAGGACAAAATCTGAGCAAAGGTGGTCCTGGTTCAGATGAAACTTCCTCTCACTTGGATCCACAGTGGTGACTGTGATCAGTACATCCTGTTTTTACATTTACATTTTGCTGGTTGCTGCAGAGATGTCTCCACAGCATCACTTCCTTCCCACATCATAGGGGATATTACTATTTTCTTTTACAGGTCTCACTTTTACCTGGCCCTAAGCAGATACACACATCCTTCAGTGCAGGGAACACCTGCAGAACTGGGCCAGTGCTGTGCACCTGGTGCAGCACAGTGAGCTACTCCCATTCTGCCCCTACACATCAGAAACTCTTCTGTACCTATAGATGAGGGTTGAATTTGTATTTGTTCCTTGAAGAAAGCTCTCTGCAACAGCCAATTCTAAAGTGCAGAAAAGCAACACTTTTCACAAACTATGCAAAAACTAGGATAAGACACTGAGGATAGATACTATAGTACCTAAGGATAAGATACTATAGTAACATGTACATGTACATTTCAAAATTAAAATTAGGAATTGTGACAGATGATGAATAATAGAATTAACAATGGATTTTTTTCCCAGGACAACCTGGCACCCCAGGATTCCCAGGTGCCAAAGGTTTTAGAGGCCCAGAAGGTGATGTAGGAGCACCAGGCTGTCCAGGCTTCCCTGGTTCACCATGTGTCACAGGCTTACCAGGGCCACCAGGACTCAGAGGTGTCATGGGCCTGCCAGGACCTCAAGGTACATGACATTCAGTGGTTTGCCTCACAGCTCTAAGCTTTGCACATACTTTCTGCCAGATTTCATCACATGATTTTTGTGGCTGGCATGACAAATATTTCCAAAGGGGCTGCACATTATGTTTTGCACATTTCTTGAAACTCAAGGAATATAGACTGTGAATCTCAGATGTTTCCCAGCTTCCCTTCCCATGCTGTTCCTGAACTGGCCAAATCACAGTGGGTTCACTATAAGTAATAAATGAAGAGTTGTCTCTTACTCTGTTGTCCTGAGTAACTTAACTGAGCTCCTGTCATTACTCCCTTGCTCTTAAATGGACGTGTTATTTAGGAAGAGCTACGAGACACATATATCAAAAGTATTTACAAATTAGTAGGGATTTTTCACAGTGCTCTTCTACTGTCTGTCACTAAAGAAATACAAGAAAACAAACATTCCAACTGAAAAATCTAGGCAGGGCCAGTTCCTATATGTAACAAAGTTTTCAAGTTATTTTGCCACATCTGTTGATCTTCAAATTTATACCAAATCTATCACTTTCTACTTTTCCAATATAATTGCTGAACCTTTGCCTGTATTTACAGACATAGATTAAAGCTCTTTTTCTCAGGCTTACCAGGCTTTAAAGGTCAGAGTGGAGACAGGGGCCTGGCTGGGCCACCTGGAATCAAAGGTCTCAAAGGCTCTCCAGGCTCACCAGGTCTCCCAGGTCCTCCAGGCTCACGAGGTCCCCCAGGACTCCCAGGTGACAGAGGACTCATTGGTTTCCCAGGAGAAACAGGTATGATAAATGTCCTGCAAACCACTTCCTACAACTTCTCTTGTAGAGGGAGCTCATTTTATTGCTATTAAGGTTAGGAAATACTTTGCACCCACCTCCCTTTACATCTTCAAGAATAAGACTGTGCAGCAGGGTAGAATCATCCCTTATTCCTTCTCCTATGATAAACACAAAGGTGTGGAAATAGTTTGATGCACTTTGGTGCATCCTGGTGCTTTAGTTGTTTTACGCCACTGACATATTTCCATGTATTATTTCCTGACTACTTGTAATAGGTTGTAATATGTTATAATAACAAGAATATGTTTAGAATTTGGTCCATTTCAGAGACTGGTTAATGAGAACAGACAGAATCCCTTGGAAGGTGGTCCTGAAGGGCAAATGAGTCCAGGAAGGGTGAACATTCTTCAAGAAAGAAATTTTTAAGGCATGGGAGCAGGCCATCCCTGTGCAGCAAAAGACAAGCCAGCAGGGAAGACAACAGCTTGGCTGAACAGAGATTTCGCTAGAACTCAGGAAGAAAAGGAAAGTGTATGAAGTTTGGAAGAAGGGACAGGCAACTCAGGAGGACAAGAGTGTCAAGGTTATGAGGGAGAAAATCAGAAGGGCCAAAGCACAACTAGAACTCAGTCTGGCTATTGCTGTACAAAAAAAATCATTAGCAACAAAAGGAGGGGTAAGGAGAATTGCCATCCTTTATTCGATGGAAGAAAGGGAAACATAGTGACAAAGGCTGAGGAAAGGGTTGAGGTACTTAATGCCTTCTTTGCCTCAGTCTTTAATGGTAAGACCAGCTGCTCTCCAGTACCAGGCCCCTGAGCTGGAGGCCAGGGACAGGGAGCACAATGAAGCCCCCACAATCCAGTAGCCACATGCAAGATCTAGGCATGTGTCGGGGATAACTGCTTTAGGAGTAAGGGTGGCCTGAATCTCCAGGGGCTGGCAGAAGGTAGGAGGAGGGTATTTGCTTGAATAGAATCTGGGTTTCAAGGGAAGTTGGATCTTGGTAGGAAGCCATGATCCAGCTATTGGTTTTCAAGTTCTGATGATTTCCTAAGAAGTCCTTCTAAACATCCTGCTTTTGCTTTATACTATTCCTTAGACTATGACAGCAACAGTATAAGCAGAATGAATATGTAAATAAAGCATTTCATATTACCAGGAAGCAAAGGGATTCAAGGACCCCAAGGATTCCCAGGACTCCCAGGAATACAAGGCCCAACAGGAATCTTTGGAGTAAAAGGTGAAGAAGGAAAAATGGGTCTACCTGGGCCTGGTGGAGAATGTGGAGATATAGGAATAAAAGGTTTGTAAAAATCCATTTCACTCTGTAGCTATATTCCTGCTATGCTAAGTTTTGTTACTAGTGAGTTAAAAATCTGTTACCTTTTTATAGGAAAGAGAATCATCATCTGCAAGATACAATCACAGCCAGTTCAAAATTACTATCTTTCATAATTTCACAGTCTTTCTTAATTCTTCTAATTTAACATCACCTGGGTTATGACTGAATTTACAAAAAAGTAACGGAAGGATTGCAAATTCTGTTAGCAGTGAGCCTGCTGAAACAACTGAGAACCATATTAGTATTTGAAGGCTTTCTCTATTAGGAAAATCATCACTCAAATTGATTTTCAGGACATGTCACTCGTGAGGATATATGTATGTTCCATTTGTTTGCTTCCAAGGGGAAAGGGGGCCTCCAGGAGACAGTGGCTGCATTAACCTCCGTCTTGAGAAAGGACAAATGGGGGACCCAGGGTTTCCTGGCGAGCAAGGATTTCGAGGTGAAAGAGGTAAGGTCATAAAAGAAAGAGGTAAGGTCATAAAATCAAAGCATACACACACATTCCTCTGATCTAAATCACTGGTGGTTTTCACAGTGTGGACTCAGGACTGCAGTAACATCCAGCAGCCATACTGTGTTTACTGATTCTTAAACTGGCTGCATAGTTTCTTTGGAAATTTACTAAGGCAATACACCAAGTGTGAAAGCATTGCCATATTGTGTCAAACAATGGTTTGACTTGATTGGTCATTACCTTGTTCTGCAATTAACTTCAGGTGAAAAAGGCAATACTGGTTTCAGAGGCACACGAGGATTTCCAGGGAAGAATGGTGTCCCAGGACTGCCAGGTGACCAAGGTGACACTGGAGTGATGGGTTTTCCAGGATCACAGGGTTTGCCTGGACCAAAGGGCTCTCAAGGAATGACAGGTTTTCAAGGAGGACCAGGTGACCAGGTAAACAGAGTGGTAGTGAAATATCCTGGACTTTGCAGTTACTTCCTGCCCCTAAGAAATATAATGAAGGGTATTTGTATTTTACTCACCCATTAGATGTTCCCTCTGAGAGAAGAGGCTGCCAGTGTAGCAGGAAATGTAAATTCCCCAGCGGCAACATCTCTGTGCTTTGGCTACATTTAGCAGGAACTGTGGTCAGAGTTATGAAGGGGTCTCTCCATGTTCTGATTTAGTTCTTTGCCACTTGGTGGAAGTCCAGAATCCACTACATTAAGTAAGGGGGCAAAAATCAGATATGCAATCAAGTCTTGAACATTATTCCTAAGAACAGATTGACAAACCACTTACCACAGAGATGCTAACACAGAAGCAGCAAAATTATGAAATCAATATGTAGCTGCTTCTTCAAAACCTGCTGTGTGAAGTGACCAAGGCAACAGACAAGACAAACCAAGTCATCTTTGCCCCAGGCAGAACCCAGGCAAGCAGTATTGCTCAAGAACAAATGCACAAACCCACACAAACATCACATGCAAGGTACAATTCTTCATTTCTTGTATGCTGGGGAGGTAGACAGTGAGATTACATAAAGAATAAAGCACGGTTGTTTTCTTGGTAAAGAGACATACTTTTACTTGGTTTGTTTCATTAAATTTCTTTGCTGATTTAAGGTCGTTATTCAAAAGGAAAATTAGGAAAATCTACATTTTTATTGTTACATCAACATATTTCTGGTTAATGTTTATAGTAAATTTTGGGTAACATACAACAATATTGGTTATATTTTTATGGTACCTTTTAAATCAAATTATTCAAGCCATCTGTGGGGAAATTAGGCTGCTTGAGCCAAGAGTTAGAATAAGCTATAAAAGCATGAATTCAAAATTATTAGCATTTCTAACCTGAGTTTCTTGTTGGTGTTAGACATGTAACAAAGACAAGATGCTTTTCTGTTGAGCTTAAGATACAGTTTTGCTAAGAGAACCAAATGGTCTTGCAGATCATTCCTGCTACACATATCCTATTTCAAACATTTTTATTTTGTTTTTTAAAAAAACCAGGGTGACCTTGGCTTACCAGGAAACCCTGGATATCCAGGACTGCCTGGCCCCAAAGGATGTAAAGGTAATGAGTTCATATAGACATGCTTTGAAACGAGCAATATTGTTAGAATATGTGTGTGATAGATGGTGAAGACCCACTAGAAAATTATTTTCACTTCCGTACTGTCTTTCTATAAAACATGAACATAATTAGAAACAAGTGTCACTTACCTGAAAGCAGAAGTTGCATTTCGGTATATTCTTTAACATCTTATTCCTTTAAAAGTAGGTATTACTAATTTAGAAGAGAAATTCCTATCAAATTTCATAGAATTTCAAAAATCCATCAAACCTCATACAAATCCATTCTTACGGATATGGAAAATTCGTCAAATCAAGTAAGAGAAAATACAATCAAAGTGAACTGTCATAATTTGCATGCGCCAAACCAATTTTCATTTTGTGTTCTCAGCCCCTTCAATAGCTGTTTATATCTATTAGTGAATTTTCTGATCTCACAAAACTGCCCAGCTTTGGTTTTATGGATGGAAAGGATGCTTGTCTAAAATGGAAGTCATTGTACTTAAACAGGAGAGAGAGGTGACCCAACTCCTCTGCTTGGTACACCTGGTCGGAAAGGTCCTCCAGGAGATCCAGGATTACCAGGTACCTCTGTCTGCTTGAAGGAAAAATTGGACTAAAAAATTTATTTTCTCTAAGTTTTGTTAGCAGGGGGAGCTCTGCTCCTTGTGCATTTTGAGCTGTTCTGTAGTGATCACTTTTTTTTTGTTTAAGGACTCTGTGGATTTCCAGGGGAGAAGGGTTTACCAGGTATCCAAGGGCAACCTGGAAGACCAGGAGCCAAGGGTGACCCTGGACATCCAGGACCACCTGGATTACCAGGTAATGCCAAAGTTTAAAAAACAGTGCCATGTAATAGCTCAAAAGAGATAAGGAACAGGAAAAGGCAGTTGAGGGGCATCTCTGTGGAGGAGGCTGGAGAAATCAGAGATCATATGAAGGGGAGTATTGAAAGTTATTTCTGTGCCTATAGACAGCAGCAATTGTCTGCACAGTGTCAGAGAGCAAGATCCATCAATTCTTCCTACATCCCCAAACACTTTCAGGTACTGCTGTTAACACAGTGTGCAGCATAACATGGGGAAAAATCAAGTTTAATAGATTTGTATATTCACAGATACATTTTTTCATTCTCAGGAGCTACAGGTCCTCAGGGATTGCCAGGTGAACCTGGAGAAGAAGGGAAACCTGGAATTTTGGGACCTCCAGGATTGCAAGGGTTACCTGGATCTCTAGGCAGAAAAGGTAAACAGTATATACAGTGGCATTCTAGTGGTAATGTGACAGTATCAGACATAAAAACCCTTTTAGTAATGAAAATGGAAAAGGCCTAACTGTGACTGTGATTTGGACTCTTTGGTCTCTTAAACTGTGGGAAGACTTAAGCCAGTTCCTATCACCTTTGAAAAGTAACATAAATGTTACTTTGTAAAATTTGGCTGCAATCTAAAATGAGGAAGGAGGAAGGCAGAAAGAGAGTCTGGCTTAGCTGGTGTAACTGATAGCAGAACTTCAGGAATGAAAAAGGAGTTTGCAGTAATTCAGTTGTTTCACTTCAGTTATGCTGTGTTCTACATTTTCACCATGGAGTGCCACTGTTACTCTATAAACCCAGCAGACTGCTATGACAGCTTTGTCTTTCAAATTTGTTTTAACAAATGGTGATAACTTGAGTTGGGTTTTGTCGTTGGTTTTGTTCTTGCTTGTCTGATTTTTGTGGATTTAATATAAAAGGGTTTTCTCCAAATCCTAATTTATACTTCTCATGGTGATTCTTGTGGTCAGGTTGAACATCAGTTTATCTATACAGTTGTTTTGTTGGAGAATATTATTAACTTTTACCATGCTTAAAATTGAAATTGTAAGTTATTAATACTTCATAAAGTTATCCTCTGTCTGTTATAGTGTGCTTCATAACCAGTTCCCAAACAGGAAGAATAGTGACCCATATACAGAAACCACAGTAAAGTAACCCTTGGGGCTATAAAAAATGGTTAGAGAGGACAATAGATCCACTTTTTCAAATTCAGCTTAAGGAAAAATTGAGAAGGTTTCTTATAAACTACTTAAAATTCAAATGAAAAATGGAAACCATTTATGATTGCTTACAGTAAATAAGCAGTGCTGATTTAAACTGTCATGACAGATTCCCTGCTGGTGCATAATGTGCAAGAGAACATTTCAGTGTTGCAAACAATATTTGCTGTAACAAAGGCAGAGATGTGCAGTGGCAGGGATGTCTGAAAAGGGTCAAAAAAGAAAAAAAGCATTCTTCTGCTGTAAATTTCTTCAGAGCTGATGGACTCTTTCCTTCTTGTCATAGGTAGTAAGAAACTTCTTTACTATATTGTGCAGAAGTTATTCCAAGTCCTGCACAGGAACATAAAAAATTAACACACATCCTGCAGAGGTAAAAGTTCAGTCCCAAATGGCAATTCATTAGAGACTGAGTTGCCTGCTAAGCTGAGGATTCTATGTATTGCCAGCATAGTTGAAAAGAAGGTTAACACCTTTGAAACTATACCCAGTAATGAAAACTGACTGCTATTTGTATTGCAATTCAATTGCATATATAGATCTTGGTGCTGTTTTCAACAAGTGCTAGTACCAGCATTTAAAATGAAATGGGTAATTCCTAGCCAAGTACATGGCCTCGTTAGTCTCATTGGTTCTCAGTTACATTAAAGGTCTTGTACCTGAACTTTCAGATTTTAAAAACTTTTAGAATAAAAAAAAAAGTTAAACAGCATCTATCAAAGCATAATCCCATTTTCTTTATTACAGTAGTTTTACTAGTTAAGGGCTTAGTCTGGCAAGCCTTACTTGTGTGAGTAATCCTTGATGGAGCAAGTAATAGTCAGACCATCAGCAGGATGACTTGTGTGAGTAGCAGCTGAACTGGGCTGTACAATACAGAAACAGTGGTTCATGCTCAGGTCAGCCAATTCAGCTGTACCTAGAAATATAGGACTACAGCAATCCAAAAATCTAGAATTACAAGTGCTGATATTATAATGGATTGTTGGCAAATGTGTCAGAAATTCCCTGGAAAGCAAGTAAACCAAGCCATCAATCTTGCCTGAATGAGCCAAAGATCAAAAAAGTTTTAAATGGTGACCTGGGGGCCAAAATTAGTTACGAGTTCATAATAATTTTAAAATACCACTGTTAAATTCCCCAAATGCAACTCTTACATAAATTTTAAAATGGGAACATGTCCAAAGCACAACAAGGCTACAGAAAGTGGGATGAAACTTAGAATGTAATGAAAAGTTAAAGAACAGTTAATGAAGGTCACAGAAGATATTACAGGTTGGATTACTAATATCCCATATTATAAAGTACATTACACAGAGAGTATATTATCAATGTTTTGTAGGTTTTTCAAACAATTTTCTAGATTTAAAATTTTTCCTAAAATTTTTCCAGACTGGTATTTTCTACATGCTGGATTTTCTTTCTCAATTCGTCCTTTGTTAAATTTTAACTAAAATAATTACACAGTTTTTGAGAACAAAGCTACATGCTTATAATTTTTGGTGGGCCTGTTAGAGAATTCTAGTGGCTTTTTATTTTTTCTTTCTCAGATGACCCATCTTTGAGCTAGGGACATTTAAATTTGGCAGGTGAAGCAGTTGATGAAGGACATTTGTGTTGCTGTTCCTACAGCAATTTGTCCTTTTCAAATTTGACCAGTTTATAAACTTTAAAAAATATATCCATGCATATGTGCTTAAACAGAGCAATAAATTCTCCCAAGATTCCTGCTCTGGATATATGGCAGATTGGTGAGCTGCAGGACATGCTGGGATGGAGCACAGGGACCAAACAGAACCTACATCTTCTGTGCCAGGAAGCAGCCAGACAGAGGAAAGGAGATAGACACACAGGAGAGATAATTCAGACTTGTGGGAAAAACCCACTGCAAGTGGACTGGGAATCCTGCAGGACAGGGAGAGGGGAAGGAAAGGAGGCACAGATGAGCAGCAGAAGTGGAACAGAGACAGGAAGAGGCACTGACAGTATCATTCAGCTTCTTGATGATCAGTGTCCCTCTCTGAAGCAAAAGGTAACCCAAGTCTGTTCCTCCCTCTGAAACCTCTTTGAAACCTCTTACCAAATGACCCATCAGTTTTGCCAGAGGTGTTCCTATCACCAGGTGACAGACTGCTGTCTGCACTTAGGAAGTGTTTGTTCTCACATTTGATAGTTTATCTGTACAACTTAGGAACTATAAAGTGCTGATGACATGGGGATATTTTTACCCTCCACTGCAAACAACAAACACAATCTCAGATTAGTTCCACTTTTTAAAAAATGGATAAAAATGTGCCATCTATGGTTTGACTTACTGTGTTTCAGCAATTTTCAAAAAAGCACAGATTATAAAGCAAAAGTGATGTCTGACTACCACAAGCAGCCAGGGCCAGTGAACATCACTATTAACAGAGTTGCTCTATATACTATCATGTGCCACCACAGTCTCTATAATTATAGAGTTGTTATGTTCAAAGCCTTTGTGCTCTAAAGGATTATTGGGGTACTCAGTCATGCCTGTAATTCCTCTCAGGTCTCCCTGGACTGCCTGGACTGGATGGCTTGGATGGACTAAAAGGTCAAAAGGGTTCTGCAGGAGCTCCAGGTAAAGATGAGAAATAACTGTAGAACAGAAAATTTCTTTATGACTGAATGTGCAAGGAGTGGTGCATGTTACTTTGATGTTTTCCTTGCCCAGAAGATATTATTCAGGCTCAAACTAAACTTTCAAACAGAATCTAAAGTATGCCTAATGGCACACCTGCAGTTATTTGTGGGGAAAACTTTCAAACTTCCATTACTCACATAGTTTTGTTGGAACATTTCAAGGCTGTTTATAAAATTAAAGTTTAGTGCAGATGATTCAAAGGAGAGCCAAGTTCCCTTTTTTAAAAACTAATGAATTAAAAGGAGACTTGTGAAATCCCAGCTCCATTTAAGGCCCATGAGAGTTATGCCACAAACTTAAGAGGAACGTGGATTTCACTAATGCTGATGTATTTGCAACTTTCAAAAGGTGCTTTTGAAGCATTATTAAAAAACTAATTCTTATAATCTATCTAAAGATTACAAATATATGCTGATAGAAAATTAAATTTAGGACCATGCAATCAGTTTACATTTCAAGTTACAGACAATAATGACACCATATAAAATATCCCTGAAGAAGAGCATTAAAGCAAAAAGATTACTTTCTTTGAAAGTGATGAATTAGGGCCAGATTCAACAAAACTCTATCCAGCTTCCAAGAGAGAACCAGAAAAACAGCACTAAGCAACCCTTGCAAGGAGGAACATCTGCAACTGGTATTTCTGTTCTGCACATCTGTATTTGTACTCGCTGTAAGCTTTCTGTACATAATTGTTTTCTTATAAAGGTCAAAGTGAAACAGGGCCTCCAGGATACTCGGGAGAAATTGGACCAAAAGGAGACAGAGGGGAACCTGGATGGCCTGGTATTTCTATTCCAGGTGCCCCTGGAGAAAGGGGATTCCCAGGATTCCCAGGTAAGAAAAGGTTTCCTCCAAAGTGCTGCTCTGCAGAGTTGAAATTAGGCTCATACAGGCTCTTACTCTGGTTAATATGAGCATTACTTAGAAGATTCTCTCCCTAAAAACATTTCTGTTGTAACATGATGATGTTTCCTGAGTAGAGACACAGAGACTCCAGAATTTCTGGTTTATGTTATAGGAAAGAATTAAAATATAAAATTCTGGACTTGAATAGACTCAGGAACTGCTAGGTAGGGTTGCCACTTGGGAAGAAATTCCTGAAGGAAAACAGTGCAGAGGATCTGGCAGTCACAGAACTACAGTAAGTCTACTAACTGTTGTGATTAAGTGCAAGATAGAACTGCATCACAAGATTGCAATGGTTATTTTAGAGTTTGGTGATACAGGAGTTGCTTACAAATGGGAAAAAGCAAGTGTTTGAGGAAGCACCACTGAGAAAGTGAAGAGATTGGATCATCTGTCCAATGAGGAGAGGCTGAAGGAGGGGGAATTGTTTTAGCTACAGAACAGAAGGCTCAGTGGGAGTTTTTTAATGTGGAAGTATCTGATGGGAAGGACACAGAGACAATTCCTTCACAGTGATATCCAGTGACAAGACAAGAGGCAATGGGCACAAACTGACATACAGGAAATTCTACTTAAATATGAGGAAAAGTTGAGGCTTTTAAGGCAAGTAAATTCATCTTGTTCACTGAGGTTTTTAGGAATCAGCATAACGCCCTTTTGCTAGGAATAATCTGTGAATACTTATCCTGCCCCAGGCAGAATCATTTCATAATCTCTGCTCACTTTACATTGTTATCATTTCTCCCATTGTTGGAATTCAGGAAAATGTGGCAATGTGCCAACATGTGATGATGTATTCTTTAGGCTACATAGATTTTTATGGGGAAAATTAAAAATTTTAAAAGACAACAAATGTTTTCACTTTGACAAGATGGCCTCATTAGCCTGGGGACTGGTATGTTGGTATACACGTGGGAGCATAGATTACCTGCATGACTTCTCATGTCAGCATTCTTTTCCTTACTACCTTCTGTCTGTAATCAAAAAATCTAAAAAAATCTCAGATTTTTTTTTTCTTTTCTTTTTTTTTATAAATGTGATCCCTTAGGTAGAAGAGGACCTGTTGGACCCACTGGACCTATGGGAAGATCTCCTGATAGTGCTTCCCCTGGTCCTCCGGGTGATCAGGGATTACCTGGTTTAGATGGCATCAGAGGTATTAAAACTAAAAATACCAATTTTTATCAGGTAAAGAACCCCTGAGTCTGCTAGGAATAACAGGGTTACTGTCTGATGAACAATGTATAGAAGTTCATAGGGAACAAAGAAACCCATCACTACCTCAGTGAATACACAGAGATGTGAACACCAGGTAGAGCACCAGAGCAAGGACAAAATACAGATTGCCAGATTAAGCAACATGGTAATAAATTTATAAAATATAAATACAGGGAAACAGTGTTTCAATGAATGTACCTGTAACTTACCACCTTCTGCTTGTACAGAAGTTAAAAAACTTTGGGAACTAGTCCTATCATTGTCTTCCTTACAAAGCCTTGGACAAAGGCTAACCCTAGTATTTCCAAAAACATGCAAAGGTTGTCCTATGTCCTAGAGACAAAAACCTAGAGTAAACTAAAAAATACCCACCAGCAGAACATGGCTATTTTTAGATGCTTATTCTTTGTGCACACACTAAGAATAAAGTCCTTTTACCATAGGTCATCCTGGGAATCCTGGTCCTCCTGGAGAGACTATCTTTGTGCGAGGAGATCCAGGTGACACCGGCATTCGAGGGGCACCAGGTAATCCTGGGCCACGAGGACAGCAGGGAGCCAGAGGCCCTCCAGGGAGCCAAGGAAGAGAAGGCCCAAAGGGTATGATCAGAGATGCTTTGAAGTTCTGTGGGCATTTATGCCCAGTGGCTGCGACTGTCGTGTGCCCAGGGATTGCCACGGGACACAGAGCTGGGCAGGAAGGGTGGAGGTTGGACATGCCATAGCTCTGCCCAGTTACCTACAGATAAGATGGGCTTGGGGTAGAAGGTGAGAGTAGAGACAGATTCCCATGCCCTGCTTGCAAAAGCTTGTTGGAAGACACCCCTGCCAATCTGAGGATAAGGCAGTAAAATGTTTGAGTTTGGCAGATAAGCAAACCATGAGCCTTCTTCGGGAGTCTTGAGAAACTGGAAAAACACAGATGTGTTTGAACTAACAGGGTCTCTCATCTGCCCCATGTTGATACCTTGGAGCTTTCAACAGATTCTTTAGTTTGAAAACAGAAATCTACATACTCTGCTTCTTTCATACACTGTAGAGAAGTTCCACCTATGCCAACCACTTCCAATCTCTCAAAAAGTCATAGATTTTAATTCAGACTCAGACCAAAGAAAGAAGAGAAGAAATGTGCATTTCTTTCTGTGACACAACAGAGTTGAGGACTCCCAATCATTTTTTGTTACTCAAGCATCCAGACTTCATTTTATCTATGTTTGGTTTTATTTCCAGGTCCTATGGGGATCCATGGCCCACAGGGTCCACCTGGTGCTGTAGGACAACCAGGAGATCAAGGTTTTCCAGGAAGACCTGGTCCCAGAGGTCCCACAGGTACTTATGAACCTGTTGCTCACTGTCAGTCAGTGGTAACTGTGATCTTTCCATTCATATATAATCATACTAATGTTTACTTGCATGCAGATAATTTAAACAATCTCAGAAAAAGGACCCCTGCAGTTGCCAACTTAACTGATTTCTCATTTGAGTAAAAATTTCTGGACTATTTATTTGGTTCTAATGTCACCTCATGTAAGCGATCTCAGTTCTCATTCCATTCTTTACTCTAATTTACATGCCTGAAACTTGCTTCCACCTGCACTGCAATGGCCACAATCTGCTTTCCATTTTTCAAATCCTTCAGGTTTCATAGGTAAGTTCATGACTCTTGATTATTATTCTTTTCATGGGAGCTCCCTTATGTACAGATACATTCAGCTCTTATTAGAAGGTATCCTTGGCTAGGAATAGTAGATACTGCTACAAGGGCATAGTTCTAATACATGTTTCACATAAATAGCACCAATGTCATGATACTGCTCTGCTGAGATGTCTCATGCTATGATGTTAATTAGACTTCTGAAACATTTGTTTCTAGTTATTATTTCGGTTTTTTCTGGTTTTCACACAAGATGCTTTCTAACCAGAAACTTAGCAAAAGCTTGAATCCTAGAACTGCATTACTATAAACATTGACCTCTCCATCTGACTAAATGTTGATCCAAAATGCAAACAGGCAAAAGCTGCCAGTAACTTTCAATATATAAAGTGAGGCTATTTTTTTTTTTTTTTTAATATCATAATTGCTTCAAGTGGCTCTTATGGGCTAGCTATTTTGGCCTGCCTATTGATGGTTTTGCAGCAACACAATAGGCAAAACACTGCAAAATTTTACATGTGCTAAGGTGTTTGCACTGAAGTTGGGTAGGTAGACTTTAGGCTTCAAATCAAATCAGTTTTGGGCACATTAAGGCTGAAGCTGTACACCAAATATGTGAAACATAGAATCATTGAATTAAGTTGGAAAAGACCTTCAAGATATCAAACCCCACCATTAACCCAGCACTGCCAAGGGCACCACTAAGCCACGTCCCCAGATGCCACATCTACACATCTTTTCAACACCTCCAGGGAAGATGACTCCACCACTGCTCTGGACAGTCTGTTCCAGGGCTTGACAACCCTTTCCATGAAGACATATTTCCTAATAACCAACATAAGTCTCCCCTGGTGAAACTTAAGGCCATTTCCTCTTGTTACTTGAAAGAAGAGAATCTCTACAAGCTCCTTTCAATTAACTGTAATAGAACAATAAGGTCTTCCCTGACCCTCCTCTTCTCCAGGCTAAACACCCCCAGCTCTCTCAGTTGCTCCTCACCAGACTTGTGCTCCACACCCTTCTCCAGCTCCACTGCCTTTCCCTGGACACGCCCCAGCCCCTTAATATTTTTTTTTTTTTTAGTGAGAGGCCCAAAACTGAATACAAGATTCAAGGTGCAGCCTCACCAGTGCTGAGTAGAGCATGAATGTCACTGTCCTGGTGCTGCTGACCACGCTATTGCTGGTACAGGCCAGGATGCCATTGGCCTTCTTGCCCACCTGGGCAAAGATCACATACCAGCTAACATACACTTGCTAACACTGGCTTGTCATGCTGTTAATACTGTACTAAAAGACTAAGAGTAAAATTAAAAGGAATGGGACTCAATAATTCAAGATTTTAAAATACTTAAAGTACATCCTTGAACACCAAAATCAGCTAACATTTATGTTTAGTTTTTGCATGGGAGCTATTAGCCAGTCTTCCAATTCACTTTGCCATTACACATTCCAGGTGACCCTGGTGAACCAGGAAAAGTAGATGATTCATGCCCTACAATCCCAGGGCCTCCTGGGGAAGCAGGGCAAAGAGGAGAGGATGGCTCTGCAGGATTACCAGGGCCAATAGGCCACCCTGGACCCCAAGGTAAGCTCATGTTTTGGAAGCTTGGATGTTCATTTCAGCCATTCAGACAAGTTGAAAAGGGTCAGAGTGTCAGTGTTACTTCTCTGTTTTACCCTCTCTTTCCCCTTAAACACTTATTAACAGTCTCCAGAACCACATAGTGGGCTGGTTAATGCTGAGGATGATGGATAAATGTAGCTGAACCAGGCTGTTTGAGCCTGCCTGCACTACATTCCCTTCTTCTAGGCCACAGAGGCCAAAAGCATCAGGCACTATTGAGAAAAAAATTCTTCAAATGGTATTTTGCCTTTTTCCCCAGCAAATTATAAAGCAATGCCTCAAACCACCCCCGTAGTTTAGACCTATTTGGAGGATATTTAAAATATGCATACTTTAAAATTTAGCAATAATGAATCCCAAAGCTCTGCTAACCAAAGTCCTAAAAGGACACTGAAGTCAGAGAAGTGGCAACAATAGTGGTCTTTATCTGTTAGAACATGAAAAAGTTACCACCAAAGCAAACTGACCAAAGAGGTCTTAAAAGGAAGTGATGAAAGACTGAAACATTCTTCTGACAGATAAAAAGAAAATAAGGGTGATGCTGGTAGTGATCATCCCAAAAGAGAGGTCACCTTCATAGAAATACAGCATGGCCTGTCTGCAGAGTGTCTTCAGTTTAGATGGTGGAATCCCTCATGTGGTTTTAGGTATTTCCTGCTTGGGAAACCTTCAAGGGGAGTTCACTACATGTTCTAAAACTTTGCTAAATGAGGTTCAAAAAGCTGGCAGCTTGGCTTGCCTCAGGAGTTACAGCTCATTCCATGGTACAGATCCTGATAGCAATTCTGCAGGAGGCCTGCATGATAATGTTTGTTAGGGAGTGCTTGGATTTCATCTCTAAATCACACACATTCTGTGGAGAGGATGGAAAACCTTATCAGGAGCTGCTATTCCTAAAGTCATGCCTCTAAGCTACTGTTGTGGTCACAGGATGAGTAAGTGGTAAAAAGGATTCCCAGCAGAAGCAGTCCTGCAACTCCCTGTCCTGGTGTCCATTTCGCTGACTGGCCCTTTGTCTTTGGACAATGTAGAGCCTTAAATGCAGCCCTGTGAAGGAAAAGCACATGCTTTGTATTTATCTAGGCATAAAAGGTGAAGAAGGATCATGTGGCCTGCCAGGTCAAGATGGGTTACCTGGGGCACCTGGACCACCAGGAGACCAAGGGAGCAGAGGAGAGCAAGGATATGCTGGGGCACAAGGTAAGAATGGAGCACAACTGTGGGAGAGAGATGTGTGAGATGATGCACAGACTCAGTTTTCTCTCTACTCCCCCAATTCCCACATGGATACATCCACCTCTAGCTTGAGATTCCATGACACCTCTTGCCCCCTCTCAGTTCAAGCACTGACAGTGACTTTTGTGAATGATGTCGTAACAAGACTTGTTGGAAGAAAATTTATCTCAGCATCCATTATTAAGCAGAAAGGCAATTAACCACCCAGGCTCAGACAGCATATATCAATAGGCATGCATCTCATGAGCAGTTGCTAACGGGGCAACTGTCTGGCTGTAATTAAAATTGTATTTTAACTGTGACTCCTCTCTAATAAATTAAGGGCTTAATACATATGCGGGGAAGGGGCATCGACTGTTCCTGGAAAGATTAAAATTCAGTCCAGATGTTCAGTTCATCCTACAGAGTAAGTCTGGGAAATCATTGCCCACTTCAGTTCATTTCTTAATCCAGACGGCACAAGAGAGAGGCATGATAAAAGAGCCAACTTCTAAGCATTCAGTGGCAATCTAGTTCATTTCTCTCCCATACAAAGGATAACAGAAGTCTACTTGTGTCTTTATTGCCCATGACAGCCTGGACAGTTGAGTTATATTCAGCTAGGAACTTCCTATTGAACCCTTAACACACAGCTGGTGTGAACTTTTACTGTATGTCATACAAGTCAATTGCTTTTACCTTTCTCCAAGGTCCACCTGGCCAGACTGGTGTCCCAGGACAACCAGGCCCCCATATTAGGTCTGCAAGTGGATTCTTGCTCGTCCTTCACAGTCAGTCAGACAGAGAACCACTCTGCCCACAGGGGATGCCAAAGTTATGGACTGGCTATAGTTTGCTGTACCTGGAAGGACAAGAGAAAGCCCATAATCAAGATCTTGGTATGTATTGTACATAATTGCTTTCCAGCTAAGGAGTAATACGGTGTTATCTATACAATGAAAGACAAGTCACATGGAGCAAGCTATAGAACCATCAGTTACTCATTTTCTGCAGGCTCAAAGCTAATTTACACCAATGATAATGAACTTGGTTATGCTGCCCTATTGTCACCTATTTAAAATGGCTTTCTGCTGCCATGCAATTGAATGAAAAAGTATTTCTACCTCTAAGTAGAAATGGAGACATGAGCGGTTTATTTCACTTATCCCAGCTCATTTTAGGCTGTCTTTGAAGTTACTGGAGAGATTTTCCTAGGTCAGAAATCTCATTTGGCCACTCTGAACTAATTCCCTGGAGGACCTACTCATTTTTTACTGTAGACACAGCTTGGGAAAAAGAGCTGGTTAAGTTAGGTAAGTACAGTTGGGCAGTATAACTAAGCTTTACAAGTAAATTATGCATCGTGTGCAGCAGAATCCTGTGCTTTTAAGTGTCAGAAACTAATATTTTTTGTAAAAGCCAAAGCCAAATTTCTCCCAGAGACAGCTCCTTTTGGTGCCTTGGGTAAGTCTTCTACAATTCTGACAAAAATTAGATGTCTAAATAAGCTGCCTTACTTGCAGACTGAGGAACTGATTGGTGGCAATTTGCACAAAAAAGTTTCCTAAATTCTTGTTGACTTGTTATACAAGAGGCAGAGAAGTCTCCAAGGAGGAAAGATCAAGGACCTAATAAGCTGAACAAAAAAGAAGTGTTTAAAAGAGCAATAAAAAGAGCTATTTTTAGAATAGCAGTGATGTTTTAGAATGTTTTCACTATTGTGTATTTGGCATTCCCCAGGAGAGCCAGTTGCTAACAGAATGCCTCATAACAGCAGTGAAAATATGATTCAAAGGGAACAGAGTCCTTGTCTCCTGTGTGATTTTGCAGGCATTTTCCCTACTCAGGCTGCACCAGATCCTTCATTAGTACTGGAATGGAATATTATCAGTGATTAACATAACTGGCTTCTGTAAAGAAATGTCACATCTTTAATGAAGGTGTTTGGGTTTGGGGGCATTACAGAAAACACTTCACACACTAAGTTTAAGGCAGAACTTTGTGCAGTGATTATTGCTAACTAAATAGGCCATCAAGAAACTGTTCTAAATTCAGTTCTGGAAGAAGTTTACCTCAGAAGGATGCACTGGTCACTTCTTGGTTCCCACTCTGCCTGAGGCAAATTTTGCAGGACTGGCTCTGCAAAATCCCTCAATCCTTTAATTTTTCACTTTGGGAGTCTGAGAAACCTTTCTGGAAGGCAGTAGGACAGCTGCTGAGATTTTAGCTTAATGCACTTCTAGTAACGGCTTGTCATACTGCACAAAATTTTTTCTATTTATCAGCATTGTCATTTGGTTTCTCACTGCTCCTAATGAGTTTGTAAATAGCTGATCTCCTTTTAAACCAACCACCACCTCTTGCCTAATTTATTTTTCAGTGTTGGCACAGCTAAGAAATTTGTTAACATAACTGTTTCTCATGGTGACAAACTACATCATGTTTAAATATCAGATCAACACAATTAAATATTACTGGTCACAGGGAGAGACTTACTGGTAAAAGGTCTCTGTTTTTCATGTAGACATTTTGGTGGAGGGCTTGGGAGGTTTAACATCTGTGGATTACCTAAGTCCTGCCGAGATACATAGCTTTGCAGCAACATATGCCAGAATGCTATTTTCCAACTTACCTAGAAGGTGGAGTAATTTGCATCACTTGTTGTTATTTTCAGGTCTGGCAGGATCCTGCCTGCCTGTGTTTAATACCATGCCATTTGCTTACTGCAACATCAACCAAGTGTGTTACTATGCCAGCCGAAATGACAAGTCCTACTGGTTGTCCAGTGCTGCTCCCCTGCCGATGATGCCTCTGTCCGAGGAGGAAATCCAGCCCTACATCAGCAGATGTGCTGTGTGTGAGGCCCCAGCACAGGCAGTGGCACTTCACAGCCAGGACCAGTCAATTCCTCCCTGCCCACTCAACTGGAGGAGCCTGTGGATAGGATACTCTTTTTTGATGGTGAGAAAGGGGGTGCATGGTTATATAGACACGTTTCTGGCATGCAACTTTTGTATTCTAAAGATTAGAAGATTTTTAGCTCTGAAAAAGAAATTGTCCAATGTCTAGCAAACATTAAAGAGGAAAATTCACAAGAAGCAAGACAAGGGTTAGTTCCAAATTGCAGAACATGGCTATAGCTACATACACTGTACCCAAAGCCTTAAGATTCACATTTCTTAAAATTACAAAGGTTTTGCCTGCTTGTCTGTAATAAACAATGGGGTTTGCATGTACAAAGATATAATTCTCCGAATGAGAGCTCCAGGTCTTTTTAATGCCACCCTCAAATTACATTTACAGCAGTCTGGGTAACAACAACGTTCAGAATCAACCCAGACTACTCCTTCCTTCAATTTGATAAATACCTGAAAAATAAGTGAACTGGCTCTAGACTTTGAGATTAATTTATTACAGAGCCAATTAAGATTTTCTCCAGTAAAAGAAGCTTACTCCAATTTAGGATTACAAAAACAGCACAATTAAAAGCAAATAGAGAAAAATATGAACATAATTTACCTATTGTTCATGCACAGTTATCAAGCTCTCTCTTTGTTCTTTCCAGCACACTGGATCTGGTGATCAGGGTGGTGGACAGTCCCTTATGTCACCTGGGAGCTGCCTGGAAGACTTCAGATCTGCACCATTCATCGAGTGCCAGGGCCAGCGGGGAACGTGTCAGTTCTTTGCTAATGAATACAGTTTCTGGCTGACCACCGTGATGCCTGAGCTGCAGTTTGCATCAGCCCCCATGTCAGGGACTCTTAAAGAAGGACAAGAGCAGAGGAAAAAAATCAGTAGATGCCAGGTATGCCTGAAGCATGGCTAACAAACAAACCAAAACCCGGCATCTAGAGAGGGAGGCTTGTGTGAGGATGAACAAGGTGCTAAAGGTTTAAACAGAAGTTAATGTTTGAACACATTTGAAAGTGTGCAGCACTGTTCTCTTTGTTGGAATGGATGTATAAGACTGAAAGATGAGGGATCTGTTAAACCTCATCCACTCGTGTACACATCCACAGGCAGTAAAATCTAGTGTTAAATAATTAAGAAAAGATGAAAAACTCTGTCACAATGGAGTCCACTGCCATAATGTACAGGGAACAAGGTGAGCTTGGAGGATTGAGTCCAGCTGGGAAGACCAAGGACACTATACCTGTTGTGCAGCACAATGGATTTCCTGTTAGAAATGGCATTTACAGCAGAAAGAATATGTGCATTTATATGGCATATTATAAATATTTATCCATATCGATAGAAATGTGCAAATATACAAATGTCAAAGCCCTGTAGCTGAAATTCCTAAGCTAAAGAAACTTTGCACTTGCTGTTTCTGAGGGAAGGGAAAAATGTAATTGTTGAAAAATAATCTCATAATAAACAACAAAGATCAAAGTCTTTTACCACTGCAGCACTGAACCAAACTGTGAAAGAACTGTTAATTGGGCTTTCATAAGCAACAAAAAGCTGCAAATCCATTTAACAGCAGATTATGTAAGAAAATAAAATTAGGTGAGATAACAAATCCTTAAAAACCTGTATTTGTATTTACAATTAATTTCTAAGAGCAGTTACATCAAATTATTAAGCTCTAATCCAAGTTCCTGAAGAAACAAAGCAATTTCTAATATTAATTGAAAAGAAAGCGTGACATGGTGATAAAATGGGTGAACTTATCTGAGAGAGGAATATAAGAAGTGTTAGGACAATAAATTGTGTTCATTTTTGCTTGTTTGTTTGTAAATACACCACCAAAAAAAGAACCATCACCATTAAGATCCTTATGGAGTAATGGCTGTGGAGATCCATTTTAAAAGCACTGATTGTAAAAATGTTCATGTCCTAAAGCACTAATCACCTTTTTCAAAAGTGAAAACACATTTGTACCTCCTTCATTCAGCTGTAAAAGCAGAATTATTCAATGGTTCCATATCATAGAGACACATCTGAAAACACAGAATGCAAATGGAGAATCCGTCATGTGCAGAAAGGCCACAAATGCTTCTTTTACCACTTAAATAAGCTACATTTTACTAGAATGAAATCAAATGCTTTTTCCAGCACTTTTCATTTCAATTTGAGTTCACTGAGGTGCCCCCAGCAAAATGATTTTCAAGGAAACTGTGATCCTCATCCAAGGGTCCTAATTCAAAGCAACCTCCCTCTGAAGCCATCACGAGTACAACAGGCTGATCAGCCAATTTAAAAGCTGGATACACAAACTCAAAGAGCAGGAAAGACAGACATTCCAGTCTCAGCCAGAGGAAAATAAAACAGTCAGAGGATAAGTCCATTCGAGTGTAAATACATCTGACTGTGCAACTTCCTCCTGACACAACCAGCCAAACCTCTCTGATGTGCTGTGCTTACATGGTGGTCAACTGACTCCTCTGCCCTTTCACCTGGGCAAGGGCCAGGAGCCCTCCTGGGTATTGCCCCATTGCCACCTGTCCCAGGGAACATTTCCCTCAGGTCCTAGAGCCTGCTGGGACAGGGCACACCTCGGTTCACTGCTGGCTGATCCTACTGTCAGCACTGTCAGATCTGACCCCTGAGGAGAGGCCAATCACTGCCGTTGAACTGGATGCAGGAATTCCATCCCCTCCTGATTCAGGCAGCATCCCACCAGCAGGGGAGAGCAGCTCCAGTTTGGCTCAGGAGCATCCAGAGGGAAGAAAGCAGCAGGTGGAGAGGAGCACCAGTGCTTGGGTCACCTGTTCTCCAGGGTGTGCAATCTGTTTCCAAAAAGGCCTCAGCTAAAGCCACAGGGGCTGGGAGCTGCAGCTGCTGTTCGCAGTCACAGGAACAAACACCCAATGGCTCAGGTGATGGATCCATTTCCTCAGTGGATTTAGGTGATTACACACTGAGATCTCAGTTGAGCATTACCTGACTGTGCTCATCAGCTCCTCCATCACTCATTTGCAGCCTCTTTTCAGGGGACAAATTCTGGAGAGGGGCTGTGGCTTCTTGGGAAGGCAAAATGGGGCTTTTGGTATAAACTGCACTGAGGTAAACAACAAACAAAACTTTATATACTGTGTTACTGCAAACCTGGTCATTAAGATAAGCTGAAGACAAGGGAATGAAATGGGGTTTTGGAATTGCATCTGTGTTCACCTAACTTGAACAAATGCACAGAAAAATCTTAAAAACATCAGCAAAAAACCTCACCAATAATTTCAATAGGCCATTTCACAGCATTTTACCATGTTGCTCTTTTGCTTGCTTTAAAGACATCACACAAACCAGTCATATTTCTGTATTATTTTGATGCAGAGTTTTTGCACCTGTGCCAGTTCCATTTTACTACAGTCTGTAAGAACACATATAGGAAATGTATTTTTAAGCTACTACTGATAGGTCAAATATTTCATAAGTGTACAAATTCCTGTTCCATGCTCGGCTAACTCCATAAGGCATTTGTCAGAAATACTGTACTAATTCAAAATGAAATTGCAGATAACTTGCTTAATATTACATAGCAAGTAAAACAGATCAAAGTATAAAGCAGCAGATGCTTTAACTCTGCAATCATTTGTCCAGTGACTTTAAGCAGAAAAATAATTGGTAAATTATTCATAGGGAACCTCTTTATGAAATTATGTGTGAAAAGGTATAGCTGAAACTGTTATGAGTAAAAACGCTCCTAAAAGCAGTGGCCTTGTGCTAGTCCTTGAAGTCCTTATTACCCTTCCTATGGCATTTGAGTTTGGATCTTGTGTAGTCCTGGTGAAGAAGTGAATTTTATCCTCAACAGCAGGCAGGATATTAACAGCAACATAGAAAATTATGCCGGCTGCACTTGGAGGTCACTGGAATTGGAGCCATTTGGTGTGAACTGCCTTGGGATGAAATGCAGAACCAGTGATTTCCAGTGAGGATATTTGCTCGCCCTTCATCCTGGCAAACCATGCCAGTCAATCCCTTCAGTGAGCCACAGGCAGGCTGAAGCTTCTGGGGGCCAGAGTTGTTCCAGGTACAAAGTGGTTTCTCTGTGCTGCACCTTCATTCTCACTCTCTTCCTGTGCTCTGACATTGTTCCTCTGTGGGCTGCAGCCCTTTTGCCAGAGTACCTGCACTGGCATGAGGCATTCCCGGAATGACATTATCATGTGCAAGAAGTTTAAGCAAAACTGGTCCAGGAATTCTTCCAGGGTAAACTCCTAACCAAAAACCTTCTCTTCTACTTTGGCTGGGTCATAAGCACCAGAAGAAAACAGAAGTAGTATCAAAAGAGTCAAACCCCAGAATTCCTATAGTCCAGACATTTTTTTGTCTGTATTTAAGCCAAAGTAATCAAACCTTCTATCCATTAAGCCAGACAGCTCACTTGTTTGAAAAAGATCCCCCTAAAGCTTTAAAGCACACTCTTGAGCAGACTGAATGTGCTCTGCATCACACCTGCTCTGGGCACACAGGGCCAGCCTGCAGGGACCGTGCCAGCGCTCCAGCACAGTGTGTGGGGCCACACCAGCAGCCCTCAGCAATGCTCCAACTTGTACCATCATCCACATTCAGGGCATAACCACAGCCATCTGGGAATTTGTTTCTGTTCTTTCACATGACCACTTCAGACTGACGTCCCAGACTGACTCCCAGCCTTTCCAGGGCTTACAAGCAATCCTTAAGTAACTTGTAACTCCACTCAGAGGACCTTACATAGACAAATGCTGCACAGATGAGGACTTCTGTTCTAAGGCTTGACTTGCATTAGAACTGTCTCAGCAAGACAGAAAAAAACATTCAAGATGGGGAGGATCTGTAATGGAGAACAGCTGTTTTCAAGAAAAAGGATCTCTCCAAAGCCAGCTGTGACAAGCAGCAGTCAGGCAAGGACAGAGCCCATCAGTCTTCAAAATAATAAAAAAATTCTGACAGCTCTGGTAAGAACTTTCCAGCAGGTGAAGCAATTGCTTCATCAAACTGGGGATCTATTACATGACTGGATCTGATTTCAGAAATCAGCATTTTAAACTGACCAAACAACAAAAACAGCTGCTGAAATTCTGCCCACCTGAACCATCTGGAAAACTAGCCAGGTGGAGAAAAAAAATCCCCATCAGCACTCCAACAGATGCTGCTCCATATTCATATTTAACAGCTTTCCCCTTTCCTAGTCACTTCATCCAGATGTTCAGAAGGTACTGGAAGTTCAGTTGGAGGTGATATTTTTAAGTGCAAAGTAAAAACAACTCTATATTTATTATTGAACATGTTAAACAAACGTGGTTCCTCCATGTGAGCCAGCTCACACACCTCACAGCAAAGCTCACCTGGCACTTGACCACAGACTGCCCCACTGCTTCACAAAAGGAAGACAGGCTTGAGCTTCGTGGGATTTGAAAAGCCACATATTTAAATGTTTTCCACAGATTCACTGAGGCAGAAATGCAGACCATGTGAGACAAAATCCTGACTAAGTCCTAAAGGAAGACCTGCAGTAAGGTACCACCCTACAGACTCTCTGCAGAGTGCCCCTGTGTGGTACTCCTGGTTGCTTTATAGCAAGGTTTGGAATGAAGCAATTAAGTCCCAAACTGACATCAGGTTCAGCTTGGCAAAACAAAGTTTCGGTACACAGGAAAACAAGATCTTTTCCAGAATTTAGTCTTCTATGCACTAATGACAAACACCACTCCTAAGGGGTGTTTTCACTGAAGTGGAGATGAAACTTATTCAGAGGCAGAAATCAATTAAATGGTGATAGGAAGTGAAGAAATTAAAAATGGCTACTCTGTGGCAGTTGCAGCTGTAGTCTGTTAGACTCTACACATTGCATTTTAAAACTACAGAGCAAATTAGGATTTCAGAACATTTTAATTCTATTGTGCTTAAACATTTGAGATGCATGTAAAAAAGTGGAATAGATGCAATAAATGGTACCAGATGTTACAGAACTTTAAGCCATAGACAGCTTGTATCTCTGCATAAATGATGTCAACACAGCCTTCTCAGCTGCAGAACTTCACACATAAATATTTACTTTGCAATTTTTAAAATTCAGCAAACAGGTAATTTCATACTCATTAATATAGTACGGATTTAGGGGCTTTTCTTTCACTTGTTCAATGGGTAAGGAAGGAAAACAGGGATTCACAGAAGCTGCCCACACCAATCTCTCTTTAATGATCCCTGTAAGGAATGGTTTGGTGAAGGACCAGACCTAACCCAACATTGGGCACTAAGGCAAGAACATTTACTGCTGACCTGCCCAACAGCCCTGAAGGAGTACTTGTTTTATCTGCTCCAAAAAGACAGAAGGAAATTCTCAAATATCACTAGCTTAGTAGAAAAGCTATCTACATGTTTAGAAATATTTTGTTTACATTCATTTTGCTGCAAATTAGGCCAATTTCTGCTTGTAAATAGACGAGAGAACTGAGCTTACCGATGTTCTTGTACAGCAGCAGAATGCTGTCATATGTATCCTTGATCTGTTTTTACTAACCCAATTACTTTACCAATCTCAGCACATCCTATAAACAAAAATACCATAACTATATTAGATTTGTGTAAAAAACTGTCTTTCTCCAGTTTCTCCAGCTCCTGAAAAGAGTAAATGGATATCAGTATTTATTGTATAGCCTTTTAGAAAGCTTGACACTCCTTTAGAAACAGCTCCTATGACTGAAAGCTCAGAAGTGTTAATATTTTCTTGCCTTCTGAAGTCTGGTAACAAATAAGAAATAACCATTTTTTTAAAATATAGGGAACAATGAGAAGCTTATAATAAACCCATGCAATGATTCTGTCCTTCATGTCTGCACACTCCAGAAGCCACAGCACAAACACGAGGATCTGCTTGCCAGCTGTTCTGCAGAAGCACGGGTCACACTCTGTCACTGTGCTGAACAAAAATGGGTACAATTCCTCAGTCATGGAATCAGAGGGGAGAATGAACTGCAACCCCCATTGCCATCCCCTCTCAACAGCAGGAGGGGCAGCTGGACCCAAATGGTTTCCTAAGCTGTCACTCCTGGTGTCACTCTGCCGTGCTGTGCCATCTCCACACTCCCACCTCTGGAGTGCCAGCAGGTTCAAAGGGTCAGCAGTTCTGTTATTATATCAACAGAATATACACACTTGGCACATAGGGGTATCATAATTAAACAGAGCAAGGGATGGCCACAGAAAGTTACTTTAGGCCTGCAGGAAAAAAAAAAAAAATCACAAAACTACCCTAAAGTGACCAGTGCCTTCACTGTCTCCTACTATACCCTTTATGTCTGTAGGAACATTGTTTCCTTGGCATTCTAAGGGGCATTTTTTCCCCTTAGGAGAAGTGGTGCTACCAGGGAAAACAGCACACAGACACAAAACCACAGTATTTGCCTGTGCTTAAAGACAAGATGGAAAAGGGAAAAGGATTTTACAAGCTAAAAACACAGTTCTTTCATCACATCTTAATTCTGGTTGTGAGAAACCCTTATTTATTAACAGTAATATGTTAGGTCATTCAACCATTAAATTTCAAGAATGTGCCCATTAACAAGTCTGCTGATTAGGATTAATTAGGGAGTGGAATTTCTTACATGGTACCTGATCACAGAGCTTACAGGAAGTACAAAAAACTCACAAGAAATCACAGCTCCGACAACAAAGGAATCAAACTGCAGATGCTGAAATATTTTATACAAAGCTATGTTTTCTTAAAGAGTCCTTACTTGAGGCAGTCAGGCAGTGACCAGGGCCAGAGAATAAACAAGGTCCAACACCAACCTGGGCAACTGCCCTTACTTTTTGTCCCTGAAGAGACCAAATGCAGAGCATGTTGGGGATTCATCCACCACATTTGCCCTCAGCAGTGCTCTGAAACCTAAATTGATGAGGGCTTTAATGGCAAAAGTCCTACTAAGGAAACAAGAACAGTTTGGGTTGGAAGGGACCCTTAAAGGCCATCCAGTCCAACCCACATGCAATGAGCAGGTGTTAATAAACCTTCCTAATACTGTAAGTACCAGAACTTTTCGATGATCTAACTAAAAAACTTTTCCTAAATTAAAAAGAAAACAAAGTTAATCCCAATACAATCAACCTGCCCCCTTGGTATCACAAGTCTTCATTTCTAACAACATGGCAGCAGCTCTCTCATTTAAAATACACACCTTATTAATTACTACAATTAAAACCAAACAGCTTCAAATGTTACAAAAATATTTATTTCAATTCTGTATACAAAAAAATGTCAAAACAACAGAACATTTATTAGTACTGACAATTTTTGTGAATATTTAATGGCATGTATTTCTAAGCTCACTTTACAAAACCAAGTGCTTATAGAATTGTAATCAGGTTTTTGATTTTCCTTAAGTATCTTTTTCCAGCTGACTAGCAGCTCATCCTGTGCTTTTAAATAAGTAAAATATCAGAGCTTAACACACACAGTACATTACACTGCAACTTTTGACCAGAGCATGAAAAGATTTCTGAGGAACCAATACTACATCCTTCTCATTTACATCTAATTATCACCTGCTGAGAAAAATGTGCAGGTTTTTGAGACTTGTTTTCAGTGAACACAGAAAAGTTAGCTTCTATAAAGGTGTCTGCAGTTTTATTCTGTGGCTATTGCATATATACAAAAACAACCAAGCCCAAGAATACACCAGAAATCAACATTCTCTCTGTACCTGAAGTTCCACTGCAGTTGTGCTTGTTGGGTCCCAAAACCCCGAGCCCAAAAGTCTGCATTCTGATATTTGTGCTTTTCCCAGCAAACAAGAGATTCCCCTAAATACATTAGCTACAAAAGGAAGGATTTAGTGCAATTTAATTAAATAACACAGTAAAAAATTTACTTTCCGAATATTTTTCTATATGAAAAATACAGCACTGCTTTTTATAGTCAAAAGATACCTCATAGAAAAGTAGACTTCATAAAGAACAGGTTGGTGAAACCCTTAAATTGCTCATCCTAATGCTCTACTCCATCAGTGTTGATCAGGAGACTCCAACAGGTCTGTGTCAAAAGCCAACAACCCAATTATTCTTCTGCAATCACACCCCTCCATGACTGCAAATAGTTTTAGAGGAGCATTACCAACTTCTTTCACTCTGAAGATAAAATGCTTGGACAAGGAGTGATTTTTCAGTGTGATACTGGAACCAGACCCCCCAGGTTCATCAGTTAACATTAACAGGCAGCAGAGCCACAGGCAGGACGGCCTCATGTAGAGGGTCTGCCCAGAGGGACAACTGAGCTCTCAGGTCTCCTCTCAACTCCTCTGGTTGGGCAGGGAAATTCTGGAAAATGTAGAATTTAAGGTAGTCTGTATTAGGCATGATGTCCACAAATCTACAAACTTTCAGATCTGTCACTGGTCTTCAAACAAGATAAATGTTGAGAAATAGTGGAATATGTAAAGCTGCATGAACAGCATATACAGAATAAAATTTCCAAGCCTTCTTTGAAAGGGAAATAGACATTTTAAAAATATATATTACTAAATAAATATATGATTTGTATGGCATAGCCACCTACATTTACACAAAATTCCTAACAAATTATTTCAGCTCTGTAAAGGGCAGCAGTTTTTGATTTAAAACATAAATATTAAGAAAGGCTTTAGGAAATTGTAAGTAGTTACAACCCAGTTTTATCACATACAAGCTCAAGATAATATGGTGTGTTTTGAGGAAGACTGCAACACTGAAGTTTGTATTCAATAATTCCTTGGTAAGGACAGCAGGGGAAAGATAGCTGCAGCTGTTTGTCACAGCTTGGAAGACTACTCAAGAACTTAAGCCTAGACTCACATGACCTAGCCACTGTCATCAAAGCAATCTTTTCAAGTGTCATTTCACATGGCAATCCCAAAAAATGAGCTGGTCATCATAGGTAACTGAGAAAGATTTGTAAGGAAAAATTGCATAGTTTTAAAGTTACATAGAAAATGTAATGTTTCAGCTGCAATGGATGAAGAAAACATGTTGTGTGAGAACATCAGCCGTCAAGAAGCCAAGGAATTCTTAAAGCTACACAAAATAACGTAAGGAAAAAAAGACAGTTTGGTAAAACGATCAGTCTTCTTCCAAATTTAAGGTGCATTAAGATGGAGACAGCCAAAGATCACATTTTGATTCTTATCTCACACTTCTTATTCAAGTTCCAGCTTTGAGTTTGAACTCACAAAATCCTCGCAGTTTTGCAACAAGTAGTAAAAATAATGGGAGAAAGATCATAAATTATTCTGCAAATTACAGATTACAAATAAATCTGTAAATATTTTGGTGAGTCTGAACAGCACTTTACAATTTACATCAACACCTGCCAACTTCATCATCTGTCAAACCTCCGCAGCCTTTGCCTTCTGATTTGCTCTTCTGAACGCTCAGGTGGGAACCAAAACCCATAAGGTCGCCGCTCATTATTGTGGGTCCCTCCACCAAAATCTGCAAGACACAATGAAAAACAACTGTTATTTTGTTCTGTAATAGGAGAAATATGCACATATGTCCTGCAAGCCAAAGCATCACAACACAAAGGAGACAGGGAATTGAATGTTTTCAATTCTGATGGTTTCAGGGCAATTACAACTTCCAGAAACTGCTCTTAAAGACAGTCCAAAACCAGAAAAACCCCCCAAACAATAAAACTCCCACCACCCAAAAAAACACCCCAACCCAACGACAAAACCAAACCAAACAACAAACCACAACCAAAAAAAAAAAAAATCTAACAAGTATTAACCCATTAATAATAACATGTATTAACAAGTATTCACATTTTTCACCATCCCTACTTTATACAGTAAACTCCAGAATGTGAAACTATTTCAATGTCCTCAGCAGTTGCTTCTGGCAAAAGCAGCTTTTGTGTTTGCTTTTAGTTCCGAGTCCAACATGTGCAGACCCACAGCAGATGCACACACAGCTCCCACCCCAGCTGGCAGCAGTTTCACAAGGGAAGGACACGTGGCAGCTCAACCATACAAACTGTAAGCAAAATAATCTGAGCAGCAAGAGCACACCAAGTCCCAGAGTTCTGAGTCCTGGCACCCCAAGAGGAGCCAGGACAGGCTATTCCAGCAGCTTTCCAGAATTCACATCAAGTCACCCAGCAAAGAACCAATGCAAGGCTTGGTTACTCACACCAGCTCAGCTGAGGGGCTCTGGGAAACAAAAATCAGTCTGCCTTCTGAGTAAGTACAGTATTAAAAATAAGCAAATTAGCTTTAAAGGTAATAAAACCTTTCTAACATTCAGTATTTCTTAAAATTTCACCTACACCACACAGGGTCAAAGCTACATTGTAATATATTTAATAATTTATTTTTAAATCGTCATAATCAAACTATTTACATTTTTTAAAAATTATTTTCAGTAGAACAATTGTCAATTAAATGTCAATGTTTCTTATGAAAACATTTATTTTTCTATACAGCATCCCTGGTTAATTTTTATTTAAGGAAATAGATACCACTTACACAGTTAAGACAAGTCCTTGCAGAGTCCCCATAAAATATGCTCAACACCTCAAATATACATGTGCTTTAATGATCATTATGAATAGAATGAGGTCTTATAAAAATGATGAAAAATGCAAATATGTTGACCCAAAAATAAAAGACTAGACAATATATTTTGAAAAGCTTTATGTTAAAGAAAAGTCTGGATGTGAAGTTTTAAATATATGTATTTGTATTTGCATGTATATATTTAAATTATCCTGTTACCTAAAATAGTTCCCTGACACCTTTTTTCTTTTAATTACAGCAGAAATATTAATGAAATAACACCTTTATCTTATCAAAATGTTTATAAGCCACAGTGTTCAGAAATGGTAATTAGGCCACTGCTACTACTGAAACACCACCTGACGTCTGTGCAAGAAACAAACACAGGCTTTTCAACACATCAGCAGAAAACATTAAAGACTAACAGATTTCAGGATTGTATTTAAATTATTTGGAAAACTGCAACACCAGATGATAGACAAAACCAAAGGATATAGCACAACAAACTTAGAACAAACCATTAACCCTTGCATAGTATATTTAACAAATAATTTTATTGTGAACTAGAGCTATATTCTGTGAATACAGGAGATTGAGACCCCCATCCCAATCCTGTCACTCTGTGTAGGAGTTTCTTTTGTTATTAGAGTTCACAATTAAAGGACTTTGGACCAAAACAAGAAAATCACTAACTGCAACAGATGTAACTAAACCTAATTGTATAAATGCAATACAGACAAAGCTTTAATAACCTTAAATATTTTCATCCACATGTTAAATAAAAGTGCTTATCCTGCCTGAAATGCTCCCTGCAGTTTGGCACCACAGCACATCCCTGTGAAGAGGCACAATGGACAATGCCTTGAGCACTGGTTCAAGGGTTACCCAGCACATCAAAATCAGAAACTGATTGAGACAAGACAGTCTCAAATGAAGGTGACAAAACTGATCTCTTTTTAACATTCTTTTGCCCCACTATGAACAAGAAAGGAACTCAGAGGAGAAAGCTGAGAAGGTTTTGCTCACAGCTCACCAGCCTGGAGTGCCAGTGCTGCCACTGAGTGTGCCCAGCCCTGCTTCCTGCTCTTCCTTTGGCCCTCACCCACACCAAGATTTACAGGAGGAGCTGCCTGTACAGTAACCAGGACATGCATAGCTTGTTACCTGCTAAGATTTGTTTACTGTTTCTCTCATTTCAAGCATCTGCAATACAACTCTGTCACCCTTTGACAGCACAACACACTCTCTGAGGATTTTCACTCTAACAGTGATCAGCTCAAAGCCCCTTCCCCAGACCTTTTCCACATATTCCCAGCACTTCAAATGCTAAAACACAGGCGCCAGATGCATGATCCAGGAGAGCAGACAGAAGATGTGAAAAAGCTAACATTGTTAGTGATAACAACTCATTGCTTAGAATTTCTCAGTGGAAACAGCAAGCCTCCAAATGTGATGGAAAGTATCAGTTTTTCTAGTAACAGTCAATACTAGGAAAGAAAGGAAAAAAATAAAACCCAAAGAACTTTTGTGTCCCAAAAGAAAGCACTCAGGGGAAAGCACACACTTGATGTCACTGGGATCAGTAGTTCAGATACATCAGCTGAACAGACAATCCACACCTGCTCTGCTGAATATGGTAGAGAACCTCCAGCCAGCCCTGCTGCACAGGCAAGCACAAAGCAGCACGTGGATTTCACAGGAACAGAGACATGGATTTGGCTGTGGCAAAGCAAAGTAGAACTGTTGCAACCAGCTGGTAGTGCAAATGAGCCATCCATTTAGTCCTCACCTGTACACTGCCCCCTGATCACTGAGATCAGATGTAAGGACAACCTGAAACAGGCCACCCTGTCAGTGTAATGGCAATACCTGGAGCATGTGTGTAGAGGATGCATTTTTTTCCACTGCAGGAAATTCAGCATAAGGAAGATAAATCACCCGGTCATCTTAAAGGGTGAGCCAAACAGACAAAATCTCCACATGGGGTTGTAGTTCTGCTTGTAGTTCAAGCCACAGAAGTGTTACATCAAACACATTCACTTGATTTTTCCTCTTCTCTGAAGTTATGACCTTAGGTTTAGGTTAGATAATAGGGTTTGCAAGTCAGTTTCTCTAAGATTCAGGGAGAATTTAACAAGCTACCAAACTAGGAAAACTACTAGTAGAAATATACAATTAGGTCTGATGCGGCTAGATAAGAGGAGTGCAGCAAGTAAGTAGCAGTGGTATTACAAGACAGTATATCTCTATCTCTTTTTCATGCCAGCTTTAGCTGTGTTACAGAAGAATCTAGAACATTTCAGTTGAACAACTTACCATTTTCAGTACCACCATCTGTCCTGGCACTTGTGAATGTGGTACCCATACAAAAACAAACTATACAAATGCTTAAAAACCCATACAAAGAACAGACACTTCTCATTTCCAAAAAACCTCTTACTTTTGTAGAGGCTTTGCTGTAGAAGATCATCAGACAGCAGCAATCTCTTTTGAACCCAGCAAGCGCCATACAGCTAACCAAACCATTGGAGAGCTCTGATCTGGATATTTGATCAAATGGCATAACAACTTTGAACACTTGCTTGGTTTTCATTTATACCAGTTTTATAGAAATTATCTCTTCCATAAATAGTATAGCCCTGCTAACTATGTTATAACAACAGGATGTAATTACAGTTCACAAACCCTCACTTGGGTGTGCTACAGTTCACATACAGTGTGCTACACTGTACATCTGACTTGCCTTGCTTTTTAATGCAAACTACCAATGTTTAAAGTGTTCTGTTTGAGGAAATTGAAGTTCTCTTCGTTTCTAAACATCCAAATACCTTTCTTCCCACAGAATCAACAAGGTTGGAAAAGACTTTTGGACTCATTGTGTCCAACCTATGACCCAACCCCACCATGTCAAGCAGTCCATGGCACTCAGTGCCACATCCAGTCTTGTCTTAAACATCTCCAAGGATGGTGACTCCACCACCTTCCTGGACAGCCCATTCCAACCAGATATTTTTGATGCATTTGGAATTAGAAGCAGCAAACTGGAGGGCAGAGAGAAGCCAGAGTTAAAAGCCTAGCGTTGCTCTACTCATTTAATCTCTTCCAGCCAATCAGTAGCGAAGTCTTGAGGTCAGTTTAAACAAACTATGTTTTTATTTTATTTTTTAATATTTATTTTTACTGAGTTGTACAGAGAGTCCTAAGGAGAGACAGTGCAGAGATTTTTCCTCCTTTCATAGTTAGAAGGACTAGAAGGCTTCCAGAAAGAGCTGAGACACACAAAACACAGCAACCTTTTCATTGTTTTATGTTGCACTAGAAGTCAGACAGAAACTACAATTGAATTTAAAAAATGGCAAAACTGCTTTTATTCTTTCCTGTTCTTCCCTCTTCAAAATGCAGGCATGCTATACAGCCTGAGAGATTTGGCTTTTAGTACTTATCACTGCCCAAGTTTTTCCTACTCAGCTCCAAGTAGACCACATTCATTAGCCTTTGCTATTGTTTCCAACACAGCCCTTTGAGTCTTTGTCAATGTATGAAAGAATTTTGTCATGCTAAGAAGTAAACTATTCTTCCTGGTGCTGATGCCAATATGCCTCATCTACAGACTTGAACATAACAAACTGGTGAAGAAGAGAAATGCAAGTAGCTACTGTTTCTGTGCTATGCTTTGGAACAGCTGACAAATGAAAAATCAAATTAGCAGGAAACTAGCTGAGGGTAATGAATTTAGAAGGAAAGTAACATACAATGAATCCAGATACAGCTGGATTGTTACAAGAGCAAGCCAGAACAATCTTGAACAGTCTCCCTCTCTCTCGTTTTTAAAAGGACAGGATAAAATTGAGAAATACACAAAACCATTCCCTCCCAAAAGTCTGATAATTTGCTTTGGATAGAAGAGGAGATGGCTAAGACTTAATCTTTAATCCCTTCATACTTGAGGACTTCTATATTTATTTTAATCATGCCTCAAAGTCTCATCTTTGCTGTATCAGTAGCACCAAAATAAACTCTTTTTAAAGTAAAATAAATTGTTAAAAGCACATTAGTAACATTTTTAGAAACCATCCAATCACTGCCTCATAAGCCAAAATCTTACTGTACACTCAGACCATCCATTTGCTACAAATTATCAATGCTACAATGCAGAAGTAAGAGGATAGGGACCACTGCTGGACTTGATGCCCTTCTGCAGAGAATTAAGGAGATTAGTTTTACAGCTACCTCCAGCTACCTTTTAGCTGGATACTGAAAATACTGCAGGATAGATGGCATAAAATAATCTCACTGCATTTCTGAACCATTTAATAGTTCTCCAGATGTTAATTCACATAAAACAAGGCTAAACTCATTATTCACTGAAAATGCTGATACATTAAATTACTTGTCTTTCTTTCCCAAGTAGTGAAAGGAATTGACTAACTCAAAAAACCCTGTATAAACATGCTACTTAACCAGTCCCTAGGCTAAGACAGACTGACAGCTATTCCTCTCCTCTGTAGTAAGAAAGCTATGAATAACTTCAGTTAAAAGAAGAATTTCAGGTGGGCTGTATATTTATCATAACGTAATAGAAATGTTTTGTTGATCTGCAAATGGTAAGATATCCTTTTCTTTAGAAAATGACTGATTTATTCAGTCAGACATAAAAAAAGTTCAGGTAATTTTTTAAATGGTCCCAATGAAAAAAATGTAAATCATATACATAATGTATACAATTAATCCACTGATAAACCAAAATTAAAATAGTAAATTCTGGGTAAATCTAAAATTAGGAATATTCACTGGCCTTAGTTTACCAGTAAAAACATCCCAAGACCAAATTTGTTAACATTTGCAAGAATCTTAATATACAAAACCCACTTTGTTTTCCTGTTACTGCATTTCTGCTTGCCCAACAAAGCCCCACAGCAACAAAGGAATTCTGAACAATATCCCTTTCCCAATGCCAAGCCTGAGAAACCCAGATGGATGGATGGAGATAGCAATGCAGACTGGAGCCACTCCCCAGCAGCTCCCACTTTCTCCAAGGGGAAGGCAGTGCTTTTGTGCAGCCCACACACAGCTCCTTCCAGTGATGCCCACAGCTGGGAAGCACAAGTGTCTGCTCTCCAGCAAGGTGATCCTGCCAAACCCACTGCAAAAGGAACAACTTTTCTTCCTTTATGAAAAAGTTACTGAGGGAAAAAAAAAAAATTTACAGAGACCACTGAAGTCAGAAAAAAGACTCCAATTTGTATCACTGAGTCGTGGATCAAAACACCAAGAGGTCTCTAACTTCTATATGCAAACCATGCTTTGAGAAGAGGTGTAGTGTGTATGCAAGCAAACCATCTCTAGCTACTTCCAAGATTTAACTACTTTTAGTATTTCCCTCCTGTTTTTATTGTCTCCAGCAGTTGAAACATCTGCAAGAAAGAAACCATCCAAAAGAATTGGCAGTACCTGCAAGTGTATGTGCATATTTAGGAACTCCCAGAAAAAAATACTCAGCATTTTGTGTACAATTTAGCATGAAAATCTGAATAAATTCTTAGCTCAACATCTGGTGTAGCAATAGCAAGAACCTTTGTCACCAATTATGTCACTGTCAACTTATTGACTAAAGACCAAAGGAAGCTAACCCTTCAGGCAATATTTCCAAAAGTACCTGCTTTACAGAACTGATCTTTACCCAACAGTATTTCAGAGGTGCTAACTGGTTGTGGTACTGGTTTAAAAGAGAAGCCCATGGTGAACAGCTCAGTGGTGCATCTTACTCATTTGATGAACTTTTATCACCATTACAAAGAGAATCAGGAGTTTTTGGTTCTAATTTTCAGCAAACCTGTCTTATCCTACATCAGCCACTGTATTTATGAAGAGACAGATGGAAGAACATTCATTAAATATTTGCAAAATAATTCTGACTATGCTTCTTGTTGCAAGTGGTCTGCTACTTACACTGGTACAAAAACTTTCTGTGTGGAAATGATAAAAATTCACTGATTTATTTTCCCAGAAATCTGCTTTAGAAAGTGCTGGTGATTAGGATCACAGAGCACACTTGCAGTTTTAGAAAGGTATTTAGAGCATGAGGTTAACTCAGTGGGCTTTCTAAGAGGGGTGTTGGGTACCTGAGACCATACATAGTCTGAATTTAAAAGAAAAACCAACCAAAAGAAAGCCCAACACAAAAGTTGCATCTAATTCTCAAAGTCCAAGTTCTAGCACATGTCTTCAAGAAATATATTTTAATCTGATATAATGCATGGCATATTTGAGCACATGATCTGTTTTAAGTTATTTCTGCAGAAACCCTCAATATTTAAGAGCAATGACTGGCATTTCTACAATCACAGGAAGGACAGATAACACTGATTGGAAGAAAACATACAGCATTTTTCCAGTTTCATCATGTAAGTTCTGTTCTTATACGACAATCTTCAATGAATTTGGCAAATTTCAAAGACTACAATAGAAAGCCCTGCCTCAAGAGAAGCAAATAGAAATGGGAACCCTTCCAGAGAACAGGTGAGCCAGATGCCCAAGTATTTCCTAACTGCTCCAAATGACTATGACTAGCCCACCCCTAGCTATCTAAAAGCTTTTGAGTGGAGAGATGATTACGTGTTTAGCTTTAAATTAAAAGGACAGTTTCATGATAAAATGTAAGAAGAATGTCTGTGTCTGATACTTCTAGGTATTTCTCTTCAGTCACAAACTACAAAGATTATCACCTACATGTCTAAAAAGCTTAGTCTTTTGTGCAGAAACGTGAGTTTGCAAAGGATTCTTAACATTATTGACATTGAAAGTTAGACACTTAGAAGTTCAACTCACAAAAAATCCCAACACCCACCGCAACAAAAATCCAAACCCACATCCCACACTAATCAAGATATTTCTTCTGAGAAGAATAGCAAGCAAACAATAGATCAGAGACTTGGTTATCCTGGGGTTACATTAAGGGTGGCTGCTAATACCAGTATTAAACAAAAATGTCAGCCATATATTTGAATTTTAGAGTAAAAGGAGTTTAAATATTAAAGGTTATGACTTTTTTAAAATCCAAAATTATTTTCTTAAGTAAAGGAAGAATTATTGCAGTTTGAAATTAATATAAAATTATGAGTATAAAAATAAAAATTAAAAAGAAACCCAAACCAAACTAAACCAACAAACTCTGGAGAGAAAAACAATTAATGTTGTTTAAATGGTTTCTTGTTTGAGGCAACATCATCTCTACAAGTGAGAACAGAAAAAATGTAAGCAGCAGTTTCTTTAAGCAAATAGACCTAAGTCACTAAAATAACTTGATAGTCTTAAAATTGATGCTTCCATAGACCTCAAACAAGCCTAGCAATTTATTTTCTTGCACTAGACTCTAATTATTATTATTATAGAAATTTTCAGGACATTGCATAAAAACAGACTTGCAGTTCAGGAATGCCTGAATGTGAAATAAACAGAAATGCTGTATCTTTTGGGTGGATTTGGATAACCCATGTATGAGATTAGAGAACCTAAGTAACTACTGAGCTTGAATTCAATGCATGTCTTAATACAAATTAGTTTTCAGTTGTGGACAACAGCTGATCCCAGGAAATTCTGTATTATGTCATTGATTTTTTTCTTTTAGCTTAGCAGGATACTATCACAGCAATTTATAAGAATGGATCAACATTCTAAATCCACAATGGTACATTTTGTGTCCTAAAAGCCATAATAAATGTACTTGTCCCACTAAGGATGAGAAAAATATTAATAATCAATTGAAATTACCAGAATACTTTGTTGTCCAAGTTACAGAGCAACTGTGATGGTTTAAATGTCATAGTTGGGGAAAAAAAATTAATAAGAAAGCCCTAAATTGATTGTGGTACCTGCTAGTACAACCTATTTCAAATTATTTTATGTGATTTTTTGTCATGTTAAGTACCTGTTTCATCATCCATGTAATTGCAAGAACCTCTAAATGTTCATGCTTTAGGGAAAATGTATCATGTTCAAAGGACAGTGCTCATTCCAGCTAATTATTTTTCAAGCTAACTGACAGGGAAGAATATCCTAATTGCCCATTAGCACAGTAAATTTCATCTCATCCTTTGTGTCCCTAAAACAGGTGTGATCAATGACATGCTCTATATTATGTTCCTTGTGAAGTAAGACATCTGCCTATAGGCAAATTGAACCTTTACACAGCTTGTTGAAGGAAGTATTTTAAGAGCTCAAATCTTAAGTCTTGCTTGTCCAGACTGAAGTGCTCCAGCAGGTAGGAGAAAGAGGTGCAAAATAAAGAAAGATCTCTATAAATTTGATCACACCAAATGATACTAGAAATAATATGCAATGATGCCTTTTCCTGCTTCAGTTGTCTGTGAGACTTAAAAACTGTAACCAGCACTGACCCCAGGCACTACCAGAGCACTAAGAAATGCTGCTGCTGGCATGGAAGTTAAAATGAAACTTGGTTTGCCACAGGAATCTCTTAGTGAGGTACTACTGGAGTTCATTCTTGTGTTTCATCAAAGGATAATCTCCAAAAAACATATTCCCTCTTATAGCACAAAACTTATCTTTCTTCAAAAGCAACAAGCAGACAAAAAATACACAATTACCTGGAATGTTGTAGTTTATTTAAGGCTACAAATGAAATGCAGATGTTTCACACTGATACATGAAAGCTTTTAAAGTGCATACTGTCTACTTATCATAATCTTATCACTGTTATTTGTATTCTGTTTTTTTGATAGTTTCAAAAAACTCCAAAAATATGGCTCATTCTTTCAAGTAACATCTCAAAATGCTTAATATTAAAAGCTTTGAAGAATCTCTCAAACTCAGTGTTAAAAATTATGCAAAATATGTTAAAAAGACAATAAAATAGACAGTATCCCTTACAATAAAGCTTATTTTATACCCATTCCTTCCCAAAATTACAAGATATGTCCAAAAGTAAGTCATGAGGAATACATCTTTCTTCTCCTTCCTGACTCCTTCAGTATGAATCCTAACTTTAGAGATAAAATGCAATAAAATTCCTACCTCTTTCATTAAGGCTGTTTAGCACTGCCCTTTCCAGTTGTTCTTCTTCAGTGAGCCCACCTGTATAATCAAAGTAGCTCCTTGGAGTTCTGTATTGATAATCTGGATAATAGCCATAATACTCTGTAAAATGAATTAAAAAAAAAAAAAATTGGTGCTACTCAGCAAGTGTGAAATCAGATATTATCTTCTTGCTATCTTTCTTCCATAAATCACTTGAATTTGGGAAAGAAAAACAATTACTAAGATTCAATTAGTTATACAATATATGCCATGAATTAACTTCTAATTTACAAAGCCACAGCACAGTAACAGGAGAGAAAAAAAATCAGAAAAAAAGATGGCTTAAGCATCTTGATTTTTTAAATTGCGCCAAGAATCATAGAATTACTATTATCAAGAAGTTTCACACAGAAATTGAAAGACAGTTTTCATCATCTCCTTTTAACATTTAGTTGTCAATACTTGGACACTTTATTGGTATCACTAGAACACAAACCAGGAATAGTTCAGGCTTTTTTTCCCCACCTCCCTTCCCCTTTCCCCCCAGTGCCCACAAACCAACGTCATTTGAAATTCAAGTCATCTCTGGACCTAGAGAAGTCATGAGGAAAGATTCCTGCAAATTCCTGCAATGCTGCATACAGTTCATGTTGTGCTCTTGCACAGCTAAATCTGCCCTGGAGAAAGCCACCAATTCAATGTTCATATACTCCCCTCATTGTCATTTATGTTAAGCTGAATGAAAATTTTCTCAGCTACAAATTTATTTTCTAGAGGCTTCCAAACTGCATGCATGAAGAGTGTAAAAATCCTGGTACTAAAAGCATGAAATTATCTGATGAAAGCAAAAGGATGCTGTATTTTAGGTTTGCTCTATTGCTGCAGTTTTTCCTATGTTTTATGTTTCACCCTGCCAGCAAGCTGCAAGTGCTCAGAAAGCTGTAATCTTTTATTTTAAAAGGAGACACAGTTTGGTAACATTGACATGCTCAAGGTGTTCCTATTAATCAAAATAAATGTCCTAATACTTTATTCATGAGCTGCACTTAGACAAAACCTAATTCAGCTACTAAATACTAAATGTGCTAAAATTACACTTAAAACCTTTTTACTTTTAAAGCTGTTTCCTTGTACTATTTCATAAAATCTGTTCTGACTATAACTGCATCTATTTTTCTATTTAAATTGGTATTTAAAGGCACATAGTAATAAATCAGCAATGCCAGAGAGTGAAAAAACTAATCAAGATATGCATCGTTAGCCTATGACACCAGAGTGAGTTTTCTTAATTCACAGATGGCCAAATTTATTCCATATATCATACACCAAGCAAAAGGTTAAATCTTCCATTAAGACTTCTGCAAACAGGATGAAAGACAATTACAAAGTGTATGAACAGGGAATGCACATAACAAATATATGTTTTCTTAACTGCAGTTGTAAGTCATTTTAGACAAATGAATTAAGTACGAAGGAAAAATTAAATGTTTATATCTAAAGGCAAACTTGGAAGACAGAATAATTCAGGTTAACTTTCTCCTTCTCACTTTTGTCCAAAAGAACTCAAAGTAACAGCTTTTGGGGGCTATCAAAAACATGCAAAAAAACCCCCAGACTTCCTTGTTGTAGGCATACAACAATGTTTTTTTTTTCCTCCCCATCAAGGCAGATCTGTTACATGAAATCTCTTCCATTTCCCCTACTTAAAAAGAGCTAGAAAAACAAACAGAAAGAGCTATTCAGCATCTATCTTCTCCTACTCCACAAGGGTGGTCTTGTACACCCACCCAAGCTCCCAGCAGCTGGTGTTTGTACAGTGGCTGAAACAGATTACAGAGTTCAAATGTCAAGTACAAATTCTTATCTTCATTAGCTATAAAAGTACTTTTTCCAATATAAATCTTTGGAGTTCCATCCACCCCACTCTTCTGGGATATGAAGGAAGGTTTAGTGTCTGTGAGCAGCACCTGTAGCTGGGAGAACATCTTTAACTGGGCTGGGATTACCTGCCATGGGAACAGGTAACTTGTCCCTGCTGCACAGGCTGTGCTCACCTCCCATTTCACTTCATAAGAGTAATTCTGTTTTATTTCTTTATTTGCCTTTAGATCAATTTTTTTTTTACTTGAGAGTAAATTAGGGTAATGAAAATCCTGGGTAAATATACTTTTAAGTTGGAACAATCTCTGTTGCTGTTGTTGAGGAAAGCAGGCTAAGATCTTTTGTTTAGGAATTACAGAACAGTTGTTTCAAAAATATTCATGGGCCCAGAATCCTGCTTGTGGGAATTATTTAATGTAATAATAAAATTGGAGATAGATCATGGAAGACAAAATCCATCACAGAGAATAAAAGCAGCAATAAACTTGGCCCAAAGTAAGCACATCTCAATTACAAAAGACTACCCAAAATAAAAAACCCTGCATGACTAACCATCACAGAACAGTAAGAATGTTCAAACGTGTGAAATAGTTTTCTTATAAGTGACCAGATTGACTCCAACTTTCCAAACAGAGGAAAAAGATGACCATCGTGAGTATAGGACTGAAGCCTAAAAAACCACTAAGGAGGGAAGTACATAAAGAATGAAAGTTTAGTTTCGCTTCCCGAAGAAGAATTAATGTGTGTCAAATGAAATGAGCAGCTAGCAGGTTCAAACCAAACCGAAAAATGACAGATTCTAAACCAGGAAACAAACGGTGCAGCATTTTCTGATGATGTAGGTGTTAAAAAGGCTCATGCCAATTCTAAGAGCTTTTGACAAATCGATGGAAGAAGGATCTACCACAGGCTATTAAAGACAAAATTCCCCCATAAAACTTTCTGCTGAGAACATCTTTAAGCCACAAGCCGCTGCACACTGGCAGATATTTGAGAGAGTTATCACTATGTATTTATCCTGTTCTTCCAGCAGATACCTAGGAAAGAGCATAAATCACTGCACGAGATAAGAGATGCCAGGCTATGCATCCCTTAGCTCAAATCCAACACACAGAGCCCTTCTCCCAGCCTCTCCTGGCCCTCACAGACAAGAACTCCACCTATTATTTCTGTACACTCCACATTCAACTCAATGTTCTGCATGAGAAATGAATCAAATGTGCTCCACTCAGGGTGCCAGTATTCCAACTATCCATCTATAAACTGAAAGCAGCCTAACTTCAGTCTGGTGAGGAGGGGGCTTTTTGCACGTAAATTATTAATTTCCTGAGTATTCAAAGGAAGGAAGAAGTTCCTTGTCAGAAGGGAGAAACCACCCTAGAATGGAACAGATAAATTTGCTAAATGAGGGCAGATTTCCCAAGGTCCGAAAGGCTGTTTTGTGTCAGTAGACACAATTTCTCCACTGCTACACCTTATGCAAAGGGATGATATTTAACCGAGGTAGCATTTTAGTAAGTCATGACCTTAATTTGAGGCTTAAGTTTCTTGTACAAAATACATCCATGCAGTTCCCTGAAGAGGAAAGGTGAAACATGCCCAGATAAGTAATATAAGTTTAGCAAGTATACACATGCAGAGTATTTTGTATACTATGTATGTTTCCATTTATATAGCTCTCCTATAGGTCTTCAAATCATTAGCAAAAATTATTTTTAAAGCTGGAATAAGTTTTTGGTGAAGTGGATGAGAGTACTTACCTGAATAGTAGTCCCTTGGCCTGTCAGGCTCAGTGAAGAAAGTAATGCCAGCTAAATAAAAGAATAATGGATGTACTGTTGGAATAATCACATTTTTATAGAATACAAAATTCAAATTTAAAGTACTCTTTCTTTCAAAGCCTGTTTCAAAAGATACAAACAGGAAATCAATCTCTGGATTTTTCTGGCATCACTGAGAGAATATACTATTGCAAGCTTGCATGTTGCTCCAGATTTTATAGTAGTGTGCCATGTTCAAGCAACACATCCATGTAGACTACAAAAATGCAAACCAACCTATAATGTTCTCTCCAGAACACATAATGAACAGTTTTTGCACTGAGAATGTTCATTGGTAATAACATGCTAATGCACAGAAAACTGAGAACTGAAGCAACACTGCATTATTCCTGCTTTGCTACATAGGAGAAAAAAAAATGACCCATGTACTGAACACTGCTTCCTGCAGCTCTCAGCCACACAGCAACCTACACAGCAGCAGGGTTTCTAGGGCAGGTTTCACTAACAACACTGTGGGGTTTTTCACTGAAGCCCAGAGAAATTCAGCTTGGAAGGGACCAAAGAAGGTCCCTAATCCAGCTCCAAACCAGAGCAGGGTTAGTGAGGAGATCAGAGCAGGTTGCTCAGTCAGGGCTGTATTGGGCAACTCCTGAAAGCATCTGAGGCTGTAGAATGCTGAACCTGCCCTGGCAGCTGAGCTGATGCCTGTTCTGCAGTCATTAGATAGTTCCCCCACAGCACAGAATCATGCAAGGTTAACCTTTAACTAATGGGACACCTGACGTCTGTTCTCTCCAGCAAGGCAGGAAATCTGATGCTTCAAGGTCCTTTTTTCCCTTCAAACTGCTGAACATACATGACTTACAGACTATCCCCAAACTGTGATAAAACCTCCAGAGAGCACACACACATTTGAACAAGTAATTCTCCACTATATAAACACTGTATCATTCTCAATTTGATGAACAGTCATGAATAAAGTACTCAACCTACCAAATAGTCAAACATAAAAAGCCAAATATTCTGACAACCAACCCCAGCACAGCTGTTGTGCCAGGCTTAGACTCCCAATTAAAACACTGACATTTATGGGAGTGTTCATTTAAAAGTTTGCAAGGCCGCATTTAAAACAATTGTTAGACTAAAGATGCCTAAAGTTATATATTTTTTTTTTTAAATAACTATTATTACAATATGAAAAGTTGTAATAACACATTGCTGGAAAGCCTGAGAATTCCAGTAACAATTTCTTAAGCATCCCACCATCTTTTCCAAGCAGTAGAGACTTCCATTAGAATGGACACAAGCAGCAGACAGCAATATGGAAACATTGTGCTCTGGAATATTTTTATGGCTTTAGCACACTTCATTTGAAGTCACATTTTCATTGAAATATTATACTCTAAGTAAATATTTAAAAAGAAGGGTAAAAAGTATTCCTCTAAGTAAAAATATCTGAAAGCCACATTTACTTGTTCTTATCACCCATATTAAAAAAAAAAGCCTGAATTTCTTCTTCTGTATTCAATTTAATATAATGAGCATATCTTTAATTGTCTAAAAACTTGTTGGAATGGCCTGAATTTCTATATGCAAGACTTAATGAATTTTTTAAATGAAAGTGTTTCTTATGCACATTTTGTAAATTCAACAAAATTATATACCTGTAAATGTTTCCATGATCTTTTTCAGAGGTCCCATAGTGTACATCAATCCAACAAGAATCCCTGCCAGATGCCCAGCAAAAGAAGTCCTAGAAAAAGAAAAAATCTTGTGAGTAATGGAAAGGGAGATCTTTTTTTTTTGGTAAGGATACAAAAGGGAGAGCACAGAATTTGTTGTGAAGAGGAAGTCCCTGAGTGAGACCAAGCACAGAGGAATTATCTGCCTGCAAGGATATAAAGCCAAGTTATCTTTCTTTGTAACTACCTTACAATTGGTAGGTATACACAGTTACAAGAAAATATTTAACAAATAGCCTGGAAAAACTAATTGGAGAGATCATCTTAATTGCTTGTTTAAAGGACAGAATACATTTTCCCTAAAAGCATTTAAAGACTTACCAAAACAGTAAACTGATTTAAAGCTTTAAAAAAGTAACTTACATTGTAATGTCTGAGTAAAACTTACCAAAACCATTTACAGTTCTGAATGAAAGACAAACACAGTACTTTCTACTGCACTATCAATGCAATCCTGCAATCAGTCTGAGATAAGCAGGAGTGCAGATCCACTGCAATCTTTGTAATATGGTGCCTTCAAAACTGCAAAAACAACTGAAATGCTGAGATCCAAATTCTTTTCTATGCATACCAATGATTTCTTTTAAAAATATCATTACAGTTTGTGTTGATTTCTCAAAAAGGCTCTAGAGCCTTTTTATTCTGTATAACAGAAGCATGTATTTATAGTAAATAAGAAGATTTGCTCTAATTATTGCCATGACTATGGGGTACTCTAAATTCATAAATCAATTTTCAGCATTCAAATTAAGGGTTGAATTCTTTGGTGTTTAAAAGGTTTAAACATAAATTGAGAGTAAAATCTTTTGAATTTAAGCCAGTTTAAACACTACTGGCAAATTTTTCACCTCTGTTATGAAGTTAAAGAAGCAAATACACTACATATTAAAATTTCCTAGTATATGCAATTAGAAATAACTCATTTATACTGACTGTCAAAAAATTTAAATAATATGAGCTAAAATGAGCTTTTCTGCCTTTATGAAGCAGAAGTGAAACCTCTTTTTAATGTAAAAAGTGCAATGTTTGCATCTATTTTTACATTCAGGTCAGAAACGTGAAAGAGTTACACAGATGATGGCACATGCAGTAAAACTTCCAGGCATCGCTGGTAAAAGGCGACAGGAAAATGCATATGTCACTAGAGGGATGTAAAGATCAAACCTAAATTCACTCTTTTGCCACCTACTTAACCACAAACTTCTATTGAGCTATGGAGAGCAGTTCACTCCCCTCAGTAACCAACAGTTCTTTTAATAGTAACACATAAATGCTGATGTGAAGATTTATAAGTAAAAAATAGTTACCAAAATAAAAGATCTATAAGGAACTTATTTTCCAAACAGATTTTTCTGGAACAAATTTTCCAAGTTTATGAAAAATGCATGCCTGACTTGGAAAACGTCTGACCTCAGAAAATTAAAAATACTTAAAAATCACCTACTTGAGAAATCACCAACGTGATATTGATTCACCAAAGACTTAAGATACCTGCCCAGTTCTGGAAGAGGCACAGATAAAACAGAAAGTAGCTTTTCACATGTCTGTTCTCCCATTAAACAAATAATCCCACGGATTGCTATGCAAAGCCTACATCTCAATATCCTCACTTTATGGAAGGTGAAGATTAAAAGGATACTAAATGTATTTTAAAATTTTTCTAAGACAAAATCATTAATGAGAAAGAAAATAATTAGACACCACTAAACTCCTAAGTCTTCTCCTAGCACACAAATCAAAGTTTTCAATAGGTTCATTATTACTTTTGGATCTTTCATCGGTTGTGGATTCTCAGGTGAAGCTGCTACATCAGTCCAATAAAGCAGGTCCAAATTTATTGCATGGCCTTCTGACTGGACAGAATTCTGCCCCAAATACTGAACTCTTATCTATTCAAAACTAAATTATGCCACCTGATCTACAAAAGGAACCAGTTAAACAGACACTTCAAATATTGTAACTTGCTCTGAGCACACAGATGAGCATGTAAGAGCAATACTGTGAGAGCTACAATTGCTATGGTTCATTTCAAGGCAGTTGGCAGTTACTAATTAAACATGTTGTGTTCTAAGACATGAATTTCTGGAGATTACTACTTGTTTTCTGTAGCCCCCATTAGCATTTAAGTGCTGTGGAATTGCCCTGTGTAGAGGTCACTGTAGAGGTTTAGATGAAGCAGCAATCCAAGCTTCCATGAAATTATGAAGCATTTTTTGATATTATTTCTGGACTTCCTATCCACACTCTACCCAAAGACATTCCCAGTAATGCAACTGAAAAAGAACAGCACCCAACATCTGAAATCATGTTTTTCTTCTACCATAAACAGTATGATACAGTTTTACTTCTCACATAATGCTCTTTCGCTATCCTTTAATAATAACATAACCAGTATTAAACATATCGTCAAATAAAAACTATGTTCAGCAAAAACAACAGTTTATATTTCTCAGAGAAATGTTTTTAATGCACTGAAAGCTTTAGTTTGTAGCAATGCCATGCAGCTAACAAAACTGCATTTGGGCAGAGCACTCTTCTGTCTTTAATCCTCACTGCAGTCAATTGAGCAGCCAGGCATAAAGCAATAAAACCAGTGTTTAACCTAAGCAATATTTGAATTCTCCTTCTGCTCTAGGAAATGTTCTATCTGCTGTATCATAGTATCTGACAAGGAGTATCTCAGTATTGCTGAGCTCTTTTTTTTTTTTTTTGATCTTTCTGAAAAGTATATTTCTAATTGTATATAAACTGTGATTTGGTAGTTTGCTGGTTTTGTGTCTGTACTTTGCATATATTGTCCAATGTGATTCAGTTACAAAATATTACACAGAAAAATTACTGATTTGCAAACAGGACTATAAAAACCAACTGTCAAAGGAGAGCTAAGCCCTATTCTCATAGAGGTAGGGGCACATGAACTGTGCTGGCACAGAGCACATGGGGAAATTCAAGGAGATGACTGCAGCACTGCAGAACAGTGACACTGCATGAAATTTGCAGAATATTGGATGATAGTTTTATCATAATTTAGAGGAGTGACTAAGCCAGAATGGGCTGGGACAGAAATAGCAAGCAAACACTGGAATGCTGCTCAGCTAATGAAGCCCTTGGCACTAAGGCTGTAGTAGTTTAGTTACCTTGTTGAAAATGCAAATCCCTTTTCCTTGTCCGGCAACTTTTGTTATCCTCCCTCAAATACTCAGTTACACTTTCTGGGAACAATAGCTCAGGTTGAGATGTACTTGAAGTAGAGGGTTTTAAGGAAAAAGCAGACCACAGCCCCAACACTGCACTGGGATACCAGCTATCACTATTCACACTTCATGATACACCTCAAACTACTCCAGATAGCCCAAATATCTTCTCCTTTCTTTGAAATATTAAATGCACTTACCCTGGGGAGATTAAATGAATAGCCACCAGCTCCACCCAACAAGCATATTTACTGGATATTGGAAATCCAAAGACATTGCTTACTCTTCCTGGATTGTAATGGTTGTTTAGAACTTTCAAAGCAAACAAGACTCCTGCAAAACAAGAACAAATCACATGAAGAGAGAAGCATTTGTGCACAAATAATAAAGAAATGCAAACAATTTGAAGTACCATGCAGTTTCAAGGCACCATGAAGCATACTGCTGCATGCCAGAACAATAGTTGTTTTTTTTCAGGGATACTTTTCAGCGACTTAGAAAAAAAAAAAACCAAAAATTATGTACTTGTATAACAGCCAAATCTAAGGTGCTTTTTAATGTGCCTGCTCACTGTAGCTATTCAGGTATTCAAACCAATACAAACATAATTTAAAATGAAGTTCTAGTTGAAATAATTGACAAAATTAGTGAACTCAAAAAAAATGTTCTGTGAATTGACAAAAGCCACTACTGCAAACAAGACAAACAGATACGCATAAAGCTCAACAGTAGGTTCAAATTCTGAATTAATGAAAAATCATCTTACATACACTCCAGAATCACTTGTTTCTGAAAGGAAAGTGGATAAATCACCTTTAATCACAGTAAATTATGATTCATTTCTAACTGACTGCAACTATTTTATCATGCAACCACCAGCTGATATGATGGAATGAATTCAGAGAACTTATTGGAACTGGTTATGAAAAAGTTCCTCTCAAGAGAAAGCTCACAGTGGTCTGAAAAAGCCACTGAAAATCTAACAAGTAGAAGTTTTGAGATGGATATATCAAGGCTGGCACAGGCAGCCAAACCCTTGAAGGAAAGAGGCTGCACTCAGGGCCTCCACAGCCACCAGAAAGGCTGGTATTAGAACTGGGCATGTCTTGTAACCAAAGGGGGTGACCAGAAAGTATCTGGAGGTCCAGAGCAGCAACTCCTAGGATGTTCCAACTCCTACCAACTGGAATACCACAAGGAAACCTCAGAGGTGCTGAAGCAGCTTTCTTACAGGCTGAAAAAGACAGCTTGCCTTCTAAGACTAGGGACCAATGACAGCAAGGAAATCCCCTACTTATCTAGAAAAGCAGGGCTACTTTCCCACTTGACTGCAGATTTTTGTAAAGAGAAGGAGTTTATTGACTTGAAAAGTGATCTCCTAAAGGACAAGACCATTACTGGAAGGAGATGACCAAAATCAGGTGTTTGGATGTTGCTAGCAGAAGCAAATCTAGGGAAGTCTCTCCAAAGACAGGCACAAGTAATTTTAAACTGGTAGGCTTTTCTAGAAGACACTTAATGAGTATTATTTACATCAGAAAATTAGGAGTTCAGACTTCAATTAACCAGTGATATTGAACAGAAAACACAATTCTATCAGGATAATGATATTTTCATGTTCTCAGGTACAGTCCCTGGTGGTCATAAGAACATGAACTGAATTACATAATGTTCATAACCAGAGTATCATGCTTTAAATTACAAAATAGGATAACCTTACTGACATGACAATCATACATATATACAGATGTACACCTATCCACTTTCTGATTAACAGCTGTTACACAGCAACTGTGCATGTTAATTTTACATATGCCAATTGGACCAACCATGTGTCTTACCTGAAAAACCTACAGCACAATTCATTTCATAGGAAGGATCATCCAGAATTATAACAAGCAGGACTTCCAGCACCATATAAACGACTCCAGTCAGTAGTGAAAATACTGCAATTATGTAGGCAAACCATATGCTCTTAAGCTTTCTTTCCAGCATTAGCCCCTTCCAAAGCATGGAAATCATGTTATAATACAAATGCCAATCATCTGCATGGTGGAAAGGAGCAAGCAGGAAACGCTGCCAGTTCTTTCTGTGGACAGCTTCATTTACACTGAGACACACTTCAGACAGTGGCCTCACAGGATTCAGAAAGAGAAAAATATTCAGTACAAGTACCCCAAGGGTAACAGAAGGAATGTTCTGGAGTCCAACTTGAGAAATTTGATAAAGCAGCAAAAGCAGTCCAGGACTGACTCCTCTCCGCCTTCGCTCCATTATTACTTCTTATTCAAAGAAATGTGAAGATTATTCTGATTTCCAGTCTTTTGTTCAATTTCAAAACCATACAGGTTTTGGAAATCCTGAAAGAAAAAAGATAACTTGTTATATACGTATAGGGGTGTTTTAAAGTTCATCACTGTTTTTTTAGGTTTTTTAAACACAAAAAATTCAGCAAGGTAATCAGCTGAGACCTTTTATATACCAGAAAAAAAATTAAAGTGAGGGAAAAAAAATCAGCATTTTTAAACTTATATAAAACACAAATAAAAGAGACTTATATAGATAATCCAGACAAGCATTGTGAGAAAAAGCAGTCTGCAACCTCTCTTTCACATCCTTGGACAGGCTTTATTTAATCCATAAAATACCTGGGTGTTTTAAACATATTCTCATTAATTCTGAATCCCTCAATAATTAAAACTGCAGGAAGCAAAACCCTTTAAAATTCTTCTCTAGAGTCACAGTTTCCAGGGCTCCTATCTTTGCTACATATTTATATTTTTGACGACCATTTACCAACTTTAACAAATATTCAAAACAAGTCAAGCTTGAAAACTAGAAGTTACAATTTCAAAAAGTAACAGAGACAGCGCTAAGTACCCCTAGATCCAACCTGAAAATTGTAACTGCTTTCCTAGGGATTAGAAGCAAGAGTTTAGTTCAGAAGCATGTGATGGAGAAAAGAAAACTATAGGAGGAAATCATATACAAAACCAGCATATAAAATTTAAAGAGTTATAACAAAATTTTCACCCCTGCTTTATTTATGCCAGAAAAACCCAGGGGATTAAAGAGAGTTACAGAAATAGATGTGGCTAGAAACAGAGTTACTCTGGCAGGAACTGACAAGAGAGGAGGGAGGAAGCTGCACTGGACACCACAGCACAGGGCGATGTGGAGTTTTCACAGCATGGAACCGCCTGGGGAAGACAGGAGGAGACCGGGATTTCAGGCTGGTTCCAAGGGCTATCCCAACTTGGCCAGTCCTACTTTTAGCTCTGAAAACCCTGCAAGGTGGCCCAACAACAGAACAGCCTCTCCTCCCTTCCAGGATGTCCCTTCTTTGCAGAACTACTGAAGCTGCACAATATGTTATTCCCCATGTAAGCATCAGTTATGTAGAACCCACAAAATACAACTACTCTTCAAAACTTTGTCACCGGGTTTCAAATGAAACTGCCTGAAACACCGAGATAGTTACAAAATTCTCATCTAAACACCCCATTAACCTTTCCCACTACACAAAAAATAGTTAAAGTTGATAATATAGTATTTTTTTATTGAAATGCCTTTCCAATTAAGCACATGAAATAATTCCTCTTCAACATTTTTATTAGATAAACAAGCAACAACCTAATTCTTTTAGAGGACAGCAGTAAAAATTACACATTTATAAATGACAGTTCAAGATGCAAAATTTAACCTTCCCCATTATGTCTGTTACTACTTACTAAGTTTCACATTTCTACAGACTATTGCTATGCCTGCAAACACTTTACTTAACATTTTTATTTAGCTATTCAGAGTATTCTTAATAATTTGACTGGGTTGCACTACATGAAGTCAGTGAATACATGGAAAAGAAGGAAAGCACCTCTGAATGATGTTATCCTGAAACAGCAAAAGGAGCTGGGAGAGCTGCACGAGGTCAAACATCAAAGACAAGCAGGTAGGGGTCAGCCTACCTTCTCTGCTTACACAGAAGTGAGAGGAGCACACAGTTCCATGCTCCTTCAGAATTAATTAATGCCACTTCTTATAGTTAGGTATGCTAGTCGCTGCATTTCCCTTTAAATCACATTTATGCTTATTACAGCAATTTAAGAGAAGAGAAAAACAACTTGATTGTTTTTTTATCCTCAAAACAACTGCAGTAAACCAGAACGCAAGTACAATGTATTTGCTACATTACAATGGAAGTCACTGCATTTTTCCCACGTTATTATCTTGGAGATGCTACATAATGCCTGAGTCTTGTCCAAAACAGAGTGGGAAAGAGCACAAACATGATTTATACAACTCCTTTTGAATATATAACTTCCTACACTGGTGCCTTCCACACCCATTTTCCAATGATCACAATTTAACTCCAGAGGCCAGAGCTGCAGCCATCACAAAACTCAAAAGAACCAACCTGTTCAAGTGTTAATTGGTCATTGCAGATAATTAATATCATCAGTCTTTAGTTTTAAAGTCAACATTACAAAAAAAAAAATTAATCCAAAGTTTAATCAATACATGTTCTTTTTCTACAGTAGTTGCTCTGATGTCAGGTAAACCAACATCCTCCAGTATCTCACAAGCTTCTGCCCAGAACTCTGACTTTTCTTGTACCACTGACACAGTTACATTTCCTCCATCACAAAACAGGTGACGCAAAAACTGTTAGAATTTAAAAGTCAACATCCTTTAAATGCACGTTCTGTGTAAACCTCAAAATCTTGCCATACCATGATGTTCAAATTGCCAAATATTCTTGTGTTTTAAAGTTTCCATCTCTGCTTCTGATACTCTTAAATTTCCAATTTAAGTACTATTAGCACCCATGCACCCAAGAAAAGAAACCCTCATCCAGCACACATCCAGACAATAATCATGGAACATGAGTAGGAATGCTTTACACCATGATTACAGCAGTGATAGCTATTATAAACCATTCACATTACTGGGAGCAATCAAAAATGTCAGCCAAAACACATTATGTGTTTGAGTTGAAGAGAAAAAAAGATATAAAAAAGAAAACAGTGGTCATTTGAGAGCCTTCCGGAATGTAACTCCCTTAAAACATATAGAGCTTTCAACTGTTTCAACATTCCTCCTCAGCCTCTACTCTGTTTATTAAAAGTCCAATGAGGCTTGAAACAATGAAGCACTTTTTTCATTTTTTTTTTTTTAAACATGCCACCCACTTCAAAATGTACAAATTTCCAGAATAGAGTTGAAATGGACATTTGTCTTGCATCCAGGCTGCCACGTGTCTGCATTTTTGTCACCTACTCAAGATAAATGTCTGAACTAAATATTCTTGGAATTTGTTTGTTTGTTTTGTACCAACCGAGTGCAAAGTATTTAAACTTTTACTGTGACTACCCCCCTCACTCACTCGGCAACCATAAAATATTATGACTTCACATTACTAAAAAAACCATGTAATAAAGTAAATATCTCAGCGAATATGAGTTAAAATGAAATGTTATACTGTCTTTTCCTTTAGCTGTAACTTGAATTTAGAGAAAAAGAATTTCCTTGTACCCTTGCTCTCCCCAAAACAGACATAACTACCCTGAAATTTTGATTTATGTTTATATAAAACCAAGTACATTGCGGAAAAAAATTGTGCATTCAGCCCACATGTCCAGATTAGAGCTAGACCAACGTAAAAACCACTTGTAACATCAAGGGTGAGTATCAGATCCTAAGCACAAAGCATATCTACACAGATAAGCCTCAACAGGCCCACACCACTTGTCTGTGAAGATACAGTCTCAGCATACAAAGGCTTCTCCAGGTAAAGACAGAAACAGTATCTTTAGGGCAAAGGAAGCAGAAGCAAACTGTGAACACTTTTACTATGGCCCTCAAACTTTGGAAGGGGGTGGGGGAAAGGTCTAACAGAAAAAAAACCCCAAAAACCCCAATGCAAGGAAAAAAAAACCCTGAAAATTTGAAACATAATGAATCACCCTGTTTAAATTTAATATGTATGCAAGAAGAAGGTCAGCTACAAGCTGTCAGCTACAATAAGCTTTGAGATATACAGTCAATTACATAGTTCATAACAAAGACAAGGTTCTGACTTAATTATCAAATTAATTACTTCATAAAGAACAACTTCTGGATTCATCAAATGTGCCTTTAAAGGGCTTTCTTACACAAAGGAATACTGAATGGTGAGCTGAAAAGACACAGTTTCAGAATTTGGTGTGAGAAGTCACACATCTGTAATAAAAATATTTTAAAACAAATTAAGTCAATAAGTACCTTGCTGAGACAATACAAAGTTAAATATCAACATTAAATGACTGCATAAATGCCTATATCACAGTCTTTTTATGATGCAACATTTTAATTTTTATTCAAAGTTTTCTGTGAGAATAAAGAAGTTCTTCCACCTCTTATATCTGCTTAAGAATGAAAACTGAAAGTCTTTTACAGATTTTTAGTCCTCTTAAGTGCCACTAAAAGAGGAAGTCCTTAACAAAATAAGCTTTTAAACTAAAAAAATCTTCAACTTAAAACTGAAAATTGTGTTCTGAAGGGTGTCACAATTGCTATTCACAATAAAACATACCGATGTTAAACAATACATGCCAAAAATCATTTTGGCCACCTTATCCCAAAATAATGAGACTGCTTTCACAGGAAAGAACCCAAGGCACTAGGTCAAATCTCTCTCATCACAGACAGTAATTAGTAACTGCCTCTCAAAACACCAGGATACATCTACACTAATTTAAGCTGGAGAAGTAAAATAATCATAAATATTTAATATCACTGCACTGGTAAAGGTAAGACGATATCACAGTTTAAAATAAAAATACATCAAAACAACAGTGAACTTCAGATTAAGGCCACAGCTGACTTTTAACTTCACAGATATTTAACTCTAATTAGGGTCAGGGATTTGGGTTTTGGTTGGGCTTTGTTGTTTTTGTTTTTTTCCACTTGATTGCAATGGTTACACTTGTAAAATGTTAAAACAGAGTAATCATACTAGTAGAGCATCCTCCTTTATCGTAAGAATTTTGTAATATTATTAACAATGAAACCATCGAAGATTGCCTGACACCACTTTGGAAGCATGAAGCACAACAGCTCTTACAATTCTAGCATTCCTTGGTTGCTTTGAGGAAACATTTGTCTCCAGCGTGTAGGAGAAAGGAAGAACACAAAACTTACTTTCTAAAGAAATAATTTTTAAATAATATTGGTTAAATACACAAACAATTCAGCATCATATGCTTCCTAGTATTAGCATTACACTGCTGTTGTCAACACTTCCAATCTACGTCAATGAAAAAAAGCAGTTCCAGGAAGAACATGACTGTGCTATTTAAGGATATCAAACCAGCTCAGGTATTGTTAATTACATGTAATAGATACCTGAATTACTTCAACTCGGTGTTTAACAACTGTAAGAAAGTTTATCAAATACAGCCAAGATACACTTGCCACTGCTTCTCCCTTGATACAGGCTCAAGGTATTTGCAGGTTTTGGGGGGAGGTTTTTTGCTTGTTTTTTACCATTTTGTAAATTTAACAAAGAGCGGGATACAGTCTGGCCAGTTATTGATCATTTTTAAGAACGTACTTATAAATTTTGTAAAAACCACCGCTGCAGCAAATGGGGTAAAGGCAAGCACTAAGCCAAGCTGCGGAGCTGCGAGGCGCTCAGCACAGCACAGCACAGCACAGCACAGGGTGGCTGCGATAAGTCCCGCGGGTTCCCACACTGGGCTGGCTCCGCTGCGCACCCCCAGCTCCCAGGGAGCGAGTCACAGACACGAGCGTGCGTGTGTGTAGAACGATAACAGCTACCAAAGAGGGAAATACTGGGCACTCGACCTCCGAGGCCGCTTTACTTCCTTAATTCCCCCCACCGCTCCTTGCGGCAGAGCTCGGCGGAGGGAAACTTACTGCAGAGCGCACCTTGAGGGCAGCCTTACCCAGCCCAGCCCAACGCAGCGCAGCTTGTCGGGGCTCGCACCGCGCACCCCCGCCTCAGCGGGGCGGCGCTCCCCGGGACTGGGCCGCGCCCCTCACGGCCGGGCAGCCGCTCTCTGCCGGGGGGCGGCGGCAAAGGCAAGAGAGGAGGAGGGCGGGAGAGCAGAATAGGAGAGCGGGGCAGGAGGAACCGCCGCGCAGGGCCGGGGAGGAGAGCAGAAGAAGGAGCTGGCAGCTCCAGCGCCCCCCCGCCCGCACTCACGTTCTCCGGCGGCGGCAGCACCCAGCCTCGCGCCGCCCCACGTGACCCGCGCCCGCCACTCCGCGGCGAGGGGAGCTGCCCAGGCCCCGCCCGGGGAGCGCAGTGCGCCTGCGCCGGGGCTGCCGCGCCGCTAGGGGCGCTGTGCGCGGGGCGCTGAGGGCAGAGGGAGCGGGCGGGAACGCTGAGGCGCTGTGCGCGGCGGGGGCGGGTGTCGTCACTGGCACCGCTCACCATTAAAATACATAATCAGCTTCTCTTTGAAAGCCTTTTACTGCACATGCAAAGCAGTAACTAGTTCTGTAAGTTTAATAGTTCGAGAACTTTTTTTTCCCCCAAGCGTTAATAGCAATTAGATGAATACATTGCAGAATCACATAATCAACTAGGTTGGAAAAGACCTCTAAAAGCACTAAGTCCAACCTACGACTAAACACTGCTATGTCAACCAGACCATGGCACTCAGTGCTACGTCCAGTCTGTACTTAAATACCTCCAGGGATGGTGACTCCACTAGTTCCACTGTCTAATCACCCTTTCTGTGGAGAATTTCATCTTAATGTCTAACCTAAACCTCCCCTGGTGCAACTAAAGACTGTATTAGCTTCACTTGTGTAGAGTACTAGTCACTGGTGTCACTGTATTATTCCCCAAATTTGACACAGATATCCAGACTGTGAGCTTTGTTATTAATATTCAGTAGGGAATACACTGAGCAAATTATAAATGCCTGAAATAATAGGTTCTCATAGTAATGTTGGCAAGCTGATGGTGCAAATATGTGACTAGAAATGAATCATGCAAAACCCATAGCCAAAGCTACATGTAAACGGCCTGATTTTGCTGTCATTTATGTGGCACTCAGGTTTCATAGAACATTTTGGCAACTCGTACAAATATGTCATAGAATTTATAAGAAAATTGCACTCTGCCCTTCCAAAAACAGCACACAGCTCAGCAGACTGGCAGGCATGAAAGGGGCTGAATTCCTAGAAATAGGGTGGAGATCAAGCTAAAGGAGCAGGCTTTGCCAAAACAAGCAACTTCAGCATAGTCTTTGCTTCCAAGAACGAACAGAAGCCAAAAGAGGTGGGTAAGGCTCTGTGTGCCACCATTTAGACACGTTACCTTAAGCACCTTACTTTTGGCACATTTAGATCTATTACCACGATTAATGCTAATCATAATAATTCATAGAAATCACAGGACATGGGAGTTAAAAGTGCCTGAACGGATAGATTTTTCTATCATACACCAGGTTTTCTACAACTGGCACCGTTTCCTGTAACAGCATACTCCATTTTCAGGCAATCATAACTTCAGTCCATAATTCTTAAAGATGCCATATTTATTGCCTGAATACAGGCCCAGATCTTCTTACTGGGAAGAAGATGCAAGTCCTGAAGTTGTGGTTCCTTTCTGGGACCTAGAAGGTCGTAGTTCCCTTCATGGGTCAATCTGAGCAATCATATATTCCTATTTTCTCTTTTCAGATCCTTAATAATATGGGAGGGATAACAGAAGTCACAGGAACCATGGGAGGCTAAGGAAATTAATAATGTGTTCCAATGCTATAATTAAGGGGCCACATCTGTAGCTAGATTTAAAAAAAAAAACCAACACTGTTCTTACAGTTTTTACCCAAGTGTGGGATCTTATACCCATTAAGTTCTTAAAATTTAGGGTTTTTTCCTTGTTCTACACAGATTTTGCTAAAAACCCACCAGATTTTCTGGGTTATTTTATACTTACATAAATAGCTGGTTAGAAGGAAAAAAAGAAACACCTACTGCTCCCTTTCTTTAATCTCATGCCACCACTCACTTAATGGATTTTATTTTTTGTCTGAATGTTAATTTTTCTTGCCAATAAAATTGAATAAAATGAGAAACACTGTTCACAAAATGCAACTTTTTTTTTGGACAAATTCTACATTTTTTTAAATGTGCCATACGGGCTATTACTCAGCTTTCTTCAACATGAAAAATGTTCTTGAGTAAGAATAACAAGGGCTGACACATGAAAGATTGGTTGAATTCATGTGAGAAAATATCCTTTTCCATTTAAGCAACTATTAACAGTATAGGTTCTGTTTCCTGGTTATGTCTGGCCTGATTAGAAGGAGAATTCAGTACTTGGAAGGAAAATAAAGAAGAACTAACCAAAACCATCATTTTCATAACCCGTGTACTCTTGGTACAGGAGTGACGCATACAGTTAGCACTGCTTACGCCTTACTGCTAACTATATAATCCATGTAAATATTTATCATACAGCTATTATCAGTGTAAACATACAGCTTAGTCATATGTTGACCCATAATGAAAAAGTGACATTGAGATCTTTGCTTAATTGCACAAGGTTTAAACATGTCTTAGAAGCAGTAGAGCAGATCTCAGAATACTCACTTTTTCTGAGGTTTATACGGAGGCTTTTCAACATGTAACAATTGCAAAGGAACATCCTGCTACGAATGCATGGATGCAAATTAAATCCATATCTGAAGGATATTTTTCTAATTAATGCTGGGAATCTGATAGCAGCCCATTTGAAACACTGTTTATGTTAATCATGAAGGAACTAGTTAGGACTAGCCTGCAAATGTAGGAAGAATGTCAGAATGTAGTTATGGTAAAGGAACTGTGACTTTCCTAGACTGTCAGTACGTGACAGTGTTTACAAATAGAAGAAGAAGAGAGAAGCAGTAACCCAGAATTTGATACACGGAGTATTATAAGTCTGTCAGAAAAGTAACAAAATACAGATGATCAAAGGATCAGTTTAAACATGTTACTAGTTTATATACAGCTGTTGTACCACTGCTACCATTCTGGTTCTGAAAACAACATAATGCCTTGGAAACTGTGGAGACAAGCCCTTCCGAGAGAGACAGATGGAAATATGATCTGATAGCAAATGTTTTGTATAGATTCAGGGCTTACTCTTTGAGAGTCTTTGATCTGACATTAACTTTGTTTTTACTATTTAGTCCATCCCTACTAACTTCTCCTTTGCTGGCAGGTTACTTTCTCCAGTTCAGCTGCCAGCATCACTAACACAGTAACTTTATAATACAATATGGACAAATGGAGGGGAAAATAGGGATGTTTTCTCTCCACCTTATAGAGATAAAACAGAATATATCCTGGAGGTTCTTGATTTGTTCATATAGTCTCCCAGAAGACGCAGATGAAACAACCGGATGGAAACTAAAGGAGTGTCTTGGTCTGAATGTGGGCTGGAAGAAACAGCCCAACATCAAAAAAGTTTCCCAACACTGACAGCCAAAAGTGTGTCTGATCAGATGATCAGTCATCTCCTGCTTATCCAGATACTTCCATAGTGCAGTGAGACACTTCAGTTAAACCAAAGCATTTTGAAAAAGCTCAGAAACCCAAGCTGTTGTATGTAATCAGAAGAGACAGAAGTAGACCAAAAGGCAGTGTTAAGGAAATGAATGTGTGAACTATGCCAAGAAGATAGTAGCAGGCAATCCTTCTATGCAACTGAAGGGCTTTCTAAACTGTATCAAAAGCAAAGAGAATATAATGTGACATCACTGATGAAAACAAACTATAATGTAAAAAGTTATTTGGTATGAAATAATAGAAGAGTAGCCTGCTGTCATCTAAAACTGATTTTAAAAGTTGTATATGCAAACACTTATCTTCATTTTTCTTGACCACAGGAATAACAGTCAAGAAATTGTTACTCATAATAATACTGCAGGCAGAAAATATTCTGTTGAATACAGTTCCCTTTTTTTCAGTGGCAGCATAATTTATAACTCATCATTCACAGTTTATAAAAATCATGAAGTTAAAGTATATTCTGCTGCTGGCAGGGAATTTTTCTTGATATTCTAGCTGTGAAAATTTTGTGATGACTTCCTATTTCTATAAAGTATTCACATGTTTTCCTTTATGGAAAAATGGGGTTTGACCCAATTTTTTGTGGCATTTGAACTACTTTATAACAAGGATGCGTCAGTATTCTGGTGACATATTTGTGTGCTCCATTGGCCTACAGGATGCCAGGACAGTGGAAGCAATGTCCTTCCCAAGGGAGGTGAAATGTCAATTTGCAGTACTCCCAAATTCCCAGCTCTCAAATTTGGGCTAATCCAGAGGCTATACCAGCGGGTTTTATCTGGCACTCTTTTTAAAGAAGGATTTGTCAAAGATATTTGTAATTTCACCAGAAATTACATTTAAGTCCCTTCTTGGAAGTCTTTTCTTGTTCTGTATTTTCTTCTGAATGTAAGACTAGAATTCAGGCTCCGCATTTTTTTTCTCCGATGCTAACCTTGGTCCTACATTGTATATGTTCACAAGCATGATCCCTCTCTCCTGCACAGAGGCTGAGAGGCAAAGGGAGGGGTGAGAAAGCGTTTGGAAGAGGGGCTGATACCAGCAGAAGACTGCTTCAAAAATTTTACTTCACAATTTGGTCTTTTTATTTCTGTTTTTGTACAAAGAGGGAAGCTTTATTTCCCTTGGAAGACTGAATCCCAGAAGTAGCAAGGAGACAGCGTATGCCATAATATTCATAACATCCATAATATTGAAATGGGTGTTGACTGTTTGGGGTTTTTCTTTGTTTGTTTTGTTGGTTTCAACTTCTTAAAGCTGTCTTTAACATACTAAGCTTTATTTAAGAAAACTAAGTCTAGTGAGGGCATCTGTCAGAGCTCAGATAGGCCTGATAGGCCTTAATTGCCCTGACCAGCCTCATCTGGGTTCTCCCACCCATACATCCTGCCCATTGGTTCAGAGCCCCATTTAAGGTTAGCCTGAGGCTTGGGGTCCTTTCCTGAGTGGGCCTGGAGCAGGCTTGGGCTCCAGCTGTCCCCAGCTTTGCTCTGGCCATGGGCCCTTGGCTGATGGCTCTCTCTGGTCGTCCAGGTGCAATGCCTGGTTTTGACTTCCTGCCCTGCCTCATCAGCAGGGGCTGCCTCGTGTTTTGGACTCTTGGCTGAACCCAGCCCCTTGCTCTGGTACCTGGGGGCTGGGTCCCATTCACAGAGGTTGTTCCAGAGTAAGGAAGAGGCAAATAGAGTATTTGAAGCAGTGAGTCTGAAAGTGGCAATTTAAAGCTGGTAAGCTCTATTGAAGCATTAGTTTTACTTTTTTTATTACTGGTTTTTACAACATTCAGTAGAAATTTTTACTGCTGTAGGAAGCAGTAAAGTAAAATAAAGGAAGATCAAATTGGGGTTTTGAAGCACTTAAGCATTTTTAGCATAGAAAATAATGTATGAGTTATAATCAAACTATGTAAAACTACTGAATATCATCAGAGCTTATATTTTGTAGCTGAGTGTTACTCAGGTTCAGCTCAGGAGAAATTTCTCTCTAACCTGATAAAGCAGAACTTTCTGGTAAATATAATATATTGTATTTGGTCAGCTAGACAAGCCTTCAGGAGCACAATGCTTTATTCAGATGTGAAATAGAAGCAGTGATCTTCAAAGCTCAATAAAAATTGAGGTGTATTTTTTTTAACTACCCTTAGAGCACTGGAAGTTGCTGATAGCAGCTGGTGGAAATAACTGGTGAGCCTTCTGGGGATGATGCTTTTTGCTGTGTATGTATAAGAAGTAAGCCTCAGTCTTTAGCTTGGTTTCAAATAGTAGCTTTCACCTCCATTTTTGTGGCAGTGCTGCTGTGGCCATAACAGTAGCCTCAGGACAAAGACGGAGGTACCATTTCATGTTGGACCAAGAAAAACAGGTGGAAGCTGTCCTTCAGACCTGGAGCAGCAGCAGGAGATGGCTCCATGCTGTTCTCCCGTGACTGCTTGTTGTGACACGCAGCCGAGAAATGCTCTGACATGGTGCACTCACTGAGCAAACAGCTGCAACAGGTTGCTGTCATACAACTCCAGTTTATTTTTCACTCTGCTGAAGATGAGTGCCTGTCAGGCCTCTTCTGTTAGAGCTTTCTAATCTTTAAACAAAATCAGCCAAGTGCTTGGGATCAGGTTGAGGCTGTCTCCAGGGGCTGGGTGGGGCTGGAGCAGGCAGGATTCACATCATCCTCTGCATGTGCTGAGAGCCAGCACAGCTCCCAGCTAGAGCAAGTAACACAGCCCTGGGCTGCCCTGTCCCACAAGCCATCTCCACAGCAGGAATCACACACTTCAAAGGCCACCCCTAGAAACAGAGCAGAGGTCGGGGCAGAGGCCTTGTGATTGGCAAGGAATGAGCACCAACAAGGGCATAAAGATAGTGCTCAGCTATCTGCAGGGGTGTTTATGCAAACTTTCTAGGACTTGTTCAGGTTTCTGGGGATCTTCCAGCTTTCTAGGTAGAAGGGCAAGTTTTTCAACCATTAGTTAGATGAACCCTCCCACTTCCCAGAGTCAAAGAATTCCCGTGGGGATTGCCCTGGGGACCTCTTCCTCCTCTTCTAAAAACTTGTGAAAGTCTGTTTGAAGCTTTTTCTTTCAGCAGCTCCCTAATGTGTATTTCTGCTACCTGTCACATTTATTTTGGTTATTCCTTCTGTGTTCAAATTTTGATCTGTGTCCAATGAGCTTGAGAAATATATTTTTTAATTACTTTCCTTGTTCTCTTTACTGACTTTCCATCTGTAATATAATGGTCTCTGGCAGCTTTCTGGCTTTTGGCACTGCAGAATACCTAGATCAGTTACAACAAGGTGACTTGGCATTCTGCGCAGCCGCCTGTGAGGATTTCAGCCAGGCCTTTGCTTGATTAATGAGCATTGGCCTATTCTTGAGATAAATTCATGCTGGATTTTGCCCAAGGGCTACAGAGTGGGCACTCCAGGGAATTTAGTGGAAGAAATCTGTACTTGAAATGACTTTTCATTGAGATCTGTTTACTTAATGATTGCTTGCTTGAAGGTAATACCACTGATAAGGAGGAAAAGCCAGTCAAAATTGTCAAGAGACGTACATTCACTAGATTTTTTTTTTTTCTCTTACAGTATTGCAGCCAGTTCTCTCTTGGAGGAAAGATTATATGGCACACCCTATGTTGGGCCAAGTCCCTGAGGTAGGTGGGAGCTCGTGGGGTGTTCGCTTGCATCTGCATGGTGCCTGTTATCAGTGCCATTTGTACATCAGGGACTTGGCAGTGAGCAGTAGTCCTGCTCCTGCCCCTGTCAGAGCTACTTTCCTTTTTGATGACTGGCATATCCCTGTTGATATCAATTACCAATCAGGTGTATGAGCATGTTTTAGTTGACTTCCTTAAAATCAATGTGTGGCAATTTTACCTGCATGCTGCCCCCCCTGGGTAACTTCTGAATCAATTGACCAGTTTCAGTCTCCTCTGCCAGAACTGTGGGTTGCTTGTGAGCTGCAGCCCCACCACCTCCCACAGCTGCCACCCGTGCTCAGCCTGCCTGGTGAGGGGAGCTGCTCTGTGCCTCTGATGGGAATGGCTGGGGTGTGCTTGCCAATCCTGGAGCTGACCTCCAGTTCTGGAGACATGGCAGGATAACAATTTGTTCTAATGGGCCTGTCCAGCTCTGCTCATTTGTAGATGTGCCCCCTGCTCAGCTGGGGCTGTATAGCAGTGGGTTTGTGAGGAAACATGAGCTTTACCTGCCCCTATCATGTGCTGGTTCTTTTCTAAACAGCAGGTCAAATAGGGCTGGGTGGGAGACTTAGGGAGACGTGAAACCATTGGCTTGGAAATGGGAAGCAGGGAACATAAGGGGTAGACAAGCGGGGTGTAGGGAATATGCCAGGCAGCTGACAGTACTATGATTAAACCTGATATTCAGACCAGGCAATCAGGGTTAATTTTTCTGCTATTCATGACTTCTACATTTAGAAAGAGCTGGATGACTGTTTTGATGCACTGTTGGGGGATGGGTGTTGAAATACTTAGTAAAAAACCTACCAAGAATATAAACTATGCAGTATTTGAGTACTTCTGTTGCTGCATCAGAGAAGTGTTTCTCTGAAGGAATCATATGTGATTCTGCAAATCCCAGGTTCATTTGCAGAAGGAGAAGAAATAAATGGATATGTGCACAAAAAGTCAATGTACTGAAATGAAAAAGCAACAGAAGACAAAACACAATATGTGTGTTTTTAGAGTATCTGTCAATCTAAAGTAATAAATAAGTAAACAGAACCTTTTTAATTCATGCAAGTAAATCCCTTTCAGGGCTGAATTAACTAAAGCATATCCCTATGAAATAACCCTCATTATAGAAATCAGCGTGCTGATGGATTACTGATTTTGCAGCCAAAAAACCTTACCACCATAGGTGTGAAGTTTCCTGATCATCTAATAAATTGATAACTTTGAAGCCTAGTTGTGACAATTTAAATGTCATCACTATTAAACAAGTTGCCAAAATGCAAACAACCATCCTAAGTCATTAAAATGTAATTATAAAGGACAGCTGGGTCTACTATCAATCTGGGCTGTGGGGACTCATAATGGGGAAAAATATGAAACTTTCACACAAACAGAATGAGATTGCTGTATGTGCCAACCCCAGCCTGCTCAGGAAGCAGGGGAAGCATGTATTCTGTGCATGCTCATAGAAGGCTTGCATTGCTGAGATGGACGCAGGAGTCAGTGGCAGTGTGACATCCATCAAATGTCTTCACTGTCTCTTTGCCATATATGAGTCCTTTTGCCCATCGCTGGGGTCTGCTTTGCTAATGAGAGGCAGATAGACTGGGTGGCAGCTACAGTCTAGCAGAAATTACAATGAAGTGGGACTAAATTTACTCTAGTGTGGAATGGCAGCACAGGTGGTGTAATTGCTGTTTGGAGAACCAGGTGGACTCTAAGTGATAATGAAGGTTTGCTTTTTGGCTGAGAGGAATAAAGGAAAAAGTGACTCTAAGGCTTTGCAGGCATAGACCTGATATGTTTATGAAAGCTGTGTTTAGTCATATTGATAACGAAGTTATTGAACTTTATTTTTCATGTTTATTATTTGCTTGATACTTTGATAAGGCCATGATGTGGGCAACAAGCCCAGTCCCTGCTCAAGACTTGCAGTTCCTGCTACGTGTGGTATAACTCTAAATTCACACTGGTTTCAGCTCCATCTCAGTAGGTTCTATCTTTAATTCAGCGATGCAGTGTGCAGTCGATGAGATTTACTGCTGATATGCACTGTGGAAAGGGTGGAACGAGCTAGAACTGTGTTACTGCTTCATTAAAATAGTAACCCCAAAAGGAAGCCCTGCAGCCTTTTGGTGTTTTATTTATATGCATTATGGAGCTACAACAGCTGCTAGCTTCCATAATTAAGCCCCATTTTCCCTAAATGTGGTGGAAAGGGTAAAATAAGTGAGAAATGCTGATCACTGGTAAAATTCTAAAAGAAATCTTTTATGTTATGTATCTTGATGCATGTAGTAAGTATTGGATAGCTTCTTTTTAAGGCTTTAAAAATCTGAATAGATTAAAAAGATGTATGAATGCTGGTGTATTATATGAAGTAGTGGAATTCTTTTTTTCCTGTATATCAGCCTATAGCATATTCTTCTCAAAAAAAAAAAAATTGAGTTGCAAATAATTGCAAGATGTGTTATAACTGATTTGTGTTCCTAAAATATTTAGGTATCAAATTCATGTATCTTTTTTACCCCTATGAAGTAAATCCTTGTGGTGCCTTGGGGCATTCATTGTACTGAAAAACTTTTCATTTATTCTCACTGAGAAACGTGTGCTATTGCATATGGGTGTTCACAAACCGTTCATTTCCTTCCTTTTGTGTACTTGGAAATGATCTAATAACTGGGTGTTCTGCTATAATTATCTACCTTTCACTTTTGTAAATTGTAATTTTTGTTTGTTTTGTAACCAGAATCAGTTGGTACAGAGCTTAGAAAAACATTTAAGATTATGAAGTGTTTCTAATGAACAGATTGTTTTCTGATGCAAATGGAAAGCCAAGTTGAGAGAGGTTTTTCTTTTTTTATGCAGAAGGATGCAGCCTCTCAACAGGCTTTGTCCTTATTTTTTGGCAGAATTGGACTGCCCTACTCAAAAGCATAAACAAGCCTCAGCCTATCAACAACAGAAATAGGGCACTAACCTGCCAAATACAGGGAAATGAATAAATGGGAGAACAATAAAAGTCAGTAAAGTAGGAAATCTCATGTGGTGTGAATGATTTCCTATATAGCGTAAGCAAGTTTTTTCTGCTATTTGTTTCACACAGCTACACTAAAGATGAATAAATTTTTGTCACCAATGCTGTTATGAAAAGCATGCAAATCTGAGAGATCACACTGGCTAATGGACAAAATGGTTATTTTGTAAGGAAAAATAAGCTTTCCTATAATTTTCATTCACCATCTCCCAATGTGAGATGACAATTTACTGCAGGTTTAGGAAATTAAATGTTAGTTTTCCAGGTGTACTGAAGGGGTTTGGAAATTAACTTAGCAAAGGTGAAGATACATGGTATTTCTCGGTGCACAGTGAGAGTCAGCAAGATGACATTGTAAAATATCCTTAGTAATAGGCAGTTAGAAAGTCTGCAGGGGATGAGGTCAAAGAAGGGTTAGCAGCTGACATCAAATCAGAAGCCAGATGTGCTGACCCTTAATCATAGGCTTTTGCAGGCTTTTTTTGTACTGCAATTCAGCATAACATTATTGAATTCACCTTTAGATTAAGCTCGTCTGCTTTGACATATACAAGCCCATATGCAAGTTAATGGCTGTGTCATCCACTTCATTATGCAAGCTTTGATAACAGACCAGCGAGGTGACCTCTGCAAGGAGCACCACTTTTCAAGGTCCTTAACCATTTACATTTTCGATGAACAGAAAGTGGCACTTCCCATTTAGGTCATGTTGGATCATTAGCTTTGTGTATACAAATTAAAACTGGGAATAATAATCTGCCACATCTTCTTTCTTCTTGCAAAATTACTTAAAACTATTTAATTCAGCACTGTTATGAAAGTTTTCTCCTCCTGTACTGGTGCAAAATTTTTGGCTTTGCAGAGGATGCATTCTTAAGAGACAGTAGCTTCAGCAAAGGCACAGGTGTTAGTGGACTAAAATTAAACATGGTCAGAAATTGTTGAAGGATTAAAGTATCTCAAAAAAACAAGTCATTAAGGTCTGGGGATGACAAGGTTAAAAATGTGTATGCAAACCCTAACCTGTTCCATGTTGCTTTTGTAGGATTCTGCATTCTTAGCTCTTGAGATTATTCTGCAGAGTATTTTTGCATTGGAACTAGTGTGAAAAAGGGCTTCCCATGGCGTAGCTCCTACTAGTTTAACAAATACTTTTGGGTTGCTAATATAAGCTTAAAATAACACTATATTGATGTAATGTTATCCTTATTCAGAGGCTGTGCTTCTGACTTGCTCACTTACACAGTGCTTACTCAACAAACCGCACAGTAATCGGTAGTATTAAGGTCAATGGCAGCAGATCTGTCTCACACTGTGCACTAGAGACGACATTTACTGAATATTGCACCAGTAAACTCATTGCTGATTCCCCTGAAACTACTTACCTTTCATGCAGCTGTGGGAAAGGATTTAGCCAGGAGCTGGCCAGTGGGCTCATGCCCTTTGCAGTTCTCAATGTGCAACTCACATCCTGAATAAGGCAGGTATACAAGAGAGAGGGCTTGTTTCTTAGATTGAATAATATCTGACCTTCCAGTGAGGTGTCTTCAGTTGGGAATTGTGTGTTCCTACGGTGGATGACCTTGATGGCATCCTTAATGACCTGGAAATCCAGATAAAATGTTATCACAGCTATTAGCATAATATCCCAGTTCTCAGATACTGAAACTGCAGAACTCAATGGTCTGATCTCTCTTATTCTCAAGACAAGGGGAGGCACATGTAAAGGCTAGACTTTTCCCATGCCTGTTTTTAGACTATTTCCTGGATTTCTTAGCTCTTATTTCACTCTTACTTTTGTATTCTAGCCTTTATTCTTATTAACTTTTGCTGTGGGAAAACACAGTTGAATTACTTTAACACTTACACATACCTGAATTTGTGGTCCTTGTTTCATCTGCATGAGGAGTTTCAAGCCAGTAGGGTTGGGTGATTTTGTCTTCTCATAGGAGTTTCACCCAGCAGCTTGGTCACTTCATTTCTGAGTGCAGTTGTTGAGGAAGTTTGTCATCACAGATTAAAAGAAAATGGCTCTTTAATGCTGCTTCCACAGAAACAATTTGCAGTTACCTGAGAAGCCTCTACTTTTTGGTGAAGATTTTGCACCTCTAAGCAGATATATTTCACTTACAAGTCTTAAGTCTTCAATGTATAAACTTACTTTATATAGTCTGTGCTTTCTCTTTGAGGCTTGATGTGCAAAGGTCATAGATATAAAATACAAGATTTATTAAACCATGGGAAAGGCATCCATGTTGTGTCACTACTCTGCTGGGACAAGAAGCACTGCATGAATCTCCAACTGGATAGAAGGGGGAAACATTGCAATCTATCAGCTGTAATCCTCATGAAAAAGACACCAAAAAGTAACTGGTGGTTTATTCTCTTTCTGAAGTGACTAATGCCAGTCTCAGTCAGCAGGCTCAGCTGAGAAGGAGTGCATGATGTATCTTTTCATGCCTTGGTTTTAGAGTTCCCTCCGCCACTAAAAGGAAGGCAGTGGGGGGAATTCTTGCCAAACCCAGACCAGGACTGTGGCTGGTTGGTGATGTTGTGCTCTGCTGTAGCATAAATGTGCAGGACCTCAGTGCATGTGTGTTTAGGACACTAATGTAGCTTTGCCAATTGGATCCGTGTTTACACAGAATTTGCTACAGAACTCTAACATACCAGAAGAAGCTGGGTATTCTACAGTAGCTTAATTAATGTTAAGACATTTGAAGTTAGTTAAATATAAAACTGTTTCATAATGAGAATGAATTCCTGTGAGAAACTATTTTTTATTACTTTTTCTTCTGCATGGCCAGCTTTGGACTGGAGGTTAAGAACAAAAGCTGGATGCTTCTGTTGGAATTCTCCATCTAGAAATAATTACTGAGGGCAATGTTGTAACTTATCTTTCCATTCCAGACGTGACAACCCTTTCAGGTGATTAGGGGGGAGCAGAGCTCTCCATTAAATTTTTTCAGGTTGTTCTGCAGACTCAGGAAGACATTTATACTCTGCTCATGTATTTAAGTTGATCTTTGTCATTCTTTGGCCTGAAACATCTGTTTTAAACAACAAAAGCAGGGATTATTAATCACTATCCTATAGGAAGGATTTAATTCAGTAACAAACTGCATAGCTATAGAATCGTGCAATAACTGGAGCCTTGCTGATAGCACGGATAAATTGAGGTTTTCTTTGTATTGAGATGTCAGTCTTGCATCTGTCATCACGGCTAAATAATTTTTAAAGGCTTAAAAAGCCCAAGCGGTGTCCTGTTCCTGTAATGAATTCCAAATTAATTTGTTCCTCTCTCCTGGGTTCTATTTTTAGAAATAGCAGAAAAACCAGACAAATCATTCTAGTAACTATATTCATATTTATAGTTTAATCCTATGAAAGGGGGATAAGTAAGGCAATTGTAACAATCTGTAGAAACTGGAATATTCTTAGTAGCATGTTCACATTTTCTTTTTGGTGAAAATATTCAAATTGGAAAGTTGTGTGATCCTTAAAGATTTCTCTGTGAGAGGCAGAGAAACTGCAAATGGACAAAGAAGGGGTGTCTGGAAGCTGACAGTGACAACAAGGAAATGAGAGGGTGCAAAGCATACTAAATAAAGCCAAATTTTTTTACTTCATGGTATTTGCACTGGTTTTGTACTTTAACATGAAACAATAAATACAAAATTGATCCAAACAGCTGGATAAATCTAAGTGGTACAAACCTCAGTAGATCTTAGGTGTGAAAATAAGTGAAACCACTCCAAATTTACTACTTGAAATCTGGTCCTTGAACTAAGCCCTCAAAGAAATGAACAAAGATAGGATTCCTGCAGCTTCATATGTTAAAACCTCTACAGAATGAGGAAACCTCAGCTTTGTGTTCTGCAACTCAGCCCTTGAGATTTGGGCCTTTAGCTCTGGCTTTCTCCAAATACAGGATGTGAAGTCAAGAGTGTGGCCCTGCAAGTCTGCACTGGGCTAAGCAGCACATCTTCTCATCCCACTGTGGTTACATGAAGGGAAACCCTGAAAATCAAATGAATACGAGCAACCTGTTTTACAATTTCTTTTCTTCCCTTTAATCACCACCCTGATTTTCCCAGATTTTACAATTGGTCTTTACTGGCTCCTATCAGTCTTCCTAAATCCATCAATTGATAAATGCTTTCTTCCTGTCTATACCAGAAAATACAAATGCAGGTGTTACCCACTGTGAGACTTTCCTCTCCACAGCTGGGCTCATGTCTTGGATAAAAACAGCTATTTGCTGTACTTTGAGTGCAAACACCAGCATGTCAATCTGTATAGGGAGACCATGGAAAGAGGTTGGTTGGCACATCTGTTTTTCTGGACTGTATGGCAAGGACAGCCTTCTCTGAATTTGTTGGCTGCAAATAATCCCCAGCAATGCTTTGTAAAAAATAATCTAATACATGTAATAGCATAATAGGAGGGGAGGATGTATTTATGTAAATCAACTAAAATATCCTCAAGAATTAATGCATTAAAGTGGTTAGAAAAGCCAGCAGTGAATAATAGGTGTGGAGACCTTCTGTTTGTCAGCAGAGACTGGGAAATGGCTGAAGCTGCTGTAGCTCTGTGCATGCCAAGTAGATACAAAATAATTGTCAGCACTAGAAAATCACTTGATAGTAGTAACCCAAGTAATATGTTATATTTAAATGTAGATATATCATTAATACTTGTGTGTGCAACATGTGAATACATAGCAAAATTAATTTATTTCATTAATTAACATTAGTGTTACAAATGATGCATTAGCATTTTCATGAGCAATCTTTCCTGAAACAAACTTTCTTTGTTCTCTTTGAAACTGAAGAGAATTAGGTACCTGCATTTCTTTAAAAGTCTGGCTTTTGGTGTCCAAAATTGACAAAAAATGCTATTTTAAGAAAATGAAATTGGCAGATCATTTTTAAAATTTCAATTTATAGGAACAGTCTGAAAGAGGTGGAAATCCTTCTCTGCTTCTATTACTTGTGTCATGCTGTGTGCAGTATTGGAGCAGCAAATAGTTTTTTCTAATATTAGCATACACATGAAGGAGACCAGATGTCATGTAGTTTCCATAATTTGGCTGAATTTTTGAGGAAAGTGGCTACAGTTGACAATGCTAATAGCTAGTCAGATTTTATTTGTAGCTGTAGGGTCTGTAAAGATGCACATCTTGGGGTGAATACAGATCCTGGCAGAGAAGCAGAAGAGCCTGAGAACTCCCATACAGAAAGAGCAGAGCCCCTTTATCCCTATTATGTAACTTCAGAGGTTCTGTCAATTGGATGTGACAATGGTCTATGTCTTCTAAAGGAGCTATCAAAATTTAAAAAATTAAACTCCTGGGTGAAGGTTAGATTTGTAATGTTTGTTCTTAGTTAACAGATTTCATCTCATTCTACTCAATGAGATTTTCCTTAATTCAACTAATACAGCTTTTCTATGTAAACATATGTGCATAAATTAGTATTTCCTTTTCTTTCTATATGTACTCTTTTCTTTCTGCTGGAATATTTTCACTGTAAATAGAAACAGTTTACCTTGGCCCTGAAATTAACAGTAACTTGGATCTCCTCAGTTTACTACAGGGTTTGAACTGATATTAAAAAAAAAAAAATTAAAAATGAGCTGAATAACTTTTTTATGGCCAGATCAACATTGTACTGGGATGACAGACTGTTTCATATCTCCTTATTTCTCATATTCAGAAAGGATATATTTCTTTATTAAGTTCATGAAAATTTCAAAAGACAATTTTTGGAAGGAAGTTCCAGTATCTGTTAAATAGCAATTTTTTTAAGTAGTCACTAGAAACAAATTATGTAACAGCCCTGTGACAGATTTATTTAGGGATAAACACACATACTGGTTTGGTAAACAGCTTTTAGTTGCTTACATTCAAGTTGTTTGCTTTGCTCCTAAAAGACAAAAATTGGACCTTTTTTATGATAGTCCCAAAGTAATTTCTAATTCAAACCACATCAGATGAAGGAATGAAGATGAAAACCAAACTCCATTTTATCACAGTCTTTTTTTTGAGCCTGGCACATGTTAGACATATAATAAACCAAACTCTGAGTATTCCAGTAATTTAATCTATGTACAGTTCTATGACAATTCTAACCAAAAAAAAAAAAAAAAACCCAACCTGGCAAACCCCATAACCAAATTTTAGCTTATAGGGTAAAACCACTGGCTTTCTGGGACCAGTGTCTTGCTCAATTCTAAGCCATCTGACTTATTAAAAAATAGACAAATAACATTTTAAGAAGGCAGAAAAGCTTAAGATTTCTTCATGTGGTGTTTTCTTCCTCATTTGTTTTGGTTTTGAAGTTGCTATTGCCATTACTAAATCCTCCATTGAACAGATCAGATCCCATTGATTTCAGCCCCATTGATGCATGTGTTTATGGAAATATAATCCATATTGTTTGCCTTCCTGATCTTCAAACCCTAAACCCCATCGCTTAATACACAATCAGCTGTTCTGTCCGTTGAATCAGAGTAGTATTTCTGATCTGAAAAATCAGTGTTTTCTAACCAGCTCTTTGGAGTGACCAAGACATTTAATGTTATGGGGCAGGTGGGCAGTTCTGAGTGACTGCTGTCATTTGAGGTTCTCCCACATCTGAAGTGTTTGTGTTTGCACAGGACTGATGGGAAGCATCCATAGTCCATGCAGGGCCTCTCTCCTTCTGCTGGTTTGCACCTTCAACTGAGTCTATAAAATGTTTGCAGGAGCCAGGATCAAGCATTTTAAAGAATATTCTTGCTCATGACCTACTAATTAAATGTGGCCTTATTTAAGCAATAACAGTAATGATGTTCCAGGTAAGTAGCAGTTATTAACTTCCATTAGGCTGAAAACAGTTTCTTCAGCCATGTCCCTAAAAATGACTGTTCTAATTTGGCATGTATTGTTTGAATGGTAATTACTGTGGTAACATTTTAAATGCATAGGTTGCCTTTCATTTTAAATAGCAAACCTGCAGAAAGTGGAGGCAGAAGTTGAGAGAAATTAATGGATTTTGACTAGAGTATTCAGAACAGCTAGAAAAGGAAAAATTT